>NC_066583.1:628302919-628951044 GCF_024323335.1 Lathyrus oleraceus | reverse complement strand
TAATAAATATATAAGTCTGAAAAAAAGATATTCTAAGATATTCCACTTTATATGTCTGCAACCACGGTAACCAAGATATTCCTCTCTTTGTCTGCAAGAAGACATGTAATGTTATCAGCTTGGGGACGAAGTCTAACTTCTAGCCTACATCACAAAACATACCTTTCAGTTTCAATACACAATTCAAAAGAAAAATAGTCAAATTCCAACTCAGATCAAATTTTGTTCACTTCATAAGTAAATGTGAATCATCAACTATAAAACTAGGTTTACCTCATGCTCTGGTTGATGCTAGCCACCGATAGAAAAAGAAATTGATTTAGGATAGTAACGATTGAGTAATCACTGATATAAAACTAAGTTTTGCGAGCATTGAATTGGTTTGCGAGCATTGAACAGAAAACAGTTTGGGGGCAATTGAATCGATTGGGATTTGGTTTGGTGTTGGCGGAGAGGGTGGCTTGGTTCGACGATGGAGGTGGAGAAACCGGAGAGAGACGAAGGAACGATTGAACATTGATTTTGATTGATTGATTTTTAATTATTTTCTTTTCCTTTGGTTTTTCACTTTGTTTATATTTATGGTTTCGGTATAATTATAAAATGAAAAATTAAGTTTAAGATTGTAGGAATAATATTAATTATAAAATATAGTTATATAATTAATATTATATTAAAAATTAAAAGAGTTTGATTATTTAAAAAAGTTCAATTTAAAAAAGTAAAGAAAAAGAGAAGAAATCATACATTCTTATAAAGAAAACTAAATAAAAAGAAAACCACTCATACCTTTTTCTTGTTTTTATATAGAGCGTCTTCTTACATAGAGAATTTGAAGCTATTGATTCCATTGATTTTAAATGTTTAAAAAATAATAGAAAATTTATAACAATTCATCAATCAATCAAGGTAGTTGAAATGAAATAAATATAATTGCAACAACCTCAGAACCTATATACTATATAATAAATATATAGGTCTGAAAAAAAGATATTCCAAGATATTCCACTTTATATGTCTGCATCCACGGTAACTAATATATTCCTCTCTTTGTCTGCAACAAAACATATAATTTTATCAGCTTGGGGACTGAAGTCTAACTTCTAGCCTACATCACAAAACATACCTTTCAGTTTCAATACACAATTCAAACGAAAAATAGTCAAATTCCAACTCAGATCAAATTTTGTTCACTTCATAAGTAAATATGAATCATCAACAATAAAATTAGGTTTACCTCATGCTCAGGTTAATGCTAGTCACGGATAGAAAAAGAAATTGATTTAGGATAGTAAGGATTGACTAACCAGTGATATAAAACTAGGTTTTGCGAGCATTGAATTGGTTTGCGAGCATTGAACAGAGAATGGTTTGGGGGCGATTTAATCGATTATGATTTGGATTGGTGTTGGGGGAGAGGGTGGTCTGGTTCGACGATGAAGGTGGAGAAACCAGAGAGAGAGACGGAGGAGCGATTGAACATTCAATTTGATTGATTAGTTTTTAATTATTTTCTTTTCCTTTGGTTTTTCACTTTGTTTATATTTATGGTTACAGTATAATTATAAAATGAAAAATTAAGTTAAAGGTGGTGTGAATAATATTAATGGTAAAATATAGTTATATAATTAATATTATATTAAAAGTGGAAAGAGTTTGATTATTTAAAAAAGTAAAGAAAAAGAGAATAAATCATACATTCTGATAGAGAAAACTAAAGAAAAAGAAAGCCACCCATACCTTCTTCTTCTTTTTACATAGAACGTCTTCTTACATAGAGAGTTTGAGGCTATTGATTCCATTGATTTTAGATGTTTAAATAATAATAGGAAATTTATAACAATTCATCAATCAATCAAGGTAGTTGAAATGAAATAAATGTCATTGCAACAACCTCAGAACCTATATACTATACAATAAATATATAGGTCTGAAAAAAGGATATTGCAAGATATTCCACTTTATATGTCTGGAACCACGGTAACCAAGATATTCCTCTCTTTGTCTGCAACAAAACGTATAATGTTATCAGCTTGGAGACTGAAGTCTAACTTCTAGCCTACATCACAAAACATACCTTTCAGTTTCAATACACAATTCAAAAGAAAAATAGTCAAATTCCAACTCAGATCAAATTTTGTTCACTTCATAAGTAAATGGGAATCATCAACTATAAAACTAGGTTTACCTCTTGCTCAGGTTAATGATAGCCACTGATAGAAAAAGAAATTGTATTGGGATAGTAACGATTGAGTAATCACTTATATAAAACTAGGTTTTGCGAGCATTGAATTGGTTTGCGAGCATTGAATTGGTTTGCGAGCATTGAACAGAAAACAGTTTGGGAGCGATTGAATAGATTGGGATTTGGGTTGGTTTGGGGGAGAGGGTGGTCTAGTTCGACTATGGAGGTGGAGAAACCGGAGAGAGAGACGGAGGAGCGATTGAACATTGAATTTGATTGATTAATTTTTAATTATTTTCTTTTCCTTTGATTTTTCACTTTGTTTATATTTATGGTTTCAGTATAATTATAAAATGAAAAATTAAGTTAAAGGTGGTATGAATAATATTAATTGTAAAATATAGTTATATAATTAATATTATATTAAAAATTGAAAGAGTTTGATTATTTTAAAAAGTTCAAATTAAAAAAGTAAAGAAAAAGAGAACAAATCATACCTTCTTATAGAGAAAACTAAAGAAAAACAAAACCACTCATACCTTCTTCTTTTTACATAGAGCGTCTTCTTACATAGAGAGTTTGAGTCTATTGATTCCATTGATTTTAGATGTTTAAATAATAATAGGAAATTTATAACAATTCATCAATCAATCTAGGTAGTTGAAATGGAATAAATATCATTGCAACAACCTCAGAACCTATATACTATATAATAAATATATAGGTTTGAAAAAAAGATATTCCAAGATATTCCACTTTATATGTCTTCAACCACGGTAACCAAGATATTTCTCTCTTTGTCTACAAAAAAACATATAATGTTATCAGCTTAGAGACTGAACTCTAACTTCTAGCCTACATCACAAAACATATCTTTTAGTTTCAATACATAATTCAAAAGAAAAATAGTCAAATTCCAACTCAGATCAAATTTTGTTGACTACATAAGTAAATGTGAATCATCAACTATAAAACTAGGTTTACCTCATGCTCAGGTTGATGCTAGCCACCGATAGAAAAAGTAATTAATTTAGGAAAGTAACGATTGAGTAATCACTGATATAAAACTAAGTTTTGCGAGCATTGAATTGGTTTGCGAGCATTGAACAGAAAACAGTTTGGGGGCAATTGAATCGACTGGGATTTGGTTTGGTGTTGGCGGAGAGGGTGGACTGGTTCGACGATGGAGGTGGAGAAACCGGAGAGAGACGGAGGAACGATTGAACATTGAATTTGATTGATTGATTTTTAATTATTTTCTTTTCCTTTGGGTTTTCACTTTATTTATATTTATGGTTTCGGTATAGTTATAAAATGAAAAATTAAGTTTAAGATGGTAGGAATAATATTAATTGTAAAATATAGTTATATAATTAATATTATATTAAAAATTAAAAGAGTTAGATTATTTAAAAAAGTTCAAATTAAAAACGTAAAGAAAAAGAGAACAAAAGAAAACCATTCATACCTTTTTCTTGTTTTTAAATAGAGCGTCTTCTTACATAGAGAGTTTGAAACTATTGATTCCATTGATTTTAGATGTTTAAATAATAATAGGAAATTTATAACAAATAATCAATCAATCAAGGTAGTTGAAATGAAATAAATATAATTGCAATAACCTCAGAACCTATATATTATATAATAAATATATTGGTCTGAAAAAAAGATATTCCAAGATATTCCACTTTATATGTCTGCAACCACGGTAACCAATATATTCCTCTCTTTGTCTGCAACAAAACATATAATTTTATCAGCTTGGGGACTGAAGTCTAACTTCTAGCCTACATCACAAAACATACCTTTCAGTTTCAATATACAATTCAAATGAAAAATAGTCAAATTCCAACTCAGATCAAATTTTGTTCACTTCATAAGTAAATGTGAATCATCAACAATAAAACTAGGTTTACCTCATGCTCAGGTTAATGCTAGCCACCGATAGAAAAAGTAATTAATTTAGGAAAGTAACGATTGAGTAATCACTGATATAAAACTAAGTTTTGCGAGCATTGAATTGGTTTGCGAGCATTGAACAGAAAACAGTTTGGGGGCAATTGAATCGACTGGGATTTGGGTTGGTGTTAGGGGAGAGGGTGGTCTGTAACACCCTTCTACCCGAACGACATATTTAATTATATTATCAGAGTACAACATGTAGAAGAGTTTACATTCCTTACAACATAACACTTATTTCATTTCAACATAACATATATTATTTAATATTTAAAACTTCGCAACGGACAACAACACGATTATTATAATTCATCATATAACAATTCATAATAATGTTTCAACATTATCTCAACAAACATCTCAACATTAGTCATCATAAACAACGTAAATAATAATATATTATCTATCGAATCCCATAATCCCGGTGTCACATGACCAGAGCATTTGACTCGACTCTGTAGAATAACTCTACACTTATTCCTGGAACCTCAACAATATCTACTCCGCTTTATCTGCACATTGCTCATCATAGATGAACATAAACACATGCAGAAGGGGTGAGAATTACATTATTAAATAATAATATAACGACAGAAATATAAACATAAATATATTTCACATATACCAACACAGCTCATCATAATCATCATAATCAACATACTCATGAACATCAACAAAACAACATATCAATGCAATGCACACACCCATGCATGACTCAACACGACTCGGTATACCCATTTTGTGACCAACTACAGGATCACCACTCCCAGATTCATCACCATAGAATCCGAGTTCCCCGTAAGGAACCAAGCCTCTCAACAAGCCCGGAGTCAACAACATCATTGGAACTCAGTCCGTTCATCACTAGGCATCGGCCTTTCATGAATGCATGCACACCAAGCATTCATCATAATCAACATAGTAACAACAGCATCATATAGTCATGTTATCATCATCATTAACACATTCTATCATAAAAGCATATCACATCATGCCACATAATCAAACACAGTATTATCACACTCTACTAATATCTATACCACTCAAAGCAACGGGAATTGATCCCTCGTATACTATGCATCAGCTAAGTTACCTCGCTCAGCCTAAACAACCGAAACTGCACAACAACAGCCAGGAAAGACCACAAGTCTGCCCATACGCGTATTGCCTATGCTCATACGCGTATTGCCCACGCCTGACCAAACCCATACGCGTATTGGCCATTCCCATACGCGTATGCTACGCGTATCACTTCCCCATACGCGTACCACCAGAGACCATTTCACGTTCAAAATTCCATCTTCTTCATCCATACGCGTATTGCCTAGTGCCATACGCGTACCAGGCCATCTCATACGCGTATTGCCTAGTGCCATACGCGTATGACCAGAAACCAGATCTCCAGATCTGCCATGGCTTTCTCTACTACGAGATCTATCCAAATTCATCCTTCCACAGTCCAAATTTCGCACACAATCACTCATATCATCTAGTACAATTAGTCTCCTATTCGATTTCACAATCCTAACATCATTGCATATAATTTCTACGAATTCCTTCGACTAAAATCCCAATTTCGTTCATACAATATTTCACCATTTTCAGCATATTATTGTTTAATAAGGTTCAGACCCCTTACCTCTTTGGATTGAAGGAAGCTCTGAGCAATCTTTGGCCTCCTCCTCTTCCTTCTCTTTCTCTTCAGCGTTTCTCCCCCTTTCTCTGACTCTGAGACAAAACACGTGAAAAAACTGAATTCTCACTTTGGCCTCTTTTATCCAATTTCCACTTTTACCCTTCCACTCTTCATATTCCAATTATTTTATTTATTTAATTATTATTAAAATAAATAATATCTATAATAATAATAATAATAATCCAATAATTCAACTTTATTTAATTAAATTAATAAAATAATATTAACTCAATTAAATAATTCTCTTATTTTAATCGGGGTGTTACAACTCTCCCCCACTAAAAGAGTTTTCGTCCTCGAAAACATACCTCAAGCAAATAGAGCCGGATACGACTCCTTCATCTGATCTTCACGCTCCCAAGTCAAGCTCTCACCAGCTGGACCTCCCCAAACAACTTTCACTAGAGCAATCTTCTTACCTCTCAGGGTCTTCTCTTCTCGGTCATCTATCCGAATTGGCAACACCTCTACGGTCAAATTATCCCTCACCTGGATATCATCCAACTGAACAACATGCGAAGGATCCGCAATATACTTTCTTAACTGAGATACATGAAACACATCATGCAGATTAGAAAGCGACGGCGGTAAAGCTATCCGATACGCCACTTCCCCAACCCTCTTCAAAATCTGATACGGACCCACAAACCTCGGAGTAAGCTTTTTAGACTTTAAAGCTCTACCCACACCCGTCGTCGGAGTAACTCTCAAGAACACATGATCTCCCTCTTGGAACTCAAGTGCCTTTCTCCTGTTATCATGATAACTCTTCTGACGACTCTGAGAAATCTTCATTTTCTCCTGAATCATCTTAACCCTTTCAGTCGTCTACTGCACAATCTCAGGTCCGAGTACAACACTCTCACCTGATTCATACCAACACAATGGAGTTCTACACCTCCTACCATACAATGCTTCATAGGGAGCCATACCGATACTAGCATGAAAACTATTATTATAAGTAAACTCCACCAACGGCAAATAACTATCCCAAGAACCACTCTGCTCCAACACACAAGCTCTCAACAAATCCTCCAAGGATTGGATAGTTCTTTCGGTCTGACCATCAGTCTGAGGATGATAAGCTGAACTCAACCTCAACTTAGTTCCCAACGCTTTCTGTAAACTTTCCCAAAATCTAGAAGTAAATCTGGGATCTCTATCAGATACAATACTGGATGGAATACCATGCAGCCTCACTATCTCCTCAATATACAACTCTGCCAACTTCTCTAAAGAGTGATTAATCTTCATCGGCAAGAAATGCGCCGACTTAGTCAACCGATCCACAATCACCCAAATAGAATCATTACCTTTCACTGTCCTCGGCAATCCCGTCACAAAATCCATGGAAATGCTATCCCACTTCCATTCAGGAATCTTCAAAGGTTGCATCATACCTGCCGGTTTCTGATGTTCAATCTTTGACTTCTGACAAGTCAAACAGGCATACACAAACTTAGCAACATCTCTTTTCATACCAGCCCACCAAAACAACTTCTTCAAGTCTTGATACATTTTAGTTGCACCTGGATGGATGCTCAATCCACTCCTATGGCCCTCTTCAAGAATACTCTTTTTCAATTCAGACACCTCAGGAACACAAACTCTACCTTTAAATCGCAGGATGCCATTCCCATCAATCTCAAAATTACCACCATTACCCTGGTTAACCATAGTAATATGATCGACTAGAGCGACATCAACTTGCTGACCATTCCGAATATCTTCCAGAATTCCACTAGTCAACTTCAGCATACCCAACTTTACACTATCGGCGGAAACTTCACAACCCAAACTCATATCACGGAACTGTTCAATTAACTCAAGCTCCCGAACCATCATCATAGACATATGTAGAGACTTTCTACTCAGCGCATCTGCAACTACATTAGCCTTACCGGGATGATAACTCAATTCAAAGTCAAAATCCTTCAGTAATTCTAACCACCTTCTCTGCCTCATATTTAACTCTTTCTGATCAAACAGGTACTTCAGACTCTTGTGATCACTGAACACTTCGAATCTGGAACCATACAGATAATGCCTCCACATTTTCAACACAAATACAACAGCTGCAAGTTCTAGATCATGCGTAGGATAATTCCTCTCATGAACTTTCAACTGTCTAGAAGCATAAGCTACAACTTTACCGTTCTGCATCAAGACACCACCAAGACCCATCAAAGAAGCATCACAATAAACAACGAAGGACTCACCAGGATTAGGCAAGATCAACACTGGAGCACTGGTCAACCGCCTCTTCAACTCAACAAAACTCGCTTCACAAGCTGCATCCCACACATACACTTGACCCTTCTTAGTCAACTGCGTCAACGGCAATGCCAACTTAGAGAAGCCCTCAATAAATCTGCGATAATAACCAGCTAACCCCAGAAAACTGCGTATCTCAGTAGCAGACTTCGGAGTCTCCCACTGTAATACAGCAACAACTTTAGCAGGATCAACAGAAATCCCACCACTCGAAATCACATGGCCAAGGAAACTCACTTCCTTCAACCAGAACTCACATTTAGATAACTTTGCATATAATTTCTTTTCCCTTAACACCTGCAAAACAATTCTCAGATGTCCTGCATGCTCTTCTTCCGTCTTAGAATATATCAATATATCATCTATGAACACCACAACAAAATTATCAAGGTACGGATGAAATATACGATTCATATATTCCATAAACACACCTGGAGCATTAGACACACCGAACGGCATTACAGTGTATTCATAATGACCATACCTCGTACGGAAAGCAGTCTTTGCAATATCATCTGACTTCACTCGGATCTGATGATAACCCGACCGTAAATCAATCTTACTGAAAACATGAGCTCCAACCAACTGATCCATCAAATCATCAATCCTCGGCAATGGATACCGATTCTTGATAGTCACCTTATTCAACTGCCGATAATCGACACACAACCTCATCGTACCTTCTTTCTTCTTCACTAACAATACTGGTGCACCCCAAGGAGAAACACTTGGACGCACAAACTTCTTCTCAAGCAATTCTTCAAGTTGCTTCTTCAATTCCACTAATTCAGTTGCCGACATTCTATAAGGAGACATCGACACCGGACTCGTACCTGGTACTAAGTCAATGGCAAATTCGACTTCACGTTCTGGAGGTAATTCACTTACATCCTCCGGAAACACATCCTGAAATTCACAGACAACAGGCAATTCTACACTCACCACTTTCTTATCCGCTTGCAGAGACGCAAATAAAGCGAATACCTGAGCTTCATCCTTCACAAATTCCCCCACCTGCCTAGCAGATAGAAATCTTGCCTCATCATTCTCACCAACTTCAGAAAACCGCACCGTCTTCTCATAGCAGTTGATAAACACGCCATAGAATTCTAGCCAATTCATTCCCAGAATAATATCAATTTGGTGCAAGGGCAAGCACACCAAATCAACCACGAACTCTCTCTCAAAGATCGTCAAATGACAACCTCGACAGACAACAGAAGTTTTCACAGAACCATTAGCAGGAGTATCTATCACCATACTTCCGCCTAGGGACGACATAATCACACCAATCCTGGTCGCACACTCATACGAAATAAACGAATGAGTAGCACCAGTGTCAACAATGGCAAGCAATTCAACATTATTAATCAAGCAAGTACCTTTAATCAGATTATCTTCTTTAGGAGTTTCAGTCCCACTCAGAGCAAACACCCTACCAGTAGTATGAGCTGCAGTAGCCGCCTTCTTCGGTTTCGAGCACTGCGAACTGATATGGCCTTTCTCGCCACAATTAAAACATGTCGGACCAGCATCCTTACATTCAGTAACTCTATGACCAGCCTGACCGCATCGGAAACATCTCAGCACTTTCTTGGTACAGCTATCAGCACGGTGGCCTGGCTCGCCACACTTGAAACATTTACCAGCTATGGGAGATCCTCCCCCACTTGGCTTCTTCTCATCTACCACTTTCTGCTTACCTTTACCATTCGGAGATGCATAAGGACTACCACGATCCTTATTCTTCTTCTCACTAAGACTCTTGTAATGAGCAGTCCTAGCCTTGCTATCTTCATCAAATATCCTGCACTTATTAACCAGTGTAGGAAACCTACGAATCTCCTGGTAACCAATGCCTTGTTTGATTTCGGGACGCAACCCGTTCTCAAACTTGACACACTTGGATTCCTCAGCATCAGCATTATTATAATGAGGACAATACTGCACCAGCTCCTCAAACTTCGAAGCGTAATCAGCAACAGACATGTTACCCTGCTTCAGTTCTAGAAATTCCATCTCCTTCTTACATCGCACATCAGCAGGAAAATATTTCTCCAGAAAGGCCGTCTTGAACCTTTCCCAAGTCATCTCAGCACCTGGTACTGCAATTCTCTGGCGAGTGTTATCCCACCAGTTTTCAGCCTCTTCAGATAACATATGCGTACCAAACTGCACCTTCTGTGCTTCAGTACACGTCATCACCCGGAAAATCTTCTCAATTTCCTTCAGCCAAATCTGAGCACCATCTGGGTCATAGCGCCCTTTGAATGTAGGAGGGTTATTCTTCAGAAACCTTCCCAAATTCCTAAACTCGTCGACCGGCGGATTCTGCTGCGCCTGCATAGCCTGCGCCATAGCAGTCAAAGCCTCAGCAATCGCACGGTCATTTTCTCCAGCCATACTCTGCACAACACAACCACAACCGTTAAATATCGACAGTGTCATTTACACTAATCGACCAACAGGGAAAACCTCACATTATGACTCGACTGGACTGACCATGCTCTGATACCACTAATGTAACACCCTTCTACCCGAACGACATATTTAATTATATTATCAGAGTACAACATGTAGAAGAGTTTACATTCCTTACAACATAACACTTATTTCATTTCAACATAACATATATTATTTAATATTTAAAACTTCGCAGCGGACAACAACACGATTATTATAATTCATCATATAACAATTCATAATAATGTTTCAACATTATCTCAACAAACATCTCAACATTAGTCATCATAAACAACGTAAATAATAATATATTATCTATCGAATCCCATAATCCCGGTGTCACATGACCAGAGCATTTGACTCGACTCTGTAGAATAACTCTACACTTATTCCTGGAACCTCAACAATATCTACTCCGCTTTATCTGCACATTGCTCATCATAGATGAACATAAACACATGCAGAAGGGGTGAGAATTACATTATTAAATAATAATATAACGACAGAAATATAAACATAAATATATTTCACATATACCAACACAGCTCATCATAATCATCATAATCAACATACTCATGAACATCAACAAAACAACATATCAATGCAATGCACACACCCATGCATGACTCAACACGACTCGGTATACCCATTTTGTGACCAACTACAGGATCACCACTCCCAGATTCATCACCATAGAATCCGAGTTCCCCGTAAGGAACCAAGCCTCTCAACAAGCCCGGAGTCAACAACATCATTGGAACTCAGTCCGTTCATCACTAGGCATCGGCCTTTCATGAATGCATGCACACCAAGCATTCATCATAATCAACATAGTAACAACAGCATCATATAGTCATGTTATCATCATCATTAACACATTCTATCATAAAAGCATATCACATCATGCCACATAATCAAACACAGTATTATCACACTCTACTAATATCTATACCACTCAAAGCAACGGGAATTGATCCCTCGTATACTATGCATCAGCTAAGTTACCTCGCTCAGCCTAAACAACCGAAACTGCACAACAACAGCCAGGAAAGACCACAAGTCTGCCCATACGCGTATTGCCTATGCTCATACGCGTATTGCCCACGCCTGACCAAACCCATACGCGTATTGGCCATTCCCATACGCGTATGCTACGCGTATCACTTCCCCATACGCGTACCACCAGAGACCATTTCACGTTCAAAATTCCATCTTCTTCATCCATACGCGTATTGCCTAGTGCCATACGCGTACCAGGCCATCTCATACGCGTATTGCCTAGTGCCATACGCGTATGACCAGAAACCAGATCTCCAGATCTGCCATGGCTTTCTCTACTACGAGATCTATCCAAATTCATCCTTCCACAGTCCAAATTTCGCACACAATCACTCATATCATCTAGTACAATTAGTCTCCTATTCGATTTCACAATCCTAACATCATTGCATATAATTTCTACGAATTCCTTCGACTAAAATCCCAATTTCGTTCATACAATATTTCACCATTTTCAGCATATTATTGTTTAATAAGGCTCAGACCCCTTACCTCTTTGGATTGAAGGAAGCTCTGAGCAATCTTTGGCCTCCTCCTCTTCCTTCTCTTTCTCTTCAGCGTTTCTCCCCTTTCTCTGACTCTGAGACAAAACACGTGAAAAAACTGAATTCTCACTTTGGCCTCTTTTATCCAATTTCCACTTTTACCCTTCCACTCTTCATATTCCAATTATTTTATTTATTTAATTATTATTAAAATAAATAATATCTATAATAATAATAATAATAATAATAATTCAACTTTATTTAATTAAATTAATAAAATAATATTAACTCAATTAAATAATTCTCTTATTTTAATCGGGGTGTTACATGGTCTAGTTCGACGATGGAGGTGGAGAAACCGGAGAGAGACGAAAGAGAGATTGAACATTGAATTTGATTGATTGATTTTTAATTATTTTATTTTCCTTTAATTTCTCACTTTGTTTATATTTATGGTTTCAGTATAACTATAAAATGAAAAATTAAGTTAAAGGTGGTATGAATAATATTAATTGTAAAATATAGTTATATAATTAATATTATATTAAAAATTGAAAGAGTTTGATTATTTTAAAAAGTTCAATTTAAAAAAGTAAAGAAAAAGAGAACAAATCATACATTCTTATAGAGAAAACTAAGGAAAAAGAAAACCACTCATACCTTCTTCTTTTTACATAGAGCGTCTTCTTACATGGAGAGTTTGAGGCTATTGATTCCATTGATTTTAGATGTTTAAATAATAATTGGAAATTTATAACAATTCATCAATCAATCTAGGTAGTTGAAATGGAATAAATATCATTGCAACAACCTCAGAACCTATATACTATATAATAAATATATAGGTATGAAAAAAAGATATTCCAAGATATTCCACTTTATATGTCTGCAACCACGGTAACCATGGTATTTCTCTCTTTTTCTGCAACAAAACATATAATGTTATCAGCTTAGGGACTGAAGTCTAACTTCTAGCCTACATCACAAAACATATCTTTCAGTTTCAATACACAATTCAAAAGAAAAATAGTCATATTCCCACTCAGATCAAATTTTGTTCACTTCATAAGTAAATATGAATCATCAACTATAAAACTAGGTTTACCTCATGCTCAGGTTGATGCTAGCCACCGATAGAAAAAGAAATTGATTTAGGATAGTAACGATTGAGTAATCACTGATATAAAACTAAGTTTTACGAGCATTGAATTGGTTTGCGAGCATTGAACAGAAAACAGTTTGGGGGCAATTGAATCGATTGGGATTTAGTTTGGTGTTGGCGGAGAGGGTGGCCTAGTTCGACGATGGAGGTGGAGAAACCTGAGAGAGACGGAGGAACGATTGAACATTGAATTTGATTGATTGATTTTTAATTATTTTCTTTTCCTTTGGTTTTTCACTTTGTTTATATTTATGGTTTCGGTATAAGTATAAAATGAAAAATTAAGTTTAAGATGGTAGGAATAATATTAATTGTAAAATATAGTTATATAAATAATATTATATTAAAAATTAAAAGAGTTTGATTATTTAAAAAAGTTCAATTTAAAAAAGTAAAGAAAAAGAGAACAAATCATACATTCTTATAAAGAAAACTAAATAAAAAGAAAACCACTCATACCTTTTTCTTGTTTTTATATAGAGCGTCTTCTTACATAGAGAATTTGAAGCTATTGATTCCATTGATTTTAGATGTTTAAATAATAATAGGAAATTTATAACAATTCATCAATCAATGAAGGTAGTTGAAATGAAATAAATATAATTGCAACAACCTCAGAACCTATATTCTATATAATAAATATATAGGTCTGAAAAAAAGATATTCCAAGATATTCCACTTTATATGTCTGCAACCACGGTAACCAATATATTCCTCTCTTTGTCTGCAACAAAACATATAATTTTATCAGCTTGGGGACTGAAGTCTAACTTCTAGCCTACATCACAAAACATACCTTTCAGTTTCAATACACAATTCAAAAGAAAAATAGTCAAATTCCAACTCAGATCAAATTTTGTTCACTTCATAAGTAAATGGGAATCATCAACTATAAAACTAGGTTTACCTCATGCTCAGGTTAATGATAGCTGTAACACCCTTCTAAAATACCCCAATTATTTAATTAAATTAATAAACATATAACAATCAGAGTAATTATGCCCTTCAAGGGTGTCACACACAATATTCCACAATATTCAACAATATGACGGTCATGCTCTTTTATTTATTCAAAACATAAACATTTGCATAAAACGCAGCAGATAGAGATCTCCTCAATCATGTAAAACATGTAACATTCATATGTAAATTATTCAACAACATAAAACATCCCATCCCGATGTTACATCTATCAGAGCACGACCCACTAAGGAGACTACACTAGACTCCAGGCATTCGCTTCTACTCAACTCATTTCTCGTTACCTGAAAAATGGTTGTAAGGGTGAGTTCCTCAATCAATATAATAAGCATTATAGAATATAATGTTATGTTAAGTAATTTAACACATTAATCACCCTAATCGCAACATACAATCAGTAACAGCACATCAGCTCAACATCAATATACAGCACAAGTATAATCTCAAATCATACTCCATAACAACACAAACACACGTATAATATTGGAATACATCCATTCATATTATACGCCATACATACATTATGCAATGAGACTCCACACATGCGGTACCGACTATTCTTGAACATATAGTTCAAGCTCACCGATCCCTCCAGATACGGCTACTAAGCTCACTAGTCCCACTCATTTGAGACCTAGTGACTCACTCACTAATCCCTCACCATGGGAATTAGCTACAGCCCCGAAGGCTAGACTATGCACACTAATCATCTAGCATGCAAACATCAACAACAAATCCACAATGATTCACTCACTAATTCCTCACCATGGGAATTAGCTACAGCCCCGAAGGCTATGCTATGCACGCTAATCATCTAGCAATGCAGCATCAACAACAATTCACAACGGACATATGCTCACACTCTAAGCCATACAACAGTCCATTCACACATACATGCATAATATATACATTCATAGCAATATGCATATCATCATACATCATCAACACATGTATCAACACATCATTATCATGTAAATCAATTAAACACAGTATTAGCACGCTCTACTAATACCTATACTGCTCAAAACAGCGGGAAATAATCCCTATTACATCATACGCCAACATAGGCCAACTCTCAATTATGTACACAACATTAAAAAGCCAATTTTTCCACTCTGCAATAGTGTTAACCGGTTAACGCCCTGGGTTAACCGGTTAACGCAGGCAAAACACATTTTCTGGCAAAACGCAACAGTGTTAACCGGTTAACGCCCTGGGTTAACCGGTTAACGCAGGCAAAACAGCACATTTTCACAAATTATAACAGTGTTAACCGGTTAACGCCCTGGGTTAACCGGTTAACGCAGACAAAACAACAGTTCCTGCGCTAACACAAGGCAGAATGCAGAATTCTCCGCACTTTCCGCCGTTGGAGGACTTCCGGACCTCCGATTCCGATTCCGTAAAAAGCTACACTATCGGAAAATCACGACACATACAATCACGGATTCAATTTCAGTTTTAACACAGTTTAACCAACGTAATTCCAGCATTCACCAATCCCAATTAGGGTCAAATAACGGCTTATCACTACCCATCACATATTATCCCATAATACCCATTAATCGACGATAAACCCCCCTTACCTGATTAATCCGGCAAATCTTTGAGCTCCAAGCTTTTCTCTCTTCAACCTTCAGCCCTTGCTCTGTCTCTTTGCCCTTTTCCTCTTTCACGATCGTCTCTCTGTTTTCACGTGAAACTTTCTTTTTACCAAATGGGATTCTTTCTCTTATTTCCAAAATATATATATTTTCCGAATAATAATAATAATCCAAAAATAATAATAATAAAATTTCCAATTATTTAATTAAATTAATAAATAAATTATTAACTCAATTTAAATAATTATTTTATTATTATCGGGGTGTTACAACTCTCCCCCACTAAAAGAGTTTTCGTCCTCGAAAACATACCTCAAGCAAACAACTCTGGGTAAGACTCCTTCATCTTACTCTCCAGTTCCCAAGTCACGTTGCCACCTGCTGGTCCTCCCCAAGCTACCTTTACCAAGGCAATCTCTTTACCCCGCAACTGCTTCAACTCTCGATCCTCAATCCTCATAGGCGATGTTTCAACAGTCAGGTTATCTCGCACCTGTACATCATCTATTTGGACTACATGCGACGGATCATGAATGTACCTCCTCAACTGAGACACATGAAAAACCTCATGCAAATTCGCAAGCGACGGCGGTAAAGCGACACGATAGGCTACTTCTCCTATCCTCTCTAAAATCTGATAAGGACCAATAAATCGAGGTGTCAACTTCTTCGACTTCAAAGCTCGACCAACACCAGTTATCGGAGTAACACGAAGAAACACATGATCTCCCTCTTGGAACTCAAGTGACTTCCTCCTCTTGTCATGATAACTCTTCTGACGACTCTGAGCAATTCTCATCTTCTCCTGAATCATCTTAATCTTTTCCGTAGTCTGTTGAACAATCTCCGGTCCAACCACAGCACCTTCACCGGACTCATACCAACATAACGGTGTCCGACATCTCCTACCATACAAAGCTTCAAACGGTGCCATACCAATGCTCGAATGAAAACTATTGTTGTAGGTAAACTCAATTAAAGGTAAATAACAATCCCAAGCACCTCCCTTTTCCAAAACACAAGCTCTCAAAAGATCCTCTAATGACTGAATCGTCCTCTCAGTCTGACCATCAGTCTGCGGATGATATGCAGAACTCAATCTCAGCTTAGTTCCCAAGGCCTTCTGCAAACCTTCCCAGAACTTCGATGTAAATCTAGGATCTCTGTCCGAAACAATACTTGACGGAATACCATGCAAACTTACAATCTTCTCAATATACAACTCGGCTAATCTCTCTAACGGATAATCCATTCTGATCGGAATGAAATGAGCCGACTTTGTCAATCTGTCAACAATCACCCAAATAGCTTCAAAATTCTTATTTGTCCTCGGCAAACCAGAAACAAAATCCATACTGATACTATCCCACTTCCACTCTGGAATAGCCAACGGTTGCATTAGCCCAGACGGCTTCTGATGCTCAATCTTCGACTTCTGACAAGTCAAACAGGAATAAACAAAACTCGCAATTTCTCTTTTCATTCCCGGCCACCAAAATAACTTCTTCAAATCATGATACATCTTCGTAGCTCCAGGATGAATACTCAGGCCACTACGATGTCCTTCCTCAAGAATACTCTTCTTAAGCTCGGTAACATCCGGAATACACACCCGATTACCAAATTTCAAAACACCATTCTCATCAACTCTGAATTCACCACCTTGACCTTGATTCACTAAAGTCAACTTATCCACCAAAAGCATATCGGATTTCTGACCCTCTCTAATCTCATCCAAAATACCACTCGTTAACTTCAACATTCCCAATTTAACACTATTGTGAGTACTCTCACACACCAAACTCAAGTCTCTAAACTGCTCAATCAAATCCAATTCCTTAACCATTAACATAGACATATGCAATGATTTCCGACTCAGTGCATCAGCCACTACGTTTGCTTTACCCGGATGGTAATTCAAACCAAAGTCGTAATCCTTCAGAAACTCTAACCATCTCCGCTGTCTCATATTCAGCTCTTTCTGATCAAACAAATACTTTAAACTTTTATGGTCACTGAAAACCTCAAATCTCGACCCGTACAATAATGTCTCCATAACTTCAGAACAAATACCACAGCTGCCAACTCTAAATCGTGCGTCGGATAGTTCCTCTCATGAACCCTCAGCTGTCTCGAAGCATAAGCTATAACCTGCTTATTCTGCATCAACACACCACCCAAACCCAACAATGAAGCATCACAGTAAACTTCAAATGGTTCTGACGAACTCGGTAATATCAGAATAGGAGCAGTAGTCAACCTTCTCTTTAACTCTTGGAAACCTTCTTCACATCTTGAGTCCCAAACAAACGCTTGCCCCTTTCTAGTCAACATTGTCAACGGTAACGCCAACTTAGAAAATCCCTCAATGAACTTCCTATAATAACCTGCAAGTCCAAGAAAACTTCGAATCTCAGCAACAGACTTCGGAGCTTCCCACTTAGATACCGCTTCTATCTTAGAAGGATCAACAGCAACACCACCTCTTGAAATCACATGACCAAGAAAACTAACCTCTTCTAACCAAAATTCACACTTGGACAGTTTAGCAAATAACTTCTTTTCTCGTAGAACTTCTAAAACCACTCTCAAATGCTCAGCATGCTCTTCTTCAGATTTCGAATACACCAAAATGTCATCAATAAACACCACAACAAACTGGTCTAGGTACGGATGGAAAATCCTATTCATATACTCCATGAATACTCCAGGCGCATTAGTCACACCAAAAGGCATTACAGAATACTCATAATGTCCATACCTTGTTCTGAAAGCAGTCTTCTGAATATCCTCAGTTTTCACACGTATCTGATGATACCCAGATCTCAAATCTATTTGCTGAACACACTCGCACCAACCAACTGATCCATCAAATCATCAATCCTCGGCAAAGGATACCGATTCTTGATCGTCACTTTATTCAGTTGCCTGTAGTCCACACACAACCTCATAGTACCTTCTTTCTTCTTAACCAACAACACTGGTGCACCCCACGGTGACACACTAGGACGAATAAATTTCTTATCCAACAGATCTTCCAACTGACTCTTCAATTCAGCTAACTCAACAGCAGACATACGGTACAGAGCCATCGATATCGGTCTAGTACCAGGTACCAAATCAATCGAGAACTCAACTTCACGTTCTGGCGGCAATTCATTCACTTCTTCAGGAAACACATCAGGAAAATCACACACCACTGCTAGATCGCCAATCACCAGTTTATCTTTAGCCTCCAAAGTCGCTAACAGCATAAATAACTCTGCCCCATCTGCTACTTCCTCATCCACCTGTCTGGCTGATAGAAATAAACTCTTTCCTTCTTCCATCTCAGGAAATATCACAGTCTTATCAAAACAATTAATAGAAACTCGGTTGAACACCAACCAGTTCATACCCAAGATAACATCAATCTGCACTAACGGAAGACACACAAGGTCTATCCCAAAGTCTCTACCAAAAATACTCAAAGGACAACTCAAACAAACTGAAGTAGTAGTCACTGAACCCTTCGCAGGAGTATCAATCACCATACTTCCAAGCATCTCAGATATCTCTAACTTAAGTTTCACAGCACAATCCAAAGATATAAAGGAATGAGTAGCACCGGTGTCAATAATAGCTACAAGAGGAAAGCCATTAATATAACACGTACCTCGGATCAAACGATCATCTGTAGAAGTCTCAGAACCCGATAAAGCAAAGACTTTTCCTCCCGACTGATTCTCTTTCTTCGGCTTAGGGCACTGTGGACTGATATGACCCAACTCTCCACAGTTGAAACAAGTTACAGTCTTCAACCGACACTCTGCAGCCAAATGACCACCTTTGCCACACTTGAAACACTTCATCTCAGCACTGGTACACTCATGGACCCGATGTCCAGCCCGACCACATCTATAACACTTAGCAGGGGCACTAGAGTCTCCCCCACTAGGCCTCTTCATCCCACTCTGCTTCTGGAAACCTTTGCCAGCTGCATACGGTTTTCCCCGATCACTCTGATTCTTGCCTTTCCTATCAACCCTTTGCTGATAGCTCTCTGCTCTGGCTTTAGAATCCTGTTCAAAAATCCTGCAACAGTCAACCAAGTCAGAAAACACTCTGATCCGCTGATATCCAATAGCCTGTTTGATCTCGGGACGCAACCCGTTCTCAAACTTCACACATTTCGAAAATTCTCCAGCAGCCTCATTATAGGGAGTATAATACTTTGACAGCTCTGTGAACTTAGCAACATACTCAGTAACAGACCTGTTACCCTGCTTCAATTCCAAAAACTCTATCTCTTTCTTTCCTCTGACATCCTCTGGAAAATACTTCCTTAGGAATCTCTCTCTGAACACAGCCCAAGTGATCTTAGCATTCCCAGCAGATTCCAACTCAGTGCGGGTAGCAACCCACCAATCATCTGCTTCCTCTGACAGCATATGCGTACCGAACCTGACCTTCTGGTTATCGGCACACTCAGTCACTCGGAAGATTCTCTCTATCTCCTTCAACCACTTCTGAGCGCCATCTGGATCGTATGCTCCCTTGAACATTGGAGGATTGTTCTTCTGGAACTCACTCAGTTGACGAGCAGCTCCCATTCCCACAACATTCGGATTCCCTCCAAGTACTCCAGCTAGCATACCCAGAGCCTCAGCAATTGCAGCATCATCTCTACCTCTTCCAGCCATCTCTATTCTGAAAACCCAAACAACTAAAACAATAAGTACTGATAGTGTTACACAACACCTATACCGTACAGGGGAAACAGAATAATTACGACTCGACTCGACCGACTATGCTCTGATACCACTAATGTAACACCCTTCTAAAATACCCCAATTATTTAATTAAATTAATAAACATATAACAATCAGAGTAATTATGCCCTTCAAGGGTGTCACACACAATATTCCACAATATTCAACAATATGACGGTCATGCTCTTTTATTTATTCAAAACATAAACATTTGCATAAAACGCAGCAGATAGAGATCTCCTCAATCATGTAAAACATGTAACATTCATATGTAAATTATTCAACAACATAAAACATCCCATCCCGATGTTACATCTATCAGAGCACGACCCACTAAGGAGACTACACTAGACTCCAGGCATTCGCTTCTACTCAACTCATTTCTCGTTACCTGAAAAATGGTTGTAAGGGTGAGTTCCTCAATCAATATAATAAGCATTATAGAATATAATGTTATGTTAAGTAATTTAACACATTAATCACCCTAATCGCAACATACAATCAGTAACAGCACATCAGCTCAACATCAATATACAGCACAAGTATAATCTCAAATCATACTCCATAACAACACAAACACACGTATAATATTGGAATACATCCATTCATATTATACGCCATACATACATTATGCAATGAGACTCCACACATGCGGTACCGACTATTCTTGAACATATAGTTCAAGCTCACCGATCCCTCCAGATACGGCTACTAAGCTCACTAGTCCCACTCATTTGAGACCTAGTGACTCACTCACTAATCCCTCACCATGGGAATTAGCTACAGCCCCGAAGGCTAGACTATGCACACTAATCATCTAGCATGCAAACATCAACAACAAATCCACAATGATTCACTCACTAATTCCTCACCATGGGAATTAGCTACAGCCCCGAAGGCTATGCTATGCACGCTAATCATCTAGCAATGCAGCATCAACAACAATTCACAACGGACATATGCTCACACTCTAAGCCATACAACAGTCCATTCACACATACATGCATAATATATACATTCATAGCAATATGCATATCATCATACATCATCAACACATGTATCAACACATCATTATCATGTAAATCAATTAAACACAGTATTAGCACGCTCTACTAATACCTATACTGCTCAAAACAGCGGGAAATAATCCCTATTACATCATACGCCAACATAGGCCAACTCTCAATTATGTACACAACATTAAAAAGCCAATTTTTCCACTCTGCAATAGTGTTAACCGGTTAACGCCCTGGGTTAACCGGTTAACGCAGGCAAAACACATTTTCTGGCAAAACGCAACAGTGTTAACGGTTAACGCCCTGGGTTAACGGTTAACGCAGGCAAAACAGCACATTTTCACAAATTATAACAGTGTTAACCGGTTAACGCCCT
Organism: Lathyrus oleraceus; assembly: GCF_024323335.1. Classification (NCBI taxonomy): domain Eukaryota; kingdom Viridiplantae; phylum Streptophyta; class Magnoliopsida; order Fabales; family Fabaceae; genus Lathyrus; species Lathyrus oleraceus. The sequence goes on along the minus strand of NC_066583.1, from coordinate 628,929,033 downwards.
GGGTTAACCGGTTAACGCAGACAAAACAACAGTTCCTGCGCTAACACAAGGCAGAATGCAGAATTCTCCGCACTTTCCGCCGTTGGAGGACTTCCGGACCTCCGATTCCGATTCCGTAAAAAGCTACACTATCGGAAAATCACGACACATACAATCACGGATTCAATTTCAGTTTTTAACACAGTTTAACCAACGTAATTCCAGCATTCACCAATCCCAATTAGGGTCAAATAACGGCTTATCACTACCCATCACATATTATCCCATAATACCCATTAATCGACGATAAACCCCCCTTACCTGATTAATCCGGCAAATCTTTGAGCTCCAAGCTTTTCTCTCTTCAACCTTCAGCCCTTGCTCTGTCTCTTTGCCCTTTTCCTCTTTCACGATCGTCTCTCTGTTTTCACGTGAAACTTTCTTTTTACCAAATGGGATTCTTTCTCTTATTTCCAAAATATATATATTTTCCGAATAATAATAATAATCCAAAAATAATAATAATAAAATTTCCAATTATTTAATTAAATTAATAAATAAATTATTAACTCAATTTAAATAATTATTTTATTATTATCGGGGTGTTACAATAGCCACCGATAGAAAAAGAAATTGATTTGGGATAGTAACGATTGAGTAATCACTTATATAAAACTAGGTTTTGCGAGCATTGAATTGGTTTGCGAGCATTGAACAGAAAACAGTTTGTGAGCGATTGAATCGATTGGGATTTGGGTTGGTGTTGGGGGAGAGGGTGGTCTAGTTCGACTTTGGAGGTGGAGAAAACGGAGAGAGAGACGGAGGAGCGATTGAACATTGAATTTGATTGATTGATTTTTAATTATTTTCTTTTCCTGTGATTTTTCACTTTGTTTATATTTATGGTTTCAGTATAATTATAAAATGAAAAATTAAGTTAAAGGTGGTATGAATAATATTAATTGTAAAATATAGTTATATAATTAATATTATATTAAAAATTGAAAGAGTTTGATTATTTTAAAAAGTTCAATTTAAAAAAGTAATGAAAAAGAGAACAAATCATACATTCTTATAGAGAAAACTAAAGAAAAAGAAAACCACTCATACCTTCTTCTTTTTACATAGAGCGTCTTCTTACATAGAGAGTTTGAGGCTATTGATTCCATTGATTTTAGATGTTTAAATAATAATAGGAAATTTATAACAATTCATCAATCAATCTAGGTAGTTGAAATGGAATAAATATCATTGCAACAACCTCAGAACCTATATACTATATAATAAATATATAGGTCTGAAAAAAAGATATTCCAAGATATTCCACTTTATATGTCTGCAACCACGGTAACCAAGATATTTCTCTCTTTGTCTGCAACAAAACATATAATGTTATCAGCTTAGGGACTGAAGTCTAACTTCTAGCCTACATCACAAAACATATCTTTCAGTTTCAATACACAATTTAAAAGAAAAATAGTCAAATTCCAACTCAAATCAAATTTTGTTGACTTCATAAGTAAATGTGAATCATCAACTATAAAACTAGGTTTACCTCATGCTCAGGTTGATGCTAGCCACCGATAGAAAAAGTAATTGATTTAGGAAAGTAACGATTGAGTAATCATTGATATAAAATTAAGTTTTCCGAGCATTGAATTAGTTTGCGAGCATTGAACAGAAAACAGTTTGGGGGCAATTGAATCGATTGGGATTTGGTTTGGTGTTGGCGGAGAGGGTGGCCTGGTTCGACGATGGAGGTGGAGAAACCGGAGAGAGACGGAGGAACGATTGAACATTGAATTTGATTGATTGATTTTTAATTATTTTCTTTTCCTTTGGGTTTTCACTTTATTTATATTTATGGTGTCGGTATAATTATAAAATGAAAAATTAAGTTTAAGATGGTAGGAATAATATTAAGTGTAAAATATAGTTATATAATTAATATTATATTAAAAATTAAAAGAGTTTGAATATTTAAAAAAGTTCAAATTAAAAACGTAAAGAAAAAGAGAACAAAAGAAAACCATTCATACCTTTTTCTTGTTTTTAAATAGAGCGTCTTCTTACATAGAGAGTTTGAAACTATTGATTCCATTGATTTTAAATGTTTAAATAATAATAGGAAATTTATAACAATTCATCAATCAATCAAGGTAGTTGAAATGAAATAAATATAATTGCAATAACCTCAGAACCTATATATTATATAATAAATATATAGGTCTGAAAAAAAGATATTCCAAGATATTCCACTTTATATGTCTGCAACCATGGTAACCAATATATTCCTCTCTTTGTCTGCAACAAAACATATAATTTTATCAGCTTGAGGACTGAAGTCTAACTTCTAGCCTACATCACAAAACATACCTTTCAGTTTCAATATACAATTCAAAAGAAAAATAGTCAAATTCCAACTCAGATCAAATTTTGTTCACTTCATAAGTAAATGTGAATCATCAACTATAAAACTAGGTTTACCTCATGCTCAGGTTAATGCTAGCCACCGATAGAAAAAGAAATTGATTTAGGATAGTAACGATTGAGTAATCACTTATATAAAACTAGGTTTTGCGAGCATTGAATTGGTTTGCGAGCATTGAATTGGTTTGCGAGCATTGAACAGAAAACAGTTTGGGAGCGGTTGAATCGATTGGGATTTGGGTTGGTGTTGGGAGAGAGGGTGGTCTAGTTCGATGATGGAGGTGGAGAAACCGGAGAGAGAGACGGAAGAGAGATTGAACATTGAATTTGATTGATTGATTTTTAATTATTTTATTTTCCTTTAATTTTTCACTTTGTTTATATTTATGGTTTTTATTATAACTATAAAATGAAAAATTAAGTTAAAGGTGGTATGAATAATATTAATTGTAAAATATAGTTATATAATTAATATTATATTAAAAATTGAAAGAGTTTGATTATTTTAAAAAGTTCAATTTAAAAAAGTAAAGAAAAAGAGAACAAATCATACATTCTTATAGAGAAAACTAAATAAAAGAAAACCACTTATACGTTCTTCTTTTTACATAGAGTGTCTTCTTACATAGAGAGTTTGAGGCTATTGATTCCATTGATTTTAGATGTTTAAATAATAATAGGAAATTTATAACAATTCATCAATCAATCTAGGTAGTTGAAATGGAATAAATATCATTGCAACAACCTCAGAACCTATATACTATATAATAAATATATAGGTATGAAAAAAAGATATTCCAAGATATTCCACTTTATATGTCTGCAACCACGGTAACCATGGTATTTCTCTCTTTTTCTGCAACAAAACATATAATGTTATCAGCTTAGGGACTGAAGTCTAACTTCTAGCCTACATCACAAAACATATCTTTCAGTTTCAATACACAATTCAAAAGAAAAATAGTCATATTCCCATTCAGATCAAATTTTGTTCACTTCATAAGTAAATATGAATCATCAAATATAAAACTAGGTTTACCTCATGCTCAGGTTAATGCTAGTCACGGATAGAAAAAGAAATTGATTTAGGATAGTAACGATTGAGTAATCACTGATATAAAACTAGGTTTTACGAGCATTGAATTGGTTTGCGAGCATTGAACAGAAAACAGTTTTGGGGCAATTGAATCGATTGGGATTTGGTTTGGTGTTGGCGGAGAGGGTGGCCTGGTTCGACGATGGAGGTGGAGAAACCTGAGAGAGACGGAGGAACGATTGAACATTGAATTTGATTGATTGATTTTTAATTATTTTCTTTTCCTTTGGTTTTTCACTTTGTTTATATTTATGGTTTCGGTATAAGTATAAAATGAAAAATTAAGTTTAAGATGGTAGGAATAATATTAATTGTAAAATATAGTTATATAAATAATATTATATTAAAAATTAAAAGAGTTTGATTATTTAAAAAAGTTCAATTTAAAAAAAGAAAAAAAAAGAGAACAAATCATACATTCTTATAAAGAAAACTAAATAAAAAGAAAACCACTCATACCTTTTTCATGTTTTTATATAGAGCGTCTTCTTACATAGAGAATTTGAAGCTATTGATTCCATTGATTTTAGATATTTAAATAATAATAGGAAATTTATAACAATTCATCAATCAATCAAGGTAGTTGAAATGAAATAAATATAATTGCAACAACCTCAGAACCTATATTCTATATAATAAATATATAGGTCTGAAAAAAAGTTATTCCAAGATATTCCACTTTATATGTCTGCAACCACGGTAACCAATATATTCCTCTCTTTGTCTGCAACAAAACATATAATTTTATCAGCTTGGGGACTGAAGTCTAACTTCTATCCTACATCACAAAACATACCTTTCAGTTTCAATACACAATTCAAACGAAAAATAGTCAAATTCCAACTCAGATCAAATTTTGTTCACTTCATAAGTAAATGTGAATCATCAACTATAAAATTAGGTTTACCTCATGCTCAGGTTAATGCTAGTCAAGGATAGAAAAAGAAATTGATTTAGGATAGTAACGATTGACTAATCATTGATATAAAACTAGGTTTTGTGAGCATTGAATTGGTTTGCGAGCATTGAACAGAAAATAGTTTGGGGGCGATTTAATCGATTAGGATTTGGATTGGTGTTGGGGAATAGGGTGGTCTGGCTCGACGATGAAGGTGGAGAAACCGGAGAGAGAGACGGAGGAGCGATCCAACATTAAATTTGATTGATTGGTTTTAATTATTTTCTTTTCCTTTCGTTTTTCACTTTGTTTATATTTATGGTTACAGTATAATTATAAAATGAAAAATTAAGTTAAAGGTGGTGTGAATAATATTAATTGTAAAATATAGTTATATAATGAATATTATATTAAAAATTGAAAGAGTTTGATTATTTAAAAAAGTAAAGAAAAAGAGAATAAATCATACATTCTTATAGAGAAAACTAAAGAAAAAGAAAACCACCCATACCTTCTTCTTCTTTTTACATAGAACGTCTTCTTACATAGGAAGTTTGAGGCTATTGATTCCATTGATTTTAGATGTTTAAATAATAATAGGAAATTTATAACAATTCATCAATCAATCAAGTAGTTGAAATGAAATAAATATCATTGCAACAACCTCAGAACCTATATACTATACAATAAATATATAGGTCTGAAAAAAGGATATTCCAAGATATTCCACTTTATATGTCTGGAACCACGGTAACCAAGATATTCCTCTCTTTGTCTGCAACAAAACATATAATGTTATCAGCTTGGAGACTGAAGTCTAACTTCTAGCCTACATCACAAAACATACCTTTCAGTTTCAATACACAATTCAAAAGAAAAATAGTCAAATTCCAACTCAGATCAAATTTTGTTCACTTCATAAGTAAATGGGAATCATCAACTATAAAACTAGGTTTACCTCATGCTCAGGTTAATGATAGCCACCGATAGAAAAGGAAATTGATTTGGGATAGTAACGATTGAGTAATCACTTATATAAAACTAGGTTTTGCGAGCATTGAATTGGTTTGCGAGCATTGAACAGAAAACAGTTTGGGAGCGATTGAATCGATTGGGATTTGGGTTGGTGTTGGGGGAGAGGGTGGTCTAGTTCGACTTTGGAGGTGGAGAAACCGGAGAGAGAGAGACGGAGGAGCGATTGAACATTGAATTTGATTGATTGATTTTTAATTATTTTCTTTTCCTGTGATTTTTCACATTGTTTATATTTATGGTTTCAGTATAATTATAAAATGAAAAATTAAGTTAAAGGTGGTATGAATAATATTAATTGTAAAATATAGTTATATAATTAATATTATATTAAAAATTGAAAGAGTTTGATTATTTTAAAAAGTTCAACTTAAAAAAGTAATGAAAAAGAGAACAAATCATACATTCTTATAGAGAAAACTAAAGAAAAAGAAAACCACTCATACCTTCTTCTTTTTACATAAAGCGTCTTCTTACATAGAGAGTTTGAGGCTATTGATTCCATTGATTTTAGATGTTTAAATAATAATAGGAAATTTATAACAATTCATCAATCAATCTAGGTAGTTGAAATGGAATAAATATCATTGCAACAACCTCAGAACCTATATACTATATAATAAATATATAGTTCTGAAAAAAAGATATTCCAAGATATTCCACTTTATATGTCTGCAACCACGGTAACCAAGATATTTCTCTCTTTGTCTGCAACAAAACATATAATGTTATCAGCTTAGGGACTGAAGTCTAACTTCTAGCCTACATCACAAAACATACCTTTCAGTTTCAATACACAATTCAAAAGAAAAATAGTCAAATTCCAACTCAGATCAAATTTTGTTCACTTCATATGTAAATGGGAATCATCAACTATAAAACTAGGTTTACCTCATGCTCAGGTTAATGATAGTCACCGATAGAAAAAGAAATTGATTTGGGATAGTAACGATTGAGTAATCACTTATATAAAACTAAGTTTTGCAAGCATTGAATTGGTTTGCGAGCATTGAATTGGTTTGCGAGCATTGAACAAAAAACAGTTTGAGAGCGATTGAATCGATTGGGATTTGGGTTGGTGTTGGGGGAGAGGGTGGTCTAGTTCGACTTTGGAGGTGGAGAAACCGGAGAGAGAGACGGAGGAGCGATTGAACATTGAATTTGATTGATTGATTTTTAATTATTTTCTTTTCCTGTGATTTTTCACTTTGTTTATATTTATGGTTTCATTATAATTATAAAATGAAAAATTAAGTTAAAGGTGGTATGAATAATATTAATTGTAAAATATAGTTATATAATTAATATTATATTAAAAATTGATAGAGTTTGATTATTTTAAAAAGTTCAATTTAAAAAAGTAATGAAAAAGAGAACAAATCATACATTCTTATAGAGAAAACTAAAGAAAAAGAAAACCACTCATACCTTCTTCTTTTTACATAGAGCGTCTTCTTACATAGAGAGTTTGAGGCTATTGATTCCATTGATTTTAGATGTTTAAATAATAATAGGAAATTTATAACAATTCATCAATCAATCTAGGTAGTTGAAATGGAATAAATATCATTGCAACAACCTCAGAACCTATATACTATATTATAAATATATAGGTCTGAAAAAAACATATTCCAAGATATTCCACTTTATATGTCTGCAACCACGGTAACCAAGATATTTCTCTCTTTGTCTGCAACAAAACATATAATGTTATCAGCTTAGGGACTGAAGTCTAACTTCTAGCCTACATCACAAAACATATCTTTCAGTTTCAATACACAATTTAAAAGAAAAATAGTCAAATTCAAACTCAGATCAAATTTTGTTCACTTCATAAGTAAATGTGAATCATCAACTATAAAACTAGGTTTACCTCATGCTCAGGTTGATGCTAGCCACCGATAGAAAAAGAAAATGATTTAGGAAAGTAGCGATTGAGTAATCACTGATATAAAACTAAGTTTTGCGAGCATTGAATTGGTTTGCGAGCATTGAACAGAATACAGTTTGGGGGCAATTGAATCGATTGGGATTTGGTTTGGTGTTGGCGAAGAGGGTGGCATGGTTCGACGATGGAGGTGGAGAAACCGGAGAGAGACGGAGGATCGATTGAACATTGAATTTGATTGATTGATTTTTAATTATTTTCTTTTCCTTTGGTTTTTCACTTTATTTATATTTATGGTAGGAATAATATTAATTGTAAAATATAGTTATATAATTAATATTATATTAAAAATTAAAAGAGTTTGATTATTTAAAAAAGTTCAAATTAAAAAAGTAAAGAAAAAGAGAACAAATCATACATTCTTATAAAGAAAACTAAATAAAAAGAAAACCACTCATACCTTTTTCTTGTTTTTATATAGAGCGTCTTCTTACATAGAGAATTTGAAGCTATTGATTCCATTGATTTTAGATGTTTAAATAATAATAGGAAATTTATAACAATTCATCAATCAATCAAGGTAGTTGAAATGAAATAAATATAATTGCAACAACCTCAGAACCTATATACTATATAATAAATATATAGGTCTGAAAAAAAGATATTCCAAGATATTCCACTTTATATGTCTGCAACCACGGTAACCAATATATTCCTCTCTTTGTTTGCAACAAAACATATAATTTTATCAGCTTGGGGACTGAAGTCTAACTTCTAGCCTACATCACAAAACATACCTTTCAGTTTCAATACATAATTCAAACGAAAAATAGTCAAATTCCAACTCAGATCAAATTTTGTTCACTTCATAAGTAAATGTGAATCATTAACTATAAAATTAGGTTTACCTCATGCTCAGGTTAATGCTAGTCACGGATAGAAAACGAAATTGATTTAGGATAGTAACGATTGACTAATCACTGATATAAAACTAGGTTTTGGGAGCATTGAATTGGTTTGCGACCATTGAACAGAAAATAGTTTGGGGGCGATTTAATCGATTAGGATTTGGATTGGTGTTTGGGGATAGGGTGGTCTAGTTCGACGATGAAGGTGGAGAAACCGGAGAGAGAGACGGAGGAGCAATTGAACATTAAATTTGATTGATTGGTTTTTAATTATTTTCTTTTCCTTTGGTTTTTCACTTTGTTTATATTTTTGGTTACAGTATAATTATAAAATGAAAAATTAAGTTAAAGGTGGTGTGAATAATATTAATTGTAAAATATAGTTATATAATTAATATTATATTAAAAATTAAAAGAGTTTGATTATTTAAAAAAGTAAAGAAAAAGAGAATAAATCATACATTCTTATAGAGAAAACTAAAGAAAAAGAAAACCACCCATACCTTCTTCTTCTTTTTACATAGAACGTCTTCTTACATAGAGAGTTTGAGGCTATTGATTCCATTGATTTTAGATGTTTAAATAATAATAGGAAATTTATAACAATTCATCAATCAATCAAGGTAGTTGAAATGAAATAAATATCATTGCAACAACCTCAGAACCTATATACTATACAATAAATATATAGGTCTGAAAAAAGGATATTCCAAGATATTCCACTTCATATGTCTGGAACCACGGTAACCAAGATATTCCTCTCTTTTTCTGCAACAAAACATATAATTTTATCAGCTTGGGGACTGAAGTCTAACTTCTAGCCTACATCACAAAACATACCTTTCAGTTTCAATACACAATTCAAACGAAAAATAGTCAAATTCCAACTCAGATCAAATTTTGTTCACTTCATAAGTAAATGGGAATCATCAACTATAAAACTAGGTTTACCTCATGCTCAGGTTAATGATAGCCAACGATAGAAAAAGAAATTGATTTGGGATAGTAACGATTGAGTAATCACTTATATAAAACTAGGTTTTGCGAGCATTGAATTGGTTTGCGAGCATTGAATTGGTTTGCGAGCATTGAACAGAAAACAGTTTGGGAGCGATTGAATCGATTGGGATTTGGGTTGGTGTTGGGGGAGAGGGTGGTCTAGTTCGACTTTGGAGGTGGAGAAACCGGAGAGAGAGACGGAGGAGCGATTGAACATTGAATTTGATTGATTGATTTTTAATTATTTTCTTTTCCTGTGATTTTTCACTATGTTTATATTTATGGTTTCAGTATAATTATAAAATGAAAAATTAAGTTAAAGGTGGTATGAATAATATTAATTGTAAAATATAGTTATATAATTAATATTATATTAAAAATTGAAAGAGTTTGATTATTTTAAAAAGTTCAATTTAAAAAAGTAATTAAAAAGAGAACAAATCATACATTCTTATAGAGAAAACTAAGGAAAAAGAAAACCACTCATACCTTCTTCTTTTTACATAGAGCGTCTTCTTACATAGAGAGTTTGAGGCTATTGATTCCATTGATTTTAGATGTTTAAATAATAATAGGAAATTTATAACAATTCATCAATCAATCTAGGTAGTTTAAATGGAATAAATATCATTGCAACAACCTCAGAACCTATATACTATATAATAAATATATAGGTCTGAATAAAAGATATTCCAAGATATTCCACTTTATATGTCTGCAACCACGGTAACCAAGATATTTCTCTCTTTGTCTGCAACAAAACATATAATGTTATCAGCTTAGGGACTGAAGTCTAACTTCAAGCCTACATCACAAAACATATCTTTCAGCTTCAATACACAATTCAAAAGAAAAATAGTCAAATTCCAACTCAGATCAAATTTTGTTCACTTCATAAGTAAATGTGAATCATCAACTATAAAACTAGGTTTACCTCATGCTCAAGTTGATGCTAGCCACCGATAGAAAAAGAAATTGATTTAGGAAAGTAACGATTGAGTAATCACTGATATAAAACTAAGTTTTGCGAGCATTGAATTGGTTTGCGAGTATTGAAAAGAAAACAGTTTGGGGGCAATAGAATCGATTGGGATTTGGTTTGGTGTTGGCGGAAAGGGTGGCCTGGTTCGACGATGGAGGTGGAGAAACCAGAGAGAGACGGAGGAACGATTGAACTATGAATTTGATTGATTGATTTTTAATTATTTTCTTTTCCTTTGGTTTTTCACTTTATTTATATTTATGGTTTCGGTATAATTATAAAATGAAAAATTAAGTTTAAGATGGTAGGAATAATATTAATTGTAAAATATAGTTATATAATTAATATTATATTAAAAATTAAAAGAGGTTGATTATTTAAAAAAGTTCAAATTAAAAAAGTAAAGAAAAAGAGAACAAAAGAAAACCATTCATAACTTTTTCTTGTTTTTATATAGAGCGTCTTCTTAGATAGAGAGTTGGAAACTATTGATTCCTTTGATTTTAGATGTTTAAATAATAATAGGAAATTTATAACAATTCTTCAATCAATAAAGGTAGTTGAAATGAAATAAATATAATTGCAACAACCTCATAACCTATATACTATATAATAAATATATAGGTCTGAAAAAAAGATATTCCAAGATATTCCACTTTATATGTCTGATACCACGGTAACCAATAGATTCCTCTCTTTGTCTGCAACAAAACATATAATTTTCTCAGCTTGGGGACTGAAGTCTAACTTCTAGCCTACATCACAAAACATACCTTTCAGTTTCAATACACAATTCAAAAGAAAAATAGTCAAATTCCAACTCAGATCAAATTTTGTTGACTTCATAAATAAATGTGAATCATCACCTATAAAATTAGGTTTACCTCATGCTCAGGTTAATGCTAGCCACTGATAGAAAAAGAAATTGTTTTAGGATAGTAACGATTGAGTAATCACTGATATAAAACTAGGTTTTGCGAGCATTGAATTGGTTTACGAGCATTGAACAGAAAATAGTTTGGGGGCGATTTAATCGATTAGGATTTGGATTGGTGTTGGGGGAGAGGGTGGTCTGGTTCGACGATAAAGGTGGAGAAACTGGAGAGAGACGGAGGAGCGATTAAACATTGAATTTGATTGATTGGTTTTTAATTATTTTCTTTTCCTTCGGTTTTTCACTTTGTTTATATTTATGGTTACAGTATAATTATAAAATGAAAAATTAAGTTAAAGGTGGTGTGAATTATATTAATTGTAAAATATAGTTATATAATTAATATTATATTAAAAATTAAAAGAGTTTGATTATTAAAAAAAGTAAAGAAAAAGAGAATAAATCATACATTCTTATAGAGAAAACTACAGAAAAAGAAAACCACCCATACCTTCTTCTTCTTTTTACATAGAACGTCTTCATACATAGAGAGTTTGAGGCTATTGATTCCATTGATTTTAGATGTTTAAATAAATATCATTGCAACAAACTCGGAACCTATATACTATACAATAAATATATAGGTCTGAAAAAAAGATATTCCAAGATATTCCACTTTATATGTCTGGAACCACGGTAACCAAGATATTCCTCTCTTTGTCTGCAACAAAACATATAATGTTATCAGCTTGGAGACTGAAGTCTAACTTCTAGCCTACATCACAAAACATACCTTTCAGTTTCAATACACAATTCAAAAGAAAAATAGTCAAATTTCAACTCAGATCAAATTTTGTTCACTTCATAAGTAAATGGGAATTATCAACTATAAAATTAGGTTTACCTCATGCTCAGGTTAATGATAGCCACCGATAGAAAAAGAAATTGATTTGGGATAATAACGATTGAGTAATCACTTATATAAAACTAGGTTTTGCGAGCATTGAATTGGTTTGCGAGCATTGAACAGAAAACAGTTTGGGAGCGATTGAATCGATTGGGATTTGGGTTGGTGTTGGGGGAGAAGGTGGTCTAGTTCGACTATGGAGGTAGAGAAACCGGAGAGAGAGACGTAGGAGCGATTGAACATTGAATTTGAGTGATTGATTTTTAATTATTTTCTTTTCCTTTAATTTTTCACTTTGTTTATATTTATGGTTTCAGTATAATTATAAAATGAAAAATTAAGTTAAAGGTGGTATGAATAATATTAATTGTAAAATATAGTTATATAATTAATATTATATTAAAAATTGAAAGACTTTGATTATTTTAAAAAGTTCAATTTAAAAAAGTAAAGAAAAAGAGAACAAATCATACATTCTTATAGAGAAAACTAAAGAAAAAGAAAACCACTCATACCTTCTTCTTTTTACACAGAGCGTCTTCTTACAAAGAGAGTTTGAGGTTATTGATTCCATCGATTTTAGATGTTTAAATAATAATAGGAATTTTATCATAATTCATCAATCAATCTAGGTAGTTGAAATGGAATAAATATCATTGCAACAACTTCAGAACCTATATACTATATAATAAATATATAGGTCTGAAAAAAAGATATTCCAAGATATTCCACTTTATATGTTTGCAACCACGGTAACCAAGATATTTCTCTCTTTGTCTGCAACAATACATCTAATGTTATCAGCTTAGGGACTGAAGTCTAACTTCTAGCCTACATCACAAAACATATCTTTCAGTTTCAATACACAATTCAAAAGAAAAATAGTCAAATTCCAACTCAGATCAAATTTTTTTCACTTCATAAGTAAATGTGAATCATCAACTATAAAACTAGGTTTACCTCATGCTCAGGTTGATGCTAGGCACCGATAGAAAAAGAAATTGATTTAGGATAATAACGATTGAGTAATCACTAGTATAAAACTAAGTTTTGCAAGCATTGAATTGGTTTGCAAGCATTGAACAGAAAACAGTTTGGGGGCAATTGAATCGATTGGGATTTGGTTTGGTGTTGGCGGAGAGGGTGGCCTGGTTCGACGATAGAGGTGGAGAAACCGGAGAGAGACGGAGGAACGATTGAACATTGAATTTGATTGATTGATTTTTAATTATTTTCTTTTCCTTTGGTTTTTCACTTTGTTTATATTTATGATTTCAGTATAGTTATATAATTAATATTATTATAAAAATTAAAAGAGTTTGATTATTTAAAAAAGTTCAATTTAAAAAAGTAAAGAAAAAGAGAACAAATCATACATTCTTGTAAAGAAAACTAAAGAAAAAGAAAATCATTCATACCTTTTTCTTGTTTTTATATAGAGCGTCTTCTTACATAGAGAGTTCGAAACTATCGATTCCATTGATTTTAGATGTTTAAATAATAATAGGAAATTTATAACAATTCATCAATCAATCAAGGTAGTTGAAATGAAATAAATATAATTGCAACAACCTCAGAACCTATATACTATATAATAAATATATAGGTCTGAAATAAATATATTCCAAGATAGTCCACTTTATATGTCTGCAACCACGGTAACCAATATATTTCTCTCTTTGTCTGCAACAAAACATATAATTTTATCAACTTGGGATTTCAAGTCTAACTTCTAGCCTACATCACAAAACATACCTTTCAGTTTCAATACACAATTCAAAAGAAAAATAGTCAAATTCCAACTCAGACCAAATTTTGTTCACTTCATAAGTAAATGTAAATCATCAACTATAAAATTAGGTTTAACTCATGCTCAGGTTAATGCTAGCCACGGATAGAAAAAGAAATTGATTTAGGATAGTAACGATTGAGTAATCACTGATATAAAACTAGGTTTTGCGAGCATTGAATTGGTTTGCGAGCATTGAAAAGAAAATAGTTTGGGGGCGATTTAATCGATTAGGATTTGGATTGGTGTTGGGGGAGAGGGTGGTATGGTTCGACGATGAAGGTGGAAAAACCGGAGAGAGACGGAGGAGCGATTGAACATTGAATTTGATTGATCGGGTTTTAATTATTTTCTTTTCCTTTGGTTTTTCACTTTTTTTATATTTATGGTTACAGTATAATTATAAAATAAAAAATTAAGTTAAAGGTGATGTGACTAATATTAATTGTAAGATATAGTTATATAATTAATATTATATTAAAAATTGAAAGAGTTTGATTATTTAAAAAAGTAAAGAAAAAGAGAATAAATCATACATTCTTATAGAGAAAACTAAAGAAAAAGAAAATCACCCATACCTTCTTCTTCTTTTTACATAGAACGTCTTCTTACATAGAGTTTGAGACTATTGATTCCATTGATTTTAGATGTTTAAATAAATATCATTGCAACAACCTCAGAACCTATATACTATACAATAAATATATAGGTCTGAAAAAAAGATATTCCACTTTATATGTCTGGAACCACGGTAACCAAGATATTCCTCTCTTTGTCTGCAACAAAACATATAATGTTATCAGCTTGGAGACTGAAGTCTAACTTCTAGCCTACATCACAAAACATACCTTTCAGTTTCAATACACAATTCAAAAGAAAAATAGTCAAATTCCAACTCAGATCAAATTTTGTTCACTTCATAAGTAAATGTGGATCATCAACTATAAAACTAGGTTTACCTCATGCTCAGGTTAATGATAGTCACCGATAGAAAAAGAAATTGATTTAGGATAGTAACGATTGAGTAATCACTTATATAAAACTAGGTTTTGCGAGCATTGAATTGGTTTGCGAGCATTGAATTGGTTTGCGAGCATTGAACAAAAAACAGTTTGGGAGCGATTGAATGGATTGGGATTTGGGTTGGTGTTAGGGGAGAGGGTGGTCTAGTTCGACGATGGAGGTGGAGAAACCGGAGAGAGAGACGGAGGAGCGATTGAACATTGAATTTGAGTGATTGATTTTTAATTATTTTCTTTTCCTTTGATTTTTCACTTTGTTTATATTTATGGTTTCAGTATAATTATAAAATGAAAAATTAAGTTAAACGTGGTATGAATAATATTAATTGTAAAATATAGTTATATAATCAATATTATATTAAAAATTGAAAGAGTTTGATTATTTTAAAAAGTAAAGAAAAAGAGAATAAATCATACATTCTTATAGAGAAAACTAAAGAAAAAGAAAACCACTCATACCTTCTTCTTCTTTTTACATAGAACGTCTTCTTACATAGAGAGTTTGATACTATTGATTCCAACGATTTTAGATGTTTAAATAATACTAGGAAATTTATAACAATTCATTAATCAATCAAGGTAGTTGAAATGAAATAAATATCATTACAACAACCTCAGAACCTATATACTATACAATAAATATATAGGTCTGAAAAAAAGATATTCCAAGATATTCCACTTTATATGTCTGGAACCACAGTAACCAAGATATTCCTCTCTTTGTCTGAAACAAAACATATAATATTATCAGCTTGGAGACTGAAGTCTAACTTCTAGCCTATATCACAAAACATACCTTTCAGTTTCAATACACAATTCAAAAGAAAAATAGTCAAATTCCAACTCAAATCAAATTTTGTTCACTTCATAAGTAAATGTGAATCATCAACTATAAAACTAGGTTTACCTCATGCTCAGGTTAATGATAGCCACCGATAGAAAAAGAAATTGATTTAGGATAGTAACGATTGAGTAATCACTTATATAAAACTAGGTTTTGCGAGCATTGAATTGGTTTGCGAGTATTGAACAGAAAACAGTTTGGGAGCATTTGAATCGATTGGGATTTGGGTTGGTGTTGGGGGAGAGGGTTGTCTAGTTCGACGATGGAGGTGGAGAAACCGGAGAGAGACGGAGGAGCGATTGAACATTGAATTTGATTGATTGATTTTTAATTATTTTCTTTTCCTTTGGTTTTTCACTTTGTTTATATTTATGATTTCGGTATAATTATAAAAAGAAAAATTAAGTTTAAGATGGTAGGAATAATATTAATTCTAAAGTATAGTTATATAATTAATATTATATTAAAAATTAAAAGAGTTTGATTATTTAAAAAAGTTCAATTTAAAAAAGTAAAGAAAAAGAGAACAAATCATACATTCTTATAAAGAAAACTAAAGAAAAAGAAAATCATTCATACCTTTTTCTTGTTTTTATATAGAGCGTCTTCTTACATAGAGAGTTCGAAACTATCGATTCCATTGATTTTAGATGTTTAAATAATAATAGGAAATTTATAACAATTCATCAATCAATCAAGGTAGTTGAAATGAAATAAATATAATTGCAACAACCTCAGAACCTATATACTATATAATAAATATATAGGTCTGAAATAAATATATTCCAAGATAGTCCACTTTATATGTCTGCAACCACGGTAACCAATATATTTCTCTCTTTGTCTGCAACAAAACATATAATTTTATCAACTTGGGGATTCAAGTCTAACTTCTAGCCTACATCACAAAACATACCTTTCAGTTTCAATACACAATTCAAAAGAAAAATAGTCAAATTCCAACTCAGACCAAATTTTGTTCACTTCATAAGTAAATGTAAATCATCAACTATAAAATTAGGTTTACCTCATGCTCAGGTTAATGCTAGCCACGGATAGAAAAAGAAATTGATTTAGGATAGTAACGATTGAGTAATCACTGATATAAAACTAGGTTTTGCGAGCATTGAATTGGTTTGCGAGCATTGAAAAGAAAATAGTTTGGGGGCGATTTAATCGATTAGGATTTGGATTGGTGTTGGGGGAGAGGGTGGTATGGTTCGACGATGAAGGTGGAAAAACCGGAGAGAGACGAAGGAGCGATTGAACATTGAATTTGATTGATCGGGTTTTAATTATTTTCTTTTCCTTTGGTTTTTCACTTTTTTTATATTTATGGTTACAGTATAATTATAAAATAAAAAATTAAGTTAAACGTGATGTGAATAATATTAATTGTAAGATATAGTTATATAATTAATATTATATTAAAAATTGAAAGAGTTTGATTATTTAAAAAAGTAAAGAAAAAGAGAATAAATCATACATTCTTATAGAGAAAACTAAAGAAAAAGAAAATCACCCATACCTTCTTCTTCTTTTTACATAGAACGTCTTCTTACATAGAGTTTGAGACTATTGATTCCATTGATTTTAGATGTTTAAATAAATATCATTGCAACAACCTCAGAACCTATATACTATATAATAAATATATAGGTCTGAAATAAATATATTCCAAGATAGTCCACTTTATATGTCTGCAACCATGGTAATCAATATATTTCTCTCTTTGTCTGCAACAAAACATATAATTTTATCAGCTTGGGGACTGAAGTCTAACTTCTAGCATACATCACAAAACATACCTTTCAGTTTCAATACACAATTCAAAAGAAAAATAGTCAAATTCCAACTCAGATCAAATTTTGTTCACTTCATAAGTAAATGTAAATCATCAACTATAAAATTAGGTTTACCTCATGCTCAGGTTAATGCTAGCCACGGATAGAAAAAGAAATTGATTTAGGATAGTAACGATTGAGTAATCACTGATATAAAACTAGGTTTTGCGAGCATTGAATTGGTTTGCGAGCATTGAAAAGAAAATAATTTGGGGGCGATTTAATCGATTAGGATTTGGATTGGTGTTGGGGGAAAGGGTGGTATGGTTCGACGATGAAGGTGGAAAAACCGGAGAGAGACGGAGGAGCGATTGAACATTGAATTTGATTGATCGGTTTTTAATTATTTTCTTTTCCTTTGGTTTTTCACTTTTTTTATATTTATGGTTACAGTATAATTATAAAATAAAAAATTAAGTTAAAGGTGATGTGAATAATATTAATTGTAAAATATAGTTATATAATTAATATTATATTAAAAATTGAAAGAGTTTGATTATTTAAAAAAGTAAAGAAAAAGAGAATAAATCATACATTCTTATAGAGAAAACTAAAGAAAAAGAAAACCACCCATACCTTCTTCTTCTTTTTACATAGAACGTCTTCTTACATAGAGAGTTTGAGACTATTGATTCCATTGATTTTAGATGTTTAAATAAATATCATTGCAACAACCTCAGAACCTATATACTATACAATAAATATATAGGTCTGAAAAAAAGATATTCCACTTTATATGTCTGGAACCACGGTAACCAAGATATTCCTCTCTTTGTCTGCAACAAAACATATAATGTTATCAGCTTGGAGAGTGAAGTCTAACTTCTAGCCTACATCACAAAACATGCCTTTCAGTTTCAATACACAATTCAAAAGAAAAATAGTCAAATTCCAACTCAGATCAAATTTTGTTCACTTCATAAGTAAATGTGGATCATCAACTATAAAACTAGGTTTACCTCATGCTCAGGTTAATGATAGTCACCGATAGAAAAAGAAATTGATTTAGGATAGTAACGATTGAGTAATCACTTATATAAAACTAGGTTTTGCGAGCATTGAATTGGTTTGCGAGCATTGAATTGGTTTGTGAGCATTGAACAGAAAACAGTTTGGGAGCGATTGAATCGATTGGGATTTGGGTTCGTGTTAGGGGAGAGGGTGGTCTAGTTCGACGATGGAGGTGGAGAAACCGGAGAGAGAGACGGAGGAGCGATTGAACATTGAATTTGAGTGATTGATTTTTAATTATTTTCTTTTCCTTTGATTTTTCACTTTGTTTATATTTATGGTTTCAGTATAATTATAAAATGAAAAATTAAGTCAAACGTGGTATGAATAATATTAATTGTAAAATATAGTTATATAATCAATATTATATTAAAAATTGAAAGAGTTTGATTATTTTAAAAAGTAAAGAAAAAGAGAATAAACCATACATTCTTATAGAGAAAACTAAAGAAAAAGAAAACCACTCATACCTTCTTCTTCTTTTTACATAGAACGTCTTCTTACATAGAGAGTTTGATACTATTGATTCCAATGATTTTAGATGTTTAAATAATAATAGGAAATTTATAACAATTCATTAATCAATCAAGGTAGTTGAAATGAAATAAATATCATTATAACAACCTCAGAACCTATATACTATACAATAAATATATAGGTCTGAAAAAAAGATATTCCAAGATATTCCACTTTATATGTCTGGAACCACGGTAACCAAGATATTCCTCTCTTTGTCTGAAACAAAACATATAATATTATCAGCTTGGAGACTGAAGTCTAACTTCTAGCCTATATCACAAAACATACCTTTCAGTTTCAATACACAATTCAAAAGACAAATAGTCAAATTCCAACTCAAATCAAAGTTTGTTCACTTCATAACTAAATGTGAATCATCAACTATAAAACTAGGTTTACCTCATGCTCAGGTTAATGATAGCCACCGATAGAAAAAGAAATTGATTTAGGATAGTAACGATTGAGTAATCACTTATATAAAACTAGGTTTTGCGAGCATTGAATTGGTTTGCGAGTATTGAACAGAAAATAGTTTGGGAGCGATTGAATCGATTGGGATTTGGGTTGGTGTTGGGGGAGAGGGTAGTCTAGTTCTACGATGGAGGTGTAGAAACCGGAACGAGACGGAGGAGCGATTGAACATTGAATTTGATTGATTGATTTTTAATTATTTTCTTTTCCTTTGATTTTTCACTTTGTTTATATTTATGGTTTCAGTATAATTATAAAATGAAAAATTAAGTTAAAGGTGGTATGAATAATATTAATTATAAAATATAGTTATATAATTAATATTATATTAAAAATTGAAAGAGTTTGATTATTTTAAAAAGTTTAATTTTAAAAAGTAAAGAAAAAGAGAACAAATCATACCTTCTTATAGAAAAAACTAAAGAAAAAGAAAACCACACATACTTTCTTCTTTTTACATAGAGCATCTTCTTACATATAGAGTTTGAGGCTATTAATTCCATTGATTTTAGATGTTTAAATAATAATAGGAAATTTATAACAATCCATGGTAGTTGTAATGGAATAAATATCATTGCAACAATCACAAAACATATCCTTCAGTTTCAATACACAATTCAAAAGAAAAATAGTTAAATTCCAACTCATATCAAATTTTGTTCACTTCATAAGTAAATGTGAATCATCAACTATAAAATTAGGCACTACGCCAAATAAGGGAAAAGAGGGCGCTTATTTTGGCCTATAACAGCGCTTTTAAGCGCCCTCTAAAGTGGCGATGGTATAGGTAAAGACAGCGCTTTGTTTTCCTGGAGAAAGCGCTCTCTAAAGTGGCCCTTTAAGGGCCACATTATAGTGCGCTTTCAGAAAAAAGCGCCCTCTGTAGTGGTCCATAAAGGGCCACCTTAGAGGGCGCTTTCTGGACAAAGCGCCCTCTAAAGTTGTCAATGTAAAGTGTTTAGAGGGCGCTTCCTACAGAAAGCGCCTTCTAAAGTGTTAGTTATTTAAAAAAAATTGTTTGAAAAATAGTGGGTATTTAATTGGAAACCTGTTCGAATGCTGCAAAAGTGTAAAATTCATATTGATTTCATCCTTTAATCCAATGTTATACACCATTAATCCATTGATATATACAACATGAATCTATTTATATACAACATTAATCCTCCATATATACAACATTAATATATTGATATTCATGCATGTACAACAACATTCCATACATATATGTACAACAACTACAACCTATATGATTCTATGATCAATAATGAATTGACACAATTCATCCTTCATTTCATCCAAATGAGCTCTTGAGTAAGATTTGTATTCGTCAAAGTACTACAATTAAGAGAATAAAACATATTCATGATTTAGTAACAAATTAGATGAAATATCTGATAATATTAAAATAAACCCTAAGTTATTATTCCATACCATTTTTGGGATGTCTATACGATTCAACGCAATGATATCTCTCATAAATCTCAATACAAAAAATCCGCAATCGATCGAATTGTTTTGCTGAGGACACTACACAGAAAAACAAACAATATATATATATATATATATATATATATATATATATATATATATATATATATATATATATATATATATATATATATATATATATATATATATATATATATATATATATATATATATATATTTAATTTCTTACAAACACTATTATAAAGAAAAAACAAACACTATTATAAGCAAAAATAAGAAACTTATTATATACTTGAACTCTGACCCAGGTAATGTCCTTCCTATTACGATAATTCTTTTTCGATCTAAATTTTAGTATTGCCCTAACAAAATAAAAACGTATATTGAAATCAATCTGACAGACATAATTAAATATACAAATACACACGAATATTTAGGGGAATTTCACTTACGCGTCAACCGTCTTCTTCATACTCGGATATTTACAGTCACCCAGTAACGAATCGAGATAATACACCATTAGTCTCAAAAGATCCATAGCAACCAACACCTAGTGACCACTGTAAAATAAAACAAAAATTTAGATGCATGAAAATTTTCTACGTAAAAGATATACATAGATTAGAATGAAATTATTAGAAAGAAAATCTAACCCGTTGCCAGAATTAAACGGTAAAAAATACAAACTGGGTGTAGTATTATCGACGGCCACCATGAATCTATCGACTAGTTCATTCTTTACGGATGTTGGATTTTTCGTTATAAACGTTGTGTTCGTATGGGAAGCAGCAATAAAATTGAATCGGTTACACAATTCAGTTCCCCGCATCAATGTGTCATACATATACCTTAAATAGAAACATAATAAACATTAGACTACTCATTGAAATGTGTAAATAAATTGTTCAACTAAGTAAATAATAGATTGATCGGAGTACCATATGTATGTATGAATAACAGCGATGCCTAATTCTTCGTGTTCAAAAAGTTGTTGCATGTCCTCCTTTGCAATTAATTCGGAATGAGCAATTCCGAAAACACCTTCATCCATATCTACACTACGGATGGCGCCGTGCATAATATTGACTCTTCCACCATTTTCTCAAGACGCATCATAATTTGAGATTTTGTCCCGGACGTCGTTGGAATTTCCTTACTAGCTTTGTCCAACATTCGACCGGGAACCTAAAAATTCATATAAATTAAATCATGACTTTTTGTGATGCAACAGAATCGTTGTGTATATAATTCAATGGGTATATATATTTGTACCTCTTTTTGAGATTTAGGATTTGTTTTTGTCCCGGACTTCGTTGGAATATCCTTACCAGCTTTTTTCAACATTCGACCGGGAACCTAAAAATTCATATAAATTAAATCATGACTTTTTGTGATGCAACAGAATCGTTGCGTATATAATTCAATGGGTATATATATTTGTACCTCTTTTTGAGATGCAACCGACTCGATGCGTCTTGAAATCCCTTTACCAGCTTTATGTGTGGGTCTTGTAGGAGTCTAACATTACCATGTAATAAGGATTAATTAAATATCATAATTGTAACTGAATTGAAATGTGAATACTAAATATTCATAATCATTTAGAACATATATACCTCGGCATCTGGGAAAATTAGATCTGACGGCCATCCAACAAAGGATCCGACTGCATCTTGCATCAACGTTGTCTCTGAAACAACGTCTGGTAATGGTAGAAGCGCGTCCGTATCTAATACAAGGTCAACCGAAACTTTCATATATCCCACCGGGAGGGGATTATGGTGAAGTAATTCACCCGAAGTGTTGTGCACTTTTCCCTTGCCAACTATGCGATAAGTTGGTGACGATAGATACAGCTGACAAGGTGTAATGCCCTAAACCAATAATAAATATGTTATTGTTAACGTGTATATGTGTCAAGTAAAAAAGTGTTATTTTAATTTCATAATAACATATATAATTACCTCGGAAAATTTCGGTTGACAATTGATACTAGCTCGGTCACTAGTATCTTTTGCCTCGGAACCGCGCATTTCCTCTCTATACCTTGCATTCTCCTTTTGCAGTTCGAGTACTTGTGCCCTTAACTCCGCCAAGGTCTCCATCACCTCTTTGTTGGTAGGATTTTTTGTTTTTGGTTTTTTATAAAATGACGACGGAGTCACACCAAAACCCTTACCCCTCACACGACCGGAATACTCAGGAACATTTAGTACTCGACTAAGTAGGCTCCTGCAATCCTGGACCTCGGTTGAAGGTAAGGTTTGGGATAAAGTCTCCTGAAATATTATTAGAGGAGATTAAAAATGAATTATATGTCTAACAAAATTTTCGATATAATTAAAGAAATAATGTTATATATACTTACACATTCGTCATAAACATTTTGAACCGCTTCAACGACAGCCCCATCCTTCCCAACCCGAACAGCCTTCCACAATACGGGCTCCGAAAGAGATGTTGCGTCACTTTTCTCCTCGGCTAGCTACACATTGAATCAGATTATAAGATCATCAATTATAACATATTGTGACAATGTATAAGCTCATAGCATTTGAATATACTCACAATTCTTTGTTGTAACCGTGCATATCCCATACGCCCTTTTTTGTACGGATACGCGGGTTTTGATGCCCTTTTCCGATTTTTGTCGCTTACTTCCTGGATAAAAAAGTTTAAGGCATATCAGAACCAAGTAACTTAACAATTGTATAATACCATAATTAATAGACATTACATGGAATTTTTCATTTCTTCGTTTGGCGACAAAGTTATCCCATTCTTTGGCTGAAATAATCTCCGCATACTTCATTGGCCGTTCTGCTTCAACAAATTTTCCTTCCTCATCCTTGAGAAATTTGTTGGACAAAAAGGATCGAAATCCTCGGAGTCTTTTTCCGGTCAATTGAATACAATATTTTTGCCGGCTTTCATCGATGTGAAAGGATCTCTAAAAAACATACACATGGAGTGTGTTATTATAAGTAATATTATAACAATATATGGTCAACAAATAGTCAACAAAAAAACATATAACAATATATGGTAAGTACCTGTATCTCGGACCATATTTTTTCTTTGCCAACCTTCAATTCCGGACTTCTCCAATTATCACATGTAATCGGAATATGTTGTCGAACAAGGAAACCAATGTAACTTGCCAACATTGAACCGTTAGGCTCAATTAGTTGGTCTTCAACACTCCAATGTACTTCGAATTTTTCACCCTTGTCTCTTGCACGAATGATTGACTTCATAACAGTCAATCCTCGTTTGATTTCATTTTCAACATTGTTACGTGATCCACTCGCGTCATGGGTATCGTCTTGGTTACTAGCCATTTTATCTGTAATATAGAAATGATTCAATAAGACCCAAGTAAGACAATGACCATATTCGTGAAGCTACACAAAAAACACATTCATATACCTTCCATTTCTCTCATGTTACAACAATCTAAACTCTCTCTTTTTTTCATCATTATTGAATACAAACTCACACACACCTACTGCATACAAAAGACCAATGCAAACTTATGGTGTTTGGAACATGAACAAACTTGCATCCATAATCATCAAACTTCCAAGCACAAGCTCAAACACACTCCAAATGACATCAGTTTTCAATCAGAAATAAAAAACCTTACATAACCATACAACATACAACATTCAGTGATCAAAACCATACACACAAAAATAACAAAAAATGATTTTCAACAAGGTGCTCATGAACACCATATAGTGCTCGTTTGCCCAAAACAACATTAATCAACATAATGCACAAAATGTAAAACTCAGTTTAGAAAATGCCCTAATCAAACACCTGAAAATACAAACTATTGAGAGAAATACCTTCAAGGTGACGGTAACGATGGAGAAGAAAGTGAACAGCGACGATGGACGCAGATAACTCAGTGAACGTGAACGCAGCAGCAGAAAAAGGCGACGGCGACGGTGAGGGAGGGAGAATGAACGGAGGACGAGAGTAATCGCAGTAGCACTACAACAAACAAGACCTTAGACAGCGCTTTTTTTAGCCTTAGACAGCGCTTTAAAACGCTGTCTAAACCTCCGCTGCTAAAGGTTTAGACAGCGCTTTTTTAAATCTTAAAAGCGCTGTCTAAGCCCCCCCCCCCCCTTAGACAGCGCTTTGGCCAAAAGCGCTTTATAAGACCCTTTTATTTTAAATTTTTTAGGTATACCTTAGACAGCGCTTTTGAAAAGCGCTGTCTAAGCCCCACCCCCTTAGACAGCGCTTTGGCCAAAAGCGCTTTCTAAGACCCTCCTATTTTAATTTTTTTAGGTATACCTTAGACAGCGCTTTTCAAAAAGCGATGTCTAAGCCCCCCCCTTAGACAGCGCTTTTGCCTAAAGCGCTTTCTAATCCCCCCCTTAGACAGCGCTTTTTACAAAAGCGCTGTCTAAGGTATACGAAAATTTTTGAAGCTTTTGTTTTAAACCACATTTTTTCCAGGTTTATAAACCAGAATTTCTACCTGTTTTCAACCAGATTTTGACAGACAATTATCACATTTTATATATGCCATTTTGGCCTTTTTTCTACCAATTTTTGGCTAACAAATATATATATATACCAATTCAAACCAATTTTGCCTTAAATGTATCAAAATATATACAAATTTATGTACACATTTACAAGTCATAACATATACTACAAATGTACACATTAATTACACAGCTTTATCATGAATTGACACCACTCCTCTTTGATTTCGTCCACTTGATCCTTTGTATAAAATGCACACTTGAATTCATCAAAGTACTACATAATAATATAACATATTTTGAATTAATTCCAACTATTTAATTATATGAGATATGTGTAAATATAAAAATAACTCATAAGTTAGAAATACATACATCGGTGGGAATCTTTAATCGGCCCAAAGCAAGAGTATCTCGCATAAACCTCAACATGAAATACCCGCAATCTATTTGATTACGTTGTTGAGGACACTACATATGAAAAAAAAATATGGATTATAAATCCTAAGTTTTATCAAGTGTCATCACTAATATAATAAAAAATGTGGTAATTAAAAATATACCGCCACTTTAATCCATGTAATGGAGTTGGCGCCCCTCCTTGAGGTTTGGATATCTCGTTGGGCCCGAAAAGCTTGTAGGACGCTAATAAAATAAAAATGAAGCAATTAGAACAATTCACATAAACTAAGAAAATTTTTGAAAATTCTCACTTACGTGTCAATTAGGACCTTCATATCCGGGTATGTTGTCCAATCATTTCCTAACGAGTCAAGATAATACACAATTTCTCGGATAGGATTGATTGCGAGCAACAACCAATGTCCACTGTAATGATTATGCAAATGTTAGATGGTAACTTGGAAAATAATTATAATAGATGAATTTAGAATGAAATGCTAACCCGGTATTAAACGGTATAGAAAACAACTTCTCCGCATCTTTATTGTCCATGAGGATCCGAAGAACGTACTCCGTCACGGTATCCGGTCTACTTAAGATTAAACCTAAGTTGACGGTCGCGGGTGCTAAGAATCCGAATGACACGTCCAAACCATTGGGGCGCATCAATTTGTCATACAAAAACCTAATATAAAAACATCATTAACACCTCTTTTGAAACATAAAGTAAACCGGATTAACATAAAGTAAACATCATTAACATAAGTTGTTTAATTAATAAAACAAAGTAGACCGGATTTACCTAATATATGTATTGACAACGGTGACGCCGATTTCTTCATGACTAAAAACTTGCATGAAGTCTTCATTACCAATCATTTGGTCGTAATCAAAGCCGAAAATCCCTACCTCCATATGTACAGTCCGAACACCTCCGGTCGGTATATCGGTCATCTCTAGAAATGTCCTGAGGCACGACCTATACTTGGTGGTAGGTTTTTTCCTAGCTACGGTCTTCTTAGCACCAGAACTTTTTACCCGTGCGGAGGCGTTGCTAACCTCCTTTTTTTGTTGTGCGGAGGCATTGCTAACCTCATTTTCTTGAAGCTACATGTCATATAAATAGTTAGATCAAATTAAGAATGTAACAACTTCCATGAATATATGTCATATAATTGTATATTACCTCTTTTCTTGAAACCGTGGACTCGGTATGCCGTGGAATCGCATTATCTTTTGATTTGGATTTTGTGGGAGTCTATTTAACATAACCAAGGAAAATATGTAAGTAAAATTTTAAGCATAAATTTTAAACTTTGAATATACACATTAAAGTTAACATAAGTTTTAAGCATACCTCATATCCTATGCATATGAGGTTTGTCGGCCATGCAACAAACGAACCTACTGCTTCGTGCACCGTTGTTGCATCCAAATCATCGCTAGGATATGGTAATGCTGCATTCGGCTCAACTGCAATATCAACTGATACCTTCAAACATCCAGCAGGGAGCTCTCTAGTGTGGAGTAATACTCCGCTAACGTTATGCACTTTTCCCTTGCCAACCATCCGATAGTATGGTGACGACAAATACAGCTGACAATGGGAAATGCCCTAAAACCAATAATAACAAGAAATCGTTAATGTGTATATATGTCAAATACATAATTTAAGCAAATAGTTCAATTTAAGACAATTATATGTAATTACCTCTAGAATGTTCGGCTGAAAGGTACAGTTGATACTGTCTTTGTCCGAAGCATCTCTGTATACTGTTGAGGCGCTAGCCTCTCTTTCTCTCCTCAATGCATCAAGCTCAGCTTGCATGGCTTCCAATCTTGCATGAAGCTCCCGATTACTAGGAGCCTTTCCTTTTTTAATACTCAGGGAGGTCGGAGTGACTCCAAATCCCTTACCCCTCACCCGACCAGAATACTCAGGGACATCTAATGCCCGACTAAGTATGCCCTTAGTATCATCGGGAGATAAAGACTGAGATAGCTCCTTCTGAAAAATCAGATGAATACCGTATACTTGTCAAATATTTGTGTATAAAAATGTTATTCAATTAATGAAAAAATGTTATACTTACACATTTCTGGTATACGTGTAAAACTTCTTCTTGAGGAACTCCAGATTTGCTCACACGGGCTTCCTTCCACAAAACATGTGCAGGAAGAGATGTTTCTGAACTTTCCTCCTTCTGCAGCTACACAAACTACGCCAAAAAAGACCTATGAGAGCGCTTTTTTTGGCCTTTAAAAGCGCTTAAAAGCGCTGCCGTAGGTGGCGCTGCTATAGGTTTTAGCAGCGCTTTTTGTTTACTAAAAAGCGCTGCTAAAGGTTGTCAATAGAGAGCGCTTTTTAGTAAAAAGCGCTGCTAAAGGTGGTATATAGACAACCTTTAAGAGCGCTTTTTACTAAAAAGCGCTCTCTATTGACAACCTTTAGCAGCGCTTTTGAGTAAAAAGCGCTCTTAAAGGTTGTCTATATACCACCTATAGCAGCGCTTTTTACTAAAAAGCGCTCTCTATTGACAACCTATAGCAGCGCTTTTTAGTAAAAAGCGCTCTCTATTGACAACCTATAGCAGCGCTTTTTACTAAAAAGCGCTCTCTATTGACAACCTTTAGCAGCGCTTTTTAGTAAAAAGCGCTCTCTATTGACAACCTTTAGCAGCGCTTTTTAGTAAAAAGCGCTGTCTTTTCCTCTAGTAAAATAACAAAACGCTGCCTTCAGTTTAAGCCTACCATTTCAACCTGTAATATTTTTTGGGAATAATCCCATAAACCTGTAAATCAAGCCTCTCTAATTCAAGCATTTGGAGTCATAATTCAAGCATTTGTAATTTTTTAAACCAACACAAGAATGAACACATTTGGAGTCATAATTCAAGCAAACCAACACAAGGATAGATAGGCACTGAACACATTTGGAGTCATAATTCAAGCATTTGTAATTTTTTAAAGCAAACCAACACAAGAATGAACACATTAATCTATCCATGAAATTAAAGATATCACTAAAATTATAAAGAACTATACACAAGTCAAAACTAATATGTTATACGGCCTATTTGGAGTCATAACTAATCTGTTAAAAATATAAAGAACTATACACTTGCCAACCAGAAACCATTCTTCATCAAAGTATTCATGTTATTTTGAAATCATTATATACTAATTAATCTTTTCTCAATAAAATATTGACACAATTCCTCCTTGATTTGTTCCAACTGCAGTCTCGTGTAATGAGCACACTTGTATTCATCAAAGTACTACATAACAAAACATAATATGCATGATTTAGTTAAAAGTAATAAATAATATGAAATATTCGATAAATATTAAAACAAATCCTAAGTTATAAATCCATACCGTGATTGGAATCTCTATTTGATTCATATTAATGATTTCCCTCATAAACCTCATTACAAAGTATCCGCAATCGATACCGTTGCGCTGTAGAGGACACTACATAGAAAAAAAAATAAGAATGTATAGTTATCTTTTCTTATCAAGTAGCATCACTATTATAAGCAAAATTGTGAAAATTAAAGTACCTGCACTTTTATCCACGTAATGTTGCTGGATTTAGTACGTGGTACTCGAGCTTGTCTTTGAGATCGGAACACTTTTATTGATCTAACAAAATAAAAACATATATTTAGAACAATCTCACATAAATATACACGAATATTTAGAACAGTCTCACTTACGTATCAACTAATTGCTTCATATCCGGATAATTTGTCCATTCACCATCTATCGAATTCAGAAAATATACCACTTCTTTTAAAGGATCAATAGCAAGCAACAACCAGTGACACCTATAAATTAAAACAAAAGTTTATATGGAAATTTTTTACGTAAAAGAAACAATTAAAGATTAGAATAAACTTAGAATTAAAATCTAACCCTGAATTATACGGCCAAAGATACAAGTTGTTTGTACTGCTGGCCATGAATCTCTTGACTAAGTACTCTCTACATGAATCCGGTTCCCTACAAATTAATGCTTTGTTGACCAGGGAGGAAGACACGAAACGGAATCTGTTTGACAATTGATCATTCCCGCGCATGAAATTGTCATACAAGAACCTTCAATAAAAACATAATAAACATTAGACTATTTTTATTGAAATGTGTAAATAAATTGTTCAAGTAATTAAATAATATATAGATCGGATTACCGGATGTATGTGTGTATAACACCGACGCCTAATTCTTGATGCCGAAAAATATGTTCCAGATCTTCTTTTCCGATTGTTTCAGTGCATGAATAACCAAAGATATCTTCCTCCATATCCAGTAAGCGAATAGCACCAGCTGTTGCCATATCTGATGAGTCAACAAGTGTTTCAAGAGATATCTGGTATCGAGGCACAAAAGCACCTTTTTTTGGCAAATAAGTCACTGGAAGATCCCTTTTGTTTTTCTGTCGACTACCAATTTTCTGGCTCAGTTGTTGTGACCCTTGAGCAAATACCTATAAATCATATAACATAGGTAAATTATAAAATCATGCATTTTTTGATTCGGATCATATAATTAACACTTTCAATATACCTCTTTTTGTGATGCAACAGACTCGTTGTGCCGCAAAATCCCTTTATCCTTAGATGCGGGTTTTGTAGGCGTCTAAAATTACCATGTAAAAAAAATTAACTTAACGGTTCAGAATTGACATTTGAATACTAAAAGATTCATAGTGGTTTTTGAATTCAACATACCTCATCATCAATGAAAATGAGATCCAAGGGCCATGCAACAAATGATCCTATTGCATCTCGCAGCAATGTTGTCTCTGAAACAATGTCAGGTATCGGTAGCAACGCATCCTTATCTAATACAACATCAACCGATACTTTAAGGTGTCCATCCGGGAGCGGTCTATGGTGAAGTAAATCTCCCGAAGTGTTGTGCACTTTTCCCTTGCCAACTAGGCGATAAGTCGGTGACGATAAGTATAGCTGACAAGATGAAATGCCCTAAACCAATAATAAATATGTTACTTTTAATGTGTATATATTTCAATTAACATAAATGTGCTATTTTAATTTCAAAATAACATATATAATTACCTCGGGAAATTTATTTTGACAATTGATACTGGCTTTCTCACTAGTTTCTTTCAACTGTGAACTGCACTTTTCCATACACATATATCTCTCATTATCCTTTTGCAATTGAAGAACTTGCGCTTGTAATGCCTGCAACGTCTCCATCACTTCTTGATTGCTAGGATTTCTTCTCCTTGGATTCTTATACAAGGAAGTTGGAGTACAACCATGCCCTTTACCCCTCACCCGACCGGGATACTCAGGAACATTTAGTGCTCTACTAAGTACGCTCCTGTTCTCCTGGTCCTCAGCTGTGCTTATCGATTGAGATAGGGTCTCCTGAAATTCATTTACATATCGGAAATTATTAGTGGAGATAAAAAAATTAATTATATATTATTAAACTTTTGATTTAATTAAAGACACAATGTTCTACTTACACATTCATCATAAATATGTTGAACGTCATCCCTAACAGTTCCATCCTTTCCCACACGAGCTTCTTTCCACAAAACATGTGGCGGAAGGGATGTTGCGTCACTTTTCGTCTCGTCTAACTACGCATTGACACAAATAATAAGATAATCAATTATAACACATTGAGACAATTAATAAGATCGTAGCATTTTTGTATACTTACAATTTTTTCCTCTAAGCGTGCATATCCCAAACGCCCTTTTTTGTATGCATACGTGGGATTTGACGCTCTCTCGCGATTTGTGGCACTCACTTTCTTGAAATTTTCGTCTCTTCTTTGGGCTACAAAAGCAACCCATTCTTCTTCTGTAATGAAGATCGCATACTTCACTGGATATTCCGGATCATATTCAACAAAAAAAATTTCTTTGTCCTTAAGATACTTGTTTGTTAAAAACGTTCTCCACCCTCTGTGTCTTTTTCCGGCCAATTGAAGTATATACTTTTTTCGGATAGTTGTATCTTCAATGTTAAAAGACCTCTACGAAAAAATATTGGAATAGAGTGTGTTAGTATAAGTAATTTAAACACATTATCGTCAATATAAAGAAAATATAAACAATCATATATTGTACCAGTATCTCAGTCCAAATCTTATCTTTAGCGCTACCCAACTCTTTATTACTCCATCTTGTAGCAGTGATTGGAATGTGCATACGAACAAGTGTACCAATGTAGCTTGCCAACTTTGCAGCATTAGACCCAATTAGTTGGTTATCAGCATTCCAATTTACATTATATGTTACTGCTTTATCTCTATCACGAATGATACTCTTCATAATAGTGATGCCTCGTGTAATTTCTTTTTCTGAAGTATCATCAGGAGCATTTGCATCTTGTGAGTTTTCTTGATCACTAGCCATTTAACCTGTAATAAAGAAAAAATATAAAAATGAAATGAAAAATATAAAAATCCATAATCAATAATCCATATATATATTGAATAATATAAAATGACATAGGCTATACATATAAAACAGCAACGTCGAGAAGGTCAAACTCACGGAAACACAGGGAATGAGCGCTGTACATATAAAACAACATCAAGGATAAGTCATAACGTATAAAACAATTCAAGAAACTTATATGATGCACATGAACAATTCACATATAGTCCATCAGGGTTCATTTTACACTACAGTGACCATCTTAAAAATTCACATAATATTAAAACATCATTTTACAACATTAAATAGGATTGCCAAAATATGACTGTAGCAGACAAAGTTATGCCAAAATATGAATGTACATTTTGAAGTTTAACTGTTCATTCAAACCAACATGTAATAGGATTGCCAAAATATGAGACATTGCTCTAAGTTCTTGAAACCATATCACATATATCACTGTAGCAGACAAAGTTATTCCATTTGAGTATCCAACATTTAACATCAAAATCACTTTCTGAAATTTCAGTAATAGTTAGAATATGAGGATACAATGGTGCAAACATATCAGTTCATTCCTTCCTACTTTTTCAGCAAATTTAAACAAATGTTGAAAAGGCACTGATTCTATTAGAACTCCCAACATTATTTCTAAGTCAATGGCGATGCAAGTTACAGAATATCATTTATATCAGAACAAGATGAAACTTTCGGTAAGTTACAGAATATTAAGCAAACATAGTCACAAACTCTAATAATCGATACTGACAAATAAATTACCCATAATGTAGCAATGCAAGTCCATTCAAACCAAAATCGACCACCTATTCTTTGACTTCTAGGGCAAAACAGAAAGACACGAAAACCTAACCTTAAAACGCAATGAGATTTCCAGGTATTGAATCCTTCTCTTTCGAATGCAGTCTCTTTCAAATTTGCAGTGTTTATCGTTGAGATTTCCAGGTACTCTGTGGAATGTTTTCCAGGGCAGCGAGAGCTTCGAACGAGAGAGAGTGAAAGAGGGATTTCTGAAAGTCAGGGATTTTGTAATATTAGATTTATTATAATTTTTATAAATGACCTATGAGAGCGCTTTTACCATGAAAGCGCTTTCATAGATGTGAGACTGAGACCTATAAGAGCGCTTTTACCTTAAAAGCGCTTTCATAAGTCTGAAACCCATGAGACCTATAAGAGCGCTTTTACCTCAAAAGCGCTTTCATAAGTGTGAAACCCATGAGACCTATAAGAGCGCTTTTACCTTAAAAGCGCTTTCATAAGTGTGAAACCCATGAGACCTATAAGAGCGCTTTTACCTTAAAAGCGCTTTCATAAGTGTGAAACTCATAGATGTGAGACTGAGACCTATAAGAGCGTTTTTACCTTAAAAGCGCTTTCATAAGTGTGAAACCCATGAGACCTATAAGAGCGCTTTTACCTTAAAAGCGCTTTCATAAGTGTGAAACTCATAGATGTGAGACTGAGACCTATAAGAGCGCTTTTACCTTAAAAGCGCTTTCATAAGTGTGAAACCCATGAGACCTATAAGAGCGCTTTTACCTTAAAAGCGCTTTCATAAGTGTGAAACTCATAGATGTGAGACTGAGACCTATAAGAGCGCTTTTACCTTAAAAGCGCTTTCATAAGTGGAGACCTATAAGAGCGCTTTTACCTTAAAAGCGCTTTCTTTACATAGGCGAATTTTTTTTCAAGCTATTACAGCGCTTTTTTTAAAAAGCGCTTTCTTTTTGGTGCTGCCAAAAGCACTTTTTGGCGTAGTGACATTAAGTCATACAATTTGATCAGATAAAACTAATATATGATGAACAAATTTGTTATCGCAATTTATAAATACTTACCATGGATTGTTCTAAGCGTCCATATCCGACACGTCCTTTTCGGTACGGATATGCGGGACTTGATGCTCTTTCCCGATTTGTAGCACTTATTCTTTGAAAAACCGGGTCTTGTCTTTTGGATTTGAAAGCTTCCCATTCTTCAGCCGATATCAAACTTTCATATTTTTTAGGAAGCTCCGCATCCACAAAATTACCATCCGCATCCTTAAGGAACTTGGATGATAAAAATGTCTGAAACCCTCTTAGAAGCTTTCCGGCCAATTTCATACAAAAACCTCTTCTTTCTTCTTCGATGTTAAAACATCGCTAAGAAAAACATACAGATTGATAGTTAGTATCGGTAATTGAAAAAACATAATTGATACCGTATAATTAAGGGCCAAATGATTGTACCTTTATCTATAGAGAGAAAACTCAGTTACGTAAATGAAATAGCATATAGCGAGGGAAAATAAAGAGACATGCAGTATATGTTATAATTTTAATGTTTACTAAATGGGACCTTAGAGGGCACTTGTGTAAAAAAAGCGCCCTCTAAAGGGGGCCTAAGAGGGCGCTTCTAAAAGCGCTCTCTAAGGCTTTCCAAAAGCGCCTTATAAACTGGAAATGTACATGGACTTAGAGAGCCCTTTTTTAAAAGCGCCCTCTAAGGGTACCCTTAGAGGGCGCTTTCATAAACGCGCCCTCTATTGGTGTCCCTCCATTTCCTCATTATTTTTTCGCTTCACTTTAGAGGACGCTTTGTTACAAAAGCGCCCTCTAAAGTGCGCTGTCTATTCCAGTTGTTCGCTCCTTATTTTTTCTCTTCACTTTAGAGTGCGCTTTTGTAATAAAGCGCCCTCTAAGGTGCGCTGTCTATTCCAGTTTTTGGCGTAGTGAGGTTTACCTCATGCTCAGGTTGATGCTAGCCACCGATAGAAAAAGAAATTGATTTAGGATAGTAACGATTAAGTAATCACTGATATAAAACTAAGTTTTGTGAGCATTGAATTGGTTTGCGAGCATTGAACAGAAAACAGTTTATGGGCAATTGAATCGATTGGGATTTGGTTTGGTGTTGGGGGAGAGGGTGACCTAGTTCGACAATGGAAGTGGAGAAACCGGAGAAAGACGGAGGAACGATTGAATATTGAATTTGATTGATTGATTTTTAATTATTTTCTTTTCCTTTGGTTTTTCAATTTGTTATTTATTATTGTTTTTTTATTTAATACAATGAAAAGAATAACAATTAAATGGATCATTGTGTATTAAATTTTTTAACACAAACTTACAATTTAGCTTAAATTTAACTTAAACAAACAAAAAAAATTCAATTGAACTTTTCTAAATAATCGTTTTCTTAACTCAATTTTTAAAATAATTATTTTTTTCATACTTTTTTTTTAAATTATACATATTTAATTCAATTAATACATATCTTTCGATATTTTTCATCCATCTCTATTTTAAAAAAAATAATTTTAACTTTAGTTAGATCTAAGTAATATAATCTCTTCATCTCAAAAGGAATTATATTTTTATAAAATAAAAGGGTCATAAATTAAATAATCAAACTCTTTCAATTTTTAATATAATATTAATTATATAACTATATTTTACAATTAATAATATTCTTCATACCACCTTTAACTTAATTTTTCATTTTATAATTATATTATATATGAATATTAAGTATGACTATACGATATATGAATTTTAAAAAATAATTTATTTTAGAATTCTATTTAAA
Source organism: Lathyrus oleraceus (assembly GCF_024323335.1). Classification (NCBI taxonomy): domain Eukaryota; kingdom Viridiplantae; phylum Streptophyta; class Magnoliopsida; order Fabales; family Fabaceae; genus Lathyrus; species Lathyrus oleraceus. The sequence continues at coordinate 628,893,163 of NC_066583.1, read as the reverse complement.
AAATATGATTATTTAAATAAAAAATTATCATATTGATTAGAAATACACTTAAAACACAATTAATAATATATAAAAATTAAAAACAATAATTTTTATTGGACAGATTTCAAAATTTCCTCGTCAGGTTCTTTAGGTGGAGAAGGAATTTTCTTAACAAAATCTTTAGAAACAGTTAAGACCTCTGTCTCATGTCTTTTGAGTAGTTTTTATTTATTCAATTGGAATTAATGAAAAATAAAATTACATTCTATATTCAATATTCATAACTTTCAAATCACAATAATGTTTTACAATAAAATTATTACATATCAAAGTTCAAATTCAACTTGGATATTAATGGAAGAAATATCTTTCAACAAATTTTTCTAGCATTTTTAATAACTTTATCTGAAGATCTTCGCCATCTTCTTCGTCATTTTTTTTTGTCACTTATATCTTATATTTTATAATCAAAGTTTTTTCCTTCCTTACATTTTAAAAAAGTGATTTTTTCTTTTCTCCATTTTTAATCTTGTTTTCTCAAAAGGCAATTTACTCACATATCTAAAACAAGTCTCTGGATTATAATCAACTAAATATTAACAAATAAGTACAACATAAACATTTAAAAAAGAGGAGAAAAGTGTTGAAACTAGTTGTACCTTAATCAAGAAAACCACAGCTGTAGGAACCAGATCCAGTGTTTTGTTGTTTCTCCTTTCAAAGTTAATTTGATGCTGTGGGTAAAAATGAAAAAGCATTAGTTGCATTGTCTTTTTGGAGAAAAAAAATTAAAATAAAAGACTAGGCATAAGGAATGGCAACATAGAATCAAAAGAGATGAAACAATAACCACCTTAGCACTATGAACGCCACTGGAAGAAACCATTCCTATGAAAGAAAAATAAAACTAAAAGGCCAGCACCCAAAGAGAAGCAGAAAGCACAACCAACCTGCTGCAGGGGTGTGGGTGAAAATGGGAAACACAACCAGAAAAAACAGCCGTATTTATTAAAATTGGGTTTCTACATTCCATTAGATTCTCACGCCTGCTCTGCTTTAACAGTCTTTACTGCTACTCTGCCATACTACAAGTTAATACTAGTAGGTAGACATGTGAGCTGCTTAGGATCTCTATTCCTTTTATTCATAGTTGTATGTGGTGTTACTAATTTCATTGGGGTAATTATAAGACTTATTTAAATAATGTAATATTCCTTCGGCGAATTTCACGTTTATTAAAACAATATAATTAAGTAAATTTAAATTTTTTGATCTCACGTGAGAGACAATATAATTACTATTATATTCTCAATTAAATTCTCTTCTCTTAATAATATTAAATAATTAATGTAAAAATATTTTTAGAATAAATGTATCTAGATTTATTCACATGCCAAAAAAATTTAGAAGTTATAAATAAGGTCGGAGAGAGTATCAATTGGAATTTGAATAATGATTTATCTGTTTATCATTATGATTTATGGCTATGGAGTTATGTCACTAGTTTTTTTTATCTCATAACAAACACTAAAAATTGTAGTAATTTGAATGTATTATATAATTTCAATTAAGTAGTTGTACCGATTTTCAGAGGAAGAAATAATGCATACTAACCATTTCAATTTAATTTTGATCATTTGAGTTCTTAATGTTTGTGAGTTTATCCCGTCAATAACAAATTAAAATATCTGATAAATAATATTTTTTTAATAAATACAAGAAATTCTATTAAATTTTAGGAAAGAGAAATAAAAAGGAAGAAGAAGAATCAAAATTGGTTAAAACTGATTTACTATTTATTTTCTCAATAAGAGTTTAAAGATTACAAGTGAATAACAACAATTAACTTCTCCCAACAGTTTGAGAGAACCGTCTATTTATAGATTTCTAAGTTAACTTAAATAATTTTGGCTTAAACAAATGTTAAATTCAACATACTAACTTAGAATAGCGCAAGTTAACATATTTCGACAACATACTTAAACAGACTTCAACTACAGCATGCACAACTCCTGTCAAAATATCAAGTTATTTCTATCGAGACTAGAGTTCGATAAAAAAATTACAAATCTCCACCTTATAACAAAATCTACAACATCAAGGGAACAAATTAGCTTTCTTCATGCAACTTTATCAACTACATACAGTGGAAAAACTTGCAGCTTAGCAATGTCTTTGTGATCATATCAGCAAGATTGTCATCGGTTGAAACCTTCAGCACTTGGATTTCTCCACGCTCGATTATCTCTTTGACGAAGTGCAGTCTCACATCAATGTATTTTGTTCGCTCATGATAGGATGAATTTTTCGACTGGTGTATTGCATTTTGACTATCACATTTACCAGTGATAACTCGACCTTTAAGTTTTAGCTCCTTAGCTAAACCTTCAAGCCACAATGCTTCTTTCACAGCTTCAGTGAGGGCAATATATTCCGCTTCAGTGGTTGATAAGGCAACAACCTTCTGAAGTGTCGCTTTCCAACTGATTGTCGTGCCAAACATAGTGAACACATATCCAGAAATAGATTTTCTGGAATCCATATAACGTACATAATCAGAGTCGATAAATCCTTCGATTTTGACTTTGCTATCATCACCAAAGGATCCACCATAAATAAGTACTATATTTTGAGACTAATTTATGTACCTTATAATCCACTTTAATGTTTGTCAATGTGCCTTCCCAAGATTGACCATATACCTGCTTACAAGGCTCACTACGTATGTTATGTCTGGCCTCATACAGACCATAACATACATCAAAGAACCTGCTATACTAGCATATATAATGTTATTCATATAGGCTCTTTCGACTTCAGTACTAGGACTTTGGGTCGAACTCAACTTGAAGTGAGGATTAGGCGGTGTTACAATAGGCTTTGAATTTGAGATATCAAACTTGTCAAGATTCTTCTTCAGGTATGTCTCTTGAGATAAGCATAATTTCGACTGACTTTTATCTCTCTGGATGTCAATCACAAGAATTCTAGAGGCAACTCCAAGATCTTTCATGTCGAACTCCTTATCGAGTTCAACCTTCACATTCATAACATCTTCAACATTATTTCTTGCTATGAGAATATCATCCACATAAAGCAACAAAATAAAAAGTGAATTTTCATGTCAAAATCTAAAGCAAACACAGTGGTCGAACTGGCTCTTGGTGAAACCTATGTGTGTCATGAACTTGTCGAATCTCTTATTCCATTGTCGAGGAGATTGTTTCAGATCATACAAAGACATATTTAACTTGCACACATAATCTTCCTTTCCCTTTTCTGCATACCCTTCAGGTTGCCTCATTAGGATTGTTTCATCTAGATTATTACCATACAGGAAAGTTGTCTTCACATCCATCTGTTCAAGTTCTATGTCGAACTTTGCCACCTTGGCTAATAATATTCTAATGGATCTATGCTTTACAACATGAGAGAACACATCATTAAAGTCGACCCCTTCTTTCCGAGTGAACCCCCTAGCATCCAATCTTTCCATAATCGCTTCGACATCACTTCGACTTCACTTCTTCTATTCCTTCTTTAACCTTAAAGACCCACTTGCAGTTGACTAACCTGGCCCTTGCATGTTTCTCGACCAGCTCCAAAGTGTTATTATCATGAAGAGATTTCATCTCAACATCCATGGCTTTCATCCATTCAGTCTTGTTTTGACTCCTCACAACTTCCTTGTAACCTCTGGGTTCTTCGTCAAAGACCTCACTTGCAGAAATCAAGGCAAATTCTTTGAGATTTACATAACCAAGTCTTTGAAGTGGCTTGATTACTCTTCTCGACTTGTCTCTTGCCAGCACATGGTCTTTATCAGTCTCCTCATCTTTGACAACAACTTGTGCTTCTTCTTCGACTTTATCTGGGTTATGCAATTAAGCATCAATATGTTCCACCTCAACAAGAATCTCTTCTTGTTCTAACTCTTCTTTAGATATCTTGGTACTTAGACCAACGTCATCGATTTTCTTGAACGCCATTTCTGCTTCATTGAAAACTAAATCGTGACTTGTGATACACCTTCTGTTACCTGGCTCTAGGCACCACAACCTATAAGCTTTAACTCCTTTAGGGTATCCAAGAAACATACATATCAGAGCTCTAAACTCGACCTTGTTTTGCCTAATGTGATCATAGACTAAGCAGCCAAATAATCTAAGTCTGTCGAGATTAGGTGGATGTTTTGACCAGACTTCTTTAGGTGTCTTCATCCACAAAGCAGTCGAACGACACCTATTTATCAGGTATGCTACAGTCGCAGCAGTCTCGGCCCAGAACATCTTCTTCAATTCAACATTAACCTACATGTATCTAACCCTTTCCAGAATGGTTCGATTGAACCTTTCCGTCAAACCACTTTATTGGGGAGTTTATGTCGTAGTTATGTGCCTTGTAATACCAAACGTAGCTCAATAGTTATCAAAAGCCTCATTGCAAAATTCAAGACCATTATAGGTCCTCAACCTCTTGACCTTCCTGCCAGTTTGGTTTTCAACCAGGGTCTTCCAACGTTTGAAATTTTCAAAAGTTTCATCCTTAGCTTTCTAAATAAATACGCAGAACTTTATGGAATAATCATCAACTATGGATAGGAAATACTTTGCACCTGAGTGTGAAGCATTCCTTGTAGGCCCCCAAAGAGCAGCATGCATGTAATCAATGGATTCATGTATTCTTTATTTACCTTTGTTAAACTTCATCCTACAACATTTATCAAATACACAATGTTCACAAAACTCTAGTTTTTCGACCTTGCCACCACACAATATATTGTGTTTTGACAATTCGACTAGGTCTTTTTCACTGGCATGGCCAAGTCTTTTGTGCCTTCGCTTAGTCTTCGATACAGGTTTGGTGGATGCCGCATATTGTTGGTTCTAGGTGTTGGCAGCAATTTTGGTAAAACCTAGAGTGTTCACAAGTTGTCACACAGGTCTTTTTCACTGGCATGGCCAAGTCTTTTGTGCCTTCGCTTAGTCTTCGATACAGGTTTGGTGGATGCCACATATTGTTGGTTCTAGGTGTTGGCAGCAATTTTGGTAAAACCTAGAGTGTTCACAAGTTGTCACAAGTGTTGTCTTGACATAAGATAACTTGTACCTGCAGGATGTTTAAAATGTGAATATGCAGGATTTTACTGAGATGTCAGACCCGATGTCATGACATCTGTATACAAAACATTCAGTCTGAATGTTATGTATTGTGTGATTGCATTTTTAATGCTAATATATGTATGATTGAAGAGTTGATTGGATGCGCCTTCAATCAGTAATTACAACCAGATTGACTTATTTTCCAACGAGATATAATCAGCTGTCATGAGAAGATATGAATGGAAAATAGTTTTAGGGTTTTATGATGTCCAAGCCCAGCCAAACGCTTCTATATAAAGGACATGGAAAACCTGGTTTTATACACAAGAAATAACGAACGAAATATTGAGAGAGAATAAGGGTTTGAGTCTTGTGTGGTGGTGTGTATTGTAAGTCATTCATTCATCCATAGATGATTGAATTGGACTGATTTTTGAGTTGTAATTTGTCCACTCTAAGCTTTGAAGCATGAGTGTGTGTTTACTTGATTGAAGCTTTTAAGCAAGATCAAGTATGTGTCTTTGAAGACTGTTTTCTTTTCATTGTAATTCTTGTTTTATATCACTGTTGTGATTGAGGGGGAGTGAGTAAGATCTCATATTTAAGAGTTCTTAGGTAGAAGTCACACGGGTAGATATTAGGTGAAAATACTGTAAATTGAAGTTGTTTACTGAGAGTCTTTGAACTAATTCTGTTTAGTGGATTTCCTTCCTGGCTTGGTAGCCCCCAGACGTAGGTGAGTTTGCACCGAACTGGGTTAACAATTGCTTGTGTCTCTTGCATTATTGTTCTTTATCTTTTACCCTGTTTGTATTGTTCAGATATTGGTGTCGTGACATTACCTTCGACATCTCATATCTGATACCAGAATTTCAATTGGTATCAGAGCAGGCATCCTGCTATGGTTCTGGGTGAGATCTAGGGACGTTACTTTCTGGTATTATGGATAGAGACGGAGGCTCTGTTCACAAACCACCTATTCTGGATGGATCCAACTATGACTACTGGAAACCTCGAATGGTAACCTTCCTAAAATCTTTGGATAATAAGGCTTGGAAGGCTGTTTTAACAGGCTGGGAACATCCAGTTATTACTAAGGAAGGATAAGCTACAACTGATAAGAAGGCTGAGGAACAATGGACCAAGGAGGAGGATGATCTAGCCCTTAGGAACTCTAAAGCATTGAATGTTATATTCAATGGAGTAGATAAGAACATCTTCAGATTGGTAAACAACTGTGAGGTGGCTAAAGATGCTTGGAACATTCTCAAAACCACTCATGAAGGCACCTCTAGAGTGAAGATGTCTAGATTACAGCTGCTCACTACCAAGTTTGAAAATTTAAGGATGAAAAAAGATGAAAATATTCATGAATTTCATATGAATATCCTTGAAATTGTTAATGCCTCAGGAGCCCTGGGTGAGAAGATGTTAGATGAAAAACTAGTGAGGAAAATACTCAGGTCACTTCCTAAGAGATTTTCCATGAAAGTGACAGCCATAGAAGAGTCTCAAGACATTTCCAATATGAGAGTTGATGCGCTAATTGGATCCCTCCAAACATTTGAGATGGGAATGTGTGATGGATCTGAAAAGAAAGTCAAAATCATAGCCTTCATGTCAAACATTAAAGAGAAAGAGGAAGAAAGTGGTCAAGATACTGATGAAGACCTGGCAAATGATGTAGCATTACTGGGAATCCAGTTCAACAAACTTCTGAAAAAGATGGATGTAAGGTCTAAGTCTAATGTCAAGAACATCTCATCTGACATCAGTAAGTCCAATAATGCTGGAAGAAGAACAAGATCTGATGAAAAGTCCAAAGAAGGAAAAGGAGTTCAGTGCCATGAATGTGATGGGTATGGGCACATTAGAGCTGAATGTGGAACCTACCTCAAGAAACAGAAGAAGACTCTTGCTGCTACTTGGTCTGATGAACGTGAAACAGAAGAGTCTGCAAATCTTGTGACTGCCTTGACTGGAAGATGGGGCTCTGATGAAGACTTAAGTGACGATGAAGTAACCTTTGATGAGTTAGCCACTACCTACAGAAAGTTGTGTCATAGAAGTGAAGAAGTGTGTCAACAAGTTGAAAGTCAAAAGAAAGTGATAACACAACTGGATAATGAGAAGGTAGAACACTTGGAAACCATCTCTAAGTTAAAGACTGAAGCAGTGTTCTTGAATTCCAAATTGGATGAGATGACAAAGTATGTCAGAATGCTAAACAATGGATCTGACACCTTAGACAAAATTCTCCAGACTGGACAAATGGCAGGAGACAAGTCTGGAATTGGGTTCAATGAATCCAAACCTGAGTGCAGTCACACTGGTAGCAAACCAAAATCCAAACCTGAGTGTAGTCACACTAGTAGAAAGCCAAAAATGTCATATCATATGTCACAATATCATAAAGGAAGACAACATAAAGGGAAACATTAAAGATGGAGATGTCATTACTGTGGAAAAGTTGGCCATATAAAACCATTCTGCTATAAGTTGTATGGCTATCCTAGTCCTTCTCATCATCAACCTAGACCCAAACATCACATACCTGTCAACAGAAAACAATGGGTTTATAGGACTGGTGTTACAAACCTGATAGCTCACACTTCCTTCAGTGTTTCAGCCAAAGAAGACTGGTATTTTGACAGTGGGTGCTCTAGACACATGACTGGAAACAAAAACTTGCTAATTGGCCTTCATCCTCATGCCACCAGCTATGTAACCTTTGGTGATGGAGCAAAGGGTTAAATCAAGGGGATTGGTAAGCTTAACTGCCCTGGAGTCCATAACCTTGACAATGTCCTACTTGTTAAGGGACTGACTGCAAACCTAATAAGCATCAGTCAACTATGTGACCAAGGTCTAACTGTAAACTTCACAAAAATTAAATATCTGATTACTAATAAAGAAAATGAAGTGATCATGAAAGGAGTCAGGTCTAAGGACAACTGCTATATGTGGATTTCTCAAGAAACTAGTTATTCATCAATGTGTACTCTAGCCAAATAAGAAGAAGTGAAAATATGGCATCAAAGATTGGGCCATCTGCATCTTAAAGGAATGAAGAGGATTATATATGTTGAAGCTGTTAGAGGAATTCCCAACTTGAAGATTGATGAAGGAAGAGTTTGTGGGGAGTTTCAGATTGGAAAGTTGACAAAGATGTCACATCAGAAGCTCAGACATGACACCACTTCCAGAGTGTTGGAACTTCTCCATATGGACTTGATGGGACCCATGCAGGTGGGAAGTCTTGGTGGAAAGAAGTATGCTTATGTAGTGGTGGATGACTTCTCCAGATACACCTGGGTCAATTTTATAAGAGAAAAATCAGATGTATTTGAAGTCTTCAAAGATCTTTGTCTAAGACTTCAAAGAGAAAAAGAAAGTCAGTTTATCAAAATCAGAAGTGATCATGGGAAGGAATTTAAGAACAGAAAATTTGTTGGATTCTGTGCATCAGAAGGAATTAGTCATGAGTTCTCATCTCCCATTATTCCTCAGCAAAATGGTGTGGTAGAAAGGAAAAATAAAACTCTCCAAGAATCAGCCAGAGCTATGATTCATGCTAAGAAATTGCCCTACCACTTCTGGGATGAGCTATGAACACAGCCTGCTATGTTCACAACAGAGTAACCTTGAAGAAAGGGACTCTTACTACTTTATATGATGTCTGGAAAGGGAGAAGACCTATAGTCAAATACTTCCATGTGTTTGGTAGTAAATGTTATATACTTACTAATCGTGAACAAAGAAGGAAGTTGGATCCCAAGAGTGATGAAGGAATATTTCTGGGCTACTCAACAAATAGTGGAGCATTTAGAGTCTTTAATTCCAGAACAAAAGTAATTATGAAATCTATCAATGTTGTGGTTGATGATCAGCAGACTGATGTCACAGAAGATGTTGAGACATCCCTAAATGATTCCCTAGCTGATTTCTCAGACAAAAGTAATGAGAATGAACTCAATCAAGCTGAACCTGAAGTTGGCAAAATTAATAAGGGACCCTCTATCAAAATTCAGAAGGATCATCCTAAAGATCTCATTATAGGAGACCCAAATAAAGGGGTCACAACTAGATCAAGGGAAGTGATCTCACATGGTTATTTTGTGTCCAAGATTGAGCCTAGGAATGTAAAGGAAGCCTTGACTGATGAATTCTGGATCAATTCCATGCAGGAAGAGTTAGGCCAATTCAAGAGAAATGAAGTATGGGAACTGGTCCCAAGACCTGAAGGAATAAATGTCATTGGAACAAAGTAGGTGTACAAGAATAAATCTGATGAATAAGGGGTGGTTACTAAAAATAAAGCAAGATTAGTAGCACAAGGATATACTCAAGTTGAAGGAGTTGACTTTGATGAAACATTTGCCCATGTAGCTCGCCTTGAATCCATTAGACTATTGCTTTGAGTGGCATGTATTCTGAAGTCTAAACTGTTCCAAATGGATGTAAAAAGTGCCTTCTTGAATGGCTACTTAAATGAGGAAGTATATGTTGAACAACCTAAAGGATTCACAGATCCAAATCTTCCAAAGCATGTGTACAAGTTGAGGAAAGCCCTCTATGGTTTGAAATAAGCTCCTAGGGCTTGGTATGATAGACTCACAATGTTCCTCACTAACAATGGATACAGGAAGGGAGGCATTGACAAGACCCTATTTGTTAAGAATGAAGGAGGAAACTCATGGTGGCTCAAATATATGTGGATGATATTGTGTTTTGTGGGATGTCAGATCAGATGGTCGAACATTTTGTTAGACAAATGCAGTCTGAATTTGAAATGAGCCTTGTTGGAGAGCTGGCCTATTTTCTTGGGCTACAAGTCAAGCAGATGGAAGATTCTATCTTTCTATCTCAAAGCAAATATGCCAAAAACATTGTTAAGAAGTTTGGCATAGATAATGCAAGTCATAAAAGGACACCTGCTCCTACACATCTGAAAGTCTCCAAAGATGAAAATGGTGTTAGTGTGGATCAAAGTCTCTACAGAAGCATGATAGGAAGTCTGCTATATCTCACAGCAAGCAGACCTGACATTTCTTTTGTTGTAGGTGTTTGTGCTAAATATCAAGTTGAACCAAAAGTCAGTCACATAAACCAAGTGAAAAGGATATTGAAATATGTCAATGGCACCAGTGACTATGGAATGCTGTATACTCATGGATTTGGATCTATGCTGACTGGATACTGTGATGTTGATTGGGCTGGAAGTGTCGATGATAGGAAAAGCACATCAGGAGGATGTTTCTTCTTGGGGAACAACTTAATATCATGGTTTAGTTAGAAACAAAATTGTGTGTCCCTTTTCACTGCTGAAGCTGAATACATAGCAGCTGGAAGTAGTTGTTCTCAACTGGTTTGGATGAAATAGATGCTGACTGAATACAATATCACACAAGATGTCATGACATTGTACTGTGACAACCTGAGTACTATAAATATTTCTAAGAATCCTATTCAGCACAGCAGGACAAAACACATTGATATTCGTCATCACTTTATTAGAGAACTAGTGGAAGAGAAAATCATAGCCCTAGAGCATGTTACTACTGAAATGCAATTAGCTGACATATTTACAAAGGCTTTGGATGCTAATCAATTTGAATGCTTAAGAGGGAAATTAGGGATTTGTATCCATGAGAATTTATAGCAATTAATTTGGAGTGGAAAAGGTAATAAAAATATTGTGTGCCCACTTAAAAGAAAGTGCCCCATTTATGGTAAATCATTACCTAGTATTGGAACTTCCATCTATAGGATTTTCACACGCAACCTCAGCTCAAACATTTCCACCTTCCTCAAACTTCATCAACCTTCTCTGCTAGGGCATAATAAACCCTTCCACAAGCTCAACAAGATGTCACAACATCCTTCATCTTCTGGTTCTAAAAACACTAAACATGCGCACAAAGCTAGAACACCCTCCATGGATTTTCTTAATGAAGACATTTTGGAAGTGATTCCCCCTATCAATCATCCCAGGCGACGCTCCTGGTCCATCCTCCACTGTAGGACATACTCAAGGTAACAGTTCTGATAACCCTACCTCTAAGGATCACATGCATCATACTGATCGTGTCATTAGAAATCTTGTCACAAGGATCCTTAATGAAGGACACTCAGTAAAAGGAGTTTCTACTCCTCTATCGAGAAGGGACCCCTCTCCTGAGGTTGAACCTCACAATGAGAAGGATAATGAGTCATCTAGGTCTGAAAAATATATAGTTGCTGAGGGACTATGCTCTTTAGGGCAAACCTTGCCTTGTAAGAAATCTGTAGATGCTTCTCAGTCTAAGAAGCATGACTCTGCTAAGAAGGTGATTGACTTGGAATAAGAAAGCTCAGATGATGAAGATGACAACTTGCTTCATCACTTGAAGCCAAGTGTTGCAAAGAGGATGAATACTAGAAAGGGTAGGTCTGTGGCTGAGATGATGACAGCCAAAACTGGTAAGAAGAGTACTACTGTAGGCCCCTCAAAGTCTTGGAGTAAAGTGGAGGTAAAGAAGAGAAAGGTAAGAGAAAGTTCTGATTCAGAGGAAGATGTTGAAGACGATGTCCCTGACATCTCTCCTGTCAAAAAGTCAACTACTAGAAAATCCCCTGCAAAGGTTGTTGTTGTACACTTGGATAACATTTCCTTCCATCTTGAAGATGGTGCAGCAAAGTGGAAAGAGAACTGGGAAAGGATGATGTGGAGGTTAAGGAGGTCATGGACCTGATTAAGTCTGTTGGATTAATGAAAATGGTTAGTGGGTTATCTCAGTGTTTTGAAGGTCTTGTTAAAGAATTTGTGGTGAACATCCCTGAGGACATTGCTGACAAGAACAACAAAGAGTTTTGTAAGGTGTTTGTTAGAGGAAAGTGTGTGAAGTTTTCTCCAACTGTGATTAATAAGTTCCTAGGAAGAGGAATAAAAGATGCTGGTGAACTAGAGGCCACAGACAATGAGGCCTGTAGGGAAATAACTGCTGGACAGGTCAAGGAGAGGCCAAGCAAGAAGCATATCTCTGCTGGAAAACTAACTGTGAAATATGCTATCTTGCACAAGATAGGGTCAGCAAACTGGGTACCAACAAATCACATCTCTACAATCTCAAATGCTCTTGGAAGGCTCATATTTGCTATTGGAACCAAGCTTAATTTTGATTATGGTATATTCATGTTTGACAAAATTGTCAAACATGCCTCTACAAATGCAGTGAAGCTGCCCATAGCTTTTTCCTCAATAATTTGTGGGATAATCCTGAGCCAGCAACCTGGAATTCTGAGCACAAGTGATATCCCTAGTAGAAGAAAACCTCCCCTGTCAGTTCATTACAAATTATTTGAAGGCAGTAATGTCAATGACATCGTCATGACATTTGTTGTGAAGAAGCCAGCCTCTCAAGGTGGTCTGATTGCTGAACTGAAAGAGACCTGTAAGGAATTGGAGACTGGGATATGGGTGGCTAAAGCTAGGAAAGAAGCTTTAGAGGTTCTGATTAATAGCTTAGAGAAAAGTGATAGAGAAGATGTTGGTCAAGCCAAGGAAACAGATGCCCACACCTCAAGTGAGAGGTCTGAATCTCAAGATAAATCAAGTGGCAGTTCTGGGTCTGAAGCTGATGAAGATGCTAGCTCCTCTGACTGAGTTTTGGCGAAGATTGTTCCCCCTGTTATGATGATGTGTTGTTCTGGATGCCTTGATGTTTGATTTTTTTTGGCAGTCTTATTTTGATGCCTTGATGTAATTTCTTGGGTTCTTTGTGATTTCTCTGGATTCTTTTTATCTCAGCTTATGTAGCTGTGTATATTTGTGGTTGTGTAACATATGACAATATGTTTTAACATTCTATATGACATTCTCTGTTGGACTAATAGACATTTATTTTGTCTCATTGGTCTCTTTGGTCTATTTTGACTAAAAAGGGGGAGAAGTAGTAGCTAAAGGAGAGCTGTAGTTAATATGTGCTATGAAGTAGCTAGGCTATAAACATATGGCAAATGATGTTGAAAAGGATGTTTTGTGTAGTACAGGTGATGTTGAAGGTGATGTCAGATGGGGTGATGGATGTTACAGGTGTTGTTGAAGGAGATGTCTGTGTTGAACAGACTTAGGGGGAGAAGAAGCACATATATGTGTTTAATGTGTGTTTACTAGTTGCTATTATAGCTAGTAAATATGTGGTTTATTACTTCTGCTGCTAAACTACTGATATGTTTTTTTGTACTCTTGTGAACAAAAGGACTGATGTATGTTTTAGCCAAAATTTGCCAAAGGGGGAGTTTGTTGGTTCTAGGTGTTGGCAGCAATTTTGGTAAAACCTATAGTGTTCACAAGTTGTCACAAGTGTTATCTTGACATAAGATAACTTGTACCTGTAGGATGTTTAAAATGTGAATATGTAGGATTTTACTGAGATGTCAGACCCGATGTCATGACATCTGTATACAAAACATTCAGTCTGAATGTTATGTATTGTGTGATTGCGTTTTTAATGCTAATCAATGTATGATTGAAGAGTTGATTGAACGCGCCTTCAATCAGTAATTACAACCAGATTGACTTATTTTCCAACGAGATATAATCAGCGGTCATGAGAAGATATGAATGGAAAATAGTTTTAGGGTTTTATAATGTCCAAGCCCAGCCAAACACTTCTATATAAAGGACATGGAAAACCTGGTTTTATACACAAGAAATAACGAACGAAATATTGAGAGAGAATAAGGGTTTGAGTCTTGTGTGGTGGTGTGTATTGTAAGCCATTCATTCATCCATAGATGATTGAATTGGACTGATTTTTTAGTTATAATTTGTCCACTCTAAGCTTTGAAGCACGAGTGTGTGTTTACTTTATTGAAGCTTTTAAGCAAGATCAAGTATGTGTCTTTGAAGAGTGTCTTCTTTTCATTGTAATTCTTGTTTTATATCACTGTTGTGATTGAGGGGGAGTGAGTAGGATCTCATATCTAAGAGTTTTTAGGTAGAAGTCACACGGGTAGATATTAGGTGAAAAGACTGTAACTTGAAGTTGTTTACTGAGAGTCTTTGAACTGATTTTGTTTAGTGGATTCCCTTCCTGGCTTGGTAGCCCCCAGACGTAGGTGAGTTTGCACCGGACTGGGTTAACAATTGCTTGTGTCTCTTGCATTATTGTTCTTTATCTTTTATCCTCATTGTATTGTTCAGATATTAGTGTCGTGACATTACCTTCGACATCTCATATCTAATACCAGAATTTCACATATATTGAACCACTTACAACCTCGACCTCAAGGGTATACAAGCCTTGTTTCTTCACGCCTCTCAAGACTTCCTTCGACCCCTTTATTACCCTTAGGATACTTTGCTCTCCTTTGAAAATGTATATTTTCTTGTCAAATTCACCAAGAGAAATCAAATTCCTCTTAAGACCAGGTACATACCTGACACCAGTCAATAGCCTTATTGACTCATCATGGAGCTTGAATCTCACATATCCAATTCCTGCAATCTTGTAGGCTTTGTTGTTTCCCAGCAGCATTGATACATCGTCTTGATCACATAATTCCTCAAACATGTCCTTGTTGTTAGACTGTGTGGCTAGTGATCGAGAGGGGGGGTGAATAGATCACCTCTTTGAAAATAAACGGATTTAAAATTTTATCAGAGTTTTTAAACTTGGTGGAAAATTTCAGTCCCGAATCGACTTCCGTCTATTCTGAACCGCTACTAGAAAGCCGGACACGCGAATTTATTGCTGGATTTGAATTAGAATGACAGAAATTATTAACACTAGAATCTTATCTAATTGAATGCACTTATCATTAAATTCTGATTTCAATGAATAAAATTCAGCTGACAGTTTTGACAAACACTTGGTGTGTATGTGATCAATGATGAACAGTGGTAGCGTTAAGATAAGGACGTTTTCTTGCCACTGTTGTATCACTAAAATTGCAGCCACACAACACCAACTGAATTTGCAAAACTGTTGTAAAACGTAAAAAGAGATAAGGAAAGAATACGATACACAGAGATTTGGTAAGGAAGTTCCCCACGTCGTCCTCGCGTGTGGGTACGTCTCCCTCTCAATTTCAAATGAAATTGAGAACTGTAATTATCAATAATGCCGAATTCGTTGATACAAGATTTCAATACACAGACAGAATTCTAAATCCCAAGAACTTCTTCATGTATGAAACCTCCACTTGATCTGAGCTCGATCAAGATTTCCTGCAAGAAATTGCAAACAATTCACCGGTTCCACGACCTGTTTGCGAAATCCCCCGATTTCCAAACGCAACGCTGCGGCTGAATCTGTTCTGCAAACGTGACTAACAAACCCGCAAGAACACTCCAGTTCTTGAAGGACAAACCAGTAGGTTTTTCCTCGAAACCCCCTTCAATCTTCAACTCAGCTAGATCCTCGATCGTTCCACTGAAAACCTCAGCTAGATCCTTGATCGTACCACTGAACGTTATCTCATTGATCCTTTAATCCAAAGAACAAGAATGATTATGTGTTGATGTTCTTGAAGAAAAGTGATTGAGAAGATGAAGAAGATGAAGTCTCTTTCAGGTTTCTAGCTGCTCAAAACAATTGTTGCTACACGCTCCTTTGATCTTGTGTTCAACTGTTTTTCCCTCTCAGAATTTGTTTGTCAACACTGCTGTCACAATACTTCTTATATATGTAAAACAGAAGCTGTTAGAACATAAAACAGACTTATGTATTGATACATGAAGTTATGCATCGATACATACTGTAAGGTTAATGAATTTTTGGAGAATTTAAGTAAGCATGGATCGATGCAAAATTCGTATGTATTTATACATAGGACATTTCAACTAACATGGATCGATGCAAGGCTCGTATGGATCTATCCATAGAGCATTTTGCCTGTCCATGTATCGATACATGACTCGTATGGATCGATACATACTGAACAAAAGTGTTTTGTGGTTTACAACATACTTTATGGATCGATGCATAGGATTATGTGTTGATACATACTGACACAAATAGATTTTATGAGTTCTTTTAAGAGATGTATCAATGTGGGTCTTTATGTACAGTCATGCAACAATAGTATGGGATAAAAACACAAATGAATCATGTAAAATAATGCACAACCAACATTTGGATGATGATCACACAATTTGCTATCATTCAAAATTTATTCAAAGTAAAGAATTTGCTCACAAACTCCCCCTTTTTGATGATGGCAAATTTTTGGCAAGATGTGTGATACTCCACCTGAGTTTGTGCATATCTGTCAACATATCTGCATTTCTCCCCCTTTGTCGCCATCAAAAAGAGGAAGAAACAGGTTTATCAAGGCAACATGTGGTAGCAAGACATGGCAAAAAAATTGATAAAAAAGCTAACAATCACAAAGAAGGAAGCTTAAAAGTAAAGAATCACTCACAAAGAATGACAAATAAGGGCAATAACAACAGAAGTAAACAGAAAGTGATAAGCATTTAAGTAGCAGAACGAGTTTAAGAATTACATAAGCTAAACCATATATTGTGCAACAATTAAAAAAAACTTAAGCAGCATGAGATGAAATGCAGTGAAATGAAATGATGATGGGTTAATGTGGATCGTGGCCACCACAGGACTCCTCATCATCTCTATCAGGATCTCTAAAGCTTGGCGGAGGCGGAGGAGGAGGCATTGTGTCTGGATTTTGGCCCATGAAGGAGTAGTGCCTAAACCGGTCCTGAACTTCAATACATCTAAATCTGTCCATAATACCAGGATTTGCACGGCAGTCGTCCATAAAGCCAGATATTTCATTGTAGAAAACTTGGTGCCACTTAACCAAGTCTAGGTGCCAAGAGTGTTGGTTATGATACATCTGTGTATGCTCATCATGCCACTCACGATGCTCCTTATGCCACTCATTTTGTTGTACATGCCAATATCGTGCCTCTTCGTGACGTTCTTTGTTGGCAAGTTCCATTTGTTGAATCATATGAGTGAGGTCCGCAGTAGGTGTTGAAGATGAAGTACCACCGGAGAATGGAGGAGCCGTAGGTTCAGGTACATAGTTGGTTGGAGACCACCTTCGTGGCACCCAATCACCCCAACCAGCATTGTCCTCAGCTGGAGGCACATCTGCTTCATGCGCATCATGCATTTCTTCATCAGGTTGGTCTTTAACAACATGGATTCGTTCAGAAGGCACATCAAAATTATAGATCCTTGTTTTGGATTTTCTTTCAAAGAAGTAGAAACATTTACGGTCCTTGTCCCACCGATATCCCATATGAGATAAAGTGGAAGAGTCAAACTCTTGAGCAGCAGATGGAGATATGAGAGGAACTAGAGGGATTGCAACATTCCAAAACTTAAGAATTTTCATTATTTGAGAAGCATAACCAAGAGCAACATTCTTGGAGCTGTTGCGCACGAAAAATAGACGCTTCACAAAGTAATTTGCCCAATTCAAGGGAACCTTATTTTGCAGAATATATAGAAGATGTATGCTTGCCCTGTCCAACCGAGAATGTCCACTATTTGCTGGACGCAGAATGTGTGAGATAATCCAATGAAGAATACGCGGAGTTTTCTTAATCATACCAGACGTGACGTGTTCATCCTCACTCAGCGGTCTGTCTAGTTTTAAGATAGACGGAGTAAACTCCTTCATGTTAAATTCAGTATCAAAATGCAGGTCATGCCATGACTTGAAATTAAGCGACGGAGGCGGAATTTGAAACACTGTTTCCCAATCAGTAGCTTCAAAAGTATATGTTCTGACACCAATAGAACACCTAAACATATAACATCTACCAGATTGTAAGCCAGCATAAAAGGCCCGGATAAAATCCTCATGGTAATCATCCTTTGTAGACAAAAATGACCCAAGTGTTTGTGCATGTAGGAGTTCAACCACGTCATTGAGATGCAGATGAATATCATCAGTTTTATCAAAGACATGGGGTTTCATAACTAACCTTGTCTTGAAGGAATCCTCAAACTCAGTAGCAATTGCAGGATGAAGCAAGTCTAAGGCATTTGGAGGAATGTTTGGTGGCTGCTGAGAAGTACCAACTGGTTCCTTTCCTTTGCCTTTTCCCTTTGCTCTAGCTGGAATGGTTCATGGAGGCATGGTGATGAAAGGTTGAGGGAAAGTGGAATGAATTTAGGGTTTTAGAGTGAGTGATTATGAGGAAAATTAGGGTTAGCCACTGGTTTTGGGAGGTATGGGTACTGCTGATATGAAGTCTTGAGATAGGATGTGATAAGAGTGGCTGATGTGTCGATCCATGAGAGAGAGAAAAAAATGCATTTAATTCAAATAACAGTCAGTATGTGTCGATGCATATGCATACATGTTTGGATCGATACATACTGATGCCAAACCAGATTTTAATGAATTTTGGTGCAGTATGGATATGCATTATGAAGTATGTCATGATAATTATGCCCAAGCATGATTCACAAATCAGATTTTTAATGTTCAAACAATATAAGCAAAGACATTCACATAAACAAAAGCTTTTGTTCTAACATACACAATCGTATAATTCTAAATGAGATATAGAAAGGAGTGATATTACCTCTGTTGGTGTAACCTTGTGAGGAATAAGTGTAATCTAAAACAAATCTCATCAACCACGGTGAGGCATAATATAAATAAGAAGAAACATGCTTAAGACATCAATTGAGAGAGATCTAAGATTCCTAATTCGCGACGAATGTTGAAGAACGGTTCCGTTGCCAAAGGTTTAGTGAATATATCAGCAAGCTGATTTTTAGAATCAACATGCTCAAATACAACGTCTTCTTTTTCAACATGGTCGCGAAGAAAGTGATGTCTAATCTCTATGTGTTTAGTGCGTGAGTGTAAAACAGGGTTTTTAGTAAGGTTTATGGCACTAGTGTTGTCACATTTTATTGGAATACGTTTGAGTTGAATGTTAAAGTCTTGTAGTTGTTGCTTTAGCCACAAAATCTGAGCGCAACAACTACCGACTGCAACGTATTCAGCCTCTGCAGTTGACAAAGCCACAGATACCTGCTTTTTGTTATGCCAACTTACCAAGGAGTTTGAAAACAGGTGGCATGTACCACTCGTGCTTTTCCTATCTGATTTGCAGCCAGCAAAATCAGAATCGGAGTAACCTACTAAACTACAATCACTTCCTTTGGAATACCAAAGCCCATATTTAGGTGTTCCATGAAGATATCTAAATATGCGCTTAACAGCTTTTAGGTGTGATTCCTTAGGATTTGATTGATATCGTGCACACATACAAACACTAAACATGATGTCGGGTCTAGAAGCAGAAAGATACAAGAGAGATCCAATCATACCTCTGAACTTTTTGACATCTACACACTTACCATGCTCATCCTTATCTAGATTTCTGTTGGTAGGCATAAGGGTGTCAATTGATTTTGAGTCATTCATTCCAAAGCGCTTGAGTAGTTCTCTGCAGTATTTTGTTTGACATACTGCTGTACCCTTATCAAGTTGCTTTATTTGCAGTCCTAGGAAGTAATTCAGCTCCCCCATGAGACTCATCTCAAACTCACCCTGCATAACCTTAGAAAATTCTTCGACCAAGTGTATGTTAGTTGAACCAAAAATTATATCGTCTACATAAACTTGAACTAAAAGAATGTGCTTTCCCTTGTGTTTAATAAAGAGAGTATTATCCACTTTACCTCTTGAATATCCATGATCAATTAGAAATTTGCTAAGCCTTTCATACCAAACCCGAGGGGCTGGTTTAAGACCATACAAAGCTCGTTTTAATTTGTAAACATAATCTGGATTTTCAGCATTCTCAAAACCAGGAGGTTGTGAGACATACACCTCTTCATTTATGACACCATTTAGAAACGCACTCTTTACGTCCATTTGGTAAAGCTTAAAATCATTAGAACACGCATAGGCAAGCAAGAGACGTATAGCTTCAAGGCGAGCAACTGGAGCATAAGTTTCCTCATAGTCTATGCCCTCCTCTTGGTTGTATCCTTGTGCTACTAAATGTGCCTTATTCCTAGTTATCACTCCGTTTTCATCAAGCTTATTTCTAAAAACCCATTTAGTACCTATGATATGATGATCTCGCGGACGAGGGACAAGTTCCCAAACGTCATTTCTTTTAAATTGATTAAGCTCTTCTTGCATGGCCATTAGCCAAAATTCATCAATCAAGGCCTCTTTGGCATTTTTAGGTTCTACTTGTGAAACAAAAGCGAAGTGAGAACAAAAATTACTTATCTTAGAACGAGTCATTACTCCCTTTGAAATGTCTCCCAAGATGTTGTCAATAGGATGGTCTTTTGAGGATTTCCAAGCTGTTGGAAGATCATTCACTTCAGTTATCTTTTCTTCCTCATCTTCTTCATGACTAGTATCTTCCTCCTTCTCATGGGCAGCTGTTTTGGACTGATCAGTTTCCTTAACAGCTTCCTTGAGTATGTCTTCTGTAGATACACCTGCGTCATCAAAAGAAATACCTTTTCCGACATTTTTCGGATAAGACTCATCAAAAGAAACATGGACAGATTCTTCAACAGTAAGTAAACGCTTATTATACACTCTATATGCTTTACTTGATAGTGAGTATCCAAGAAAGATACCTTCATCCGCTTTTGCATCAAACTTCCCAATATTTTCCTTACCATTATTCAAAACAAAACATTTACAACCGAACACGTGAAGATGTGACAAGTTTGGCTTTCTTCCTTTTAAAAGCTCATAAGGGGTTTTATTTAAAATAGGACGGATTAAGATCCTGTTTAAAACATAACAAGCTGTGCTAACTGCATCAGCCCAAAAGTATTTTGGTAATCCACCCTCATTTAGCATTGTTCTTGCCAACTCCTCTAAAACACAATTTTTACGCTCCACAATGCCATTTTGTTGTGGAGTTAGAGGAGCTGAAAAGTTATGCTCAATACCATACTTGTCACAGTACTTATCAAAGTGATAGTTTTGAAATTCACCACCATGATCGCTACGAATTGTAACTATTTTGGAATTCATTTTGTTTTGGGACAGATTTGTAAAATTCTTAAAAGCAGAAAAAGTTTCATCTTTGCTATGAAGGAATATAGTCCAAGTAAATCTAGAATAGTCGTCAACAATTACAAAACCATAGTAATTTCCACCTAAGCTCTTTGTCCTAGAAGGTCCAAAGAGATCCATATGGAGAAGCTCAAGGGGTCGTGAAGTTGAAATTATATTTTTTGATTTAAAAGAGACCCTCGTTTGCTTTCCCATTTGGCACGCGTCACATAGGTGGTCTTTTGAAAATTTTATTTTTGGAAGACCGACTACTAGATCCTTAGATACAACCTTATTAAGCAAATCGAAATTAACATGCGCTAAACGTCTATGCCAAAGCCAAGAATCATCATTCAAGGTAACTAGACATTTAGTACTTGTTAAAGATACATCAAAAAGGTCAAGCATATAGATATTGTTTACTCTTACACCCTTAAACACAACGTTCTGTTCAACATGTTCAATTATGCAACAAGTTTTTGTGAAAGAAACTTTATAGCCCATGTCACACAATTGACTTATGCTTAACAAATTGTGCTTAAGTCCCTCTACTAGATGGACATTAGAAATAGTAGTGGTAGAGGGATTACCTACACTACCTTTGCCGAGTATAGCTCCTTTGTTATTGTCTCCATAAGTAACATATCCCTTCTTCTTTGCTTTGAAGTCTATGAAAAGCGATATGTCACCGGTCATGTGCCTTGAGCAACCGCTGTCAAGAAACCATCTTCTATCCACGGAAGAAAGGCACTCATCCTACAATATCAAACGAGAGAAGTTGGTACCCAATTTTCATTGGGTCCAAGTGGGTAAGTGCTAACATGGTTGCCTTTTGGCTCCCATTGATAAATACCTTTAGGAACAAGAAATCTCCTAAACTTGCATTTCTCAATGGTATGGCCAGCATGACAACAATAATGACATGAACCATGATGATGTGTTTGTTTATTCTTGTTCATTAAATCCTTTGGAATAAAAGAGTATTTTGCATATGGTGGATTTAATGACTTCTTAAACAACCTAGAGTCAACGGCATACGTAACTTTAGGTTGTAAAGCTTTTTCCAATTTGACCTTGAGAGTGTTTACCTCTTTTTGCCAAATGTGACAAGCTTCACAATACCTAACTTTACTACATCCCTCAATGTCAATAACTTTTGAATTTTCTGCAATACTAGCTTTTAACCTTTCTAAATCTGTTTCAGCTTTGTATACTTTACCTTCCAAAAATGAAAAAATTTGTTTATCGGAAGATAATCTTTTAAAAGCATCTACAGCTTCGTTATGCAGTTTTTCAAAAGTTATTTTCAGTTCAGAAAAAGACATAGAAGAGAAATTATTATAATAGGCTTGTTTTACCTTTTTGTCATTGATTTTCTTCTTGTGGTAGGACAGATTTTTGGTGTGAGCCATAAGGCACAGATTTGCGATTTCATCACTATCACTGGAGCTTTGTGTGCTTGATGAATCACTATCACTTTCCCATGCAATGTAAGCTCTTCTTTGTTTGTTGTACCCTTTTGGTGAAGCTTTTCTTTGATCCTTATACTTCATAGGACAGTCCGTTTTATAATGTCCAGATTTTCACAATTAAAACAAGATCCTCTTCCTCTACTCTTCTTATTCTCTTCCTGTTTCGAATTTGTAGATTGTCTTCGAAACTTCATGAGGTTTTTGTCGGAATGCTTGACTCCATTCTTTCGAATGAATCTATTATATCTCCTTATAAACAGTCCCATTTCCTCATCATCCGAATCTTTGTCACTACTTGAATCATTGTCATTTTGCTCTTTACGTGAGGACTTAGAGCTAGAGGCCACAAGAGCTATTGGCTTCTTCTCTCCCTCTTTGTCTCTTTTCTTCTCCTTTTCCTTCTTACTTTTGTTCTCAAACTTTTCAAGACTTTCTAATGCTTGTTGATGTTCTTCCAGCTTTCCAAACAGAGTTATAATTGTAAGTCTCGTTAGATCGTTGGCTTCCTTAATTGCTGTTACTTTAGGTTGCCACTCCCTGCTAAGACACCGCAGAATTTTATTAGTAGCAATTTCATTGGAAACAGGTTTTCCAAGTGCATTCAACCTATTAGTGAGATGAGTGAATCTCTTTTGCATGTCGGAGATAGATTCTCCTTGTTTCATGCGAAAGAGCTCAAACTCTTGATTGAGAGTGTTAATGCGGGACTGTTTTACTTCAGTAGTACCCTCATGGGCAACTTCTAAAGCATCCCACATTTCTTTAGCTGTCGTGCAATGGGATACCCGATAATACTCATCAACACCAAGTGTTGAAATTAGCATGTTTCGAGCTCTCCAATCACACGACCACTTTTTCTCATCTTTCTCATTCCAATCAGCTTCTGGTTTAGGAACTATGGCGCCAGCCGCATTTGTCATAGTAATTTGAAAAGGACCATTTTCAATGGCAGCCCATACTAACCTATCCACAAAATTTATATGAACTCGCATGCAGTCTTTCCAGTAGCCGTAATTTTCACCGTTGAAAATAGGCGCTCTATTATACGCCCCATTTGGTTCAGAATCCATACTGTTACAGGCAGCCACAGAGCACCAGCGAACCGGCGCTCTGATACCACTTGTTAGACGGTGTGGCTAGTGATCGAGAGGAGGGGTGAATAGATCACCTCTTTGAAAATAAACAGATTTAAAATTTTATCAGAGTTTTTAAACTTGGCGGAAAATTTCAGTCCCGAATCGACTTCCGTCTATTCTGAACCGCTACTAGAAAGCCGGACACGCGAATTTATTGCTGGATTTGAATTAGAATGATAGAAATTATTAACACTAGAATCTTATCTAATTGAATGCACTTATCATTAAATTCTGATTTCAATGAATAAAATTCAGCTGACAGTTTTGACAAATACTTGGTGTGTATGTGATCAATGATGAACAGTGGTAGCGTTAAGATAAGGACGTTTTCTTGCCACTGTTGTATCACTAAAATTGCAGCCACACAACACCAACTGAATTTGCAAAACTGTTGTAAAACGTAAAAGGAGATAAGGAAAGAATACGATACGCAGAGATTTGGTAACGAAGTTCCCCACGTCGTCCTCGCGTGTGGATACGTCTCCCTCTCAATTTCAAATGAAATTGAGAACTGTAATTATCAATAATGCCGAATTCGTTGATACAAGATTTCAATACACAGACAGAATTCTAAATCCCAAGAACTTATTCTTGTATGAAACCTCCACTTGATCTGAGCTCGATCAAGATTTCCTGCAAGAAATTGCAAACAATTCACCGGTTCCACGACCTGTTTGCGAAATCCCATGATTTCCAAACGCAACGCTGCGGCTGAATCTGTTCTACAAACGTGACTAACAAACCCGCAAGAACACTCCAGTTCTTGAAGGACAAACCTGTAGGTTTTTCCTTGAAACCCCCTTCAATCTTCAACTCAGCTAGATCCTCGATCGTTCCACTGAAAACCTCAGCTAGATCCTTGATCGTACCACTGAACGTTATCTCGTTGATCCTTTAATCCAAAGAACAAGAATGATTATGTGTTGACGTTATTGAAGAAAAGTGATTGAGAAGATGAAGAAGATGAAGTCTCTTTCAGGTTTCTAGCTGCTCAAAACAATTGTTGCTACACACTCCTTTGATCTTGTGTTCAACTGTTTTTCCCTCTCAGAATTTGTTTGTCAACACTGCTGTCACAATACTTCTTATATATGTAAAACAGAAGCTGTTAGAACATAAAACAGACTTATGTATTGATACATGAAGTTATGCATCGATACATACTGTAAGGTTAATGAATTTTTGGAGAATTTAAGTAAGCATGGATCGATGCAAAATTCGTATGTATTGATACATAGGACATTTCAACTAACATGGATCGATGCAAGGCTCGTATGGATCGATCCATAGAGCATTTTGCATGTCCATGTATCGATACATGACTCAAATGGATCGATACATACTGAACAAAAGAGTTTTGTGGTTTAAAACATACTTTATGGATCGATGCATAGGATTATGTGTTGATACATACTGACACAAAATAGATTTTATGAGTTCTTTTAAGAGATGTATCAATGTGGGTCTTTATATAGAGTCATGCAACAATAGTATGGGATAAAAACACAAATGAATCATGTAAAATAATGCACAGCCAACATTTGGATGATGATCACACAATTTGCTATCATTCAAAATTTATTCAAAGTAAAGAATTTGCTCACAAATTTGGAGTCATGTGCCAAGTACAACCTGAATTCATAATTCACTCCTCGTTAGAGTTGCTTCTTGAAACCATTAGGACATCAGATGATTCATAACCATTTTGCACAATGGTTGCATTACCATTATCCTTTCTACCATGATTATTTAGACGATTAGGGCATACTTTTCTTGTATGACCCTAATTCTTACAATGATAACACTTAATAGCATGAGCATTACCACCATAAGAATTTTGTAGAACTTTACCCTTCTTCTTCTCGAACCTGACACATTTCTTCAATAATTTTCCTTTAACATACAATCTTTCGCCAACTGAAGATGGTTTATGCTCCTTTCGTTCGTTCAAGTCCTTAGAGTATAAGGTAGATTGAACATTTTCAAAGGTCAATGAATCTCTTCCATACAAGAGAGTTTCTTTGAAGTGAGCATAAGACTTTGGTAAAGCACACAACAACAACAATAACGCTTGATCTTTATCATCAATCTTGACCTCAATATTCTCAAGATAAAGAATCAACTTGTTGAACGTACCCAGCTGCTCAGCCAAGAATTTGTCTTCACTCTTCTTGAATGAATATAAAGCTTGCCTCTGGTAGAGACGATTGACCAATGATTTGGTCATATACAAACTCTCGAGTTTGCCCCATTTACCCGCTATCGTCTTCTCCTTCGACACCTGTCGGAGAACCTTATCACCAAGGTCCAATACAACTGCATTGTGGGATTTTTCGATTATCATCGTCTTCTCCTTCTCCGATAGGGCAGCATCCATCTTCTCTGATCCTTTCAACGCTTCTAACAAACCCTTTTGAACAAGAAGTGCTTGCATCTTCAAGCGCCACAAACCGAAATCATTCACACTAGTGAATTTTTCAATATCATATTGTGTTGAAGGCATCTTCTCCTCCACGCTCACCACACCAGTTTTTGTGAATTGATGTAGTCAAGAACAAATTAAAATATGAGATAAAGATTGAGTTTCTTGAACAAACACAAGAAACTCTATTATGTTTTACGAAAGAGAAAGAAGAAGGAAGAAGAAGAATCATAATCGGTTAAAATTGTTTTACTATTCACTTCCTCAATAAGGGTTTAAAGATTACAAGTGAATAACAACAGTTAACATCTCCTAACAGCCTGAGAGAACTAGTCTACTTATAGACTACTAAGCTAACTTAAGCAACAAGATAATTTAAACAATGTACGCTTAAACAAATGTTCAATTCGACATACTAACTTAGAATACAAGTTAACATATTTCGACAACAAGCTTGAATAGACTTCGACTACAACATGCACACTTCCTGACGAAATATCAAACTATCATTGTCGAGACTAAAGTTCAATTCAAAATCTCACATTTATAAACATAAAATATTATTTTAAGAAATTCTATTAAATCTTTTTTTAAATAGAATATTTTCTTGCAAATAAAAATGTCTTCTCACATAACCATAATAAACTCTATTTTATTTTATATCTATAAATTTTAATTTGACATTATATTAATTTGTAATCAACATTATGCATTCAATCAATTAAAAAATAAAAAAAAATCAATACAAAAGAAAGAAATGCTCATTCACATTCAACTTAATAGTGGATAATTGAATTTTCGTAGAAGAATTTTACTCTCAATATGTCATATTAAATTAGTTTTGTTTTCAACCTTCAATATTATGCCCTCTATTTTTTTTTCAAGATTATGCCCTTTTTTCTTCTTTAAATTTATATTTTCACACTCTTGATATGATTTCATCACCTTTCATTTTTTTAAATAACGTAGATGATCAATTTTATTTTTACACACATTCTTAATTTCATATATGTTGTAAATGTTTATTTTAAATTATGTCTTTATGCAAATATTATTGTTGTAATTTATAAAAATGAAGTGATAATTTCTCCCTTCTCTTATTTAAGAGAGATGAAACTTATGGAAATCATGTCTTTTGTGATCCTCCACGTCACATCTGGGACTATATTTCTTCAAGCATAATTAATTTTACCATACAATTTTTAATCTTTTTCTATTTTCACTCGCTAAATAATAGATGTATAAAGAATTTATGAATAGAAAAAATTGTGTTAGGTTTTCAAGCGATAGAGGTTTCAATATAATTATAAAATTTGAGATTAATTTCATTGTTTTTTGTTTTTGAGTTTTGCCAACAAATTTTTTTTATATATAATATTAAATTATCTAAATATAATTTATCTCATGTAAGTTATGGTTGTTTGAAAATATATATATGTTAGAAAAAGTCTCACACGGGTTAGTTTTATGAAGGACGAGGGAGGTCAAGACTATATATAGAATTCAAGTTTTTCGAAGTTTCACAACGCTTAATTTTGAAGGAAAAGAGAGTCAAATGCTATATATATGATTCTGCTGGAACAAAATTGGTTGATATCATATCTCTTGAATTTTGATGATAACAAAATATTTAAAGAACAATTGGATACCATATCTCTGAAGACTCTGGTTCTGATGGAAGATCTAGACTCTGAAAAATGTCAGCCTCTGGTGATCTAGACTTTGAAGCTTCAGAAGCCAAGAAATGGACTCTGAAGTGATCAACCTCTGAAGAGTAAAGTTTGAAGAAAGTCAACCTCTCAAGCAAAGTCTCTTCAATCAAGGCAACTCTGACAAATTTAGAGGCCTTTTGATCACGTGAAGACTTAAGGAAAAATCTCTACTTTGATGTCTGAGCTTCAACAGATAATTCCTCTTGCAGAAAGTTATTTTCTTGATGTGTCTAATCAAGTACAAATGTTATCCAACCTTTTGGTGAAAGTCTCCAACGTTTCTTTTTCTACTGTCTTAATAAGGAGCTGAAGGACCAGATGTTGAAGACTAATACACTACATCACAAGACTCTAAATATTGACATTCAAAGAGAAGTTACTCTTTCAAAATTGCTAGACTTAGAACATCTTAACATTGTGTATTTTTAGAAGTTCTTAAGTCTTGGAGTCTTTCTAAGTTGTATTATGTCCACACCTCTGATTATATATCAAGTATGGTTGTTACTTAAACCTCTTAATAATCTGTTATAGGATTAGAAGTCTCTTGCTTTAGTACTTGAGCATTTGAAGTCTCTCACTTGTGTGTTTGAGCAAAGAAAGTCTCTTGCTTGTGTGCTTGAGCAAAGAAGTCTCTTACTCGTGTGTTTGAGAAAAGGAAGTTTTTGCTTGTGTGCTTGAGCATTTGAAGTTTCCTTCTTGGTGCTTGAGCATTTATAATCAGATTGGTTATAGTGGAAATCCCTTAGAATTACAATGAGATTAAACAAATCTAAAGTTGTGAGAGGAACCATGATAATTGTTTGTCTCTGCTATTACTTTCCTTGCTTTTGCTCATTAATATTCCCCTGCTGTCAACTTTGATACTCGAAGTCACATTCTGGTCCAGAATCTGATAAGGACCTTCAGAAGCTATCCAAGTTTTTATGAGTCAGACTCTAAACTAAGTGTTCAGAATCTGTTTGAAAGTTATCCGAAGCAAAAGCTGAAAAGGCTTAAAAGTTATAAAAAAAAAGGCCAACATAATTCAACCCTCCTTTCTTGTGTTTTTCTCACCTTCATATTCAAGTTCTTAGTTACTAGATGTATTAGTCAAAATCTCTTTATTGTAACATTTTTCACATATTGTTATTCTCTGGTTGCCATTTGACAACGGTCGTAGTTTTTTCTCTGGTTTTAAAATTTTCAAATTAAACTTTTGTGTTGTTATTGTGTTCCTTTTTTTCTCTATGCTTTGTTTTTTCCCAATAATTGGTATCAAGAGCCTTGATTTGATGGGGTATAATTTTCTTAGTATGCTTTATGGTTGCAGTTTTGTTTGATCTTCCACATCAAAAAAGAAATTTTATACTTTGTGTTAGTTGGGAAAATTTTATTTTATTGCATGAAAGATTTTGGCTGAATGTCAATTTTTTCAAGTGCAATGAAGATTGACTTAGAGAAATTTGATGGAAGAATCAATTTTGGCTTGTGTAAAATTCAAGTCAAAAATGTTTCGATACAATTAGGATTACACAAAGCGTTGAAAGAAAACATTTCCAAAATGGACAAAGAGAAGTGGGAGGAACTAGATTTGATAGCTTCGAGTACAATCCGCTTGTCTTTGGCTAAGAATATTCTTGTAATGTTCTTGGTACGTCATCAGCCAAAGAGCTTTGGGAGAAACTTGAATGGTTACATCAAGGAAAGGGTATATCAAATCGGTTGTTGTTAAAAAAGCATATTCATAGCTTGCATATGGATGAACATGCGAAAGTATGTGATTATCTAAGTGTTCTAAATGGAATTGTTTCTGAATTAGAAACTATTGGAGTCAAAATTGATGATGAAGATAAAGGTTGGAGACTCATATAGTTTCTTACATCTTCCTATGAGCATATTAAATAAGCTTTGATATATGGGAAGAAAATTTTGAGTTTTGAAAAAGTTGTTGGTAAAACTATTTCTCAAGAAAGAAGATTGAATGATGAGGGTAATACTTCATCAAACTCAATATTAGTTGTTAGACGAAGGCCTTATATGAAGAAAAACAATGAAACGAATTTGAGATGTTAGAAATGTGGAAAGATTGTACATATAAAGTACAAATTTCCTTATGAGGCAGCGTCAAAGAAAAACACTGAGTCAAATGCTAGCAATGTCTCCCTAGCCATGAAAGGTGACACTCTTCTATAAAAATTATGAAGTGTGTCCTCATGACATTTCTTTTATCATGGAAAAGGATGAGTTATTTCTAGCGGATTAACAAATGGGCATTTATGCATATTGTGTTGAGATATTATGTCAATGGTTGAAGAGTTTCCTACCAACATAGAAGGTGCAGGTGTATTGGGGCCTTGGGTAGTTAACGGTAGTCTATGTGTTGTAATAATTTTCACACAGTGTTATTCCCTGGTTGTCCGTTAACAATGCTCGTGGGTTTGGATGGGTGGCCTTATGGGAGGTTTCTTGGAAAGTGTATGAGTGAGGACAAAGCATGCTGAAAAGACCCGTGTTGGTTTATGGGGTCATTCGGTAATCCTAAAAAATAGTCTGGGCATTACAAAAAGAGAGAAACATGCATGAAGAAAAGAACCGAGATGGGATAGCATTGGATGCAACAAAACAACATGTGAAATATTGATATAATTTTGAGTGCAATATGCTCTTAATGTATTTTGAATGATGTCAAAATTAGGTAGCTTGGATCTTTGTATATTTGGATCTTACAATCTTAAATATGAATCATCATCATCATAGAACATGTAAGACTAGATTATATAAGCCATCACATGCCAACATATGAATTTTTCACAACAAGACATGCATGGGTCGATACATGTTAAGTATGGGTCGATACATTCTTTATGGATTTTAAGTTAATTTGGGTATGCCTCTAATGAGTCGATACAAATGAGAAATGATCACGTGTCATCCTAAAAGCTTTTGCATGAACATTATTTTGATCCAACATTAACCTCAAATTTGATACAATTATTCTGTCAATATGTATGTTGTCCCTATATAATAACCAAAAAGAATAAGCAGTCAACTACATAGGAATACTATATTTCATGTTGTACAATGTTTGTATTAAGAATAAATACATGAAACATTTCATAGGTTATCAAAATCATTGTTTGTGTCGAATATATACAACTATGCATACTTTGGTGGTTGACATGTCGATGGCAACATCGTCCCTATTCTATAGTCGGTATGTCCGTGAAGTCGCAGAGTTAGGGGACCACCTCCATTTGTAAGCTTGGTGTAAAATTTCATACCAGGTGAAGTGAAAGAGAACATCGCATTATAAGTCCTTGTGTTTGCTTGATAATTCTTTTCATCAACTGTTGTAGGGTTGAAAGGAGTTTTTGAAGTAAGAGTGGGGGGTCATCAATCATGTGTAGTTTATACTTTCCTCCATGACAACAATGTTGAAATTTAGGGGATGTTGTATTCCTTGATTTTTCCATTCTTTCACCATACCACATGCAAGCAAGACAATGTTGGCATTCCCAAACCGGATCACCAACGTCAAAGAGTTTTGGTGTCACATTAAATGTTAAAGATGCAAAGGCAAGACATAACAAACCAATGTTAAAGATATGAAGGCAACAATTTCTCGTTAAATGTTAATATATTATATATAGATTTATATGACTAACCTTGAAGGTGGTCTTAGACTATAGAATCATCAGCATTATCCATGTCACTGTCTTAATTTCCACGTGAAGTATTATCTGAACCGGAATCCAAGTCATGTTCGTGCATTGTGAAATTTGTGGAATGGTTAGTAGTTTGTTGCGGAATGGTGTTATTGAGTAAGGTGGTTGTAGTATTAAGTTGTTCATCTAAATTTGTTGGAGGTGGTGTATTATGGTTATTGGGTAACTTTGAAATTGTTGCTTGAAACTGCATTAACAAATTAACTTCAATAGGTCTAATAAATGAGTAGGTATTAGACCTGCAATGACATTTTGAATGTTGAGTATTACCAAAATGAGAAGTTGAATCATGAAGTGGTGTTTGATATGATTTTCTTCCTGATTGAGTTGTAGTTAGGTTTGAATGTTCAATGTGAGGAATATTTTCTTTAACAGAAGAACTTGATATAACTCTCCTATTCATTAAGGTCAATTTTCTTTTTTTGCTAGCAGCAGCAGCAAGAGTGTTGTTGGTATCCATGGTAGTGTTCTGAATCTAAATCTAAATAAAAATGAGAACACTCAATCCCAAAAATTGTTGTTGGTATCCAATGTCGAACGCTCAATCTCAAAAATTATTGTTGGAAAAGGAATTGTTTACCTTGCAGATTTTAAAAATCTTGAAGCAAAGGTGTGTTGCTTGAAATAATAATAATGTTAATATTCATGAGAAACATCTGAACAGTTGTGTAAAAGAAGTTTTTTGTTTGTAGTTGATTAAGTTGTAGTACAATTGAAAAGTATAACTTTACACATTAGATAAGTCTATTATTGGATATATGAGAATTATAAAAAATATATCTTATGTAATGGTACTGAAAGAAAACTGGGGGAACTGTGATTGGTTGGGGAAATGTATTTGTTTATGTTAAGATGACAAGACATATATAATAAAACCCTTTGAAATACTTTTATCATTGAGTTGTCTTAATGGCGGTATAGTTGACTCTATGACTGAGTTATATGATGATTTAGTAGGTATTGGTAATAGGGTGGCAAAATATAATGGTGGATGTCGATCCTGGTTGCACATGAAGGTTGGTTTGATTGACTAAGCACGACTAAAGTCTTTGTAAAACTTATCTGTCTTTTGACATGTGGGTAATAAAAGTGGGGATGGGGTGCAATTTTTATAAAATGTATATTTGTTTTCCTATAGTTTCCAATGTATGCACGGGTTTGTATGCATACACATTCACATAAATGTATCATTAAAATATGGTTGTAGTGTGTTATGATATAATAATGACACGAAGAGGTGAATTACAAAAATACTCCAAGTGAACGTTGGAGTATGTTGATGGATTATAAAAGGCACAAGATGATGGGTATATGAAATATATGTTATCTCTTAAGGTGAAAACATAGAGTCTAAGAAATTTGAGGTTGTCTCACGGTGCAGGTAATAACCAATATATTATTTGTATTTTGTTGTTAGGATAAGTTAGTATGTAGTGTTTGGAAAACTTTGAGTAACACGAATCATGTGATGCAGTTCTTATAATGATCAGAATTCTCAGATTGAGGACATAAAGATTAGTCTGACTATAATGAAGTATTAAAATGATCTTGACAACATGCAGAACGACATTACCGATTCAGAGATGCATGTTACTGAAGAAGTAGTTGACGTGGAGAATGATGATGTTGATTGTGGGAATGATAATGTTGAGTTCATTTGGGAAAGAGAAATAACTTCGGGAGTAAAGGAGAGGCGCAACATGCTGGTAAGAAAAAAATATATAACATTGATATGTTACTGTTGTTGTTTAATAATCATAAATAACTATAATTGTAAGATGATATCTTATTTGCATAATATCCCCAGAAACGCTTCACAAGGGTGTGTCCCATGTATTTAAAGTGGAATAGATATCATTGATGTTGATAATGGAAATTGATATGGAAGTGAATTACACTATGCAAAACAAAACAAAGATGAAAAGTTTTTAGGTAAAGGGTGATATGAATTTGCGAAAGAAAAAAAAACTCAGGAAAGGTGATGTCTTGGGCTTTACCTTTGATCCAATAGAAGATTTCTTGTATGGGTTTCAAGGTAGTAGAGGATAGAAGTTGCATTAATGTTTAATGTTATTATCAAAGTTATAATGTTGTAGTTAACATTTTGCGCTAGGTGTGATGTTGTAATATAGTTATTTTGGAATGACTAATGTTAGGGGTGTTCAAAACCAAACCAACCCAATAGAAAACCGCAAACCAAACCAAATCGAAACTGCAAAAAACCGCATTTGGTTCGGATTCGTTTGGGTCATTTTTTAATAAAACCATACTGTTTGGTTTGGTTTGCGGTTTGTATTTTGCAAACCGAACTAAGCCAAATCAAACCGCATTATGTTACAACCCAAAGTTCACTTATCCCACATCCAACCCAAACCTCAAACCTAGTATGTCTTAACCTTACAATTACAAGCGATTTTCTCTTAATCACACTTAGGGTTTCAATTTCAACCTTCTTAAATCTCTCATAGTAATATCACACATTCTTCTCATCTTCTTTTCCATGTAGGTCTCGCTTATTCTACTCTAATAAGTCATCTATTATGTTCTTTCTTTTTTATCTTTTATGTTACTATTTTCTCTTCCAATTACGTTTTTATTGCATTTTTCTTCTCAATCTCGCATCTGTTATGTTCTTTTTTTCATCTTCTCTAATCTCTCATCTCATATATTATTTTATGTTTTATTATAATGTCTTTGATATTATTTTATACTATTATTTATATTTGTCTTTTATTCCACTTTTGTCTAATCTGGTTTTTTGTATATTGAATGAAACGTTTTTGTCTAAATATGATGAATTTTGATGTTATTTAATAATATATGAATGACTAAACACAAAGTTATGTCGTTATTTATAGGAGTATATATGACTCAATAAAAATATTATAAAAAACCGAACCAACCGAACCAACCCAAACTGTATTGATTTAGTTTGATTTTATTTTTAAAAGTCAACCGAACCAAACCGAACCGCATGCTTTTTTCTCTTGCGGTTCGGGTAATTTTATCGCAAAAACCGTCCAAACAACACCGCTAAAACCCCTAAGTAATGTAATATCCGACTCAAAAGATATGAAAATGTTGCTTTGCATGTGTTGAAATATGTTTATAATAATGTCAAATATAAATTATTACGGTTGATGACTGGTTTTGGAAACTTTCACCAACACTTTGCTTTATTGGATAGACTTGCAAGTGTAGTTGGACAGGCTTTAACTTTAACATTGCCTACCGTGACTATACATAAAGCAGACTGGAAATGTTAGTGAAAAAGCATGCTCAAATTAGATTCCCTATATCTATGTCAGTATTAAAGTACAATGCGGGTGATTATTAAAATGCAATGGAAGATGTGCACGTGAATCTAGGGATATCTTTGATCAATTATGCCCTGGAACATATGTATATGTGGTAGAAAAGTTTAACGTTTGGTTTCTTAAATGCTATATTATATGTAATTTAAACAATTTGTTATTTCATGGGCATAGTTAAGAAGATACTATCATATTGTATGTTTAAATCATTTCTAGCTGGCTAGTAAAAATGATTAAAACAATGATTAAAACATTTAGTTAGATATAAAGGCCAGGGACATATAAACTCGTGAATACCATAATAATCAATAATAATTCCATGGTAGTAATAGTAAAAGTTAATATGTTCATTTGTCCACCATCTTATAACATAGTGCATCTATGATAGTTAAAATAAAATACATAGTTCATATAAAAAGGATAATGGTGAAAGTAGTCATGCTTTTGACGAAGTCTGTTGAAGATTGTTCTTCTTCAACAAGTTTTTTCATAGGAGATGATTCGCTCGAACCATGAAGTGCATCCCTTTTGCCAAAATTCATTGGAGTCACAGGTTGTGCTTTGAGTTTTTCTGGAGTTACAAAGTCTTGGAGAAAATACAACATCAGACTAAATGAGCCACATAATATAGTTTGAAACTGTTGAATTGTAATTCCTTGTATCGAAGCAGGTTGCTCGACAGAGCAAGGAAGTGTTCAACCACCTAGTGTGTTAAGTAGTGTTAGCTATTTTGGGCTTTTATAATTTTGAGTTTTTATAGTTTTGGGCTTTGGCTTGAGGTCCAAGTTAACCTAAATCTATAAATAGAGGGAGTAACCCTTATTTTCATATAGAAGTGAATAAAGCATTCATAACATTGTATTCACAGTATTTTGCAGTTGCAAAGTGAATAAGAAGTTTTCCACAGTCTGTGGGCAGAGAGAAACTCTGCAGAATTATATTACTCTTCTCCTTCATCGTTATATACACTTTTTCTTTCTCCATTGTTCTTTCTTTTCGTTGTTATTGTGTGGGTAATAACAATCTTGTTCATCAAGATTGATTGAAATACTCCATAGGTTTTGGGGGATTTCCAACATCTGGTATCAAGAGCTTCGGTTTTACCGATTCGGGGGAAGAAAATCACCATGGCAACGAATCATCAAAATGGGCATTTTCTAGCAAATCTTCCGATTCTCAAGAACAACAATTATGAGAATTGGTGCAAGCAGATGAATGTTGTGTTCTGTTATCAAGATCTTTGGGATCTTGTGAAGGAAGGAGTAGCAACGCTTGCAGAAGTCGCGACAGATCAAGAAAAGGTTGCACATAAAGAATTGAAGAAGAAAGATTATAAAGCTCTCTTTATAATCCATCAATGTGTTAATGCAGATAACTTTAAAAAGGTTAGTGATGCAGAGTCAGCGAAAAGCAGTGGAAATTCTGGAGAAATCGTTTGGAGACGCGGAGAAGGTGAAAGAGGTGAGGTTACAAACTCACAAAAGAACGTATGAATTACTTCAGATGGAAGATAATGAAAGCATAACTGATTTCTTCACCAAGGTTATGAAATTGGTGAATCAAAAAAGGTATGTGGAGAAGTGTTGACATCAAGATCTGTTGTTGGAAAGATCTTGAGGTCGTTGGCTCCAAAGTTCGACCACGTGGTAGTAGCCATAGAAGAGTCGAAAGATTTATCAAAATTGACAAAGGAAGAGCTTCAAGGGATGCTTGAATCTCATGAACAAAGAATGACTGAAAGAGCTGTAGGAAAGTCGAAGAGTGATATGGCTTTGCAAGCTCAATCCTCAAAAGAAAAAAAAGGCAAAGAAAGCTGGAATGGCAACAAAGGTAGAGGAGGTTACAACAATTCAATTGGTCGAAATCAGCAAGAAGGAAACTCGTCGAATTAGAGAAAACCTTGGAACCAAGGCAACCAAAGAGGTGGCGTTGCAGGTAGAGGAATGGGTGGTGGTCAAAAGCCAGACAAGAGTCACATTCAGTGTTACAATTGTCAGAATTATGGTCACTATTCCAGTGATTATCCAGAAAAGCATAAGAATCAAGAAACTTATGCAAAGCTGGCGAAACATGAAGAAGAAGAGACGTTATTGATGGTCACAACAAGAGAAGAGGAGAGATTCAAGGACCAGTGGTACTTGGACTCAGGATGCTCATCACACATGTCTGGAAGAAAAGATTGGTTTGTCAACATAAAACCCTCAATGAAGAACATGGTGAAATTTGCAAACGACAACACTCTATCAGCTGAAGGTGTTGGTGATGTTCCGATTATGAGGAAAGATGGCAAGAGGTCATTAATTTCAAATGTGTTATACATACAAGGCATGAAAAGTAATTTGCTCAGCATAGGGTAGTTGGCCGAAAAGAACTACAAGGTGTCGATTGAAGATAAGATGATGAAAGTTCTCAACTCAAATGGAAGGTTGATCTTGAAGGGTCCAATGTCTCAGAATAGAACCTTCAAGATTGAACTAAATGTGATGGAGCATAAGTGCCTTGCAACAGCAGCCAGCAAAGATGAATGGATATGGCATTACAGACTTGGCCATCTCAAGACATCAAAGATTTGAAGAGAAGAAATATGGTTTCAGGATTACCAGAAATCGACATTCCAAACGAAGTGTGTGAAGAATGTGTGCAAGCAAAGCAACATAAGAACAACTTCAGTAAGGATGCAGGAAGCAGGTCGAAGGCAATTCTTGAAGTCATATACTCTGATGTATGTGGTCCTCTCCAGGTGGGTTCAATTGGAGGTAACAAATACTTTGTTACATTCATAAATGATTTTAGTCGAAAACTTTGGTTTTACCTGATCTAGAAGAAAAGTGAAGTGATCAAGGTATTTTCCAAGTTTAAATCTATGGTCGAAAGACAGAGCGGTCGAAAGATCAAGATTTTGAGAACTGATGGTGGTGGAGAATATGTGTCGAAAGATTTTGATGCATTATGTGTGAAAGAAGGGATTGTGCATGAGGTGGTGCCACCCTACACTCCACAGCGGAATGGAGTCGCAGAAAGGAAGAATAGAACCATTATGAATATGGTTAGAAGTATGTTGAAAGGCAAGCATCTACTCAAAGAATTATGGGGAGAAGCTGCGTCGACTGCGACATATATCCTGAATAGATGTCCGACTAAGAAGCTAGAAGGAATCACGCCAGAAGAATGTTGGTCTAGTGTCAAGCCTAGCTTGAGTCATATGAGGGTGTTTGGATCTATAGCATATAGACATGTGCCAGATCAGTTGAGAAAAAAATTGATGACAAGTCCAGTCAGATGATCCTGATAAGATATCATTCGACTGAAGGATATAAGTTGTTCGACCCAGTGAATAAGCAAGTAGTGATCAGCAGGGACGTGATCATAGATGAGCTTAAGGAGTGGGAATGGACTGAGAATGTCAAGAAAGATTCAGTGAGAATCTTTTCTGATGAACCAGCAGACCTCAAAGAACGAGACACATGCCTGCAAGGTTGCAAGAATGTGTGATTACATCAAATGATATGGTTGATGAAGAAGGTGAGCTGGTACATTATACTTTCTACGCAGATGTCGAACCTGTCAACGCATCTGAGGCATTGTGTCATACCCCAAAATTTACCCGTTAACCATACAAGACATTTTTCAAGGCACTCCAACTTATTTTTCAAGACGTTGATCTTAAAGGAACAAAGACCCAGCACACAGGTGGCCAAATCCAGAAAATGACTTAAAATGGCTTGCTCGCTAGGCGAGCAAAATCATTCGCCTAGCGAACCCTTCGCTGCACCACTCGCCTAGCGAAGCTTGCGAATACCAGAAATTTTGGGCTTCATTCTGAGCCCATCAGGTCACAAAAATTATTATAAATACCAGAACTTCACACAGAGAAAGGGACAGAAACGAACGGACAAAAACGCTAGCAAGGAAACCCTAACAGAAGCAACCGAGCAAACCCAGGAGGCTAACCAAGAGAATTCAGAGCAACCCTAAAGGAAACCCTGAAGGCAACTCATCTGCACAAAGGTTACCTCCGCCCAACTCAATCCGACACCAACCCTAAGAGTGACCTGCCAATTCAACGTTGCAATTCAATTGCAAACAGGTTTGCACTATCACTACCGCTTTATGCTCCCAATTTACATGTGACATTATGATTGAATTTATAAATATATCTTAGGTTTTGCATATGGATTTAAATATGCATGGATATCTTGAATGTTAATGTTTAACCATGTAATTTCTGTAATGGATGCCTTAGGGTTTGGAGCTTGCTGAAATCGTATTGTTATTAAACTCAAAATCCGCAGCCGTTCGCTAGTACATCTCTAAGCAAACATGTAGCGAGTGTTCGCCAAGCCTTCGCTAAGCGAGGCACTAGCGAACATGACAGTCGCTGTTTTTTTTTCTATTCCGTTCTGTGCTTATCTGACATGTTCTATCATAGCTGTGTATTATTTGCCTGATATTATTACTGCTACGATTCCTTTGTTCGGTGCAACTATTGACCGCACCCCATTTGGTATTCTGACCTGTTTGCTGAATTTTGTGAGGGCTCACATACTCCTGAAGAAGGTAGCTTGCTAGGTATTCCACTTTATTTGAGGGATACCCTTGTGGAGATTCATCCTAAGTACCTAACTGATTACAAATGTTGCTTTTGAATATATGATCTTGGCCCTCTCTTTGTTGCCTTACGATATTACGGTCATGTCCCGCGAATGTGGGGATACCCTTAGTAAAGACCCTTCGGTTAAATCATCATAGTCCCTCGAATGTTGCCTTCGAATATATGACTTTGTCCCTCGATGACCCTTCGTTGTAGCCTACGGTTAAAATGATGATCGTCCCTTCGAATGCTAAGGTATCCTTACAAATGTTGCCTTCGATGACCAATCGACGACCCTACGATGTCCCTTTACATCCAAAGGATAAGACTACTTACTTCTCAATAGTAAGGACAGTTTTACCCTCATAAGGATTGGAAATACCCATAAAGACCTCGGGTAGGTATAACTCTTAAATGCTGACTCACAACTAAAAATACTGTTCACACTTCACACTTTGCAAAACATCTATTAGAAAATCACCACTTGGTACACATTCGTACTAGAATCATTGCCCAGTTATATTTTTCTAAACAGCTTTCACAATTAAACGAGATAAATACTTTGTATACATTCGTACAAGAATCATTACAAAGTTAAACTCTCTTTTCAAAACATTTTCTAAACAGTTCTTAAACACTTTTTCAGACAAGGAAAACATAAGTGATTAAGCAATTAAGAGCCCATGGATAACCATGGATACAAAGGGTGCTAACACCTTCCCTTTGTATAATGTACCTCCCGAACCCAAAATCTAATCAAGGTCTTTCCTGTTCTTTTCCGCCTTTCCTTATTGGATAAAAGAAAAGTCGGCGGCGACTCTTGCTATCCGCGACATTTGCTTTCCAAAGCAAAAACACACAAAGTCAGTTCACCGTATGACACATTGAAAGATTTGAAGTGGATGAAAGTAATGGATGAAGAGTTGAAGTCAATCGAAGTCAACAACACTTGGTCACTTGTTGAATTGCCCCAAAATAAGAAGGCAATCGATGTGAAGTGGGTATACAAGGTGAAGTTGAATCCCAAAGGAGAAGTGACTCGACACAAGGCGAGACTTGTGACGAAAGGATTTCTTCAGAAAGAAGGAATTGACTTCGATGAAGTTTTTGCACCTGTTGCTAGGACCGAAACAATCAGGTTGGTTGTTGGTCTAGCAAACATGAACAACTGGGAGATGTGTCAGATGGATGTGAAATATGCATTCCTTAATGGCCCCTTAAAAGAAGAAGTTTATGTTGCACAACCAGCTGGGTTTGTGAAACATGGCGAAGAAAGAAAGGTGTACAGGCTGCATAAAGCCATGTACGGACTTAAACAAGCTCCAAGAGCTTGGAATAAGAAGATATATGGCTTTCTAAGGGAGAAGGAATTCCTAAAGTGAAAATCTGAACATGGAGTATATGTAAGAAGAAGTAAGAGTGAATTGCTTATACTATGCCTCTATGTCGATGACCTGTTGATAACAGGTACCTGCAAGAAGGAGATCGAAGGCTTCAAAGGGGATCTCAACAAGGAATTCAAAATGTCATATTTGGGTGACATTTCATATTTCCTTGGCATCGAATTCTACAAGAGTGGTAGAGGTTTAATGATGCATCAAAGAAGGTATACAAGCGAAATTCTCAAGAGATTTGAGATGCAAGATTGCAACCCAACTTCGACTCCAGCTGAGCCCAGGTTACAACTGTCGAAGGATTCAGATGAAGATGATGTCGACCCAAACCAATATAGAAGACTTATTGGATCACTTTGATACCTTTGTCACACAAGGCCTGACTTAGCATACAGTGTAGGTATAGTGAGTAGGTTCATGCAGAAGTCAAAGGTATCACATCTAGCAGCGGCGAAGAGGATACTAAGGTATCTGAAAGGAACTCTCGACTATGACATTTTGTTTCCTGTAGCTGATGAAGGAAAAGAATACAAATTAGTGGGATACATCGACTCAAGTTGGTGTAATGATGTTGAGGATCGAAAATCCACAACTGGTTATGTGTTTATGCTAGGTGGTGCACCAATTGCTTGGAGTTCGAGAAAAGAGCCAGTAGTGTCATTATCGTCATGCGAAGCAGAATATATAGTTGCTTCTCTTTGTGCATGCCAAGCAACATAGATGGTGAATCTGGTCAAAGAGATAACAACAAAGAATCATGGAGCAATTACCATGAAGATCGACAGCATGACAGCTATCAATATGGAGAAGAATCCGATAGCACATGGTCAAACCAAGCACATCAAGATGAGGTTCTATTATCTTCGAGAGCAGGCAACAGATGGGAAGATGATTGTGGAACACTGCAGAACTGAGAATCAGATTGCAGACATCATGACAAAGAGAGTGCAGGTCGAAGTGTTCAGAAGGCTAACAACTATGATGAATGTAGATAGCTTAGACACAATGAATTAGGTGGTGTGTTGAATTGTAATTCCTTGTGTCGAAGTAGGTTGCTCGACAGAGCAAGGAAGTGCCCAACCACCTAGTGTGTTAAGTAGTGTTAGCTATTTTGGGCTTTTATAATTTTGGGTTT
The DNA here is from genome assembly GCF_024323335.1 of Lathyrus oleraceus. Taxonomy (NCBI): domain Eukaryota; kingdom Viridiplantae; phylum Streptophyta; class Magnoliopsida; order Fabales; family Fabaceae; genus Lathyrus; species Lathyrus oleraceus. Next base: position 628,851,185 of record NC_066583.1, on the reverse strand, counting down.
TTATAGTTTTGGGCTTTGACTTGAGGTCCAAGTTAACCTAAATCTATAAATAAAGGGAGTAACCCTTATTTTCATATAGAAGTGAATAGAGCATTCATAACATTGTATTCACAGTATTTTGCAGTTGCGAAGTGAATAAGAAGTTTTCCACAGTTTGTGGGCAGAGAGAAACTCTGCAGAGTTATATTACTCTTCTCCTTCATCGTTCTATACACTATTTATTTCTCCATTATTCTTTCTTTTCGTTGTTATTATGTGGGTAATAACAATCTTGTTCATCAAGATTGATTGAAATTCTCCATAGGTTTTAGGGGATTTCCAACAGAAATAAATAACAAATAATATACATGTCAACACAATGAATAAGTTATAATCAACCGCCTTTGAAGATGGAATTGGTGGTAAAGAGGTAAAGGTTGTGGATTCAATTTTGAGGTTATTTCCAATTTCTGCAGAATATAGTAGAAACTTAGAAAACCAGGATGAATTGCAACATATATATATATATATATATATATATATATATATATATATATATATATATATATATATATATATATATATATATACACGATTCCAAAATGGGATAGTTATATTACGCTCACATTTATGATTTTCCATTCTTTAGTTAATGTAACCTCATCTACACTTTCCTTAATCTAAATACATCAAATGATCATAACGTAGTGAGTAGCACTTAAAACAGGTTGAAGTAACTAATTCACATGAATGACATTAATATAATACCTCGATAATTTGGTCTTCATTAGCATTAATTGAAATTGTTTGCTGTAAAGTAAAAATGTACTTGTGTTATGTTAGGAATCATATATACATGTATACAATACAAAATGTGTATGCAAGTGTTAGTGAAATACCTTACAAACCCCACATAGAGAAAGTAATTTATTAGTTGTTTCTTTGTCCTTTATAAGAGACATGACACTATCATTTTTCTACATTAGTTTCCATTTTATTTTGAATGCAAATTGTTGTCCAAGCAACTTATCAGTACCAATGGAAAAACCAATGGATCATGAATACAATCCTATAAGAGATGAAAATATGTGAAAATAAAAGACATATGTATTAACATGGTTTTTGAAATGAGAGAAAATATATGATCACACCTCAACCACTGTTTTACGAAGTTCAGCAGCTGAAATACCCAATAATTCAATACATAAACGGAGTTACTATTAAATTTTTGAAATGCACAACTTAAAGTATTACTATTCCATAGTGATTAAAGAATATCTCTTAATTTCAATTTCAGATGAATGACCATCAGCGCATATATAAAGGTGGAGAATTTCCTTTAGCTACTTTTAGACACTTGTAGCATACCCGGTAATACCAACCGTTTCCAGATGCTTTCAGTTTATTAGTAGTGACTACGGTGACACACAAAGTCAACAAGCTCATGTGATCTAAATGTTGTAATGGCGTGTGTATATATATATATATATATATATATATATATATATATACACTCACATAAAATATTTGCATGTAAAATGAAGACTAAATATACTTACATAAAGATATCATACTTACATTAGGAAGTTTTACGATATCCCTCTGACTTAGAGTCGTAGCTTGTCACATGAACTTATCATAAGATGTGATTTGAGACTCAGAAGAGTTTTCTTACCACATATTAGATTGTGTATTCATAAGTTGACTTGAACTTCCAACATGGTAGTAATTTTGCCAATCTTCTCAAAAGTCATTGCCATTGATGTTATTCCTACAACAGTTTTATGAACAAAGTAAGATTTTTTTTGTAGGGTTTCAGATTTAATAGAGAAAAAAGACGTTTATTGGAAGAGAAAAATAAGAGAAAATGCAGATTCTCACAAAACCAGCTTCAAAAACACCAATGTTGATTCACGTTTTAAATATACATACTATAATATTTTCCAAAATGAAGATAAACCTAGAAAGATGCATATGTTAATAACTAAAAAAATTGCAACATCCTGCAACTTCGAATCACACCAAGAAAGAATCAACAGATCAAGAAGGATGGAAAAGTTAAGAAAAACATAAACGTCGCACATTAAAAGATCAACAACGATGGAAAAGAAAAGAAAAACATAAAGACAAAAAACTACCCATAATTATCATGACATAATGAAACAACACTTACAAAGTTTGTTTGCTTCAGCTCAGCTGATGTTGAAGTTGATGAATATTAAGATGGGTGAAGAAAATTTTTATGGAGTTGGAAAGAGACAAGATAAAAAATTTAGAAATGGGTCGAAGAGAGAAAATACAATGTATGTAGACTTGAGTGTGAGATTTCATAAAAATGAAAGATAATATTTGGCTTGTACTTTTGGATTTCAAACTACTTGTTGGATACACATGTATAACTGAAAATGTAGTACAATTGTTATATAACAAAGTTAACCATATAGTTAGAATTGGAAGTTTGGTTACAAAAAGTAAATTTTGGACACAAAATGCCTCCATTTTTATAAAGTCTCACTTTATAAAAATAGGGCATGATGAATATTTTTATAACGTCTAATTTTCTTATATTATAATTTTTTTTAATTAATAGTATAAAATAATGTAATGCCACTATAGTACTATTGTAACACTGAAATTGTATATAAACCATTTAACAACCCTTCCTTAATTATTGCAATATCAACTTTTTTATTCTATTGGAATGTCTTTATAGCTAAAATTTAAAAGAAGACGATATTGCTAAAAAAAATCCTAGTTCTTCATTCTTTCAACTAGTATTTTCAATACATAATATTGTAACCACAGTCTACAAGATAGATGGATATATACTCATTGAGTTCTTGGGGATGATCGACTTTGAAAATTAATGGTAAAAACAAAGACATTATAGCTTTGGAAATAATTGCGTCGATGTGAAACTCTAGCAATAAATTTACTATATCGTTCTTCAAAATGTCCCAACATTTTTTTTTCAAGCTGTTGAAGTTGAAGTCGTCCGGACCATGATTTTTTGTTGTTGTCATAGTTTCATATACTTGCCTTAATCTATTTTTCTGTAAATTCCCCGTCATCGAATTGCTTGAGTTTTACTCCATTTAAGGTTGGTCTTCTAAGATATTTGCTTTTGTAACCATTAATTCAATATTCATGTATACCCAACCAAATACTTACTTGTTCCATCATTTTTATCTTTCTTTAATTAGCATCAATTTTGCCTTAAACACAAATTCCTTCCTTTCTTCCTTCAATTTTAAATGTTTTTCAACATTCTTCTACAAAGAATTTGAATACTTTATGACTTGACTCTTAAAGTTAAATCAATAATGGTCAATAGAATATACATGTTTAATAAAGTATAACATATAATTTAGTGCGGAAGATAGACAATCATACAAAATTGATTTTATGAATACTTGGATCGATTGAGAAAGTTTAGGTTAGAGGTAATCCTGAAGGTTGGGAGATAAACAACGATCACCATATGGTATGTGTGGTTCTTCTTCAATTCATACTCCTAATATCTTGAACTCCTAATGTCGTGAATATTCTTCAGATGGGGAGAAGAGATAAACTACTTGTGTACGGTATATTGGAGACGATAACCTATTTATAGAGTGATTGCCAATTAGATTCTCATTATTTAGAAATATGTCATCCACTCATACCCAATTAATTAATTAATTTTTAAATGAAATCTAATTAGTTTTTGCTTAATTGTTTAAGGCGCTTAATTTGATAAAATAACTAATATAATTAAAATATATATTCCTACATAATAATTGTTGGAATATTAAAATAATATATAAAAATATTTCAACAATCACCCACTTGGGGGATATATCTTAATAATTATATCATAGTTCTTTAGACACCCATCCGAATATTATTTACCCTTAAACTTTAACTTTACAGTCCGATCCACCTCATACATCAATAATGAGACAACCGCAGTTGTTGACACTGGCGTATAACGTGACGAAACCCAGACGACCACCACAATAATATACTTGATGACTTAGATCGATATGGATGAGTGGCATAGGAATTTCATGCAACATGACCCCTAAATCAGGCTTATTTTCAAATGATCCTACTGAAGTCTTTAGTGAAATCAAACTGAAGTTCCTTTGGTGCAATTAAAATATTTGATCATAATAAAAAAATTGATATTGCTATAATAATAGTATCTCATAAGTTTTTTATTTATGCAGAAAATGAAACATAACATAAAGTTTGTACCAAAACAAAACCAAAGCATAAAACAAAGAAAAATAAGGAAAAAAACTCTCATTAATATAAGGCAATCTCAAAACCAAGACCCATATTAGAAACATGCCCATGAAAAACCTTAAGTGTCAAACCTTTGGTTAATGGATCAGTTAGCATTAAGTTCTAAACTCTTTCTTTCACTATAAAATACTTGATATCAATAAATTTTGATTTTGTATAACTCATATTGTTGTTAGAGTAGAGCGCAACTGCATTATTGTCACAATAAATATTCAAGGGCCTTTTGATGCTCCCAACGATGTGTAGATTTATTGAACTTTTCTTGATTTGAAGTGTTAGCACTGGTTTTGTTATTTTCCAGAATTGATATGAATGTAAATATGCTGAAAAATAAATGCAGAAAGTAAAGGACACAATGATATATACTTGTTCCTCTTTCCAACCAAGAGTAATCCAGTCCCCTCACTCCCTGTGAAAGATTTTCCACTATGTCAGATCTTTGTACAAGTCTTCAACTAATACATATCCTACAAATTTCTAACATAAACAACATAAGAGAAAAAGAAAATAATTCTTTCTTTTTCACTCTCTTGTTTTCAATAATCCTGGACAACAAGGTACACACAAATCTGAGTTTGTAACAGAAGTTATAACTCTTAAATCAATTATGTATTCCTTATTCTTCTCTTTGTATTGATCACAATCCAAATATATACACATATGTGCTCAAAATAATATGAATGAAACTTTAATGAATATGTATGAAAGTTCATGCAGAAAGTTTCATATTTGAAAGTTTAGTAATTTGTTTGGATTATGAGATGTGAAATTGTCATACCCTAATTTTTAACCTTAAGATCCCACATATCATTTGCATCATTGTATACAAACAAGATTACATCTTGGTCATCTCCCTCTCGTCTTTGGGGTTTGCCTTTTGCAGGGATCATCAAGCACCAATTTGTTAGTGTTTTACCTTTGTGCTTATATGATCATTACTTATCTAACCACTAATCAAAAGTAGCAAAAATATTTTTCTCTTTAAGTTTATTGTGCAAGGTATGGCTTTTCAATCAAAAGCATCAAGCATGGCTCCTCAGGTAGGGTTTTGTTGATTCCTCAAATAAAAGTGTGTTCAACCATTGATTCTCAAGGGGTTATCTCTCAAACAATAATCTTTAAGGTTTTCAAGCATCTTTCAATCTCATTTGGATCAAGAGCATCTCAAAGTCTTGTGGTTTATTTCTCAAGAAAAGTCAAAGATTCATGTGTTTATTTCTATGCCTTCTTCAATAAGTTACCTCAAACTTTGAGCAATTTAATCAAAATACATTCAAGTACACCTTATTTTAAGTTCATATGATCATCCATGTACCTTGAAATGCAAGAAAAGTCCAAGTACACAAGTTTATTCCAAGAGGTTTAACCAAAAAGTCAACATTTGAAGTCAAAGTTCAAAGGATCACAACTCCTTCAATTCTCAACATTTTTGAATACTTATTTTCATATGACTCTTGTAAATATCATTTACAACTTCTCTTTACATGACAAGATCCAATTATGTACGGAGGATCATCAAAGGTTTGGAGACATTATAGGTCATTTGTGGACTTCGTGAAATTTGACCTATTTTCAAGTGTCTTTTTCCCAACTTCCAAGGATTATAACTTCTTCAATTTTCAACATTTGAGGATGATTCATTTTGCACAATATCATTTGTGATTCTCTCTATAAATTTTCTTCAAGGATCAATGTCAAATTATGCATGGAAGGCCATGGAACTCATTGAGACATTACTGGTCATTTTCAGCCATTTGGGACTTAGAATTTTCTAAGTTACATGACCAGTTTTTCGTGCCAACTTCAACATGCCATAACTTTGTGCTCAAGAATACAAATGCAACCTTTCTTGGCACATTATAATCTCTGATATGATGTCACCAAATTGCAATAAGAATGGTGTCGCACCTCGAAAAAATGGGGATACGACTTTAAAGCGAAGCGCAATCGCACGCTCGTAATGATGGATTGAAGAGAGTCGCCACCGAACTTTATTTATTCCCAAAAATGGGAAAGGGAAAATATCGATAAAACCCCCTAAAAGAAAGGATAAGATATGGTCATCGCAACCAATATCAGGGTTCGGGAATCGATTACGCAAGGGGAATGTATTAGCACCCCTCACGTCCGTTGTACTCAACGGGAACCATTAGGTTAGTCGTGTGCGTTAATGTTAGTTGAAATATTAGGCTTATCGAATTATTAGGTGGGAAAGAAAGAAAGGATGAGAAGAGAATGTTTTTTTGGATTTTTGACGAAGGACTAAACCTAAGTTTTTTTATTAGTGGGCCTGACTAGATTTAAAAATCCTGCTCCTACGTATCTCAAAAGAGAAATCAAGGCTTACGTAGTTCTGGATAGAAAAATGTTTGTTTGTTGATCGATTTTAGAGAAAGTTATACTGTATTAATCGACGAAAACATTGTTTTACCCAAAACAGATGAGGAGTGGACGCATACCACACATCGAACGGATATATAAATCTACATTCGGAAAAGCGTCATTTATCTCGACTTAACAATCGTGGCCGAAACATTGTTTTGTATCACTTAAGACAATATATCTCTCATTTATGAAAAGGTTTTTGATTAATCGCACGGCGGCGAGAAAAGAGTTTGATTGGTTGGATGTATTTTGAGTGATGGCGAGAACTTGGATGAGTGATATATACATCTCGAATCCTAGTCTCAGGAGTGCGTGGTACACACCACGTTCCATTTCCATCTTATTTGCAAAAAAACGTTTAATAAGAATTAAGTGTTTTGAATTTGATTGAGAAAGGGTTTGAAGAAACTGCATTGACAATTTTAGACGATGGCGAGAGCCAAGATAGGCGAGGCATGCGTCTCGAATCTTAATCTCAGGAGTGCACGGTATACACCATGTTCCATTTACACCTTTATTGAAAAAGTGTTAAATAAGAATTAGGTATTTTGAGTTTTGTTGTGAAAATGACTTGACCCTAGATCAAGTATTGATGGACGTTTAAGAGAAATTTGAATGAGTGTTTGAGAGAAAACAAAGTGGATAAATTTGGATGATGGGGAGAGCTAAGATAGGCGAGGCATACGTCTCGAATCTTAATCTCAGGAGTGTGCATTATACACCACGTTCCACTTCCATCTTATTGAAAAGGTCTTAACTATGAATTAATATTTTTTGAGTTTTTATTAAGAAAACTGACTTGACGTTGAATCAAGCGTTTGATGAAAGTTTGAAAGAAATGGAATAGAATAGGAGGGAGAAATGAATTGATTTGTTTATTGAGAAAATACTCGACATTGGATCGAGTCATTATTTTTGATCTTTTGGAAATGGTTGATTTTATTCTTGTGTTAGTATATAACTAAACAGTCAAACAAATAAAGAAATAAAACAGTACAAAATTATTACACATCGGGGGAGTGGGGTACATTTTGTCAATTGGGGATTCAAAATCATGAAATAATTAAATTGGGCCCAAACAACAAATAATGCAATGTATGAGTGTAAGTGCAAGAGAACTGCCTCATTGTAAGAAAGCCCAAGAGTAAGCTATATGAGGTTGATGGCGATGCTTAAAAAGCAATCGACTTACAAGGGTATGGAAATGGGTATTAATAACCTAAAATTAAAATAAATAGCAAGGTACTATATAGAAAAAGAAATTAAATAAAATAATAAACATAACAAATATAAACACAAAAATTGGTTATCCCCAAGTATTGAACCCGCTCCACTAAAGACCATGAAACTGCTCTCTTTCCACTAGACCACTTATGATTAATTATTACTTACAATAACAACTTGGGTATATAAGCCAAAAAAGATTGGAATAAAAAATTAAAAAAATAAAAACTAAAATAATAATAAAAAAGGTCTGTTGGATTACCAAAAAAAACCCAGCCGCCTGGCTGTTGGGTTCTAGAGGTTAATGGATTGGGAATACCAAAAATGATATGTTAATATACAGTATTAACTAAAAACACCATTAAATAAACATGGGAAGATTAAACGTAAAAGTTTTAATGGTTTCAATGTTTACTCTGTTTAATAAATAAAAAAAATAATAAAAAAAAAGAAAATGGTGAGAGGTACTGTAACATAACCTATTCATCGTCCTCAATCCCTCTCAATCTCACGCACAAAATTGCTCTCTCAACCTCACTCCCAAAATTGCTCTCTCAACCTCACGTCTCTCTCATCAAAAACCATCTCTCAAACGCGCTTACACTAGCCTCAATCGTTCGTCCTCAACCTTCTCCCTCTCAATCGCATCCTTTTCTCGCTCCTCATCTCACGATTCTAACCTCAATCGCTCATCACCTCTCAGTCTCTCTTACTCTAAAAGGCGAGAAACCATGGATTTAAGGAGGAACAAAAGGAAAAGGCTCACCTTCGGTGGTGACGACGGCCACAGTGACGCTTTACTCTTCTCTCTTCGCCTCTTCGATCCAGGTATTCGATTTTGGGATTTAGGGTTTTTTCTGAGATTTTTTTCGCCTCTCAATTTTCATCCCCTCTTCTCTGATTTTCCTCCCTCCTTTTATGTCCAACAAATTTAGGGTTTGGGATTGGCTTATGCATATCAAAACAGGTGTCTCTGCAAACTCCTTTTGATGTGCTCAGTTGGGATTGCTCTATTTGATGCTAGATCTTGGAACGGTAATCTGAGCCTGCGCTTTTCCTTTGAACTTTTGTCTCCATTCCATTTTGGGATGTTTCTTGATATTTACTGCCTTTGCTAATTACCTTGTTTTTTTACTGCAGTGACAACGAGAATCTTCATGGCCTTGGTTTAACGCTCCTGTATTGTGTCTATTCTGTTTTTCTTGCTTTCTATTTTTCTGTTACAATTTGTGTTTTGGTTTACTCATGGTATGCATTGCTTGGTGATTCACTTCATACTTTTAAGCTTGCAATGCGTTTATGATCTGTATTCTGCAGTATGACTCTTCCTCCTTCGACTTGGTATGCTTGGTGTAATTTGTGTGCCGTGTAGCATGTAGTGGAGCATTGCTGTTTGTAGTATCATGATGACATTGCAGGTCCATTTGGCATGGTGACGAATTGGAATGCTTATGGATTATGCTCATGGAGGATTGCAATTGTTGCAGGTCGCTTCATGTTTTGACTTGGCTCAAGATTGCAAGTTTGTTCTGTCTTGGTGTGTTTTTGTGCAGGTCACAGGTTGTAATTTTGGTGAAATTCGTTGGACAGTTGGAAGTTCGGTTTCACGAGCAAGACGTTCAGCAGCATCCAATGCATTGCCGGTTTGAGTTGCATACAATATGAGAAGCTTATGCTGGCGCTGCATCTCTCCTTGGTCTACTATGAGATTAACCAAACTCTTGGTGATTAAATCATGGACAATGGCCATTACTTCTTCGGTGTTACCGGCTCGCTTTTGATTAACAGTCTCTTCTTCACTACCCACTTAGGTACGGTGTCTTTCTTCCATTTTGTTCATAAGTCACAAAAGGAGACTTCCTGATCTTGTCATCTGGAAATTCTGCAGGTGTTATGCTCAAAAATGAATCAAGTCGACCTTCCTTTCTATTGTAACTCCGGCATCATTGTAATCCCGGTCGAAGTCATATATCATGCCATTGATCTCGGCTTCAGCAAAGGATTTACCATCAACCAGCATGCTCCAAACAACTTTGTTAATTTGCAGAGATATCCGCATAGCATATGAAGGACTTTTGTTCTTCTCCTTCTCTGCCAACCTTAGCTGCGCAGCTTTTTGAAGAGCTAGCCTTAGTGCTACAGATGCTGCCTTTCTAGATTTTTGTGCACTTAATAGCTCTCTCTTCAATCCTTGGACCAACATAGATCTTCCACCAGTTATCATCCATGAGTTGCTTTCCTTTTCAGCATGTACATCTCTAGAAGAGTCGCACCAAAGAGACAATTTTCTAATATCATCAAGAAGCAACTTTTGTTCCCTCTGTCTTTTTCAAGATTAATTTTTGCAAGCTTGCTTTTATGAGTTTTGAATTTTAAACTTGTGCTTCTTCATTGGTTTCAGGTGGTACCGTAGCAGCAAATACTTCAACCTGAACGTGGGTGACGGCGGCTGAAGCATTGGCAGGTGTGTTACATTCTGATATTGACGGTCTATCAGGAGCATGAGAAAGCTGGCTGATGCCGCAGGATAATTGTTGTAGAAGAGATAAAAGTACTCCTTGGCTTAATGGCATCGGTGTCATCGTCAATAGACCAGTTAAACCAGCCTGAGAACATAACCAAGAAACTATTGAAACGTCACTTCTATAAAGGGCTCTAGTAAATGCTTCCTCGAATTTTTGCTCATTTATTAACCTTGATAATTCTTTGGTAGGATCCTCGGTAATCTCATGCAAGTAGTTGTTGACTTGCATTACAAAAGGATCAACAACCACTTTGGAGTTATCTTCAATTTCCAACAGTTTACGTTGGCCGTCAGCCAATTGCCCGCTCAAAGTTTGAGTGATCGATGATGCTGAATTAATTATTTCCTTCAAAGTGATGGCTAGCAGAGAATGAGTAGAATCATACTGCTGTTGAATATCAGTTGTGTGGTTCAGAAGTCCATTCTGAAATGTGCCATCAATTTGTTCAAACATTGCTTTGCAAGACTTCTCAAAAGCAGGAACTAATGTAGCTTCCACACTAGTCTTAAGTGCTTCCTGAAGAACCTACTTGCCAGTAGTTTGAAATTGTACTTGTATCTGCCTAGCCACTGTAGCTTCAAGTTTTGAACTAACCGATTTTTCTAGTTGATTCAATGCTTTGTCTCCCACCCCCTTCTGGAATGACTCCGTAACAGATGTTGTTATTGCTTGTGTAATGTCATGATTTATGTAGATATGTATGTTGCAATTTGGTTCATGGTTATGTAATGACCTAGATATGAATGTATGGTTGAATATGATCTTGAATGTATGGTATTAATGAATGAATGAAAATTCGGTTGAAACTTGATTTGATTTGAATTTGGAGAAATGTTTGTAAAAATGTAATAAGAATGGTGAGACCTTGGTTTATGAAATAGGTGTTTGGTTATAAAATGGATATGGATTTTTAGAAATAGTCCAAGACTAATCTAAATGTCAATTAAAAATCAAAAAAATCAATAAAAGCCAATTAAAATCAAATTAATCTATAATTTGTTAAAACTACTTTGATATCAAATTCTAACATTTATTTTGAAATTAAAAATCAATTAGAGTTTGAATCATTAGTAAAAACACAATTAAGATTAAATTGAAATTTGGAATTAGACTTAATTAAAATCAAATTGAAAATAAAAAAGTCAAATATTTAGAATCCATTTTATAATAAAAAAACACCATGATCAAGAAACTAGATAATGACCAATGTCTATAAAAAAATATATGGATTTGGGAATGGATGGTTGCCTCTGGTCATGAATGTATGCAAATGAACTTTAGGCCAAGTGCCAAATGAAAAAATAAAAAAATGGAAAAATTCAGGACCAAAATCGGGGTATGACAGTTGCCCCTATTTAAGCGTCTTCAACTAGAGAATATGAAGCAGGACACTCTTCATATGATCATAGTGGGAGATGGTTAAATACTAAGAAGACCCGGATTTTGATCCTGAATCCCTATGACATGATGTGATATGATATGATATGCATGGATGCATGATTCTTTTTTTATTATTATTTTTATCTGTTAGGGATATGGTGAACCCTTAACATGAGACGCTATTAGACAGACCAAACCTGTGGGGGATGCTGATGGTACACAGGGAGACAGACAAATGGTAAAAAAACAAACTCGCTGGGGAAAACAGTCCTGCTGGAGAATCAGACACACACTAGGGAGTACTCAAAGTGAAATTTGATAAACGATGCTTAGAATACAAGGGATTTCGGTAGTAAGTTCACATATGACTTACTAAACCCGAATAAGGAAAAAAATGCTACAAAAGGTTCATATATGACCTGACAATACGGGAATAGAACACAACAAACAGGTTCATATATGACCTGACAATACTGGAATAGAACACAACAAACAGGTTCATATATGACCTGACAATGCTGGGGAATATCCAGAAGTTTTGACAGCAGGTTCAGATATGACCTAACAAACTCAGAAAAACTCAAGAAGAGTGTATCAACAGGTTCATATATGACCTGGTAATACTGGAAAGAAAGCTCAACAGTAGGTTCATATATGACCTGACAACATTGAAACAATTATAGAGAAAGGCTCTTCAGAACAGGTTCATATATGACCTGATACTGGAATAAGGTTCAACAACAGGTTCATATATGACCTGAATAGTATTGAACAACAGGTTCATATATGACCTGACAATGGAATAAGGCTCGACAACAGGTTCATATATGACCTGAATAGTATTAAACAACAGGTTCATATGTGACCTGACAATGGAATAAGGCTCAACAACAGGTTCATATATGACCTGAATAGTATTGAACAACAGGTTCATATATGAGCTGATAAAGGAGTAAAGCTCAACAACAAGTTCATATATGACCTGACAACATTGAAACAATTATAGAGAAAGACTCTTCAGAACAGGTTCATATCTGACCTGACACTGGAATAAAGTTCAACAACAGGTTCATATATGACCTGACAACATTGAAACAATTATAGAGAAAGACTCTTCAGGACAGGTTCATATCTGACCTGACACTGGAATAAAGTTCAACAACAGGTTCATATATGACCTGAATGGCTTGAACGACAGGTTCATATATGACCTGATAATGGAATAAGGTTCAACAACAGGTTCATATATGACCTGAATAGTATGAACAACAGGTTCATATATGACCTGACAATGGAATAAAAATCAACACCAGGTTCACATATGACCTGAATGCAATTGAACAACAGGTTCATATATGACCTGATAATTGAATAACAACAATTGGACTCTGACCGTAAGCAATGGATTACAACTAGCTTTTAACAGATTGGTGCCAATCAACAAGAGGACTTGAAAATGACTGCGAAAACCGGATGTTGGTTCAAGGGCACGAAGGACAAACTGGAATTAGAGGTCAATGGACATATGATCAATCAACAAGACCTGGGTCAATGCAAAATGAGCACGAAGTACATCTCGGCTATGCATGATTTGAATTTTTTTGCATGATATATGAATGATCATGATATGAGAATGTTGACACTTGGAAGACTGGGAGTTTGTAGGGACTGTTTACAGAGATTCTGATTCCTCAACACCAATAACTCATACCCGCGCGATTAACAAGCGCATCCAGAGGAGAATCTATCATGATTGACAATTATAAATAACCAAAGGTCCATCCTTCTAGAGGATTAATAAGTTATATTCCATGGGGACTTTTGTTGGTGATCCAGGAATATTTATGCAACCTTGAGGCTTTCGGGGAAACCAATGATTTTCCTTTGATTTTCACATATGTCAAAGTAACTTTGTTTTGTTTTTTTGGTAAATTTCAAATTCTTTTTCAAGTTTCAAAATTTCATTATTAACAAATAAATGACATTTTGCATAACAAAGAAAAGCATAGATGAACACAACTAACAACGATTGGGAAAACTTGTATTTTATTCAAGAATGGTAGCGCACAAATGGCGTAGCTCCATAGAGTGTTACAATTTTTTTTTGAAAATGGCAATAAGGAAAGGTCTATGTTGAATTCAGTGACCACTAACATCCCTACTAGATATGATTTCCCAAAACCTTGCTTCTAAGGGGAGTAACTTGGATTGATCTTCCGCCTCAAATTCTTCGGTGTTAATCAGTAACAACTGATGCAGTTTATGCCTTTTTGCCCCTAACTCTTGCCTGGATCGCCCTTTCGGGTTTTCAATCCACCGGGACGCTCCTTTTTGCCTAAGTCGCCTTTTCAGGTTTTCAACTTAGTGAGCTACCATTTTTTTATTCATCCCAAACTTTTGCCTGGACCGCCCTTTCGGGTTTTCAGTCCACCGGGATACCCTTTTTTTGCCTAAATCGCCTTTTCAGGTTTTCAATTTAGCGGGTTTTTATTAGGCATAATACTTTTTAACTGCATCAGAGTTCACGGGGTGTGAGAGCTCTTCATCATCCATAGTTGTGAGAATCAAGGCGCCTCCGGAGAAAGCTTTCTTCACAACATATGGGCCTTCATAATTGGGAGTCCACTTCCCACGTGAGTCCTTGTGTATTGGCAAGATCTTCTTAAGCACGAGGTCTCCTTCTCTGAATTCCCGAACACGTACTTTCTTGTCAAAAGCCCTTTTGAGCCGTTTTTGGTATAACTGTCCATGGCACAAAGAAGTCATTCGCTTCTCATCTATGAGGTTTAACTGATCAAATCTATTTTGAATCCACTCAGCCTCTTCTAGCTTGGTCTCCATCAAGATTCTCATTGAAGGTATCTCCACCTCAATTGGGAGAACTGCTTCCATCCCATATACCAATGAGAACGGGGTTGCCCCTGTTGAAGTGTGGACGGAAGTCCGGTATCCATGCAGTGCGAAAGGTAGCATTTCGTGCCAATCCTTATAGGTTTTCACCATTTTTTGCAGGATTTTCTTGATGTTTTTATTAGCGGCTACAACGGCGCCATTCAGCTTTGGAAGATATGGTGAAGAGTTATGGTGTTCAATCTTGAAGCTTTCGCATAATTCTTTCATGGTCTTATTGTTCAGATTCGTCCCATTATCTGTGATGATCCGGCTTGGAATCCCATAACGGCAAATGATCTCTTTCTTGAGGAACCGTGCAACCACTTATTTTGTCACATTAGCGTAAGAGGCGGCTTCTACCCATTTGGTAAAGTAGTCAATGGCAACCAGGATGAAGCGGTGACCATTGGAAGCTTTAGGCTCGATGGCGCCAATCATGTCGATGCCCCACATTGAGAAAGGCCAAGGTGACGTCAAAACATTTAGCAGGGTCAGAGGCACGTGTACATTGTCGGCATAGATTTGGCATTTATGACATTTTCTAGCATAATTGAAGCAGTCAGATTCCATGGTCAACCAGTAATAACCAGCTCTCAAAATATTCTTGGCCATGGCATGCCCATTGGCATGAGTTCCGAAGGATCCTTCATGAATCTCCTTGATCAATAGGTCCGCTTCACGTCCATCCACGCATCTGAGCAGAATCATGTCGTGGTTTCTCTTATATAACACACCATTACTTAAGAAGAATTTGGATGCTAATTTCCTCAATGTTTTCTTGTCTAGGGTTGTTGCATCTGTTGGATACTCTTGATTTTGCAAAAAGCATTTGATGTCGTGAAACCAGGGTTTACCATCGGCTTCCTCTTCAACTGACTGACAGTAGGCAGGCTCAACTTTCCGCTTGATCTGAATGAGAGGTGCTTCATTATGGAATCTAACTTGGTACATTGAAGCCAACATAGCCAAAGTATCAGCAATTTGATTCTCAGTTCTCAGGATATGACGGAAAGTGATTTCGTCAAAGTATTTTATTAATTCCATGACATAGGCAGGATATGGGATCAACTTGGTATCACGGGTTTCCCATTCGCCCTTGACTTGGTATATCACCAAGGCTGAGTCTCCACATACTTCGAGGATTTTGATTCGGAGATCAATTGCTGCTTCAATGCCTAGGATGCACGCCTCATATTCTGCTATATTGTTCGTGCAGTCAAAACACAACCTTGCTATGAAAGGAGTGTATCCACCATTCGGATTTAATAGAACAGCTCCTACGCCATGCCCCATGTAATTGGAGGAACCATCGAACATGAGCTTCCACCGAGATCCGGGTTCAGGTCCTTCATCAAGTCCTGGGATTTCACAATCTTTTACTACCATAATGTCTTCATCAGGGAAGTCAAACTTCAACGACTGGTACTCTTCAACGGGCTGGCTTGCCAGGTAATCAGACAACACACTTCCTTTAATGGTTTTCTGAGATACATATTGGATGTCATACTCGGATAGTAACATCTGCCAACGGGCGAGTCTTCCAGTTAAAGCAGGCTTTTCAAAGATGTACTTTATTGGATCCATTTTTTAGATCAACAAAGTAGTGTGGCAAATCATGTATTGTCTTAGACGACGAGCGGACCATGCTAAAGCACAACAAGTTTTCTCCAAGAGTGAATATCGGGATTCACAATCGGTAAATCTCTTACTCAGATAATAGATGGCATGTTCCTTTCGACTGATTTCGTCATGTTGTCCCATCACACATCCCATTGATTTTTCAAGCACAATTAAGTACATAAAGAGTGGTTTCCCCTGGACAGGTGGAATTAGAATAGGGGGCTCTTGCAGGTATTGTCTGACCTTCTCAAAAGCCATTTGGCAGTCAGAATTCCATTCAACTGCTTGATCTTTTCTGAGCAACTTGAATATAGGTTCACACGTAGCAGTCATATGAGATATAAACCTAGAGATGTAGTTCAAACATCCCAGGAATCCTCTAACTTCTTTCTCTGTACGTGGAGCAGGCATTTCTTGTATTGCCCTAACCTTGTCTGGATCTACCTCAATTCCTCGTTGACTAACAATGAAACCAAGCAACTTTCCAGACCGGACACCGAAAGTGCATTTAGCAGGATTCAGCCGTAGTCGAAATTTCCGAAGACGCTCAAATAGCTTTTGCAAGTGGTCTATGTGATCCTCTTCACTTTGGGATTTTGCAATCATATCATCCACATAAACCTCAATTTCCTTGTGCATCATGTCATGGAAAAGAGTGACCATTGCTCTTTGGTAAGTTGCCCCAGCATTTTTGAGGCCGAATGGCATTACCTTGTAGCAAAATGTTCCCCAAGGGGTGATGAATGTGGTCTTTTCCATGTCCTCTGGATCCATCTTAATTTGATTATAACCCGAGAATCCGTCCATAAAGGAGAAGACTGCGAACTTAGCAGTGTTGTCTACCAGAGTGTCAATATGTGGCAGGGGGAAATCGTCTTTTGGACTAGCTTTGTTTAGATCCCTGTAATCAACACACATCCTGACCTTGCCATCCTTTTTGGATACTGGCACAATGTTGGCTACCCATTGAGGGTACTTTGCAACTACTAGAAAACCGGCATCAAATTGACGTTTCACCTCGTCACAAATCTTTAGAGCCATGTCGGGTCTTGCTCTTCGGAGCTTCTGCTTCACTGGAGGACAATCTGGCTGTAGTGGTAGCTTGTGGACCACAATATCAGTATCTAAACCTAGCATATCCTGATACGACCAAGCAAATACATCTACATATTCATGTAGCAACTTGATCAATCTTTCTTTAATGCTTGCCTCAAGTGTAGTCCCAACTTTGACCTCTTTCTTGTCTTCCTCGGTGCCAAGGTTGATTGTTTCCACTGGTTTTTGATGCGGTTGAAGGGCCTTTGACTCATGCTCGAGCATACTTTCCAATTCTTCAGGGAAATCACAATCTTCCTCACTATCCTCTTCCGCTTGGTAGATGGGGAGTTCAAAATTATAGGAAGTAGCGGGGTCATCGAATTCAACTGGTTTATTGATTATTCTGCATGTTTTTTAATGATGGTTTTTTTTAGAAAAATGGAAATAAAATGCAAAAGAAGTAAAAAATATTTTTGTAGTTTTTGAAAGGATTTCCATTTTAAGAAAAACAAATAAATGAACGACAAGAGTTTGAACAAAATGCTCTTTATTTGTCATAATAATTTTTTTGAAATTTAAAAGGGGCCCTACAAATGATCCATTAGCCTTGGGCAGAGCTAAGGATTTTCAAAAACACAAAGGAAAACACAATTACTTTGACACAGGAAAAACTTCTGGAATCTCAACCGCTTCCCAGTTTGTCAGGGCTGCTTCACATCGGTATATCAAATCTGATGCTTCTCCATCTTCGGTGTCATCTTCCACTGCACCAACTTGATCTCCATGGATAAATCCTTTGCTCAGGAAAACTTCTTGTATGCTCCGCACACGGTCCTTTGCAGGGACCAGGGCTCCTCCATTAGCAGAAGGCTTGTACCCCAAACCAAAACGGTCATTTTTCTCATTGACGTTGATGACTCGCCCCCAACCTGCAGGGCCTCCACTTTCAACTGCTAATCTTGCGCTCTTCAAAGAGGCGAATGACAAACTGGTTTTCTCAACAGGATCCTTAACCTCTTCAAGTGTGGCATTGGATATTTCAAGTGCTTGAAAAGAGGTTTCTAAGGCATCCTCATCAGCCTCAATATAACGGAAAGAGGAGAGTTGACTGATGATAAAATCTTCTTCACCCGAGACAATGACGAGCTTGTCATCGACAACGAACTTCATCTTTTGATGCAGAGTAGAAGTTACTGCCCCAGCAGCATGTATCCATGGGCGTCCCAAAAGGCAGCTATAAGCTGGATTTATGTCCATGACTTGGAAATTGATGGGGAATACATGCGGTCCGATCTGTATTGGTAGTTCTACCTCCCCAACTACTGTCCTTCGTGAACCATCAAATGCTTTTACCACAAGCGCACTAGGTTTCAACTCTGAACCTTGGTAAGACAATTTAGCAAGTGCCCTCTTTGGTAGAACATTGAGGGATGATCCAGTGTCAACTAAGACTCTGGCCAGAGCATCTTCTTGGCACTTTATGGATACATGTGAAGCGCGGTTGTGATTCTTCCCCTCTTTGGGTAGCTCTTCAT
The DNA here is from genome assembly GCF_024323335.1 of Lathyrus oleraceus. Lineage (NCBI taxonomy): Eukaryota > Viridiplantae > Streptophyta > Magnoliopsida > Fabales > Fabaceae > Lathyrus > Lathyrus oleraceus. The sequence goes on along the minus strand of NC_066583.1, from coordinate 628,832,317 downwards.
TGCTGAAACTTAGAGTGTTGCAGGCTGTGATATTGGCGACCACCCCATCGAATTGGCCAACCGTTATATCTTGGGTAACATGAGCCTGAGCAAGCACTTTCAGTAGAGCCTCCCTATGAGCTTCGGAATTCAGAAATAAAGACAAGATAGATATTTTTGATGGTGTTTGATGTAACTGATCAACTATCTTGTAGTCAGATTTCCTTATTATCCTTAGGAACTCACTTGCTTCATCTGTTTGCACAGCCGGCTGTGCCCCTCCATGCTCTGGGGTATGATTTATATTTGCAGCTTCCCTTGTTGGCTCTTGAGGGTTCACATTAAAATTGGGAGTATAAATCCGACCACTGCGGGTCATCCTGCTTGTCCCTGCGATGTTAGTGATGTCGGTGTCAACATTCTCCAAATCTTTCTTACTTTCAGTAGCTTTGGGCTTTCCATCTACCACTCCATCTACCACTGTTATGTCGTACTTCCAGGGTACCTCCTTGGTGCTTTCAAAAGGAAATGGGGTAGGCATGCAAACTACCACGGGTGATGGATGAACAACATCTCTTCTGTGATAAGTTACCTCAAACGGTTCTGATATATTAAAAACGGGTTCAATGACTGAAACTTCCTCGTTTGTTGTTGGACCACAAATTTGTAAAACACCTTGATCCATCAAGTTCTGAATGTCATTTAGTACCACTTTACATCCTCTTGGATGAACGGCACATTCCTCACAGTTGTCGTGACATGTATCAATCAATCTAGCCCCCATCAATCCTGTATGAAGCGCTAGCAACGGAGTTTTAACATCTTCCACATTTTTGATTATACACACATCAGAAGCATCCTCGACGACATTAACATCACCATGCGCTGGCAAAGGGTTATTTTTGACATTGGGTCCGACGTCTCGAAATGAAAGAATCTTCTTCTCAACCAGGTCTCGCACAATATGCTTTAAAGCATAACATCCTTCTAAATCATGTCCAGGGGCACCCCCATGGAAAGGACAATGGGCATCTGGATTGTACCATGGAGGTAAAGGATTTGGTGGAGGACCCAAAGGTCTGGGAGTCACCAACCCTTTCTGTAGTAACGATGGGTACAATTCAGTGTATGTCATAGGGATTGAAGCAAATGGAAGTCTACCTCTCTTTACCCTATTTTGATTTCGAGGATTTTGTGGACGAGGAGCCTGTGCCCTTGGCTGTTGGTAAGTAGGTGGCGCGGGCGCTTGCTGGTATACTGGTTTTTGTTGAATGGGTTGATAGACATGAGCTTGTGACTGGTTGAAATTTGGTGTGACTGCTGCCACATATGGTTGTTGAACATATTGTACTGGATAAGTTGGTTGTTGTTGAGAAAATTGGTGTTGTTTCTTCCATGAATGACTCCTCCTTTGACTGGTTGACACTGCATTTGTATCACCCTCCTTCTTTCTTTGAAATCCTCCAGGAAACTTTTTGGCATTACTACCAGATGTTTCAGAGGTAGTCATCATCTTTCCATTCTTCAATCCAAGCTCGACCTTTATGCCCACGGCGACCAGGTCAGAGAAGCTTGCAGATACGCTACTCACCATTCTTTCATAGAACATAGGTTTGACTGTATCCATGAACCAATCTGCTAATTCCTTCTCAGCAAGGGGTGGTTCGACTTGCGAGGCCACTTCCCTCCATCATTGTGCATATTCCTTAAAAGACTCATTATTCTTCTGGGACATGCTGAGCAATTGCCTCCTATCTGGGGCCATATCCATATTATACTTATAATGTTGGATGAAAGCATCAGATAAGTCTTGGAAACAACGAATCCTACTCTGATCAAGGCTTAAGTACCACTTAGAGGGAGCACCCCTCAAGCTGTCTTGGAAGCAATGTATCATAAGTTTGTCATCCTCTACATGCGCAACCATTTTTCGATAGTACATAATAAGGTGACTCTTAGGACATGAGTGGCCCTCATACCTATCGAAATTTGGGGTCTTGAACTTCGCAGGAATCACAAGACCTGACACTAAGCACATCTCCTTAGCAGTAGCACCAAAAACTTGGTCACCTTCCATAGCCCTCAATCTTTTCTCAAGAATCTGGTAATTCTCCTTCATCCCTCTTATGTCTTCCTGCCTTTCCTCATCTTCGTCTGAAAAGTCCGGAGCATGTTGTTGATCCTCAAAGTAAGGTTGCACATGTGCACGAACGAGAGGAGGTGCGAACGTGTGGACCACCGGATGATTTTCATTGATGGTCGGTAGAGGAGCCGTCTGCTGAGCGGATTGTGCAAAACCAGGGGCGCCTTCAACTGGAGGTGTGAAACCGGGAGGTAAACCATAGGTTGGCCAAATGGTTGGTATTGTCCTTGCAGGTTGGGGTTCAATCGTGGGACTGGCGATTTCTGAAACGACCATCGTTTGGGCGTCCAACTTTGCCCTAATGACTTGTAGTATCTCCATGACCTGACCCATGTTTCCACGTAGGTCTTTGAGCTCTGAGCTCACTCGCTCCAATTCTTGTTCTTTTTCAGCCATTCTCTGTCTTGCTCTGGCACGAGTATTATACTGGTGTTGAAAATTCAGCGTGAAACTGGAGGAAGAAAGGACAGAATGAGACTCTGTTTTGAAAATGCATGAATGCATGTATGGATGCATTTTGTTTGCAAAACTCTTGGTTAGTTTCAATCATTCATTTCAAAAATGTCACAACACTTGTTCGCAAATATTTAAAATAATAAGGAAATGAAACACAATAAAATGAACCTCAAAAGCGATTTTCATTAATCTCATATCAAAGTTCAAATACAAACAACGTGCTCATGACTTATGGGCCTTCCGAACCGTAGCAAGGTCGGTAGTTAACCCTTCTAACATCGCCTTACAAAACTTAATGAAATTAAAGACTTGATGCAGGGTGTTCTCTGGACACATGCACCAATCAGCTTCTTGCAGCTTCTCAGGTAGCTCTCGCATGATGGAACTCGCAAATCTGGACAGCTTCAGAAATTTGCCCTTCTACTCAGTGTAAAGCCCTTGGAGATCTTGGATGATGCGCAAGTCTTCAGCCTTGGTCACCTCTATGTCCCTATAGAGGTTTCTCCAATATCTGCATTCACCTAGCAACACCATATAGGCAGCATCCTGATCCCCACCTTCAAGTGCCTGGATTCTAGCATCGGCTCGTTCCAAATGATATTTCAGCCGTGTGCAAACTCTTTCTGACTCTTCAGTCTTCAGCTTCTCGCGTTCCAGAGTATCCTTGTATTTCTGAATGGTATTCTCCAGTTCACGAGTACGAATCTCAGAAATCAGTCGTGCTTCCCTTTTCATTTCAAGGGTCAGTTCCAGAGTCTTGTTGAGTTTTTGAATCCGGAGTAGAGCTCTATCCAACTCCTCTTCCTTTGATTTGAACACAGATTTAGTGCTATAGAGCGCTTGTCCAAACTTTTCTCTCCTTGCTTCAGACTCTCTAGCTCTTTTGTTGGAGATTTCAAGCTCTTTGTCCTTCTTTTGTTGATCGTCTTTCAAGTTCCCATTCTCTATCGAGAATCGGCCAAGCTTGATTCTCAAATCAGCATTTTCCAACTCCAACTCCTTGATACGGGCATTGAGCTTCTCTACATCTTCAGGTAATATGGGTTCTGGCTCAGGAACCAATGGATAGATAGAAGGATCAAATGGAAAAGGGAGTTTAATCATCTGAACCCTCTCTCTAACCCAACAAGTGTAAGGCTCTTGGGCAATGGCATTTCTCTTACCCAACTCCTTACCTTTTCTGATAGCTGCTTGCCAAGATCTCTTGATCTTTTTCACCATGGGATGATCCGCTTCAGCACTATGTAAGATGAAAGGCTCTAGAGCTTCAGCTTTTGGAGGGCCATTCATAGGGTATCCATGCTGCCTCAGAGATAGCACAGGGTTATAGTTGATGCAACCCTTGGTTCCTATCAAAGGCATATTGGGGAAGTCTCCAATGCTGACAATCACATTCTCGGTTTCCCAATCCTTGATATACCACTGAACATGACTGGAGGTGAGGGAAGCTAACTTCTGGAAGGGCTTGAGTTCCTTTGAGACAAAAGGACCTTCTTCGGGCATATGGGATCTAAACCAAACATGCAACAACTGCGCACAACATAAGACGATTCCTCCCTTCTTCTCATGACGATCATGGAGAGTGTAGTAGAGATTTGCCAAGAGGAACAGTACAGGGTTACCAGAGAGGAAAATTCTCACCGCCAGGTGGTCCACAAAATGGTCCATATTTGGGAAGAGAACTATCTCATATACCAACACGGCTAACACAACATAAAAGGCTTCCCAATTCCCTTCTTTTTCCATCTTCTTGGCCTGATCTTCCAAGAACTTCCTAGAAAAACAACTGAAAGGTCCTTTCACATCCCAATTGTCCACGACTTCGGAAACTTTCAGACCCAAAGCTGAAGCTATCCTCTTGGGAGGAATATCTTCATCGAGCTTAGGAAATGGATTATGATCCTTCAAATTCCGGCCTATGATCCTCTCAACCTCCTCCAAGGTAGGAGCCAACTAGAAGTCAGAAAACGTGAAACAACGTAGAGGTGGATCATAGAACTGAGCAATAGTCACTACGGTCATCATGTCCATCTTCTCATTTAGGATGTCCATAATTCTTCCATAGTTTTGTACAAAGCTGTTGAGTTTGATCGGTGTTATTTTGGCATTCAACTTCTACAGGATGGTAAGGTCCACGTTCTTGTATTTGAACTGAAAAGTGCCTCTTCTCTCAGGATTCATCTTGCTAACAAGTCTTGGATTCCTGAAATAATGCGAAACAAACTAAGAGTTTTGCTTTTTATGCGTATGCAATGAATGGATGGATGCAATGTTTTTTTGTTTTTTTCTTTGGATAGGTTCAAAGGTCGGAGGTATGGATAAATTTGATTGCTTTTCCAAAACGGGGTTCTCACCGGGTATGATCTAGAGCTTTGTTACAAAGGATCCCCAGAGTCATTGATTCACAAGAATGTTTGACGCTTACGGGAAATACTTTCCGGTCGTCAACACCATCAAGGGAATCTATTCTGGGTGAGGTTCTCGTACCGACTCTTACGAAGTATTCACCTCGGGAGTCCGTACTATGCAACCATCGACTGGGTTCTAGATAGGGTACTCAGAGTCATGGATTCAAAAGACTGTTAGACGCTTACGGAAAATACTTTCCGATCGTCAACTCCATCTAGAGAATATATTCTGAGTGAGGTTCTCGTATCGATTCTTACGAAGTATTCACCTCGGGAATCCATACTACGCAACCATCATTTCTAGTTGGCCAAAGGTTCAATGTTCTAAAAGGTCCTTAGAGTCATGGACCCCTTTGAAACATCGAAGCTTAAGAGGTATACACCTCGGGCGACAATATTTGCAAAAGAATCTACTCTAAGTGAGGTTCTCGTACCGACTCTTACGAAGTATTCACCTCGGGAGTCCGTACTACTCAACCATCGTCTTATCTTATGTTTTTTCACTCTAGACTCGGGTGTAGAGTCTTTCCCACATGGTTTGCAATCAAAATCCAAGTACCCAACACGGTGGAACCAATATACAACAAATATCAATATAACAATAAAGATATTAAAAAGCAATAAATAAGGGAAAAGCCACATAATTAAACAAACAAAGGCACATAAACGTCCTAACTAGGCTTGACTCACTTAGGGATTGTTGTCCCCAGTAGAGTCGCCATCTGTCGCACCTCGAAAAAATGGGGATACGACTTTAAAGCGAAGCGCAATCGCATGCTCGCAATGATGGACTGAACAGAGTCGCCACCGAACTTTATTTATTCCCAAAAATGGGAAAGGGAAAATATCGATAAAACCCCTAAGAGAAAGGATAAGATATGGTCATCGCAACCAATATCAGGGTTCGGGAGTCGATTACGTAAGGGGAAGGTATTAGCACCCCTCACGTCCGTTGTACTCAACGGGAACCATTAGGTTAGTCGTGTGCGTTAATGTTAGTTGAAATATTAGGCTTATCGAATTATTAGGTGGGAAAGAAAGAAAGGATGAGAAGAGAATGTTTTTTTAGATTTTTGACGAAGGACTAAACCTAAGTTTTTTTATTAGTGGGCCTGACAAGATTTAAAAATCCTGCTCCTACGTATCTCAAAAGAGAAATCAAGGCTTACGTAGTTCTGGGTAGAAAAATGTTTGTTTGTTGGTCGATTTTAGCGAAAGCTATACTGTATTAATCGACGAAAACATTGTTTTACCCAAAACAGATGAGGAGTGGACGCATACCACACATCGAACGGATTTATAAATCTACATTCAGAAAAGCGTCATTTATCTCGACTCAACAATCGTGGCCGAAACATTGTTTTGTATCACTTAAGACAATATGTCTCTCATTTATGAAAAAGGTTTTTGATTAATCGCACGACGGCGAGAAAAGAGTTTGATTGGTTGGATGTATTTTGAGTGATGGCGAGAACTTGGATGAGCGAGATATACATCTCGAATCCTAGTCTCAGGAGTGCGTGGTACACACCACGTTCCATTTCCACCTTATTTGCAAAAAATGTTTAATAAGAATTAAGTGTTTTGAATTTGATTGAGAAAGGGTTTGAAGAAACCGCATTGACAATTTTAGACGATGGCGAGAGCCAAGATAGGCGAGGCATACGTCTCGAATCTTAATCTCAGGAGTGCACGGTATACACCATGTTCCATTTCCACCTTTATTGAAAAAGTGTTAAATAAGAATTAGGTATTTTGAGTTTTGTTGTGAAAATGACTTGACCCTAGATCAAGTATTGATGGACGTTTAAGAGAAATTTGAATGAGTGTTTGAGAGAAAACAAAGTGGATAAATTTGGATGATGGCGAGAGCTAAGATAGGCGAGGCATACGTCTCGAATCTTAATCTCAGGAGTGCGCAGTATACACCACGTTCCATTTCCATCTTATTGAAAAGGTCTTAACTATGAATTAATATTTTTTGAGTTTTTATTAAGAAAACTGGCTTGACGTTGAATCAAGCGTTTGATGAAAGTTTGAAAGAAATGGAATAGAATAGGATGGAGAAATGAATTGATTTGTTTATTGAGAAAATACTCGACATTGGATCGAGTCATTATTTTTTATCTTTTGGAAATGGTTGATTTTATTCTTGTGTTAGTATCTAACTAAACAGTCAAACAAATAAAGAAATAAAACAGTACAAAATTATTACACATCAGGGGAGTGGGGTACATTTTGTCAAATGGGGATCCAAAATCATGAAATAATTAAATCGGGCCCAAACAACAAATAATGCAATTTATGAGTGTAAGTGCAAGAGAACTGGCTCATTGTAAGAAAGCCCAAGAGTAAGCTATGTGAGGTTGATGGTGATGCTTAAAAAGCAATCGACTTACAAGGGTATGGAAATGGGTATTAATAACCTAAAATTAAAATAAATAGCAAGGTACTATATAGAAAAAGAAATTAAATAAAATAATAAACATAACAAATATAAACACAAAAATTGGCTATCCCCAAGTATCGAACCCGCTCCACTAAAGACCATGAAACTGCCCTCTCTCCACTAGACCACTTATGATTAATTATTATTTACAATAACAACTTGGGTATATAAGCCAGAAAAGATTGGAATAAAAAATTAAAAAAACAAAAACTAAAATAATAATAAAAAAGGTATGTTGGATTACCAAAAAAAACCCAGCCGCCTGGCTGTTGGATTCTAGAGGTTAATGGATTGGGAATACCAAAAATGATATGTTAATGTACAGTATTAACTAAAAATACCATTAAATAAACATGGGAATATTAAACATAAAATTTTTAATGGTTTCAATGTTTACTCTGTTTAAAAAATAAAAAAAATAAAAAAATAAAAAGAAAATGGTGAGAGGTACTGTAACAGAACCTATTCATCGTCCTCAATCCCTCTCAATCTCACTCACAAAATCGCTCTCTCAACCTCACTCCCAAAATTGCTCTCTCAACCTCACGTCTCTCTCATCAAAAACCGTCTCTCAAATGCGCTTACACTAGCCTCAATCATTCGTCCTCAACCTTCTCCCTCTCAATCGCGTCCTTTTCTCGCTCCTCATCTCACGATTCTAACCTCAATCGCTCATCACCTCTCAGTCTCTCTTACTCTAAAATGCGAGAATCCATGGATTTAAGGAGGAACAAAAGGAAAAGGCTCACCTTCGGTGGTGACGACGGCGACGGTTACGCTTTACTCTTCTCTCTTCGCCTCTTCGATCCAGGTATTCGATTTTGGGATTTAGGGTTTTTTCTGAGATTTTTTTCGCCTCTCAATTTTCGTCCCCTCTTCTCTGATTTTCCTCACTCCTTTTATGTCCAACAAATTTAGGGTTTGGGATTGGCTTATGCATATCAAAACAGGTGTCTCTGCAAACTCCTTTTGATGTGCTCAGTTGGGATTGCTCTATTTGATGCTAGATCTTGGAACGGTAATCTGAGCCTGTGCTTTTCATTTGAACTTTTGTCTCCATTCCATTTTGGGATGTTTCTTGATATTTACTGCCTTTGCTAATTACCTTGTTTTTTTACTGTAGTGACAACGAGAATCTTCATGGCCTTGGTTTAACGCTCCTGTATTGTGTCTATTCTGTTTTTCTTGCTTTCTATTTTTCTGTTACAATTTGTGTTTTGGTTTACTCATGGTATGCATTGCTTGGTGATTCACTTCATGCTTTTAAGCTTGCAATGCGTTTATGACCTGTATTCTGCAGTATGACTCTTCCTCCTTCGACTTGGTATGCTTGATGTAATTTGTGTGTCGTATAACATGTAGTGGAGCATTGCTGTTTGTAGTATCATGATGACATTGCAGGTCCATTTGGCATGATGACGAATTGGAATGCTTATGGATTATGCTCATGGAGGATTGCAATTGCTGCAGGTCGCTTCATGTTTTGACTTGGCTCAAGATTGCAAGTTTGTTCTGTCTTGGTGTGTTTTTGTGCAGGTCACAGGTTGTAATTTTGGTGAAATTCGTTGGACAGTTGGAAGTTCGGTTTCACGAGCAAGACGTTCAGCAGCATCCAATGCATTGCCGGTTTGAGTTGCATACAATATGAGAAGCTTATGCTGGCGCTGCATCTCTCCTTGGTCTACTATGAGATTAACCAAACTCTTGGTGATTAAATCATGGACAATGGCCATTACTTCTTCGGTGTTACCGACTCGCTTTTGATTAACAGTCTCTTCTTCACTACCCACTTAGGTACGGTGTCTTTCTTCCATTTTGTTCATAAGTCACAAAAGGAGACTTCCTGATCTTGTCATCTGGAAATTCTGCAGGTGTTATGCTCAAAAATGAATCAAGTCGACCTTCCTTTCTATTGTAACTCCGACATCATTATAATCCCGGTCGAAGTCATATATCATGCCATTGATCTTGGCTTCAGCAAAGGATTTACCATCAACCAGCATGCTCCAAACAACTTTGTTAATTTGCAGAGATATCCACATAGCATACGAAGGACTTTTGTTCTTCTCCTTCTCTGCCAACCTTAGTTGCGCAGCTTTTTGAAGAGCTAGCCTTAGTGCTACAGATGCTGCCTTTCTAGATTTTTGTGCACTTAATAGCTCTCTCTTCAATCCCTGGACCAGCATAGATCTTCCACCAGTTATCATCCATGAGTTGCTTTCCTTTTCAGCATGTACATCTCCAGAAAAGTCGCACCAAAGAGACAATTTTCTAATATCATCAAGAAGCAACTTTTGTTCCCTCTGTCTTTTTCAAGATTAATTTTTGCAAGCTTGCTTTTATGAGTTTTGAATTTTAAACTTGTGCTTCTTTATTGGTTTCAGGTGGTACCGTAGCAGCAAATACTTCAACCTGAACGTGGGTGACGGCGGCTGAAGCATTGGCAGGTGTGTTACATTCTGATATTGACGGTCTATCAGGAGCATGAGAAAGCTGGCTGATGCCGCAGGATAATTGTTGTAGAAGAGATAAAAGTACTCCTTGGCTTAATGGCATCGGTGTCATCGTCAATATACCAGTTAAACCAGCCTGAGAACATAACCAAGAAACTATTGAAACGTCACTTCTATGAAGGGCTCCAGTAAATGCTTCCTCGAATTTTTGCTCATTTATTAACCTTGATAATTCTTTGGTAGGATCCTCGGTAATCTCATGCAAGCCGTTGTTGACTTGTGTTACAAAAGGATCAGCAGCCACTTTGGAGTTAGCTTCCATTTCCAACAGTTTACGTTGGTCGTCAGCCAATTGCCCGCTCAAAGTTTGAGTGATTGATGATGTTGAATTAATTGTTTCCTTCAAAGTGATGGCTAGCGGAGAATGAGTAGAATCATACTGCTGTTGAATAGCAGTTGTGTGGTTCAGAAGTCCATTCTGAAATGTGCCATCAATTTGTTCAAACATTGCTTTGCAAGACTTCTCAAAAGCAGGAACTAATGTAGCTTCCACACTAGTCTTAAGTGCTTCCTGAAGAACCTACTTGCCAGTAGTTTGAAATTGTACTTGTATCTGCCTAGCCATTGTAGCTTCAAGTTTTGAACTAACCGATTTTTCTAGTTGATTCAATGCTTTGTCTCCCACCCCCTTCTGGAATGACTCCGTAACAGATGTTGTTATTGCTTGTGTAATGTCATGATTTATGTAGATATGTATGTTGCAATTTGGTTCATGGTTATGTAATGACCTAGATATGAATGTATGGTTGAATATGATCTTGAATGTATGGTATTAATGAATGAATGAAAATTCGGTTGAAACTTGATTTGATTTGAATTTGGAGAAATGTTTGTAAAAATGTAATAAGAATGGTGAGACCTTGGTTTATGAAATGGGTGTTTGGTTATAAAATGGATATGGATTTTTAGAAATAGTCCAAGACTAATCTAAATGTCAATTAAAAATCAAAAAAATCAATAAAAGCCAATTAAAATCAAATTAATCTATAATTTGTTAAAACTACTTTGATATCAAATTCTAACATTTATTTGGAAATTAAAAATCAATTAGAGTTTGAATAATTAGTAAAAACACAATTAAGATTAAATTGAAATTTGGAATTAGACTTAATTAAAATCAAATTGAAAATAAAAAAGTCAAATATTTAGAATCCATTTTATAATAAAAAAAAGACTATGATCAAGAAACTAGATAATGACCAATGTCTATCAAAAAAATATGGATTTGGGAATGGATGGTTGCCTCTGGTCATGAATGTATGCAAATGAACTTTAGGCCAAGTGCCAAATGAAAAAATAAAAAAAATGGAAAATTTCAGGACCAAAATCGGGGTATGACAAATGGGATCAAAAAGCCTTTAGAGCAAGATGCCTTATTGAGTTGAACATGGTGACTTGGAACTTAAGAAATCACCATGGTCCGAATTTGAAATTTACTAATTCTCAATTACAATCCAAATTACCACATGTTTTAGACCTAAAAATGTTTAACCAAGTCTCTAGAAGTTAACTGGCCCTTGAAACGCATGATTTGGCTGAGTTTTGATGGATTGCAAGTCACACTTTTCTCACTTCATGATCAAATTCGTTTTGCACGAATTAAGCTTGATTCCACACGTATTTGGATACAAACACATCCCCTATAAATAGAGTAAGCTATTGCATTATTTTACAAGCTTTTGAGATCCAAGAAATCCCTGATTCACTCTGAAATTTTTCCAGAAAATTGAACTATCGTGTTTTGGATTCCAGCTTGTTTCAGTCCAATTTCTTGAATCCATTACCATCTTCGGTCTTCTCTGAAACTTTGGCAACAATTCTAAAGCTCCAAGACCTTCTGAAGTACTCTAACCAGATCGAGCTTCATCAACTTCTGATCACCATTTGGACAAGATAGTTTTGAGCATCATTTGAACTCAAACAAGTTACCACAATGTAGTCATTCACTCTCTGGTGTTTTCCTCTAACTTATATGGTGTTGATTGATCGTGTTCATCATTTAATTTAATTTTTTGTGGCTTGCTTGCTTCTGAAACTTCTCTTAAATTCCCCATGCTCAGTTTAGAAAAATGAATTTGGAGCATGAGGTTGAATTCGTGATGGTCATCTGAGTTTGGAGACACGTTGGACATTTGAAATGTTTTGATTGGTCCAATTTAAATTAGATTTCATGTTTTATTTTGGTTAATTTCCATTGTGCGTCCTAGCATAAGGATTGTTGGATCTACCACGTCAATTAATGAGGCTTGATCCATCATGCACCCTAGTAATTTCATATTTTTTCATTTTAAATTGCTTTTTCTTTAAAAATTCATAGTAATTTCATTTTATATCAGAAAAATCCCAAAATAATTTATAAAATTCTCTTTTATTTTTCTTCATCCGATTTTCATTTTTCACATTTTATTTTCTTGATTTTATATTTTTCTTGAATATTCTCTTTTCTCCTTTATTTTAATTAGTTTAAAAATACTTTTAGGCATTTAAAATTCTAGAAAAAATTATTTAATGTTTGTTATTTTATTTCCAACCTTTAATAATTTTCTTGGCCATTTATTTGGTATTTTGAAGGGCTTTATGGATTTTCTCTTTTATTTCCCTTTTAAAATTCATTTTAAAAATGTATTTGATGCATTTTATTTAATTTTATTGCATTTTATATTTGTTTGACCTTTGTTGACTTCTGTTAGCCTTGGATCTTAGTTGATTTGATTATTAGTCTCATCAAACTCGATGGATCTTCGGTGTTGATGGGGTGAAAACCCTAATCCACCAAAATGGAAGATTTATTTTAATGATGATTTGATCAAGCCTTTGATCCAATTTGGGTGTGGTCTCTCTTATCCTATTCTTTTTCATCTCTTTCTTTTCCTTTTGATCAATTGGATGGTTTATGTCCATCTTGATCATGATGTGTGGATTGGTGCTTGATGAACTTTCATCATTTCAAATTTACCTCCTAGTTGATCATATATCATTTAAGGTACTTTGGATTGATGCATAAGTTTGTCCTAAGTACCATGAAGTATTGATTGATATAATGGACCACTCTCCTAGCCTTTGTGCTTGATCAATTCTCTTTTTTTTTTGTGGCATAGCTTTAGGAGAATGATTTACATATCATGTCTCTAGCATGTATTAACACAAACATTATTATTGACCGACCTCAGATAGTTGTGACTTCTACATAAGTCCAATTACGATTGCTTAACATAGCGCTAAATTTGTCCCGAAAGCAAGTCATTTTCATAAGTGAGATTGTAAGTCTCCTACTAGTCGTGGTATTGTGTGAAAAATATTATTTCCTTTTCACTTATGAGAGCTAGTTGCATACTTGTTATTTTTTTATCCAAGTTGTAGCCATTCTCATAGGTGATGTGGAGGTCCAAATTTCCATACTTGTGGGTGAATAATTGAGTGTTCTCCAAAAAAAGACCAATCATCTTTCTCTTATTGATCACTAACATCACTTATTTAGCATCTCATATAATATTATTTGTGCTTATATTATTTGTTCTTTGTCCATTTGGATTTCTCTTTCTTTCAAAGACATCAATAAAGGAAAAACCTCTAAAAATGGTTCTCTTGATTCATGGGCTTATAGTTAATATACTTAGCATTGTTGTGGAGTTATGGATTTAGGACTATTACCTTGACCCCTTGCTTTAGAAGATTTTGATTTTGAGACCTTAGGATTCATCTCGTACCTTTGACTTTAGACTTATTTTGAAAACATGGCTTGGTTACTTTGGTTTCATCTGATGCATGGTTTATTCTTTGCTTACTTGGCTTGCTTGAGGCTTAACCCAAAGGAGGACATTCTTGCTTGACTTATGTCATAAAGCTTGCTATTTCTTGGCTATATCTTTCCTCCCTAGCTTTTACTTTATGCTCTAGGATAGTCCCTTCTTCTCCCCTCCTTCTTTAATTTTCAAAATCTCCTCTCTTTTTTTTTCAAAACTTTCTTGTTTTCAAACTTGAATCACTTTCTCAATAAAGCCTTGACTTTTGTCAAGTGGTTTTCAAAACCTTTTTATTAATAAATGCTAATAAATCTTAAGCATAATCAAAACCAATTTCAAAAAGACTAAAAAAACACATAACTCATTCAACCCATTTTGTGCCCTTTTTACACTTTTTCTTTTAAAACCCTTTTCTCAAAGTTTAGATATGAGTCATTTCCATAGATGAGATGTAATTATCTCATCCCTATAGTATTGATGATAATTCTTTTCCACCTAAGAGAGCTAGTGGCATACTTGTTGATTTTTATCCAAGTTAGAGCCATTCTCTATGGTGATGTAAAGTTCTCATACTTGTGGGTGACTAGTTGAGTATTCCCCTTAAAATGACAAAATGTCTTTTCATTAAAAATGAATCAACACAAACATCTTTGTTATTTTTACCATAAACTACGAGGTTTTGATCCTCCATTGCACTTTGTTGGTACGTAGGCACGAGACTCCAAAAGTCTTGGCAAACACAAATTATAAAAAGAACATTCATTTTCTCACCTCCCCAATCTTTTACAAATAATACCATTTTCTAAGCCAAAATGCACAGATTTTCATAGAGGTTTCTATAAAGTACTATAGATGTTTAGGGTGTTAATACCTTCTCTTTGCATCGCAGATATTTTGACCATGGATATTGGAAGAATGAATACTCTGAAATACAACTTCAGATGTCCTGATCTTAAGGAATTGAGAAAGCTAGCATCTTTTGTGGATGATCCTAAGTATTTCATAGATCATTTTGGAAGACTTTTGTTTGTCCTATCTACTGATATTGAAGATGGTCTTCTTTGTACTCTGGTTTAGTTCAACGATCGTGTCTACTTGTGCTTCACTTTCCCTGATTATCAGTTGTTGCATACCATGGAGAAGTATGCTTATCTTTTGGGTATACTAGTTTTTGATAGGGTTCCTTTTTATGGTTTGGAAGGAATTCTTGAGTCTCAAGTTATTGCTGGAGTTATTCATCTAAAGAAATCTGACATAGATGCTAATCTTACTATCAAAGGAGGTATCAGTGGGTTGACTTTAAAATTTATGACAGAGAGAGCTTATTCTTTTGCTAATGTTGGTAGCATGGTGGCCTTTGAAACTATTCTTGCCTTACTCATCTATGGTTTGGTCTTGTTTCCCAACATTGACAATTGTGTTGATATTAATGCTATTAATGTCTTTTTGGTTGGGAATCATGTTCCAACTTTGCTTGGTGACACATATTTCTCCAGTCATCATATGACTTCTAAGGGAAACGGAACTATTGTTTGTTGTGCACCTTTGTTTTAATAGTTATTTATTTCTCACTTGCCACAGTCTCCTATCTTCAAAGAAAACAAGGGTTGTTTAAGGTGGTCTCAAAGACTAATCTCTCTCACCAATGATGACATCACTTTGTATTCTTTTGTTTACGACAATGTCGAGATTATTGATAGTTGTTGGAAGTTCTCTAATGGGTCTTTTCTTGGTACACAAGGATGAATCAACTACAATTCGATTCTGGAAAGAAAGACACTCAAGTGTTGAAAGCTAGGATGGTGCATGTTTGGTACTATATTCATAGGAAAGAAAAAAGTGAGCTTAGATTAAAGAATTGTGTAGCTTTAGAGTCTTACACTAGTTGGATGAAGAGTAGAGCAAAAGAATTCAATATGCCTTACGCTTATGAGAGACCCATGTCTTTAGTAGTGGTCAAATCACCCATTATTCATATTGAAGGCATAGCAGAGTTACAAGAAGCTTTGGATAGGATGAATCAAGAGAAGGATGTTTGGGAAGACAAGTTTCACGCTTCAAACCTGGAGAAGATAGAACTGCATAAGCAGTTTAAGGAAAAGGATGACTTGATAAAGTTGTTTGAGCAGCGTGCCATGAAGAGGTAAAGGGAAAAGAGGATTTATTTTCCTCTAACAATTCATCATTTACTCATATTACTACTTCCAATGTTTGGAAAGGCATTATGGACCAACTCGTGTTAGAGAAGGATTCCATTAAGAGCAACTATGAAAGAGAGATCAAAAGACTTCGCAAGAAGTATCAGCTTGGATTTGGGATATCATCGGATATGATTCCATATACCTAGTTTCTTTCCTATTACGTTTTAGGATTATTGAGATTATATTTCAGATTGTAATCCTTTCCATTATTAGTAAGATGAGATTTTCAGTATTTCAAAGTATGTTATTTCCTTTGTGATGTTTGAAATTTGCTTCATATCTTGAAGTTCCTTGAAAATTCTACATTTGCATTTGCATATCAAGCATCATGTTGCATCTTGGTCTTGCTTTGTATGAGTTTGACAAGTGTCTTATTGATTCCTTTTCATGGTCTTCATTCAGACAAGATATCTCACCAGTACAACACTCGTGCTAATCAAATGAAAAGGATGGATCGTCTAGAACAAGAGAATCATGAACTCCGTGAAGAGGTGACTACTTTGAGGGAAAGTTTTGAAAGGCTCACTGCTAGGATGAAAGTTCTGGCGGATGCTCATAATCAGCCTCCTCTTCCTCCTCAGACTCTGCTTCAGAGGACTTTGATTTCTGAAATCATCTTTACTCTCATTCATGTGGTTCCAGTCAGTTCTCCGCACCATCAAATGCCTCATATTTCTGAAATCATCTTTACTCCCATTCATGTGGTTCCAGACAGTTCTCTGCACCATCAAATGCCTCATGATTTCCCTTGAGGTATGCCTCCTTACTTTGTGCTAGAAGGATATCAACCAGCTGTTGAAGTTCTTGTTGCTCAACCTGTTATGTGTAGCGGTAAATTCATGACCATCAAGTCATGGATAAACTTGACGTCAATAAAAGCAGAGTCGCCACCGCGCTTTTATTATTTCCAAAGGAAAAGGGAAAAGTACGAACAAAGCCCAAAGATAAGAAGTTTTCAAATCAAAACTAATAAAATGCCAGAGATTACAGGTAGGGGGTTGGTTACATAGAGGGAAGGTGTTAGCACCCAAAGTGTCATAGGTACTCCTAGGGAGCCCTTTTTGTATGCATATGTTTTTGGGTATAATTGATGTTTGATGAAATATAGAGTGTGGGGATGAGAAAAGAATTCATTGATTATATTTTTGTGTTTGACAAGACCTTCGGTCTTGTGCTTATGTACCAACATAAAATGAGGGATCAAAACCTCGTAGTTCGTGGTAAAAATTTCAAAGAAGTTGGTGAATTGATTTTAACAAAGGTTTAAATGAAAAGGCATAAAAGACCAAAGTTTTGAATGGGGTTGTTAACTCTTTTAGTCTTTTTAAATTTAAGGTCAATATGGTTAAGTTTATTTACAAGTTTGATTTAAGAAAAGGTTTAAAAATTTGATGGCATAAGGCCAAAGTTTCTAATTTTTAAAACATGTCTAAGTTAGAAAACAAGCAAAGAAGATTTTTGAAAAGAGGGAGAAGTTTTGAAATTTAAGAAGTAGGAGGAGATGAAGAGGCTATCCTAAGGACAAATTTAAAAGTTAAGAGTTGAAAAGATATGACCAATGGGATGCAATCCAACAGACAAGAATGTCATATAGAAACCTATTTTCCTTTGGACTTTGACCAAGCAATAAGCAACAGGCAATAAGCAATATCCAGACATCATAAAGATTAAGGCATCAAATAAAGATAGCCACATCCAAACAAGCATTCCAATAGCTAGCAGTCTTCATTGTCTTCTAATGTATCAGATGAAATATTCCTTGTTCAACTCAAAATAAAACATCAGACATAAACCATAACAAAATAACAATTAAGCACAAAGACAAAGTAGCAGATGAATCAAAGAAATCCTCAAGTATTGCATAAGATGAAATTCAATGTCAAGGATAGCTCAGTCTCAAAATGTTGGCATTGGCTAAGTCCTTTAGCACAAGGAATGTTGCCTAATTCTTAGTCCAAAATTCAGATCAAGTCCTAACAGTCCACCAAATATTTTTTAGAGTTTTTGTTATTATTATGTGTTTTAGGGTCCTAAGACCATAAAAAAATCAAAACACACAACAATATATACAATTACAAGATATGGCTCAAGTGAGCAAAGTGAAAAAAAGCACTTAAACATAAACAAGTTATATGAAATGTTAATGGCAATGGATGATAAATGATTGAAATTTAAATTGCATAAAGTAAATGGCTTGAAAGTAAAAGCATTATGAATAAGAGTTAGTCAATGGTTAGTCAAATGTTAGTGTTGAGTTTTAATTGATTAATTCATTCTTTGGAGAACACTCAACCATTCATTCACAAGTATGGATCCTTGAACCAAGACATCTTCCATGAGAAAGGCTTCAACTTGGATAATTCAACAAGTATGCTACTATCTCCCATGAAAGTAAAAAAGGTCAAGTCTCCACACAATTCCATGAATAATGGGAGACTTACAATCTCACTTACTAGAATTCTATGCCTTGAGGATTAAATTTAGCTCTATGTTAAGCAATCATAATTAGACTTATGTAGAAGTCACAACTATCTGAGGTCAGGAAATAAAAATATATGTGTTAATGCATGTTAGAGATTTGGTACAAAGAAGCAAACTCCTAAAGCATATGACACACTAAAAGAAAATGGGAGGGACCTATCTCAATCATACTTGTATTAATTCAACTGACACAAGGTCATTGATGAATCAGTTAACATTTAGACATTAGAGATTTCATTAGTCAAATGAGGGAATGGGGAAGAATAGGAATGAAGATGAAGGGGGGAGGTGAATAGGGATGAAAATGAGTATGGATCCTTTGTGGCATTTCTTCCTGAATCCTAGCCATGGCTTCTTGGCCTCTAGCTATGTCTTGAATCATCTCCATGAGTTTCCCTATTTGGGCCCGGGCTTGAGACACTCCCTCTCTTAGAGCAGCCTGATTCTGTTCCAGTTGATCCATTAGTGCTCGTTGGTTATTGTGAGTGTTGTAAGAGTGTCGAGAAGTCAACTTTTCTATAGCAAATTATGTTCAAAAAGGCCAATGATGAGTTTTTGGTTTTGCTTTGGGAGATGCAGAATGATGCATGGATGCATTTTTTTGTTTTTATTCTTTATCATGCAAAGGAACATTTAAACATTTTGGAATTGCAATTAGAAAGTAAAAGCACACACAAGGTGGAACATAAAAACCTTATTCATTCATTTTTTTTGGGAACAAATAAGTACAAGGAAATTGAAAAGACAAACTTCTTGAATTGGAAATAACTCTAAATTACAAATCAACCCTAAAAGTGGCCCCCTGAGTCATGCATAGTGCTTCAATATCAGTGATGAGATATGCCATAGTCTTCTTGCAAAACTTCATGAAGTTAAAGACTTCTTAGGGGGTATTTTTCGGGCACATGATCTGATATGCCTCTTTCAACTTTTCAGAGAAGTCTTGGAGAGAAAAGTTTGTCAACACAGCCATATTTGCATATTTGTTTTCCAATTGGTGTAGAGAGTTTGCAGATTCTTGATAATACCATCCATTTGAGCCATAACAGCTTCTCCCCTTAGGAATTTGTCTTCCCAATACTTGCAGTTGTTCTTCAACTCTTGGTAAGCTTGACCATAAATCTCATTCTTCATATTCTTCATTTATTCACAAGCACTTTCTAGCTGGAATTTCTCGTGCATATACCCTCGGTATATCTTCTCCTTTTCTATCTTTTCACGGGATAAATGATCTTTGCACTCCTTGATGGTGTTCCCCAGTTCTAGGATTTGAGCCTCATAGTCTTCTCTTGTTGCTTTCTTTATTGTGTTAGACAACTCAACAATCTTCTCTAGATCTTTGACAGTGCACCAAGCTCGATCCAACTCATTATTTCGAATGTTAAGCTCAGAGTTGGATCCTAATAGAGCACCACCAACCCACTCTTTATTTTTGCTTTCTCATCCCTTAGCCTCTTCTTGTTGTTCTCAAACTTCTCATTGATTTGCTTACCCTTATCTTCTAAGTATTCATTTCTTTGCTTAGCACACCTGAGATGAACTTGCAGCTAAGTGTTCTCTAATTCGAGCTCCTTGATCTTATTAGTAAGCTTATCAACATCTTCTTGTAAAATTGGCTCAGGTTCTGGAACTGAAGGGAAGGATGAGGACTCAAAGAAGAAAGGAATCTTGATCATTTAAGCTCTTTCCCTTGCCCACTAGGTGTATGGTTCTCTAACTATGACATTCTTCTTTCCTCATTCTTGACCAATTTTGATGATCTTCGTCCAAGCTTTTATCACTTTCCTTACAACTGGATTGAGTGGATCAACATCATTGATGATGAATGGCACAAGGTCTTTATCTTCAAGAGGACTAACCATTGCATGCCCAAGTTGCCTCTTGAATAACACAAGGTTATAATTTATGCAACCACATGTCCCTATGAAAGGCACATTAGGAAGTACTTCACATTTGAGTATGACATTTTCAATTTCCCACTCTCTTTTGTACCACCGGACAGAACCAGTAGAGAGAGAAGTAAACCTTTAAGGCCAAGTGATACCTTTAGATACAAAATGACATTTTTGAGGCATGTGGATTTTCATCCATAGGTGAAAGAGCAGAGCACGACAAGGGAAAATCCCACTTCTCTTCTCATGACAAGTGTGGAAAGTATGGTAGAAATATGCTAACATGAAAGGTACTGGGTTTCCAGCTAAGAAAATATCTACTGCTAAATGATATACAAAATTGTGAATGTTTAGGAATAATACAATTCCATGAACCAAAAGTGTCAATACTACACCATAAAATTCCCACTTCTCTTCTTTGACAAACTTCCAAGCATGGTCTTCCATGTACTTCCTTGTGAATCCTTTGAAAACACCTTTAGGTGCCCAATTGGCCACCACTTCATTTGCATTAAGACCTAACACTGAGGCTAACTTGGACATAGTAAAGTCTTCTTCCATCTTTGGGAAAGGATTATGATCTTTGATAGGTCGATCTAAAATCCTCTCGAACACTTCCAAGGTTAAATTATTTGAAAATCGGGAAAAGTGAAATATCTCAGAGGAATGTCACAATATTGAACCAAGGTGGTGAGAGCTCTAAAGTCCACTTTTTCTGTCAATAGGTCTAGAATATTCCCATAGGCTTCACGAAACTTGTTGTTCTTGATAGGCGTCACCCTAGAACTCAGGGATTTTAGACTGTCAATTTTAGGTTCCTTGTATCGGAAGGAGAATGTGATTTTCCTATGAGGAGCATTCATGATTACTTTGGAAAATGTTCGTGTGTATTCCTGCAATGAACACAAGATACAAAGAGCTTTGTTTTTGTGTTATGATGTATGAATGCATGGATGAATGGATGAATGGTACTCAAGCATGGGTTCATAAGTCTAAGATGTTTGAGATGAGAAATGGAGTATAACACTGATTTCTTTCAAATAGGGATCTCACTGGGTATGATATAGGGTTTCTTTAGAAACAGGGACCCCAAAGTTGTGGATTCATCTAACTGTTTGCCGCTTACGGCAAAAGCATGTCGGTCAAAAACTCCATCAAATGAATTTATTCTGGGTTAGGTCTTTGTACTGATCCTCATGAGGAAAGCTTCTCGGGGACCCAAACTATGTGACCACTGACATTGAGTTCTAGACAAGGTTCTCAAAGTCATGGATTTCCTTGACTGTTTGCCACTTATGTCGATTTACATGTCAGGCGTCAGCTCTATCAAGGAAATTTATTCGGAGTGAGGTCTTTGTACTGACCCTCGTGAGAAAAGCTTATCGGGGACCCAAACTACATAACCATCATTCCTAATTGGCCAAAGGTTTAGGGTTCTACAAAGATCCTTAGAGTCGAAGACTCCAATGAAAATACTGATGCTTACGCCAAAAGCTTGACGGTCATCAATATCCTCGAAAGAATCTACTCTAAGCGAGGTTCTCGTATCAACCCTTACGATAAAAGCTTCTCGGTGGCCCATACTACTCAACCTCTCCTATTTCAACTTTACTCTCTAGACTCGGGTAAAGAGTTTTTCCACAAGGTTTTTATTGCAATCAATAATATCCACTTTGTACCCCATTCTCAAAGAGTCATATAGAAAATAAGATAATGTTAACAGAAACAAAGAAAGCAATTAGATATAAGATAAGGAAAAAAAAATATAAACCCCTACACATGCAAAAAAGACAATCTAGACTAGGCTTCACTTGCTTAGAGAAACCGGGTCCCCAGGAGAGTCACTAGTTATCACTACGCAAAAATGGACGAACTGACACAGAGTCGCCACCGGATTTTATTTATTCCATAAAAAAGAGGAAAGGGAAATAATCTATAAAACCCTCTAAAGAAAAAAAAATTGGTCTCGCAGCCAAATAAGGGTTCAGAAGTCGGTTATACAAGGGGAAGGTATTATCACCCCTCACATCCATCGTACTCGATGGGAACCATCTAAGTTGTCTATGTGAAATGAGTGTTCATCTATCTTAATGCTTACTTACTATCGAAAAAAGGGTAAAATGATTGGTTTTTTGTTATTGTGCTCACCAAGGATTGGGGCCCTTGTGCCTACGTATCATCATCGAGGGATGAAGAATCAAAGCTTTGTACTTCGAAGTAGAAAATAATTGTTTGTTGGTTGTTTTTACCTTGAAAAAGGATTTTCGAGGTGATGCCCTAAGGCGCAAAAATATGGTTTGATGAGTTAATGTTTGTTTTAGGTTTTTGAAAAGGGATTTTTCTTGACCAAAATTTCACTAAAGACTATAGACAGAGGTGAATATTTCAGACAAACAAGCGAAGCGTCTTGTGTCCAAAATATTCAAAGTGAGGGTAGGAAAGCTCCATTCTTACTCCTTCTCCACCACTTAAGGCTTGTGGCGCACAATTCTAATCGTATTTTTTTTGTATATTAAATTTGATTAAGAAAATGTCGTTTGACGTTGGATCAATGATTTATTGCTTATGATTTTAAGATGGTGAAATACATGGATATTTACAAGGGAACAATGCAAGAAATAAAGGGTCTCATTGTAAAGTAGCCCAAGAGAAAGCCTCGTGTGTTCAAAGTGATATATGATAAAAAATGGATAATGGGCTTAAGAACATGTCTCCCTATGGTAGTGCCATGAATGTCATTCTTGGAATAAAAGATTGCAAGTCATAAATGAAATTCCAAGTCTGTGCAAAAGGTCAAGAATCATGATCCAAGGTTCAAGTGCAGTGATCATAATGAGTCCTCTAAGTCCAACAGTGGGTCACAAATAAATGTATATATTTGGTCTTTTGATTTTATCATGTTTTTGTTCTTTTTTATTATGCAATGATAATAAATAAATGACAATAAAATAAAGATGCATGGAAAAGATACAATGATGATGTAGAAGAGAATAAAGTACTTGAAAATAAATAACAAGAAAATAAATGACAACATAAGATTAGGTTTAAAAGTCAATGGTTAATGATATAAGTTAGTGGTTAGAGATTAAGTTGTACAAGGTAATCACCTAGGGATCATCTAACCATAAGTCAAAGGACTCAAAATATGGTGCATCAAGGTATAACCTATCATTGATTCAAAGTGTAAAAAAAATTTATTGATCATTTATCAACAAGTTTGAATCAAATAAGATTGAATCGACCGAAACTCCATCTATCAATGATTTGGAATGTAGAAGATTTCATCACCTAAGTAATCATAAATTAAAATCATATAAGATAAAAGTTACACATCAAATTCCAAATTTTAGTGGTTAATGAACAAAGGAAGGATTTAATCGAGTCGGGACACTTTAGTGATATGTTAAGCAATCGTAAGTGGGCTTATGTAGAAGCTACACCTATGTGAGGCCGATTAATAACAATGTATGTGCTTGGCATGTTAGAGGTATAACACAAAGTTAGCCTCTTGAAATAATGCAACACAAATAAAATGGAAAGGCAAAACTCAAGCAATAAAAGGTTTCATCTATCAAGAGATTCAACAGTATGATCAACTAAGGACAACCTATCAACACCTCAAAGTGTCAAGAATGATCCATTGACATTCATCAACATGTTTGAAGTGTTGAAGGTTCACTCAACCTTAGAATCAATAATCAATGATTCAAAATATTGTCATCAACCACATAATCAAAAACAAAGGGTAAAATGGTCAAAAGATTAATTAGAAATAATAATATTAATAATATAATTATATTAAATAAAAAATTAATTATAGTGTGAAAAGAAAATAAAATAAAAGGTTTGATAAAAAAAATTTAAGTGAAATAAAAAGATAAATAAGAAAAGGAATAGGAAAATAAAATAGTTAAAAAAAAGGGGAGGGGTAGAAATAAGGAAATGATGGTGTAAGCCAGCAAAATGTATGGGCCCAAGCTAAAATCAAATGAGAGGGAGTTTGAAACAAACTCATAATCCTCCCTCACACGTTCCAACGTTCAAACATCCTTCCCGGTCCTCCGCGCCGGAGCTCATTGTCGGCGGCGACGGAGCTCCAAAATTGAAAATAGACCCTTCAATCCCTCTGTTTCAACCTGTTGATCGTGAATCCCCGACCCAAAACCTCTAGTTTCTAAATACAAGATTAAATCAAAAAAGAAACAACAGGAACCCATTCCTAAATCTATAAGCAAAAATTAAATGGTGAAGAAATGGAATAAAAGCCTCAAACCAGAGGGCTTTGATTCCCTGGAACTTGCTCAATAAGGTGGTATGCATTATTGAAGCAACCAGAGTGTTTAGGATTCTACCTCGTCGGAGAAGATGACCGGAACAATGACAATGGACGTGTTTCAGGTTAGTTCTTTTCTTTAAAACCTCTTTGTGTATCTTGTTCTTCTTCTTCTGGGTTCGAAAATTTTATGTGTGGGTAAGAGTTGAGAGACAGAGTGATTTAATATGGGTCGAATGTTGGGGTTTTAAAGATATGGTAGCCAACTTGTTTAGGGTTTTTGATCATGCAGTCGGCCTCATTTTGTTCCTTTGAGTTGTTCTTTTTATAGTGTAAGGTTAGGGCTTTTGAATCATGGAAAACTAATGCAAATGGAATGGTGGGATGGAAATGTTGTGCTGCAAAAAATGGTCTGATCCAATGCGTGTTTGATTCTGAAAAGTTTTTGCACCTTCGTACCTTTTGCGCATGCTTTTATTATTATTTTGGATTATCGTGGTTTTTACTTCCTTGCCATGTTAGTGTGTCTTTTTACTGCAGTAAAATGTGAGTAAGTGAGTGGAAAGTATGTTTTTGCATTGCTTGCCTTGCCTTTATTTGTTGTGAGCTATCATTACCTTAATGCTTGTTGATGTTTAATGTTGAAGTTGCAAGTTTGTTGCTTGTGGATTGCATGGCCATTGGAATTATTTGTGGTGAGTTGTCTACTGCAGTTATTGTTGTGCTTGATGCAAATTTTGGGATGCAGGGCCATTGGAATTATTTGTAGTGAGTTGCCTACTATAATTGTTGTTGTACTTGATGCAGATTTTGGGATGCAGGTTATTGTCATAGCCTGCTCGTGGTTGTTGATTGCTGCAGCTTGGTGTATGATATGCATTATAGGACTATAATTACTGCTTGGTGCATTTGGAATGCCATGGTTTAGGCTTGTGATGTTGCAGGTTGCTATTACAAGTTATTTGGTTGCCTTGTTGAAGATGCAATTGTCGTTGTGTACATTGATGATGATGGTACTGCATTACTGCAGATTCTTGCTTGAACTAATGCAGGTTGCTCTTGTGGTTTATTTTGATGTGATTGATGATGCCATGGTTAATGTTATGACTGCTTGGACTATTATTGATATTACTGCATTATGAATTGGTAGGTTTTGCATTGGAATGTTGCAGGCTTGGTTTGATGGTGTGCAGACTGGTGAATGGACTGTTTGCAAGGCTCGTATGGTTTGTTCATGTGATGTTGAAAGGCCATTTACAGGACTGGCGCAGGGTTTCAATGGTTTTGTTGTAGGCTTACTAATGTGATAAGTTACATTGCTTGTTGTCTCATTGTTGCAAACCTGTTATGGTTTGTTGTTTGCCACAGTTTGTAGGATTGATGTGGGTGATGTTGTGCTGGTTGTCGTGCAGGTTTGTTGTTGCATCCTGTGATGGTTCTAAAAAATGGCATGGAACATGGAAACAAGTGGAGCATTGCAATGGCACAAGAACATGTGGGCTACCATGAGAACTATTCATTGTTTGTTCATTTTGATCCAAATGCACAATGTAATTAATTCTAGGTGGTTTTAGGCTAGAGCTTAAGGTGTAAGATCATGATATAAAACATGTATGTATATGAACTCATGCTTGACATGTAATGCAAGAAAAAAGGTTTTAATTCAAATTGAATAAAAACTCAATCATTCAATCATGATCTTTCTTTATTTTGACATATTTGTATGAAATGGATGAAATGAATGAGGTTAGGTCTTTGGAAAGGTGTGTTGACTTTGGTCAAAGTTGACAAAAAAGTCAATTGTTGACCAAAGTCAAACTTTTTCAAAGTTAATTGTTTTTTGTATTTTGAATGATATCATTATGAATAGAATGAACTCAAAGTGAATGCAAGTGTATGAATGAAGATTGATTTGAAAATAGAGTTTTTTTTAGAAGGATGTCTTGAGTTTGGTCAAAGTTGACCAAGAACTCAACGATTGACCAAAGTCAACTTTTGGCCAAAATTGATCTTTGCACTTTCTTGTATGAATGACATGGTTATGAATGGAGTTAACTTGAATAGATGTAAATGAACCAATGGATTAATGAAATCATGATATGAACCAAAGCAGCAAGAAATGACCAATGAAATGCATCACAAATCGTGGATCACAATCAAACTTATATGGACTAAGATCAAACAAATTAAGCAATGGAACTTATGCAGATGATTGATGGCAAATGCATGATGAAAAGATAAAATGCAATCTCCATGAAGTAGGGTTTCAAACTACAAGTCAAAGCATGCAAATGTATAAGCACAACTAGGTCCTGGTGTACAAGCAACAAGCAAACCCTAAGGCAATACCTCATAAGCTAGGGTTTCAAACCTCAAGCAAATATCATATGAACCACCACTGGTGAGCACCTAGAACTAGGGTCTCTTGGGTCAAAAGTGTCAATCAAGAACCAAGGCCGGACAAATTAGGGTTTAGGTGTGCGTGAGGTATCATGATGTAGATCCCTAAGATTAAAGCATACCCGAGGTTAGGGATTAGGGTTTTCTTCAAGGCCAAGGTCAAAGCACAAAGTATAAAGTCAACTGATGACTTGGACAAGCCACAAAGGATCAAGGAATTAGGGTTATGGCTCATGGATGACCAGATGAACAAATAATGCTTTTAATCAATAACCACCATCCAATTAGTGTTATAGAGATGAATGAGGAGCCTTGTGCAATCTTATAAGATCAATGAATACTTGAAGTTGAAGTTTAGGGTTTAAGGTGGATTAGACACATCTTAATATGATCAAGAAAATCCTAGTGATCCTCATATATGAATACCATACCTTGAGTCCATGTAGCATGCTCTCTTGTTATGAATGGAAATGCAAATGAGGCGATGAGATGGGGAATGTATGGTTATGAATTAGGGCCATGAAAGTTGTATAGAAGGTAGGGTGAATTTGGGGTATGATCGAGGGTAGACGTACCCAAAACAAGGTTGATTGGGAAACTGCCTAAATAAATCCTTGTGTACTCTCTCTCTCTCTCTCTCTCTCTCTCTCTCTCTCTCTCTCTCTCTCTCTCTCTCTCTCTCTCTCTCTCTCTCTCTCTCTCTCTCTCTCTCTCTCTCTCTCTCTCTCTCTCTCTCTCTCTCTCTTATTTTTCGGTTTGCAAATTATCAATTGCATTAATTGTTTTATCAATTTTGTTTGGATCATAATTATGAACACTTTTTAAAATTGGTGTTGTTGTGTAAATCACAAACCATTTGATTGTGATTGAATTTCTAGAACAACAAATACCACATAGAATTCCAAACATTATTGATCACACACTAAGTGTTCGAAAAATTGCTTCACTTAATTTTTTGTGTGTATTTTCATTGGAGATAGACTTTTCCTATTTGTCATACCCTGAATTTTGCCCCACATAAAATCATTCATCTGTATTTTAGTCATTTGCATTCATTCATTTGTGTTTATTCATTTGTATTCATGATTCACTAGAATTTCATTTTGCATCATTTCTTATGACCATTCCATTTGGTCATAAGGATCTTTCCATGCATAAGTTCAATAATCAAATACTAAGTAACTGTGATTTGTGCTATTTTTGCTAAGTTCAATTCGTTCTTATCATACACCATTAGAGAGTCTGAAACATTAAGCTTGGATAGTTCATGACTCTTTTGGATACCGATTTTGGTTGGTTAAAGGCTTGATTTCCAATCACAATTACTTGTAACTATTTTTGAATTCTGTGATTGACTCATGCATACATCTATCATATTCAATATCGTTCATACCTTTGTTTTTTTTCATACATTCTTTCTATCATGCATTGGCATCCATTTGGAATTTCATTAAGTGTTAGTTGATCTTTAACTATATCTTTTGCCATTTCAAATTCAAATAATTTGGGTTTTATTAGGATATGTCTTTGGTTTCATTCTAGTCATTAAGTTCTAGCAAGAAAGATTTTTTTTGTTGATTGGAAATAATAATCATGATAATAATGTGTTTTGTTTTACCAATGTGAATTGAGCAAATCAAAATACATGGCTGCAATCTAAAAGAGATAAACACAATTTTTTTACATTAAAATTCAAGGATAATTACATTTGTGTTACATTAAAGCAAAAATAAACAACGTCAAAAAACACATTTCCAAGTGTGGAGGGTCCCTTAAGGCTTGCATTTTGGCTTGATCTTGCTGCTTCATGCGTGAGGCATCTTTTCTCTTCCATCTCTGATTTTTGGGCAGGTTTTGTCCCACACTCAGAAACAAGAACAAATTAGCATGTTCGTAGAAAATAAGTACAACCAAGAGCCAAAACACACAAAGTGAAAAAGCAGATTTTCACAATTTGAGAAGCACACCAACATAGTAGAAAATTTACACCAGAATGTTAAAACAATTTTCGTACTCCAAAAAAGTGAACCAAATACAATATCATTTTCTATCACTCAACAACAATTACACCATTGCAAACCCTAATTCCTTCCATGTATAAAACAGAACCAAGGAAGGAGAGGGAGTAGCCACGATATTCATAAGATCAAAACTAAAAAACTTTGCAACCATTTACCATAATAGAGATAAAGAAAAATAGTCACTTCATAATATAGAGAACACAAAAAACCTCAGTAGCCATCATACTGAAAAACCTAATCTCTTGAAAAACGGAGAACACCACATTGAAAAAAAACAAGCATATCCCAAAACATCACAAACCATATCCAGAGAAGATTCACACGAAAAGCTAATCAGAACAAACAAACAAACTTTGCGAAGAAAAGAAGAAGGCACTGTAGCGGTAAATTCATGATCATCAAGCTATGGGTAAGCTAGAGATCAAATAACAAGAGTCGCCACCGCGCTTTTATTGTTTCCAAGGGAAAAGGTAAAAAGTACGAACAAAACCCAAGAGTAAGAAGTTTTCAAATCAAAACTAATAAAATGTCAGAGATTACAAGTAAGGGGGTTGGTTACACAAAGGGAAAGTGTTAGCACCCAAAGTGTCCTAGGTACTCATAGGGAGCCATTTTTGTATGCATATGTACTTGGTATAAAGTGATGTTTACAAACAAATAGAATGGGGGGATGAGAAAAGAATTCATTAATTATATTTTTGTGTTTGACAAGACCTTCGGTCTTGTGCCTACGTACCAACATAAAAATGAGGGATCAAAACCTCGTAGTTCGTGATACAAATTTCAAAGTGGATGCATTGCTTTTAACAAAAATTAAGTTTGAAAGGCATAAAGGCCTAGAAATGGTTTGAATGATTTAATTATTTTTTGGCTTTTTGAAAGTTTAAGTCAAGTATAGTTAAGTTTATTTACAAGTTTGATTTAAGAAAATAAGTTTGAAAATGCAATGGCATAAGGCCAAAGTTTCTATCTTTTTGCAAAATGGTCAAAGTTTAGAACAAAATAAGTTCAATCAAAGAAGGTTTTGAAAAAAGAGGGAGAAATTTTGAAATTAAAGAAGTGAGGAGAAGATGAAGAGACCACCCTATGTACAAAATCTAAAAGTTTAGAGTTGAAAAGATCTGATCAAGTGGGTAACAATCCAATAGACAAGAATGTCAATAGAAATCCAGAATTCCCTTGGACTTTTTGAATCAGACAACACACAAATACACAATTATATTATCTTGAAGAGCAAATCATCAAATAAAGATGGCCATATCCAAGCTTATCCATTCCATGATCTTCTTCAAAGTAGCCCATGTAACAGATGAATTCCATAAGTCACAGGTTCAAAATAACAGCTTCACCATGATCATGTTGCAGATGAACTTAGAGAGATCTTGAATGATGTATCAGATGAAGTTCAAATTGCAAGCACTTGATTTCTCAACAAGTTGGCATTGGCCAAGTCCTTTAGCATAGGAATGTTGCCTAAGTTCTAAGTCCATTTATCCAAGATCAAGCCAATAGTCCACACAAAAGTTTTTTAGGGTTTTTTGTTGTTATTATGTACATTAATGGTCAAAGACCACACAAACAAACAAAGTATACACAAACAAAATATATCACACAATATGGTCCAAATGGACAAAGTGAGAATTGCATTAACATAAACAATTAGAATGATATGAATAATGGCAAATGAATAAAAGGCAAAAATTAAATGACCTTAAAATAAATGGCTTGAAAGTAAAAGTTAGTAGTTAATAGGTTAGAAGTTAGTATTGTTTTGTTTTTGCTTTTTAATTTGAAGTCATTCTTTGGAGAACACTCAACCCACTTATCACAAGCATGAATCCTTGAACCAAAACATCTTCCAAAGGAAGGAAAGAAGGCTAAGTTTCCACACAATACCATGAAAGAGGGGAGACTTACAATCTCATTAACTAGAATGCGTATGCCTTTGATGTCACAAATTTAGCGCTATGTTAAGCAATCGTAATTGGACTTATGTAGAAGTCACAACTATTTGAGGTCGGGCAATAAAATTTTGGTGTTAATGCATGTTAGAGACATAATATAATGAACTATGCTCATGAAACATACCACACACAAAAAAGAATATGCAAAAGGTGTGGCCTAATCTCATCCATACTCCTGTTAATTTTTCAATCAACTAGCATTAGAACTTTGAGATATCATAGGCCAAAGGAGATGAATGAATGAAGAAGAGGAATAAGATGAAGTGGGAGGGGAATGGATCAAAACACAAATTGATCAAAGGAGGACTTTTACCAAATTAATATCATTCATTCATTTTGGGAGATGGAATGTACATTCCATCAATCCCCTAAAGCCAATGATATTAAGTTGATAAAGTCAAATCAACCTTGACCAAGACCCAACAACAAGAGTCAAACATAAACAAGTCATCACAATTGGCCAACAAAATTATTTGGCAATTAATCAAATTAAAAATACTAAAATAATGTATTTAAATTAAATATGGTTTGTCCAATTCCTAAAATCTCATCAAAACACCAAAGAAATGGCCATGAGATTTATCATAGGTCAAACAAGGTCAAAGAACCTTGGAGAAAAAATTTCATAATTTTTGGATATTTAAAAATATTTTTAAATAATTAAAAACAAATGTAAAATCAATTAATTCATGAAAAATATTAATAATGATCCAAAAAATTATTTTAATTCAGAATATGAAAGAGAAAAATATTTGAAATTTTATGGTGAAAGTCCCATGTTTTTTGGATCAATATTAAATTTAATATGAATTATTGAAAATAAAGCAAATAAAATGAAAATTAAAATATCAGAAAAAACGTGGACCACTTGATCTCCCTCATTAATTGAGGTGGCAGATCAAGTGGCCAGAAATACGCGTTCCACCGTGCACTTGAGTCAGCGTGCAACAGGCATGATATTCAAAAGGAACGCTCAGGATTAGATCATTTCAGCTGGATCATATGGTTGTGAGAGATGTCAACACATCGTCGGAGTTGTAGCTCTGGTCTTCTTCTCCGGTGGACCTCACCGGACTGGTCCACCTTCAACCATCACCAAAATTAAAAACAAGGACATGATTTTAAAGTAAAAATGGCACTGAGCTCGAATCTGGCCTCAATTTACTCTAACTCCAAGTATATTGAGAGATACATGGAGTTGAAATTTGAGGTACATGAACCGAGTTGCTTCGATTTGGCCTCAAAGCAACTCAATATTCTTGCCTACATTGGTAGGACTTTAGACAACCAAAGAATCAGTAGAATTGAACAAGAATTAGAGAGAATCGAAGAGATCAAAATTTCTAGAAAATACCTTCAATGGAGGTCTAGATTCAACTGATCTTGCTCTTGCTCGTGCTTGATCTCACTCCAAATGCTTGCAGAAGAAGGATTGAATGCTCAAAAGGTTGTGGATACCTGGAGATTTGAATTTCAAAATAGTGGAAAGTCAAACTCAAATTCAAGTGAATTTCTCAGGTTTATCCTTTGCAATGTGAGGGTTATTGGTTGGGGATTAAAGCTGGAGCGAATGTCCTTTAATTGCTGAGCATATGAGGCTCTATTTATAGCTGAATCCATTGCTTTTTGCACACTTGAATTCACTTTCCAAATTTGGTCATTGATGATGCATGGGTGCATGAGCGCGTATAGACCCATAAAATCATTGCCATAAGTCCACAAATGAGTGTGAGATAGTCTGAATTCAGTTTGGATTGCAAGGCAAGTGTACATTTTGATTTGAAATTTGATCCTTGCCAAGTGATGACACCATGTTCATGCCATGCACAACCTATGCATTCTTTGTCCAAAATGAATGAATTTGAGCTCTTTGTAAAGGTTAGATCAAGAGGAACAACTTTCATGTTCAACACTTTTCCATTTGGAGCTTGGAAATTGAAGAAATTTGAGGTGGAAGTTTGTAAATTTTAACATATTGAAATCTTTTCTAAGTGTCAAGCCATATGTCTCAATATTCCACCTTGCTTAACTTTTTATATGAGCTTCAAATGAGAAAAGTGTCTTCATCAAATTTGTATCTCTATCAAATACATTCAAAATGGTCACAAATTTCATATCATTTGGATTTGAAATGATAGAGTTATGCATTTTTGAAGTTTGGAAAAATCACTTGATCAATGGTATATGTCAAAAGTGACCTATAATGTAACCACATATCACATGCTCAAAAAAGTTGAATTAGCTCCCACTCCAAACATAAAAGTTGAAGTAGACACATTGAATTTAATTGTGAAACTTGGAAATATTTCATCTCATAAAAATTGAGCAAGTTATGGCCTTGGGAAGTTGACTTTCAAATCAGGGTTTAGACAAAATGACCTATAATGTTTCAACATAGAAAATGTTTTTCCAAGCAAAACTATCTCTAGGTCTCAACATGAAAGTTGTTTGAAATGTCATTTAGAGTAAGTTTTATCTTGAAATCATTTTCATATGGTTAAAATTGTAGGAGATAGGTTCTAGGGAGACCCAGTTTTGATCAGATGAATTCATCTGGCCAACCATCATCAACCAACTTGCTAACTTCCAATTCTCTTGACTTTCTTGACTCATGGTAGATTATATATGAATAAGATAATTAATTTTGAAGGGTCCCTTGATAAATTTGATCAATTGGTGAGATAGCTTGTTGGAGAAGTTACTCAAGATACCTAGTCAAACTAGGGTTTCCAATGCAAATCACCCTCAAACTCTTGAAGAAAACTTGATCAATATAACATATAGAGAACATTGAGACTCATATATGATACTTATAACCATTCTTAGATCATTACTTGGTTATGCTCTTTGTTCATGAGGGTCTCAAACCCTAAATGTGAACTTGATGAATCAATGGGATCATGTCCTTCCTATAAAAGAGTTAGGCAAATACAAAGACATATTTTTGATATTTTGGTTAGTAAAAAGATAAAGTACAAGTATGATACAATCACAAAGTGCTTGGTGATCTCTCCCAAAACAAACCCAATGAAAGAAGGGTAAGGAGGATGCAAAGGTATGATCCTCATTCTAATGCTTATGATGAAATTGTATGAGGGATCTTAGGGTCAAAATTGGGGTCTTACAGGCGCGACATGGTTAAAAGAGAGAAAGAGAACCTGAGATTGCTTATAGGTAACTTGTGTCCTTCCATCTCCGTTGCATAAAAACATCCTTTTTGTACTTGAGACTCCCAAAAGCATCTCACTCTCAAGAGTTAGATCTACCTGGCTTTTGGGTGGCGACGCCCCTAACATACTTCTTTAGATGGGTCATTTGGATGAAACGATATATATCTTTCTCGAGTTAATGACAATCTTCGGTGTGATGCCCATTGACCTTATAGAACTTGAACCATACGATAGACTCAGGCCCCATGATATATGACTCGGGTGCTTGTGGTTATGGAATATCATGCATATGGATAACTTCACACCATATCTACTCACAAAAGGTGTTCAAAGGTGTGAATCTCTCTACAGGTTTTCCGCTTCGCTTGAACGCTACCGTATCTCTGATGGACAATATGTAGTGATTTTTGTGTGACTGCTATGAGCTATCAACGTTACTAGAAGTGTGTTCTTTGACATCTCTGGACTTCTTTTTAGCATTGGTCTACCTGCTATTTATGTAACATTTTGCATGTGTCATGACCTCAACCAAGGAATACACGAGCCTCTGGGAAAGGGATTCATTAAAATGTCTTCTTTTCAGCATACAACCCATTTCAAAATGCTTCTATAAACATTTTCTGGTTGGGGTAGATGACCTTGATCATTGTAACACCTCAAAATTTGCCCTCCTATCTTGGGACTAGCTTAGCATATTGCATTTCATTTTTGTAGGACATTAGGCATTGCATATTGCATATCATGTGACAATGAGCAAGTCATCCTCCTAGGTCTTTCTCAGAAGATGGAACGGTTAAAAGATTCAAGCCTGAGGGTCTTATTGAATTGATCACTAATCATCTGAGGTTTGTGCTTCAATTAGGGTTTCTTGGTTCCTCAAGGAGATTGGGTATTATCTTGGTTGAAATGGTACATCATCATCATCATGGTTCATTATTTCTGATAAGATTCCTTGGGATTAGGGTTTTGACCTCTGGTCAACCCTAATCAGTTGCATTCTACCAATCAGGGTTTTTCAAGGAGATGAGGTCTTTATTGGGATGGAGATCATCATATGATTTTATTGAGCTTGTATAAGCTAGGGTTTCATTGTGGTGCCATTTCATCAAGAGGTTGAGGCTCAAATTCATCTGTGCATGACCAAGTCATCTGTCAACCACAAAAGTCAACAGAAGTCAACTGTCAGTTCAACTGTGGATTTGGAGGTGGGAAGTGGTTAGAGACATCACATTCATGTTCAAACAAGTCTCATTTGACATTTTAAACATCAACATTGAAGAATTTGAGGTCAGATCAAAACTTGCCAAAAATAGCAGGTGACCTATAATTCAAATTTGCCAAAAATGGAAAGGTTTTCAACTCAAGATTACATCATCAAGAAAGCTTCAAATGAAATTTTGTTGAACATGAAAGTTGTAGATTTTTCTCTCCCATTTCTAAAAAGTCCAAGATCATCAATTTCTCATGTGTGGATAAGGAGATATGATCAAAACTTGACAAAGTGTACATGGAACTTCAAATGAGCATAACTTCTCAACCAAAGCTCCAAATTGGATGGCTTTTTTTTCATTTTTCTTCTCTTAACCTCTAGTTTCCAAATCCTACATTGCATTACATGAATTATATTCACATGATCATTTGATAATTTCTTGGATTTTTGGAGGGAAAACTTGAAATTTAAAATTGGTGCATGGCTTGATCATTTTACCATTACCATTGGCTCCAAAATCAAATTTTAAGTGGAAATGAATCAGATTTTCGTGCACTATTCACCATGCATTTCATGCATAGGGTGAAAAATCACATTTGCCAAAACACTCCATAACTCACTAATTCCATTTGCAAATTGGTTTAAGCATAATTAAACATGATTAGGGGGAGGTATAAAAGCCAAACTCTAACTGTTTTTCAGGAGAGGCTTCATAATTTCATATCTAGATCAAATTCATCAAACTTTTCTCTCAAAATTTTCTCTCAATTTCTTCAAACAAATCACATTCCATTGCTTGATTCATCATCTGGAAGCATCCTTGAGCAAGTTTGGAAGAGAATTCACATGAAATCGTGCCTGTTTGAAGCATATGCAAGCTTGAACTCATCCATGGTGAATCCGAATTCTGGTGGAATCAAGTGCAATTGAACTTCAAGCTTTCATCCAATCAACTCTACAAGCTGCATAGAGGAAGTTTGGAGCATCACAAGGCCTGAATCACACGAATTCCAGATCTGCACTTCAAGAGGTCACCAAATCGAATTTCTCTTTTCTCAAAATTATTGTGATATTATTGTAGATCCATGTTTGCTGGTCATGCTGAGCTTTAAATCGTGAAATTCCATGCATGTTTGAGTGAGCTAGGGTTAATTAAAGTTCCATGGTTGAATTTTCATTTGCTCGATTCTATGAATATGTGATGATCCATGCCATTTCCATGCTTGATTCATGATCTATGTTGAATATCCTCCATGTTGATGTGCTCATTTGTGAAATCTGGAGATTTTGTTCTTGCTGATGATGAACAGGACACTGTTCATCTTCTTCACGAGGAAGAAGGTGAAGTGCAGAGATTAGGCCACGGTTTTAATTTCCATTTGCCACACAAATGCGTTGCCTATGTGTTTGTCCCAGGGTTAATTGTGATTGGTGCATGAAAATTCCATGCGTGCGTTTCTATTGGCCCGAGCGTGTGTTGACTGGTGTTGACTGCCAGCACATTAAGTGAAACGCCGCGTTTCACATGCTGGCGCCAAATTTTCAAAAATTAAATAAATTATTTCATTTCATTTTCTTTTATTTGTCACACTTTATTTCATTTCATTTCAAATCTTCAAAAAATCATATCTAATTGAAAACTTATCCAAAAATTACCAGTTTTTTGCATTGTTTTGCATTTTCTGTCTATTATTTTTTGATCATTTTTCCATAAATTGTGCTTGGCTGGATTATTTTTTGTGCTAGGGTATGTGAGCATGTATGCATTTTGTACCTTGCCTTGCTTATTCATTTGTGAAATGCTGGTTTTTAATCCAATGAATCTGAAAATTTGCATGATGAAACTAGACATGTTGCTTGACATTTTGGTGTTGATTTCGTATTTTTATCATGTGTCATTTCTGTTTTATGATCATGTTAAGTTGGTGTGACAAATTGTGTCACACCTTTGCTTGTTCAACTTGATTGATGTGTTTGCCATGCCAAATGATCTCCAAATGTCCTGATTTTTTGTGTGATGCTTGATATGAATGTTGAGATTGCTCATGAATTTTCTTGGAATTTTTTGAATCATTTC
The DNA here is from genome assembly GCF_024323335.1 of Lathyrus oleraceus. Classification (NCBI taxonomy): domain Eukaryota; kingdom Viridiplantae; phylum Streptophyta; class Magnoliopsida; order Fabales; family Fabaceae; genus Lathyrus; species Lathyrus oleraceus. The sequence goes on along the minus strand of NC_066583.1, from coordinate 628,794,937 downwards.
TGATTTAATTGAGATTTATCATTCTGGTTGGTCACTTTTGATCTTTAAAATTGCCTTGAACTTCAATTGATCATGAAATGGATTTGGTAATTGATATTGAGATGAGACCTTTTGGATTGTTTCAAGATATGTTTGAAGTTGATTCATGTTAATTTTCAGCTTCTGTTTTGAATTTTTTCTCCATCTTTGACCCTAGGCTTTGACCTAGTGGTTTGCCTCTCACATTTGAGCTTTGATTTCAGGTTGAACATCCAAGTTCCATAGTTGTTGATGCTCCATCACTTGAGCATTGATATTTGCCTTTGACTGCTAATTTTTGTGTGTTTTGTAGGTTGATGTAAACTCATTTGAGTTTGACCTTTGGCTTACACATTGTGTACATTGGGATTGTTTGTTGCTTATTGACTGTTGTTTGATTGTCTGAACTTTGTATTGATTTGTTTGATGTTTCCACAGGTACATTAGTTGCTTGAAGTTCATTTTGAACTTTGCTTTGCTTGGTTGCTTAACCACCTAGGTATAACTCTCTGACTTCATGTAGTCTGGAAGACCTGTCCTGTTATGTGGGCAGGCACCTGTCTGAAGCCCTCCTTAAGAGGCAATGCTTGTGAATGTTTACTTTTGTGACAAGCAGGAAAAGTCCTCTTATGAGGCAATTGGCAGATAAAAGAGATGTGCAATCCATCTCCTGCTATTCAGTGTGTCATCCACTTTGCTCACACCATGTGTTGATGCATTATGGATATTAACCTAAGATCTTTGTTGTGTCAGTCATATGTGGAGAAGAGTTCCTACATTCTGAACTCCCACACTTTCATTTGTCTGAAGCTCTCCCAGGCCAGGGATAAGAGCTGTGAGGTCTTACCCTCACTTCCCATTTCATCTGCTTCACCCTAACTCTCAATGTTAGGGTTAAGAGCTAACTACACCCGATTCCAGTTGGCTTGTGTTTCACAGCCTAACCTTGTATGAGCCCATTTGTTTGCATATAGTGTGTGTGCTTGCTTTTTTTGCTTGTATGACTTTGCCTGTGCTGTTTAGGATAGCTTGCTGCCTGTGCAAGTTAGATAGAAACCTCAACCTAGGACCATGGTGGATTTGTATGATAACTATTAGGCTCGAGTCAGTCTCCCTTCTAGTTTGTCATTTCCCAGTCTCTGGTTAGGATAGAAGTTTCTCCCCTGTTAAGGGGAACTACGTTGCCCTGATCCTCATACCAGATGAGGTACGTAGGCAGGAGATCATACGAGATCTCTCCGGGCACCCTTTTTCCTTTTGTGTGTGTTTACTTGACAGTTATTAGGCTCGAGTGTCAGACTCCCTATTAACTTGTTTGTTTGTTAACCTTCTTGTGTGTGTTAGGAGATGGATGTAAGACCAGCGATTGGCATTCCGTATCCTATTGGTGTTTGTTTGTGTGGAGTCTGACGTAAGTCCAGCGATTGACAGTTGGTTTCCTGTGTGTGTTTGTTGGTTCGGAGTCTGATGTAAGTCCAGCGATTGGCATTCGGTTTCCATGTTTGCCTGTTTGTGTGGAGTCTGACGTCTGCCCAGCGATTGGCAGTCGGTTTCTTGTGTGGGTGTTTTTGTTTCGGCGTGCGTGAGCCGAACTACGGTAGCTATGATTCTCATTCCAGATGAGATACGTAGGCATAGGATGCGATATCCTAGCGAGCTCGTTCCCCTTTTCTTCCATCTGTTTTGTTTCTAGTGTGTGTGTGCATTCTTTTGAGCAGTTTTAGCAACCTTATCCTTTCTTTCTGAGCGTGGATCCCGTCGAGTACGACGGATGCGTAGGGGTGCTAATACCTTCCCTTTGCATAACCGACTCCCGATCCCATCTCTCTTTGGTCGCGAGACCATGTCTTTTCCAGGTTTACTTCGAGTGTTTCCTTTCCCTCTTTTGGGATAAATAACGCACGGTGGCGACTCTGTTTGTTTTGTTTTGCCCGCCGGTTGTTTTTCACGGATGCGACAACTGGCGACTCTGCTGGGGATATAAGAAGTTGACCTCTTGCTGGTCCATCTTCCCTAAGCGAGTCTCTCCTAGCGCTCTCTAGGATAGTTTAGGTTGCTTGTGCTGCTCTATTTATTGCATTTATGTTTATTATACTGTGCATATGTATATTTGCATAAATGTTTGCATGCATCATATTATCTTTGTGTTGTCCTCTATACAGGTTAGTTCCTCTGATTTGGGGGTGGGTGTTCTGAGTGGGGCCTAATACCCAGGCCCGAGTATACACCTAGGATTAGCGTGGTCTCATGTCTCTTCACATGTTGTATGACATGATGCGGAGATGTGACATACCACAGTCGGACGAGGTTCATTTGAGAGAGTCCTTCCGGGTGGAGTTATTCCACTTAGGTTGGATTATCTCATCTGAGCTATTGACTTCGGTGACCGTTCTTTCCCGGATCTTTGGTTTAGACGATCTTATGAGAGCTGCAACGGCACACCCGAAAGGGCAAACCTGTTGACTATTTTTGCCCGATTGTCGAGACCATTATCCGCCTTAGGATGACCTGATTAGAATTTACCTGTGAGGAAGGGTTGATTCCTGCAGATGCATTGTTCTGATGGTGACTTTGTTGGTGACTATTGGTTCAACCGTTGATCAGAGTCCTATTTATAAGTAGGATTTATGGATATTTATTTCCGAGACGCCGGAATTCTGTCAGTGATATTTATCAGTGGGGATCCGTTTATTTCAGGATTCCCCGGGCTGGTTCAGAGGGTCTTGTGGTTGTCTGTTCAGAGGATCTTCTGGTGATGATGGTGATGTATTCTCCGATTCCGTTTATTTCGGAACTCATGAGTTGGATTTATGGCCATTTATTCCCTCAGATGGTTGAGATCAATTTAGAGATCAGGGCTTCAGTACGGTGGATGTTCAGATGACTTGGAGGATGGCACAATGCATTGCATCCATACATCCGCATCATTCCCATTTTGCATTCATCTGCATCTAACCTATGTCTAGCCATATGGGGAGTATTATTGATTGAGAATCTGGTTGAGAGACATCTTGAATGTCAGAATGTAGACGTCAAAATATTATCTGTCTCGATGAAACCAGGATCGAAAAACAGAGTGTTCCTCATATGGATAAACATTGCATTCAGGCATGAATCATAATAATTTGTTTTCTATTTTGCAGGTGTCGGTTTCTAACGTGCTTGATTGTTTCAGGAATCATTGCTCGTGCGCGTAGAGTTATACCCTTGCACACAACACGTCCACACAAATACTTCACCAGACGCAACACACCTAGGCTGATGGATCTACCCAATACAGATATTCTCGAGTTGAAGGAGAAAATGAATGAACTGATCAATGTCATGCAAGGGTTTGCCGTAGGGCAGAAAGCACTTGCTGATAAAGTGGAGAAGCTCGAGCGGGCTTCAGCTGCTAACAGTGGTGTCAACTTGGAGGGTGTCTCCAACCATGGCCTTGGTGGTTCAAAGGATGGAGGAGATCTCGGAAAGAGGACAACTGCGGGTGTAGTGACTAATAATGCTGGTGGTTTTGGTGTTGCCACAGGTGGTGGACCGGGTCCGATGGGCAATAATTTGAAAGACAGTCTGTTTCCTCCTTTCTTCGGGGCCGAGGAAGATAGAGAAGAAGACCAGTTCTTCGTGCTTAATGAACAGTTTGGTCAATATGGTGTCCAACCACCAAACAAAGAGATTCAGTTGCTGGCGGAGAAAATCAGAGCTCTAGAGAGTTATGCTACTCCGGGGGTTGTTAATATGTCGAACATGGGGCTGGTTGAGGGGATTGTGATCCCACAAAAGTTCAAAGCGCTTGCGTTTGATAAGTATAATGGGAGTTCTTGCCCGGAAACTCACCTCCAGGCTTTTGTCCGCAAGATTTTTGCTTATACAATGGACCAGAAGTTGTGGATGTACTTCTTCCAGGACAGTCTGTCCGGAGGATCCCTGGAATGGTACACCAAATTGAAGTCTTTTGACATCAAAAGCTGGCAGGATCTTGGTGATGCATTCTTTAAACAGTACCAGTTTAATGCTGACATGGCTCCTAGTCGTACCCAGCTGCAGGGTATGTCTCAGAAGCCTAATGAGGGGTTTAAGGAATATGCACAGAGGTGGAGGGAGTTGGCTGCCCGAGTCCAACCTCCATTGGTGGATAGAGAAATGTCAGATCTGTTTATGGGTACCCTTCAGGGGACATTTGCAGAGAGGATGGTTGGATGCCCGATTACCAATTTCGCTGATATTATGGTGGCCGGAGAGAGAATTGAAAGTTGGTTAAAGATGGGGAAAATCCAGGGTAATGCTTCGTCATCTGGATTGAAGAAGCCCTTTGGAAATGGTCAGAGGAAGAAGGAGGGTGACACCAGTGCAGTGTATGCTCAGAGGGGACAGAGTAGGGATCGTTATTACCAGCACACTGTTGCGGTAACTATTCCTGTTGATAATCAACAACAGCAACAATAACAACCGTAACAACAAAGACAACCGTTTCAACATAGATCACAGAGGGCCGGGTATCAAGTAAGAGGACGAATGACTGATCGTCAATTTGATAGGCCACCTGTAACCTACTCATTCTTGCTGAAGAAGTTGAAGGATTTGGGGTTGGTCCAGCTGAGAACTTTGGCTCCGTTGAGACCTGATCAGAGGCCTCCCAGTTTTGATGAAAACGCCAAATGTGAATTTCACTCAGGTGCTCCTGAACACAACGTAGAAAATTGCAAAGCTTTTAAGCATGTGGTCCAGGACTTGGTGGATTCTAAGGCAATCAATTTTGCACCGTCTCCAAATGTGAATGCTAATCCCATGCCTGCGCATGGTCAGATGGGGGTGAATGCAATTTCTGAAGATGGTAGAAGAATCGGGTTGTTGAGTGTGGATCAGTTGAAGACTCCATTGGCTGAGATCAGAAGACAGTTGTTGAAGAATGGGGTCTTTCCGGGCTGTGATAACTGTTGTGTTGCGTGCACTGTTGCTATCAATGAGTGTGTTTCCTTGAGAGAGGTTGTCCAGAAGATGATGGATGAGGGAGGCCTCAGGTTTGAGAGAGTTGATTTGGTGAAGGAAGATGTCTCCACCATAACCATTTACTTCGACCCGGTTGATTTGTCAACGCTGGCCGATGCGGCTCCAGTTACTATCACGGTACCTGGGCCAATTCCTTATGACAAAGATGACGCCGTGCCGTGGCATTATGGTGGAGAAGTCTATTGTAATGGGGAGAAATTGGAGGATCAAACTGCAAGTGAAGCCACCATTTCAAAGGTGGATAATGCCGGACCCAGTGGTTTCACTCGCAGTGGAAGGTTGTTTGCCCCTGATGCTTTGAGAAGTGAGGAAGGAGAAAAAGAAAAGAAAGAAAAGGCCGAGGCTTTAGCCAGGGCAAGAGGGAAACAAGTGATAAATGAAGGTACTCCTGTGGTGACACCGGCGCCTGGTGGGTTGGAGAAAGAACTTGATGATGAAGCTGAAGAATTTCTGAGGATCATCAAGAAGTCAGAGTATAAGCTTGTTGACCATCTGCAGCAGACCCCATCTAAGATCTCAATCTTGTCATTGTTGCTGAGCTCCGAGGGGCATAGAGAGGCTTTATTGAAAATCTTGAAGAGAGCCTATGTTCCCCAAGAGATCACAATTAATCAGTTGGAGACGGTGGTGTCAAATGTTAATGCCAGCCATGGGCTAGGTTTGACTGATTTGGATCTAACTGTGGATGGGCGGAATCATAATAGGGCATTACACATTGCTATGGAATGTAAAGGGGGCGTACTTTCGCACGTGTTGGTTGATACCGACTCGTCTTTAAATGTGCTGCCAAAGAAAGCCCTGGCGAAGCTGGACTGCGAAGGGTTAATTTTGATGCCCACAGACCTGGTTGTGAGAGCTTTTGACGGTTCGAAGCGGGTTGTGTTCGGGGAAGTGGAGCTTCCGGTGAAGATCGGGCCTGAGGTGTTCAAGTCGGTATTTTATGTCATGGATATTCAGTCGGCATACAGTTGCCTGTTGGGTCGCCCATGGATTCATGCTGCAGGGGCAGTGACTTCGACTTTGCACCAAAAGCTGAAGTACATCTGGGACGGGCAGGTCGTCACCGTTTGTGGGGAGGAAGACATCTTCGTCAGCCACCTATCATCGTTCAAATATGTGGAAATGGACGGTGAAATTGTGGAAACACCAAGCCAAGCATTTGAAACCGTTAAGGTGGAGAATGCTCTTTTTGCCAAAGAAGAGGAGAAACCGTCCATTTCTTCGTATAAACAGGCTGCTGAGGTGGTGAAGAGTTGAAAAGCTCATGGTTGGGGAAAAATGATGGATATCGCCGCCAAGAAAGATAGATTTAGAGTGGGTTATCAGCCGGGCCGAGGCTCGTCTGGACAGAGCAAGGGACGTCGTCCGTCATTCACATTCACCAGTGCTGGAATGCTGGATCCAGATCACATCTGTATGGTGGGTGAAGAAGTTGACAATGACTGTGAGATGGATCAATGGATAAAGCTGTGCGTACCAGGGATGGAAGTCCAGAACTGGAAGGCCGAAAAGATCATCACTGTCACTCTACTTGAAGAGTAATATTTTCTGTTTTCAATTTTATTTGCATGGAAGCCATACGTTTTGCCCGAAACGTAATGGTTCATTGTAAGGGCCACCTCATGTTTCATTTTGCAAAATTTGCATCATAAATAAATGGATGTTTTTCAATTAAAAGCGGTGTTCCCTGTTTTTCATTTATTTTTGCAGTTTAATAAAAATAAAAATGGCAATGTTTTCATTTTCCTTTTCAATTTGTCTCGCTCCGGTTCTAAAGCAATGCATGAATCAACATTCATGCAGATGCGATCATTCTCCGGATCTCATTGATAACAATCCTGTTACACCCTCATATGACTTCGATAATCCGATCTATCATGCCGAAGAAGAAGGCGAAGAAGATTGTGAACTGCCAGGGGAATTATCCAGGTTGTTGAAACAAGAGGAGAAGGTGATTCAGCCGCACGAGGAGCGAGTTGAGGTTGTGAATCTGGGTACCGACGAGTCAGAAAGGAAGTGAAAATCGGGGCCGCTTTGGAGGGAAGTGTCAAGAGCAGAATGGTGGCATTGTTGAAAGAATATGTCGACATCTTTGCCTGGTCGTATCAAGATATGCCAGGGTTGGATACCGATATTGTTGTGCACAAGCTACCGTTGAGAGCAGATTGTCCTCCAGTAAAGCAGAAGTTGCACAGAACTCGACCTGAGATGGCAATGAAAATTAAAGAGGAAGTGCAGAAGCAGTTGGATGCTGGGTTCCTCGCTGTCACCAATTATCCGCCTTGGGTCGCGAACATTGTGCCAGTGCCGAAGAAGGATGGGAAGGTGAGAATGTGTGTGGACTATCGGGATCTGAATAGAGCTAGCCCGAAGGATGATTTCCCATTACCTCACATTGATGTGTTGGTAGATAATACAACTCAGTTCTCGGTGTTTTCCTTCATGGATGGTTTTTCTGGCTATAATCAGATCAAAATGTCGCCAGATGATATGGAGAAAACAACGTTCATCACACCGTGGGGCACTTTCTGTTATAAGGTGATGCCATTTGGTCTCAAGAACGCCGGTGCTACTTATCAGAGAGCCATGGTGACTTTGTTTCATGATATGATTCATCATGAAATCGAATGCTATGTTGATGACATGATAGCAAAGTCCCAGACAGAGGAGGGGCACTTGGTAGATCTGGCCAAGTTGTTTGACCGGCTGAGACAATTCAAACTAAGGTTGAATCCGAATAAGTGCACTTTCGGGGTGCGGTCTGGTAAATTGCTGGGGTTCATTGTAAGTGAAAGAGGAATCGAGGTTGATCCTTCTAAAGTAAAAGCAATACGAGAAATGCCTGAATCGAGAACGGAGAAGGAGGTTCGTGGTTTCTTAGGTAGATTGAACTACATTTCGCGGTTCATATCTCATCTAACCGCCACGTGTGAACCTATATTCAAGCTATTGAGGAAAAATCAAACAGTCAGGTGGAATAATGATTGCCAAGCGGCATTTGAAAAGATAAAAGAGTATTTGCAGGAGCCTCCGATTCTGATGCCTCCTGTGGAGGGACGACCGTTAATCCTGTACTTGACAGTCCTCGAGGGGTCTATGGGGTGTGTATTGGGGCAACATGACGAGTCTGGTCGAAAAGAGCATGCCATATATTACCTTAGCAAAAAGTTTACCGACTGTGAAACAAGATATTCACTGCTCGAGAAAACTTGCTGTGCTTTGGTCTGGGCTGCTCGCCGACTGAGGCAGTATATGCTGGTCCATACCACTTTATTGATTTCCAAGATGGATCCAATCAAGTACATTTTTGAGAAGCCAGCATTGACCGGACGGGTTGCGAGGTGGCAAATGATTTTGACCGAATATGATATACAATATACCTCTCAGAAAGCAATCAAGGGGAGTCTATTGTCCGATTACCTCGCTCAGCAACCCATTGAGGATTATCAACCGATGAAGTTTGAGTTCCCTGATGAGGACATCATGTTTCTCAAATCGAAAGATTGTGAGGAACCAATCCCGGAGGAGGGGCCTGACCCTGAATCCGAATGGATTCTGATGTTTGACGGGGCCGTTAACGTGAATGGTAGCGGAGTTGGTGCTGTTTTGGTTACGTCAAAAGGATCCCACATTCCTTTTGCTGCCCGACTAACATTTGAGTGCACCAACAACGTGGCTGAATACGAAGCTTGTATCCTGGGGATTGAAGAGGCGATTGATTTGAGGATCAAGAACCTTGTTATATATGGAGATCCAGCTTTGGTTGTGAATCAAGTTAACAGGAAATGGTATACGCATCAATCTCATTTAATTCCGTATCGGGACTATACGAGGAGATTGTTGACGTTTTTCACCAAGGTGGTGTTGCATCATGTGCCTAGAGAAGAGAATTCGTTGGCAGATGCTTTGGCTACTCTGGCCGCCTTGATTAAGGTGCAATGGTGGAATCAGTTCCCCAGTGTTGAGGTGGGACGTCTAGATAGGCCGGCTTATGTGTTTGCTGTTGACACAGTGCCTGATGATGAGAAGCCGTGGTATTACGATATCAAGCGCTATTTGGAAACCCAAGAGTATCCTGAGGGAGCATCCAAGAAGGACCGAAAGACTCTGCGGAGGTTGACCATGTTGTTCTACTTGAATAAGGATGGGGTTTTGTACAAGAGAAATTTTGATTGGGTTTTGCTCAGATGTGTTGATGACAAAGAAGCAAGCCAATTGATGAAAGAGGTTCACGAGGGGTCGTTCGGTACCCATGCCAGTGGGAATGCAATGGTGAAAAAGTTGTTACGGGCTGGATATTATTGGATGACAATGGAGGCCCAATGTTTCAATTTTGTGCGAAAGTGTCATAAATGCTAGATTTATGTTGACAAGGTGCACGTGCCTCCAAATCCGTTGAGTTTGATGTCGTCTCCGTGGCCGTTTGCTATGTGGGGCATCGATATGATTGGGAAGATTGAGCCTACGGCTTCGAATGGGCACCGGTTCATATTAGTGGCTATTGATTACTTCACCAAGTGGGTGGAAGCAGTCTCTTATGCGAACGTGACAAAGCAGGTTGTTGCCAGATTCCTAAAGAGAGACATCATTTGCAGATATGGGGTTCCCGAAAGAATCATTACTGATAATGGTTCTAATTTGAACAACAAGATGATGGCAGAACTGTGTCGGGAATTCAAGATCGAGCATCACAATTCTTCTCCTTATCGTCCGAAGATGAATGGGGCGGTTGAGGCAGCCAATAAGAATATAAAGAAGATTGTGCAGAAGATGGTTGTGACCTATAAGGACTGACATGAGATGTTGCCGTTTGCATTGCATGGGTATCGAACTTCGGTGCGTACTTCTACTGGGGCAACACCTTTCTCGTTGGTATATGGAATGGAAGTCGTGCTACCGGTTGAGGTTCAAATTCCCTCTTTGAGAGTCCTGATGGATGTGAAATTGCAAGAGGCTGAATGGGTAAGGACCCGGTATGAGGAGTTAAGCCTGATTGAGGAAAAGAGGCTGACGACCATTTGTCATGGGCAGTTGTACCAGCAGAGGATGAAGCATGCTTTTGACCGAAAGGTATGACCTTGGGTGTATCATGTAGGGGATCTGGTGCTGAAAAGGATCCTTCCTCCTCAAAACGATCGTAGGGGCAAGTGGACACCTAATTATGAAGGTCCATTCGTGGTCAAGAAGGTTTTCTCTGGCGGAGCCTTGTTGTTAACGACCATGGATGGCGAAGATTTTCCATCCCATGTGAATGCGGACGTAGTTAAAAAATACTTCGTATAAGAGACCCGCTGGACAAAAAGAATAAAATAGTCCAGGCAAAAATGGGCATCCCGGCGAACCCAAAAAAAACAATAAAATAAAAAGGTTCGGGCAAAAATTAGGGATAAAAAAGAAAAAACTGTACACCCGGCAAGTCGAAAACCCGCAAGGGCGGCTTGGGCAAAAAAGGGTATCCCGGTGGACTGAAAACCCGAAAGGGCGGTCCAGGCAAAAGAGGGATTGAGACGAACAACTGCGTCTAGCATGATCGTTTACTTTGGATATGACATGGATAATCCTCGGTAGGGAGCAGTCGGAAACGTCTTGTTCAAAAGGCAGAAGGTACGGAGAGTCTGAGGATATATGGGGTGTAACCGAGTTGGAACTCGATGAGATCACGGTTTCACATTGCCATTAGGATAGATTTTTCCTTTTGTGCGCAATTACCTCTTTTCAGGAATTGCTTCCTTTGTAGTGCTCAGTTATGAGCCACACTTTTTCAATCAATAAAATGCATATTCAGTCAAATAATTTTGTTTTTGTTTTCATTACCGCTTTGATTGCAAAAATATCCAATTGTTTGTGATAAAGAATCTTTGCATTTTAAGACATACAGGTTCCTTCCAGTGCATGCCTATAAGATTGAAAACTTGAAATCTTATTCGGAAGGTTGAGTGACCCAAGTGTTGAAATTTTGGCACGCCTGGGGCACGTTGTTATCTAACGATCTTTTTTGCAGGTGATGTTAGATGTTTTCACTCACTTGCAGGTTGTGATGTGAAGCTTTTGACAAAAGATCCCCGTGGAGTCCAATCAGGGACAAGAGACTGAAAGAATGGTGGAAAGACGGCGAAAGACGTACGACGATCCTGGAGTATTAATCAAGAAGACTCTTCAAAGTCTGAAGAATTGGAAAGTTGATACCAATTTGAGGGGTTCGATCTCCGTAGAGTACGGAGAAGTCAAGAATACAAGGTGATGAATCAGAAAGGTCCAGACGAGTCTGGGAGCTCTCAAAAGTGGAAAGCTGACACTGGAGTTGGATGTGGAATACCAGGGTTCGACGAGTCGACGGGTGTTCTGTGCCAGACTTTCCTTGTTTCCCCAAGTAGAGGCGGAATTATTATCCCCAGCAGTTTCGAGGCTGGTATTTCCTCAGCAGCCAGGCCGGAAGGTTGCTATTTCTCCTAGCAGGGTTGGAGATTACTATTTCCCCAACGAAGGTGTCCGTTGCTGGTTTTTCCCCTAGCAAGTCAAAGACCGTTGTTTCCCCACAGAGTGCGTTGTTGGTTTATTCCCCAGCGGAGTCCCCAAGCGGGTCGGTTGCAGAGGAGGCTATCTCTGGTAAGGGTGGTCCTTTTCCCAGCAGCAGTGCTATTCCCCAGCAGGGTGGAGATTGGAGTGTTGTCGAGTTCCTCAGCAGAGTGCCTTGAGCTCCCCAGAAGAGTCCCTTGAGGGGGATACTTTTTATGCATTCATCATTTAGATAAGCATAGCATGTTACATAGCTAATTGCGTAGCATTTCCATGATTATGGAGCATTACACTAAAAAATCATCATGCATAAGCATTGCAAGCATAAGCTAGTCTCAAGCCGTGGTTATTGTTTGAGAGGTGGTTTCGCCAGAAGGTGAAGATGTTACTCCGAGGAGTTTGGCATCGTGATTTTGAATCAACAATATTCCCCAGTAGTGCGATATTGGAGGAAGGGTTTCTGTCGTGCAGAGATGGAAATGCTAATCAAAGAAGTTTCGGGGTCCAAGAAAAGAACAAAAAGAAAAGTAAAGAGAGAAAAATCCCCAGCTAAGCGCGAAGTTTTCGTTTGCTAGGGTTCAATAGAGGATAGCGGGCTCATGGCTTGTTATCCCCCGCGTGGGTCACTGGCGCGTGCCGCCTCACTTATCATTGTCTCTTATTTCTGCCGATACTGACAGGCATGATGCGTTTTTCGGGTATTCAGACCGTTGCGGCACTCAGGCCAGTTTTTCGGGTATTCAGACCGTTGTGGCGTTCAGGCCAGTTTTTGGGTATTCAGACCGTTGTGGCGTTCAGGCCAGTCTTCCGGTGTTCAGACCGAGGTGGGTGTTCAGACCAGTTTCCGATTTTCAGATCGAAGAAGTTTCCGACGTTCAGGTCGACGCACTTGTGGCATTCAGGCCAATTTTCCGGTGTTCAGACCGAGGTGGGTATTCAGACCAGTTTCCGATTTTCAGATCGAAGAAGCTTCTGAAGTTCAGGTCGATGCAGCTTGCGGCATTCAGGCCAGGGTTCCGGTATCCAGACCGAAGTGGTATCCAGACCGAAGTGGTACCCAGACCGAAGTGGTATTCAGACCGAAATGGCGTTCAGGCCAATCTCTCGGTGTTCAGACCGACATTAATACTCTCATGTTCCGATGCTCAGTATTCAGGCTGACGAGCGGTGTTCAGGCCATGATGGTATTCTTGTGTTACCATTTATTTTGGTATCCAGGTCAACGTTCCTTTTCAGTATTCAGGCCGACTTTTTCACTGTACTGTCGCATTACGCGAAAAACCGGCGGGAAAACAAGAACAACAGAGCCGCCACCATGCGTTATTTATCCCAAAGGAGGGAAAGGAAACGCTCAGAGTAAACCTGGAAAAAGCATGGTCTCGCGACCAAAGAGAATGGGATCGGGAGTCGGTTATGCGAAGGGAAGGTATTAGCACCCCTACGCATCCGTCGTACTCGACGGGATCCACGCACAATAGGAAGGGAAAATGGTTGCTAAAAACACTGCTCAAACAAACATCTACACAGGCTGGAAGGGACACAAGAAAACAGACAAGACTGACTCGGCAGGACATCGCGTCCTGGGCCTGCTTAGTCTATCAAGCATAGACATCAGAGTCTAAGTAGTTCGGACTGGGGAAACGACACATGCTCGCTAGGATGTCGCATCCTATGCATACGTATCTCCTTGGACGAAGGAGAATCAGAGCATTCGTAGCTCGGCTGACACGCACACAAACAAACACAGGCAAAGGCAAACGTGGAGCCTGAATGCCAATCACTGGACTTACATCAGCATCCAAACCAAAACACACACAAGAAGGCAAACGTGGAGCCTGAATGCCAATCACTGGGCTTACATCAGCATCCGAACCAAAACACGCACAAGAAGGCAAAACAAAGACACAGGCGAAAGAAGGGTCTCGATTGCAACTAGGGCAAGAGAAAGGGAAGGTCTCAATCGCAACAAGGGCGAGAGAAAAGAATTAGTGTTAGTTGTTAGTCAAACTCGACAAGACATCGCATCTCGTGCCTACGTATCTCATCTGGACATGAGAATCAGAGTTGTCGTAGTTCGGCTAAACTATTCCTGTTGGTTTGTGTTTTTTAAGTGGACAACGTCAGTACGCAATCTACCGGATGCTCGACCTTTGGAGACTTACTCGCCTGTAGTAGAAGGAGTGGACGTATCCTTACGAGGGGATAATGTTTGTTTGTGTTTTAGGAAAGCTCAAGCAAGAAAGGAAGTCCTATACGAAGGAACCGTGCTACCTTAATTGACATGCAAACGAGACTACGCGGAGTCTAGCAAACCTAGGGGATACAATCACACCACACAAACATATACAGCATGAAATAAACACACCAACAAGGGGCTCAAACATCAGGGCTAGGCTTTAGTCGAGGGGTCATATCAACCTCAACAAACAAGCCTCTGTATCGGGGTAAGGTTAGCTCTTAACCTTGCCATTGAGGGGCTAAGGTGAAGCTGATGAAGGGTGAGTGAAGATGAGACTTCACAGCTCTTATCCCTGGTCAGGGAGAGCTTCAGACAAAGGAGCGTGGGTTCAGAATGTGGGAACCCTTCTACGCTCAAGACTCTGACACAACTGTACATTGTACAAGATCTTGGGTTTGTGTCCCAATGCATCAACACAGTGGTGTGAGCAGAGGGACGACTCAACAGAATAGCGGGGGATAGATTGCATATCCCTTTGATCCGCCAATTGCCTCATAGAGGTCTTCACCTGCTTGGCACAAAGGTAAACAATCACAAACATCGCCTCTTAAGGAGGACTTCAGACAGGTGCCTGGCCAAGTAACAGGCCAGGTCTTCCAGACTACATGGAGTAAGGAAATCATACCTCAGTGCAAATTGCTTATCAAGCAAAGCAAAGCAATATTAGCAACTAATGTACCTGAAATCAATCAAATATCATCAGTATACTAATCACACAACTAAACAGCAAATGGTTCACAATTAACTATAAACAGACAAACACAAGCCAATGCACCAAGGTGCAAGTCATTAAGGCTCAAGCTCAGATATCAAACCCTGCAAAACAAAGTCAAAATTAGCTATATACAAGTCACAAGTCAACTCCAATGGAGGCACATCATCAAGCATAGGCCATTTGTGCTATTAACCTGAAACACAACTCAAAAGTGAGATCACAAACCACTAGTTCAAGACTAGGGTCAAAATGAGAACAAATCCAAAACTGAACATGAAACTCATTTAATCAAGAGATAACACGTCCTAAAACTATGGGAGCATGCAAGATTGAATTATTTCTAAGCCTAAGGGTAGAATAGTCATTTCACAGTTAGGGAGTAATATTGAACCAAAATTCTATTTATATCTAACCTAGACTAAATATTTCTAAAATCTAAGTAATTCTAATCTAAAACTGTTTAATTCTAATCATTAACGGTAACTAAACAATTAACCTCCTAATCACATCTAATTATTTCTAAAAATCTATTAGACTATTCTAAACATTATTCTAAATCAACATATTCTAATTCTAATTTGACAACTAATTAAAATGGTTTCCAAATTCTAAAATTAATTTCTAATTGTCCTAAACAAACTCTAATCCTAATTTTCCTAATTAATTTCTACAGTTATTGTATTTCTAAAAAACATTTCTAATACTAATCCACCTAATTGACTCTGAAGTTAATCCTAATACTAATGTATTCAATGTAACAGTCCTAAGATTAATTTCTAATTATTATTTAATTCTAATTCTGATTCTACAATTACTCAAGCAATATTCTAAAATCATTATTAAAAAAACTATTCCTAGCATTACTCTAACTGTATCCTATCAATCCTACTTATTACTAATTATTCTAAATAACACCTAATCCTCTAATTACGCTAGTTACAAACTTAATTAACCTAATTATATACTAATTGATACTCTAATTAAACCAAAAACAGTTAGAATTCAACAAAAAAACTTGGAAGAAAACCTGAATTGGACTTTTGATCTGTGGGGGTGTAGTAGGAAAACGCACGGGCCTTGGACTCAAACGGCCACAGTTGAATGGAGAGAGTCCGTGTACAACCTTCACGTAAGCTCAAATTGGACAGGGGAAAAGCACTTATTCAGAGAAGCTCTTGTGACGCGTTTGGATTCTTGGATTCCGGCGCCTTCAACCACTGCGTTCACGAGGATTTAGCACAAGCCGGAAGAAACGATCAACTCCAACACAACAATGCGTTATCCTTCTCACAGAATTGACTTCAACGATTATTACGATTCAAGGATTCAAGAACTCGCGGTGTTAAGCAATCCACCATGGTTCGCGATGTTCGATCTTTATTGATAGTTCAGATACTCGAAGATCCGCGATTCATCTCACTCCATTATCGTATGTGCGGATGGAAGAAAAACCACATCGAAATCGGATCGGAAAAACTTACCAGATTAAAGCTCCAATTACAATTAGGTACGAATCTTCCTCTTTCTCTGTTTCGGTTCCTTCTACTGCTTCTTCAATTATCGGTTTCTTTCTGATTGTAGCTTCTCACCAATTCCGTTACGAGTTGCGAGCTTCTACGGATTTTGTTGAAGGTTCTTGGTGGATGATGAAGGCCTCGCTCGCATCTCCGCTTTGAGATGAAGACGAAGACGTAATACCGGTATTGCCGATCGAAATGAAGAAGAAGTCTCTTGGATCGTGAGTTTCCGATTATTCCGATCTCTTCTGGATTTCTCTTTTCTATTATTTCTTCTTTTTTTCTTCTGCTTATCACTTCCGAGAAAGGAGATAATTGCTGCAGAATTGTTGCAGGATCTTTGGCGGTTCGGTTGTGATGATGATAAATTAATGTGGAAGAATTGAAGAGTGAAGATTGGAAGCGGTTGAAGGTTTCGGTGAACGGAGATTACGGTTACGGTTACGGATTCGTAGTGGTTGAAGGTTTGGCTATGGAGTTTGGAGTTTTTGATGAAGGTGATTGTGAATTGAAAACGGTTACGGTGGTTGAAGGTTTTGGTTGAAGGATTGGAAGAGTTTGTGATGAAGTTTGGAAGAAGAAGATTGGGAGAGAGGAAGAAATGAGATTGAGTCCGTTATGTGGAAAAATCTGGAAGTGTAGTGAGGTGAAGGTTTTTTTTGATTTTTTAGAGTTATGAGATTAAGATTAGAAGAAAATTCTGTTATTTGGTTGTGAAATTTTTCTGTTATTATGCAGGTATGGAATTGCATTCCCAGCTTGGCTTGTGCACTTTTTCTTATGTTGGCTCGCTCGGAGCAGCTTTTTGCTTGTGTATTTTGCAGGTTTTTTGTATCGGCTTATGCGGCTTGAAATCTCATTTGCTGTTATGTTTTGCAGTTTGAATAGCAGCTTGAAGTGTAGCTTGGTTTTGATGCCTTGGCTTGGCTTGGCAGTTATTGTGCAGGATTTTGTTTTTGGATTTATGCAGAATTTTATAGCAGAATTTTTTATATGCATTTTTGTTCATTTGTAATGCAGAATTTTTAATGCATTTTATGCAGAATTTTTGATGTGTTGCTGAATTTTGATGTGTTGCTGTTAAATGCAATGCAGAATTTTGGTTTTGTACAAATGGATATGGGTATGATTGGATAATGGCAATTGGTTTTAAACGGATAAACTAAATTGGATATGATTTGTGTTGAGTATTGGATAAAATGGATTATGGTAAAAAAAATGGATATGAAATTGGATAATGATTAAATTGGAATAAAAGTGGTTTTGAGGGATATGGAATTTAGATAGCCGTTAAAAAATGGTTAAATGGATTTGGTTAACTAGAAATGGATATGGTAATGAATGGGTTCTAAAAATAAAAGTGGATTTAGATTTTGATTAAATGGATATGGGTTAAACCAAATGGATACAAATGGATTAATGAACTTGGATTAAAATTGGATAAATGGGCTTAATGGGCTTATGAGATTTTCAAGATGAGATATGGATATGAAAAAATGGTTAATGGGATAAACTTGTGGACTTAACAAAAAAAAAGAAAAGAATGGGCTCAATGCAACCATGATTAAATTTCCACAACCAAATCAACTTTTCCGTAATCAACTAGGATCATCCAACTCAACTTGAATTTCCAAGATTAATTCGAGAAAAGAACGAAATGATTTCTAACCTCAAATTCTTCCAGATAAGTATTTGTAATGACAAATGAACTTCTTTGGGACATGAAGGAAGCGTCTCAACCCATCTCTCCACCTCCTAGCCCTCAGTTGACTTACAGTTGACTTTTATGGGCCTCAGATGACTTGGTCATGCACTGTGGACTTTGAGCTTTCAACACTTGGCCAAATTGCATCAAAATGAACCTTGGGTTCACATAAGCTCATTGGAACACCCATAGGGCCTTTGTCTCATGGAAAAACTTGATCTCTTGCACAATTGACTTCTCCTGATGCCAGTCCTGACTGATGCATTGCAATGGACTATGCAATGTGAATGCAATGTTAATGACCTAAAATGAAATGAATGTACAAATGGGAGGGTGCAAATTTGAGGTGCTACAGCTGCCCCTATTCAATCAACTGGGAACCCGAATGGATGAGAGCAACGACTGTCAGACTTTCAGGGTAAACAGGGATTGAATACCCAGTACCGTAGAATTTGCACACTGCTGGGAATTTTTTTTTGTTTTCTTCTTTCTTTTCAGGGTAAAGCACATCCAGACATCGACACACGATGAATGGGAACAGAAATCATCTCAACTAGATGCCAACGGACAACTAGGAAACACTCAACGTTTACCAAAACCAACGGAGAGGTAACTCAACTCTACTGGGGATAACCAGGAAAGGATACAACCGTACGTCAGCGGACGTAATGGGGAAAAACTACCAAGACCAACGGAGAGGTAACCAACTTGGGGAAAGGTACAACTAGACGTCATAGGACGACTAGGAAAAACTCGACGTTTACCAAGACCAACGGAGAGGTAACCAATCATTAATGAATGAATGGGAAGACTCGACCAGACGTCATAGGACGAAAGGGAGAAGCTCGACGTTTATCGACACCAACGGAGAAGGAGAAAACTCAGCCAGACGTCATAGGACGAAAGGGAGACTCAACGTTTATCGACACCAACGGAGAAGGAGAAAACTCAGCCAGACGTCATAGGACGAAAGGGAGACTCAACGTTTATCGACACCAACGGAGAAGGAGAAAACTCAACCAGACGTCATAGGACGAAAGGGAGACTCAACGTTTATCGACACCAACGGAGAAGGAGAAAACTCAGCCAGACGTCATAGGACGAAAGGGAGACTCAACGTTTATCGACACCAACGGAGAAGGAGAAAACTCAGCCAGACGTCATAGGACGAAAGGGAGACTCAACGTTTATCGACACCAACGGAGAAGGAGAAAACTCAGCCAGACGTCATAGGACGAAAGGGAGACTCAACGTTTATCGACACCAACGGAGAAGGAGAAAACTCAACCAGACGTCATAGGACGAAAGGGAGACTCAACGTTTATCGACACCAACGGAGAAGGAGAAAACTCCACCTGGGGAAGGGTACAACTAGACGTCATAGGACGAATAGGAAAAACTCGACGTTTATCGACACCAACGGAGAGGAGAAAACTCTGAGGGGAATCATATGGTATTACCAAATGATCTGTAGGGAATAAGCAACTAGACATCATCGGACGACTAGGAAAAACTCGACGTTTATCGACACCAACGGAGAGGAGGTTCAACTGGGGAAGACCCTGTGGGGAAAGATATCAACTATACGCCAACGGACGCATAGGAAAAACTCGACGTTTATCGACACCAACGGAGAGGAGGACTCTTCTAGGGAGAGCGAACACAACCAAATCATCAATGGATGATGGGGAAAAACTCGACGTTTATCGACACCAACTGAGAGGAGGAAACTTCACTAGGGAAGGGACGACGTTACGAACATCGAACGATGATGTTTACCGTCACCAAAGAAGACCAGACACTACGCATGACTGGGAAAGCACCGAAAGATGGTGTTTACCGACACCAAAGAAACAACACACGCGGGTGCTGACATGATACTGACATCTACAAGCCTGGGCAAGACTACACACTTGCAGGGGATCTCACCGGGGAACAAGGTCACGACAGTGAGCAAACAGGAAGGAACACCACGGATACCGGGTTGTAGGTATGAAACGAGTGACCGACCAAAACGTGAATTGGTTTGTGTTCAAAAACACTCAACATCCTGAAGAGGGCTAGAAAAGCAGTCTTGTTAGAGGATGGACATTCAATTCCACAAGGAATACGAATCTTACTCGACTGGGGAGGACGACTTCGACCCAAGAGCGCGTGAGACAGATTACCTATAGCCGTCAAAACGTAGATAATAGACTCGCATGGAAGATTATCCATAACTGGGTTGTAGGTTGTTAGATGGATAAAACGACCGAAATCATCCTGAAGAGAGCGAAAGCAAACTTGTTAAAGGACGGACATTCGATTCCACAAGGAATACGAATCTTACTCTGCTGGAGAAAACAATCAAAAGACTGACCAGAGAGTGCATGAGACATATTATCTATAGCCGTCAAAACGTAGATAATAATCTCGCATGGAAGATTATCCATAGTCGGGTTGTAGGCTGTTAAATGGATAAACGACCGAAAAGAAAGGCATCGGGTACCAGGAATAGGTATGCAAAGATGACCAATCAAAAGAGGATGAAGTTGCTTACTCTGAGCAAATATCCGAAAGGAAGGAGAAGACCCACTGGGGACAATACTGCTTGATCAAGGCGAGTATCCAGAGGGGAAAAGAATATCAATACCGCAAACCGGATACTGATAACTGCAAAGAGGGGATTACATCTACCGGTTAGTAGGCAGAAAACCACGGAAAAGTAACCAGTCATCGATAAGATGAGCACACAGGGTTAACTCCACCAAGGGGATGAAAGTGGGACTTTACAACTACCGATTTGTAGGTAGAAAACCACAAAGATAGGACTTACAACTACCGGGTTGTAGGTAGAAGCCAACCGACAGAATGAACCACAAAGGTTACCTCTGCTAGGGGATGAAAGTGGGATTTTACAACTACCGGTTTGTAGGCAGAAAACCACGGGAACAGAAACCGTCATCAACTAGGATGAGCACAAAGGGTTAACCCCACCAAGGGGAGAACGTGGGATTTTACAACTACCAGCTTGTAGGTAGAAAACCACAAAGATAGGACTTACAACTACCGGTTCGTAGGTAGAAGCCACAAATTCCGCTGAGGATAAGATGAATGAGTACCGGTTAGTGAGCCACTATTCATTCATGCCCCAGGGCAACACAAGAGACAGTCAACAAGAAGCCAATTTAGGATCGATCCAAAAAGGCAAACTGAAACAAGACTCATCCTAATGAGGAAAGAACTCAATAGGGAAAACCCATCCCATTAGGGAGGGAACGGAAGCAACCGTCATCCACGAGGATGTATCTCAGTGGGGAAATGGCAGGAAAGGATGGACACTTTCTGCTTAAGGGGTAGACTCTACATGGAGAGATCAGACACACCCACATCTACTAGGAGGCTGCTGGGTAGAACCAGGTTTTTCTTTCACCAACGGATGAGGAAATAAACCTCTCTGGGGGTACCAATCCTGAGTGCCGTCAGGAGCAACTGTAGCGAAAGCGCTGTACATACGTCGAACAAGAAGCTGCCTCTGCCGGGGAGACGGTCTGATCGGGTTAACGCATGAATGCATATGTTTGAATTTTTCTATGGCGTAATGCTCCATTATGAATGGAAATGCTACGCCTTTGAGGATGCAATGATTACTATATGCAAAATGCAAAATGAACTCCGGCTAGGGAGCCGAACTGATCAGATACTCTAACTCTGTGGGGAGACTTTGCTGAGGAAATCCGCTTGAAGGATACTCCGCGGGGAGAGCCTTGTTGGGGAAATGATTTGCGGAGAAAGCACCGACTTCTCACTCATGCTGAGAAAATGACGGAATACTGAGACGTCAATCCTCCAAATACCGAATCGTTGCAGAAAAGCATCCGTGCCAGGGAGAGGAGAAGACTGCTCTGCTGGAGAGACGAAAATTGAAGTCTTCAGTACACCTACTGCTTGAGAACTGGCCCACGATAATGTCCAAAACAACAACCTTGCTGGGGATGCCCCACGATAGGGCTCAAACAGCACTCTATTAGGGATGCCCCACCATAGGGCTAACAGAGACTTGGAGAAAACATGTTGCACTGTCGGGGACGTGAAGATGAACAACTTCAACCAACACTGCACTGAGCAACCTCGCTGAGGAGAGACCATGAAAAGGTTCTACAGGACAAAGATACAGTTATGCTCGAGATACGAATGACTGTCTTACCCGTCGGTAATCATACCACCCTTGGGAGAGCACTGCGGGTCTCCTAGGTATCCTTTCATCATTGTGAATGTTCACTTTTTTTAAGAACAATTTTGTGAAAAATTTTGTTTATTTTGAAAACAATGATACTTTATCAATTAAAACATGCAAAACATTTGTTGAGTTGAAACAAATAAGAGTGCAAATAATGGGGTAAAAGCTCAAATCGATGTGATGGAATGGTAGTCTGCAAAGGGCGAGACTCCATAGATCTGTACAAGTTTGAAATCGGTGATATATATTGGAGAGGGCTACATTGAACATAACGACCTTTCCTCTACCATTCTGAATCTCGATGTATTCGGAGCTTCGGTCGACGACGCATAGAGAATTCCTGGCGGATGACAGATATAGAACACGGTCTTGTCAAGATGCAGTTACTTGCCAAATCCCTAATTTTTGCCTAGATTGCCCCAGTGTGAGGTGATCAATCTAGCGGGATGCAAATTCTTTTTTCCCAATGTCTCTAACTTTTGCCTGGATTGCCCTTTCGGGTTTTCAATCCACCGAGACGCTCCTTTTTTGCCTAAGTCGCCCTTTGGGGTGTTCGACTTAGCGAGCTGTTTTGCTTCCTTTTTTTTTTGTTTTAGGTGAAGTATTTCTTGACTGTATCTGGATTCACAGGACGAGTGAACTTCTCCATCCATTGTTGTAAGTGTCAAAGCACCGCCTGAAAAGGCTCTCTTGAAAACATATGGACGTTCATAGCTTGGAGTCCACTTGCCCCTGGAATCGGGCACGAAAGACAAGACTTTCTTGAGCACAAGGTCATTTTCTCAGAACTCGAGACTCGACCTTCTAGTCGAATGCTTTCGTCACTCTCTGCTGATATAACTGACCATGACACCTGGCAGTTAATCTCTTCTTTTCGATCGAATTCAGCATCAGTCAACTTGGGACTTTGAGGGTGCTATTTTTCCTTTGTTTTTTCTCTTGATTTTGCTTTTGATTTCTTTTGTACCCTTTCTTTCTTTGTTTTTTTTTTTTTTTTTTGTTTTTTTTTTGATTGATTTTTTTTTTGATGCCCCAGTTGGCTGTTCTGCTGATTCTCGAGATGCAGCTGAGTGATCTTCTTTTCTTGCTCAAGAAGTCGGGAAATCTCGTCAGGAATCCCTTCAACATCATCTTCTTCTACTTCGAATACAGGGAATTCAAAATTGGGAGATGACGTCCGATCATTATGTTCAATGGGTTTGAGAAACAACCTGCATAATGATTTCGATATGAAAAACTTTTTGGAAAACAAACAAGACAATCGTTATGCAGATGAAAAGATTGCTTTTATTCCTGTTTTTAGGGTTTTTTGTGATCACCAATTTCATGCAAAAAGCGAAAAGGGAAAACAATTGGAAAAACAAATGTTTAACATGCATTTACTTGAATGAAAATATCATTGCACAAAATGTTGCCAACAATGTCATCACTTCTCCTTTTGGCATGGGAGAAGGGTTTTTAAACAAAGTGATTATTACTCTGACTTATGAACAACTGTAGGAACGCCCACAGTGACCCAATTGTGATAGATCCTACCAGGGATAACAACTGTCAGAATCTCTTGCATTAGTAGCTTCTGCTTTTGATCAACCCTCTTTGTTGAAGACCTCAGGAGAAAAGCCAACGCCAGCCCGCGACTTGTTATCTTCAAGCTTGATTAACACGGGGACCCAAGTCTTCAAAGTTCAGAATACCTGACTGCACGAGGTCTTGAACCTTCATTTTCAACTGAAAGCAACTATCCAAATCATGACCAGGAGCACCCGAATGATACACACAATGCTGCTCAGGCCTATACCACCACCGAGGGTTGACGGGTATAGCCGGCGGGTCTCTGGGAGTAATCAAGTTCCGCTCTATCAACGAGGGATACAACTCTGAGTATGACATAGGGATCGGGTCAAAAATGATCCTCTTCCTCTCATTACCCGTATTGGCTTGATTATCGTTGGGAGGCTGGTAAGCCTGCTGTTGCGGACGATGTTGCTGATGTTGATACTGTTGAGTTGGCCTTCCCTGTTGCTGTTGGGTTGTTGGAATAGTCACAGCGGCCTGACTATATTGTCCTCTGTTTGCACTCCTCCGACGGTGCACAGCATTTGTTTCACTTTCTCCCCTTTTGGGTGCCCCAGAGAATGGCTTCTTAGAATTCAACGAACTTGAAGAGCCACGATGGCGAACCGGAGTACGGGTTGCTCTGACATTAACAGTTTCTGTAGCAAGCGGCTGTCCATTGACTATGATACCCCTCAAATCATCATCCACGTCGTAGTTGTTGACGAGAATAGTGACAGCAGCAATTTGATCATTAACGGGGACCCCCTCTGGTGAAGCACGACTGGGTGGCAGAATCATGGCTTCCTGTCTCTGGGCTAAGGCTCGCAGCTCCTCTTGCCCCTGAACGACCCCTTGCATCATGGTCATGAACTGGGCCATGTTTGCCCTCATCTCAGCCAACTCAGTCTGAACCTGATCCATACTCCTCTGATGATTCGATCTGGTTGCGGTGCGGACGATGATCAACAATCATGTCTCAGACAGGAGCCAGAGTGAGAAGTCCGAACTAGAACACCTGTTATGCAACATGTTATGATTATGATGCTAATGCATATGATGCACATGATAATGATCATTTCTCAGGCCTTCAAAGAGCCTGATTCATCTTCGGAAAAAAAGCAATCTGCAGCAACGGCACAGTATACAAGAGCAATGAGTACCGAGTGAAACCAACAATTTCATCTGTAAATGAGTACCCGGATCTATCAGTGAACAGACTCTGGAATGTACCTGAGAAATGATATGCATGCAGAGATCATTTTTTTTTCTCTTTTTTTTTTCAATTTTTTTATTGATTCTTTTTTTTTTGTTGATTACGTTTCTTTTGAAAAATAAACATGCTATGATGCACATGATGCAGACACGACTGGCAAGCTGTGCATATCTGGACACAGGATCGAAGCTTCGGCTCGAACTCTGATCACAACCATCTGAAACCCCAAAGTCAACTGGTCAACTGTCATCTGAACCCAATCTGAGGAACCGAGTCACCAACGGAGCAACCTTAAATTCAGCCCAGGGATCCGAAATAAACGGAACCCTCTGATCAATACCGGGGTCAAACCTCCGGCGTCCAGAAATAACGATCCATAAATCCGACTTATAAATATGACTCTGATCAACGAAACCAAAAGTCACCATCAAAGTCACCATCAGAACATGCATCTGTAAGAATCACCCTCCCCTCACAGGTAAATTCTAATCAGGTTATCCTAAGGCGGATAATGGTCTCGACAATCGGACAAAGATACTCAATGGGTTTGCCCTTTCGGGTGTGCCATTGTAGCTCTCTTAAGATCGTCTAAACCAAAGATCCGGGAAATGATCGGTCACCGGAGTCAATAGCCCAGAAGAGATAACTAAACCAAAGTGAAATATTCCACAATGGAAAGCTCTCCGATGAACCTCGTCCGGCTTGTGGTATGTCACGTTACAACAATATACTAATATAGCAAATGAGGAACGTGAGACCACACTAATCCTAGGTGTATACTCGGGCCTGGGTTTTAGCCCCACTCAGAACACCCACCCCAAACAGAGGAACCACCTGCACAGAGAACAGCTCAATGATAGTATGATGCATGCAAACATAAATGCAAACAATAAATGCAAACAATAAATGAAATGAATGCAATAAATAACAGCAAATAGCAACCAAAGCCCCAACCTAGAGAGCGCTAGGAGAGACTCGCTTAGGGAAGATGGACCAGCACAGGTCAACTTCATTTTCCCCAGCAGAGTCGCCAGCTGTCGCATTACGCAAAAAACCGGCGGGAAAACAAGAACAACAGAGCCGCCACCGTGCGTTATTTATCCCAAAGGAGGGAAAGGAAACGCTCAGAGTAAACCTGGAAAAAGCATGGTCTCGCGACCAAAGAGAATGGGATCGGGAGTCGGTTATGCGAAGGGAAGGTATTAGCACCCCTACGCATCCGTCGTACTCGACGGGATCCACGCACAATAGGAAGGGAAAATGGTTGCTAAAAACACTGCTCAAACAAACATCTACACAGGCTGGAAGGGACACAAGAAAACAGACAAGACTGACTCGGCAGGACATCGCGTCCTGGGCCTGCTTAGTCTATCAAGCATAGACATCAGAGTCTAAGTAGTTCGGACTGGGGAAACGACACATGCTCGCTAGGATGTCGCATCCTATGCATACGTATCTCCTTGGACGAAGGAGAATTAGAGCATTCGTAGCTCGGCTGACACGCACACAAACAAACACAGGCAAAGGCAAACGTGGAGCCTGAATGCCAATCACTGGACTTACATCAGCATCTGAACCAAAACACACACAAGAAGGCAAACGTGGAGCCTGAATGCCAATCACTGGGCTTACATCAGCATCCGAACCAAAACACGCACAAGAAGGCAAAACAAAGACACAGGCGAAAGAAGGGTCTCGATTGCAACTAGGGCAAGAGAAAGGGAAGGTCTCAATCGCAACAAGGGCGAGAGAAAAGAATTAGTGTTAGTTGTTAGTCAAACTCGACAAGACATCGCATCTCGTGCCTACGTATCTCATCTGGACATGAGAATCAGAGTTGCCGTAGTTCGGCTAAACTATTCCTGTTGGTTTGTGTTTTTTAAGTGGACAACGTCACTACGCAATCTACCGGATGCTCGACCTTTGGAGACTTACTCGCCTGTAGTAGAAGGAGTGGACGTATCCTTACGAGGGGATAATGTTTGTTTGTGTTTTAGGAAAGCTCAAGCAAGAAAGGAAGTCCTATACGAAGGAACCGTGCTACCTTAATTGACATGCAAACGAGACTACGCGGAGTCTAGCAAACCTAGGGGATACAATCACACCACACAAACATATACAACATGAAATAAACACACCAACAAGGGGCTCAAACATCAGGGCTAGGCTTTAGTCGAGGGGTCATATCAACCTCAACAAACAAGCCTCTGTATCGGGGTAAGGTTAGCTCTTAACCTTGCCATTGAGGGGCTAAGGTGAAGCTGATGAAGGGTGAGTGAAGATGAGACTTCACAGCTCTTATCCCTGGTCAGGGAGAGCTTCAGACAAAGGAGCGTGGGTTCAGAATGTGGGAACCCTTCTACGCTCAAGACTCTGACACAACTGTACATTGTACAAGATCTTGGGTTTGTGTCCCAATGCATCAACACAGTGGTGTGAGCAGAGGGACGACTCAACAGAATAGCGGGGGATAGATTGCATATCCCTTTGATCCGCCAATTGCCTCATAGAGGTCTTCACCTGCTTGGCACAAAGGTAAACAATCACAAACATCGCCTCTTAAGGAGGACTTCAGACAGGTGCCTGGCCAAGTAACAGGCCAGGTCTTCCAGACTACATGGAGTAAGGAAATCATACCTCAGTGCAAATTGCTTATCAAGCAAAGCAAAGCAATATTAGCAACTAATGTACCTGAAATCAATCAAATATCATCAGTATACTAATCACACAACTAAACAGCAAATGGTTCACAATTAACTATAAACAGACAAACACAAGCCAATGCACCAAGGTGCAAGTCATTAAGGCTCAAGCTCAGATATCAAACCCTGCAAAACAAAGTCAAAATTAGCTATATACAAGTCACAAGTCAACTCCAATGGAGGCACATCATCAAGCATAGGCCATTTGTGCTATTAACCTGAAACACAACTCAAAAGTGAGATCACAAACCACTAGTTCAAGACTAGGGTCAAAATGAGAACAAATCCAAAACTGAACATGAAACTCATTTAATCAAGAGATAACACGTCCTAAAACTATGGGAGCATGCAAGATTGAATTATTTCTAAGCCTAAGGGTAGAATAGTCATTTCACAGTTAGGGAGTAATATTGAACCAAAATTCTATTTATATCTAACCTAGACTAAATATTTCTAAAATCTAAGTAATTCTAATCTAAAACTGTTTAATTCTAATCATTAACGGTAACTAAACAATTAACCTCCTAATCACATCTAATTATTTCTAAAAATCTATTAGACTATTCTAAACATTATTCTAAATCAACATATTCTAATTCTAATTTGACAACTAATTAAAATGGTTTCCAAATTCTAAAATTAATTTCTAATTGTCCTAAACAAACTCTAATCCTAATTTTCCTAATTAATTTCTACAGTTATTGTATTTCTAAAAAACATTTCTAATACTAATCCACCTAATTGACTCTGAAGTTAATCCTAATACTAATGTATTCAATGTAACAGTCCTAAGATTAATTTCTAATTATTATTTAATTCTAATTCTGATTCTACAATTACTCAAGCAATATTCTAAAATCATTATTAAAAAAACTATTCCTAGCATTACTCTAACTGTATCCTATCAATCCTACTTATTACTAATTATTCTAAATAACACCTAATCCTCTAATTACGCTAGTTACAAACTTAATTAACCTAATTATATACTAATTGATACTCTAATTAAACCAAAAACAGTTAGAATTCAACAAAAAAACTTGGAAGAAAACCTGAATTGGACTTTTGATCTGTGGGGGTGTAGTAGGAAAACGCACGGGCCTTGGACTCAAACGGCCACAGTTGAATGGAGAGAGTCCGTGTACAACCTTCACGTAAGCTCAAATTGGACAGGGGAAAAGCACTTATTCAGAGAAGCTCTTGTGACGCGTTTGGATTCTTGGATTCCGGCGCCTTCAACCACTGCGTTCACGAGGATTTAGCACAAGCCGGAAGAAACGATCAACTCCAACACAACAATGCGTTATCCTTCTCACAGAATTGACTTCAACGATTATTACGATTCAAGGATTCAAGAACTCGCGGTGTTAAGCAATCCACCATGGTTCGCGATGTTCGATCTTTATTGATAGTTCAGATACTCAAAGATCCGCGATTCATCTCACTCCATTATCGTATGTGCGGATGGAAGAAAAACCACATCGAAATCGGATCGGAAAAACTTACCAGATTAAAGCTCCAATTACAATTAGGTACGAATCTTCCTCTTTCTCTGTTTCGGTTCCTTCTACTGCTTCTTCAATTATCGGTTTCTTTCTGATTGTAGCTTCTCACCAATTCCGTTACGAGTTGCGAGCTTCTACGGATTTTGTTGAAGGTTCTTGGTGGATGATGAAGGCCTCGCTCGCATCTCCGCTTTGAGATGAAGACGAAGACGTAATACCGGTATTGCCGATCGAAATGAAGAAGAAGTCTCTTGGATCGTGAGTTTCCGATTATTCCGATCTCTTCTGGATTTCTCTTTTCTATTATTTCTCTTTTTTTCTTCTGCTTATCACTTCCGAGAAAGGAGATAATTGCTGCAGAATTGTTGCAGGATCTTTGGCGGTTCGGTTGTGATGATGATAAATTAATGTGGAAGAATTGAAGAGTGAAGATTGGAAGCGGTTGAAGGTTTCGGTGAACGGAGATTACGGTTACGGTTACGGATTCGTAGTGGTTGAAGGTTTGGCTATGGAGTTTGGAGTTTTTGATGAAGGTGATTGTGAATTGAAAAACGGTTACGGTGGTTGAAGGTTTTGGTTGAAGGATTGGAAGAGTTTGTGATGAAGTTTGGAAGAAGAAGATTGGGAGAGAGGAAGAAATGAGATTGAGTCCGTTATGTGGAAAAATCTGGAAGTGTAGTGAGGTGAAGGTTTTTTTTGATTTTTTAGAGTTATGAGATTAAGATTAGAAGAAAATTCTGTTATTTGGTTGTGAAATTTTTCTGTTATTATGCAGGTATGGAATTGCATTCCCAGCTTGGCTTGTGCACTTTTTCTTATGTTGGCTCGCTCGGAGCAGCTTTTTGCTTGTGTATTTTGCAGGTTTTTTGTATCGGCTTATGCGGCTTGAAATCTCATTTGCTGTTATGTTTTGCAGTTTGAATAGCAGCTTGAAGTGTAGCTTGGTTTTGATGCCTTGGCTTGGCTTGGCAGTTATTGTGCAGGATTTTGTTTTTGGATTTATGCAGAATTTTATAGCAGAATTTTTTATATGCATTTTTGTTCATTTGTAATGCAGAATTTTTAATGCATTTTATGCAGAATTTTTGATGTGTTGCTGAATTTTGATGTGTTGCTGTTAAATGCAATGCAGAATTTTGGTTTTGTACAAATGGATATGGGTATGATTGGATAATGGCAATTGGTTTTAAACGGATAAACTAAATTGGATATGATTTGTGTTGAGTATTGGATAAAATGGATTATGGTAAAAAAAATGGATATGAAATTGGATAATGATTAAATTGGAATAAAAGTGGTTTTGAGGGATATGGAATTTGGATAGCCGTTAAAAAATGGTTAAATGGATTTGGTTAACTAGAAATGGATATGGTAATGAATGGGTTCTAAAAATAAAAGTGGATTTAGATTTTGATTAAATGGATATGGGTTAAACCAAATGGATACAAATGGATTAATGAACTTGGATTAAAATTGGATAAATGGGCTTAATGGGCTTATGAGATTTTCAAGATGAGATATGGATATGAAAAAATGGTTAATGGGATAAACTTGTGGACTTAACAAAAAAAAAAGAAAAGAATGGGCTCAATGCAACCATGATTAAATTTCCACAACCAAATCAACTTTTCCGTAATCAACTAGGATCATCCAACTCAACTTGAATTTCCAAGATTAATTCGAGAAAAGAACGAAATGATTTCTAACCTCAAATTCTTCCAGATAAGTATTTGTAATGACAAATGAACTTCTTTGGGACATGAAGGAAGCGTCTCAACCCATCTCTCCACCTCCTAGCCCTCAGTTGACTTACAGTTGACTTTTATGGGCCTCAGATGACTTGGTCATGCACTGTGGACTTTGAGCTTTCAACACTTGGCCAAATTGCATCAAAATGAACCTTGGGTTCACATAAGCTCATTGGAACACCCATAGGGCCTTTGTCTCATGGAAAAACTTGATCTCTTGCACAGTTGACTTCTCCTGATGCCAGTCCTGACTGATGCAATGCAATGGACTATGCAATGTGAATGCAATGTTAATGACCTAAAATGAAATGAATGTACAAATGTGAGGGTGCAAATTTGAGGTGCTACATGTACCAGACGGATTTTTCTTTTGAGATTGTTTCTTTGCCGATTCTGACATGCATTGTTAATTATTTCCCATCAGAGTGCAAATTGTTCGTCTGTTCTTGGTATTCAATCACTCTTCACCCTGATCATTTGAAAGCCGAGGCTGTTCATATCGATAGGTTCACAGTGGATTGAATAGGGACAGCTGTAACACCTCAAAATTTGTCCTCCTATCTTGGGACTAGCTTAGCATATTGCATTTCATTTTTGTAGGACATTAGACATTGCATATTGCATATCATGTGACAATGAGCAAGTCATCCTCCTAGGTCTTTCTCAGAAGATGGAAAGGTTAAAAGATTCAAGCGTGAGGGTCTTATTGAATTGATCACTAATCATCTGAGGTTTGTGCTTCAATTAGGGTTTCTTGGTTCCTCAAGGAGATTGGGTATTATCTTGGTTGAAATGGTACATCATCATCATCATCATGGTTCATTATTTCTGATAAGATTCCTTGGGATTAGGGTTTTGACCTCTGGTCAACCCTAATCAGTTGCATTCTACCAATCAGGGTTTTTCAAGGAGATGAGGTCTTTATTGGGATGAAGATCATCATATGATTTTATTGAGCTTGTATAAGCTAGGGTTTCATTGTGGTGCCATTTCATCAAGAGGTTGAGGCTCAAATTCATCTGTGCATGACCAAGTCATCTGTCAACCACAAAAGTCAACAGAAGTCAACTGTCAGTTCAACTGTGGATTTGGAGGTGGGAAGTGGTTAGAGACATCACATTCATGTTCAAACAAGTCTCATTTGACATTTCAAACATCAACATTGAAGAATTTGAGGTCAGATCAAAACTTGCCAAAAATAGCAGGTGACCTATAATTCAAATTTGCCAAAAATGGAAAGGTTTTCAACTCAAGATTACATCATCAAGAAAGATTCAAATGAAATTTTGTTGAACATGAAAGTTGTAGATTTTTCTCTCCCATTTCT
Source organism: Lathyrus oleraceus (assembly GCF_024323335.1). Lineage (NCBI taxonomy): Eukaryota > Viridiplantae > Streptophyta > Magnoliopsida > Fabales > Fabaceae > Lathyrus > Lathyrus oleraceus. The sequence continues at coordinate 628,762,949 of NC_066583.1, read as the reverse complement.
AAAAAGTCCAAGATCATCAATTTCTCATGTGTGGATAAGGATATATGATCAAAACTTGACAAAGTGTACATGGAACTTCAAATGAGCATAACTTCTCAACCAAAGCTCCAAATTGGATGGCTCTTTTTTCATTTTTCTTCTCTTAACCTCTAGTTTCCAAATCCTACATTGCATTACATGAATTATATTCACATGATCATTTGATAATTTCTTGGATTTTTGGAGGGAAAACTTGAAATTTAAAATTGGTGCATGGCTTGATCATTTTACCATTACCATTGGCTCCAAAATCAAATTTTAAGTGGAAATGAATCAGATTTTCGTGCACTATTCACCATGCATTTCATGCATAGGGTGAAAAATCACATTTGCCAAAACACTCCATAACTCACTAATTCCATTTGCAAATTGGTTTAAGCATAATTAAACATGATTAGGGGGAGGTATAAAAGCCAAACCCTAACTGTTTTTCAGGAGAGGCTTCATAATTTCATATCTAGATCAAATTCATCAAACTTTTCTCTCAAAATTTTCTCTCAATTTCTTCAAACAAATCACATTCCATTGCTTGATTCATCATCTGGAAGCATCCTTGAGCAAGTTTGGAAGAGAATTCACATGAAATCGTGCCTGTTTGAAGCATATGCAAGCTTGAACTCATCCATGGTGAATCCGAATTCTGGTGGAATCAAGTGCAATTGAACTTCAAGCTTTCATCCAATTAACTCTACAAGCTGCATAGAGGAAGTTTGAAGCATCACAAGGCCTGAATCACACGAATTCCAGATCTGCACTTCAAGAGGTCACCAAATCGAATTTCTCTTTTCTCAAAATTATTGTGATATTATTGTAGATCCATGTTTGCTGGTCATGCTAAGCTTTAAATCGTGAAATTCCATGCATGTTTGAGTGAGCTAGGGTTAATTAAAGTTCCATGGTTGAATTTTCATTTGCTCGATTCTATGAATATGTGATGATCCATGCCATTTCCATGCTTGATTCATGATCTATGTTGAATATCCTCCATGTTGATGTGCTCATTTGTGAAATCTGGAGATTTTGTTCTTGCTGATGATGAACAGGACACTGTTCATCTTCTTCACGAGGAAGAAGGTGAAGTGCAGAGATTAGGCCACGGTTTTAATTTCCATTTGCCACACAAATGCGTTGCCTATGTGTTTGTCCCAGGGTTAATTGTGATTGGTGCATGAAAATTCCATGCGTGCGTTTCTATTGGCCCGAGCGTGTGTTGACTGGTGTTGACTGCCAGCACATTAAGTGAAACGCCGCGTTTCACATGCTGGCGCCAAATTTTCAAAAATTAAATAAATTATTTCATTTCATTTTCTTTTATTTGTCACACTTTATTTCATTTCATTTCAAATCTTCAAAAAATCATATCTAATTGAAAACTTATCCAAAAATTACCAGGTTTTTTGCATTGTTTTGCATTTTCTGTCTATTATTTTTTGATCATTTTTCCATAAATTGTGCTTGGCTGGATTATTTTTTGTGCTAGGGTATGTGAGCATGTATGCATTTTGTACCTTGCCTTGCTTATTCATTTGTGAAATGCTGGTTTTTAATCCAATGAATCTGAAAATTTGCATGATGAAACTAGACATGTTGCTTGACATTTTGGTGTTGATTTCGTATTTTTATCATGTGTCATTTCTGTTTTATGATCATGTTAAGTTGGTGTGACAAATTGTGTCACACCTTTGCTTGTTCAACTTGATTGATGTGTTTGCCATGCCAAATGATCTCCAAATGTCCTGATTTTTTGTGTGATGCTTGATATGAATGTTGAGATTGCTCATGAATTTTCTTGGAATTTTTTGAATCATTTCTGATTTAATTGAGATTTATCATTCTGGTTGGTCACTTTTGATCTTTAAAATTGCCTTGAACTTCAATTGATCATGAAATGGATTTGGTAATTGATATTGAGATGAGACCTTTTGGATTGTTTCAAGATATGTTTGAAGTTGATTCATGTTAATTTTCAGCTTCTGTTTTGAATTTTTTCTCCATCTTTGACCCTAGGCTTTGACCTAGTGGTTTGCCTCTCACATTTGAGCTTTGATTTCAGGTTGAACATCCAAGTTCCATAGTTGTTGATGCTCCATCACTTGAGCATTGATATTTGCCTTTGACTGCTAATTTTTGTGTGTTTTGTAGGTTGATGTAAACTCATTTGAGTTTGACCTTTGGCTTACACATTGTGTACATTGGGATTGTTTGTTGCTTATTGATTGTTGTTTGATTGTCTGAACTTTGTACTGATTTGTTTGATGTTTCCACAGGTACATTAGTTGCTTGAAGTTCATTTTGAACTTTGCTTTGCTTGGTTTCTTAACCACCTAGGTATAACTCTCTGACTTCATGTAGTCTGGAAGACCTGTCCTGTTATGTGGGCAGGCACCTGTCTGAAGCCCTCCTTAAGAGGCAATGCTTGTGAATGTTTACTTTTGTGACAAGCAGGAAAAGTCCTCTTATGAGGCAATTGGCAGATAAAAGAGATGTGCAATCCATCTCCTGCTATTCAGTGTGTCATCCACTTTGCTCACACCATGTGTTGATGCATTATGGATATTAACCTAAGATCTTTGTTGTGTCAGTCATATGTGGAGAAGAGTTCCTACATTCTGAACTCCCACACTTTCATTTGTCTGAAGCTCTCCCAGGCCAGGGATAAGAGCTGTGAGGTCTTACCCTCACTTCCCATTTCATCTGCTTCACCCTAACTCTCAATGTTAGGGTTAAGAGCTAACTACACCCGATTCCAGTTGGCTTGTGTTTCACAGCCTAACCTTGTATGAGCCCATTTGTTTGCATATAGTGTGTGTGCTTGCTTCTTTTGCTTGTATGACTTTGCCTGTGCTGTTTAGGATAGCTTGCTGCCTGTGCAAGTTAGATAGAAACCTCAACCTAGGACCATGGTGGATTTGTATGATAACTATTAGGCTCGAGTCAGTCTCCCTTCTAGTTTGTCATTTCCCAGTCTCTGGTTAGGATAGAAGTTTCTCCCCTGTTAAGGGGAACTACGTTACCCTGATCCTCATACCAGATGAGGTACGTAGGCAGGAGATCATACGAGATCTCTCCGGGCACCCTTTTTCCTTTTGTGTGTGTTTACTTGACAGTTATTAGGCTCGAGTGTCAGACTCCCTATTAAATTGTTTGTTTGTTAACCTTCTTGTGTGTGTTAGGAGATGGATGTAAGACCAGCGATTGGCATTCCGTATCCTATTGGTGTTTGTTTGTGTGGAGTCTGACGTAAGTCCAGCGATTGGCAGTTGGTTTCCTGTGTGTGTTTGTTGGTTCGGAGTCTGATGTAAGTCCAGCGATTGGCATTCGGTTTCCATGTTTGCCTGTTTGTGTGGAGTCTGACGTAAGCCCAGCGATTGGCAGTCGGTTTCTTGTGCGGGTGTTTTTGTTTCAGCATGCGTGAGCCGAACTATGGTAGCTCTGATTCTCATTCCAGATGAGATACGTAGGCATATGATGCGATATCCTAGCGAGCTCGTTCCCCTTTTCTTCCATCTTTTTTGTTTCCAGTGTGTGTGTGCATTCTTTTGAGCAGTTTTAGCAACCTTATCCTTTCTTTCTGAGCGTGGATCTCGTCGAGTATGACGGATGCGTAGGGGTGCTAATACCTTCCCTTCGCATAACCGACTCCCGATCCCATCTCTCTTTGGTCGCGAGACCATGTCTTTTCCAGGTTTACTTCGAGCGTTTCCTTTCCCTCTTTTGGGATAAATAACGCACGGTGGCGGCTCTGTTTGTTTTGTTTTGCCCGCCGGTTGTTTTTCGCGGATACGACAATCATCACCTCATTAAAGAGGGCGAGGTACTCCCTCTCAGATTTAGAAAGGCATTGATGAATATTAAAAAAACTGGAGGTGAGCATCTTTATGTGCCTGTTTGTTGCAAACTAACGAATCATTTTCTTCACCAAGTATTGGTAGGTAGTAACTGAGAGTCGAAGGTTGCACCTTTGAAGGTGCTAGATATAAGATTGTATTTAAAGGAATCCAAAATCTCTAATAACTTTCATACGCATGTTGATGGAGGCGACATTCTCGTATGAGTTTTCGAGAATCACCTTGGAGGAGAATATATGTGTCCTAGAGAAATAAAAACATAAGTAAGTAAAAAAAATGAAATGTATGTTGCTAGAAAATAAAATTAAAGGCTACTTATTCCTTGAGTTCACATATGTCGGGTACAAGCACATGGTAAAAAAAACATTACTAATCCTCCAAGGAAACCATTTTTCTGTCTTCAACGACTTGGTCAATACAAACTTGCTCTTGAGAGATTGGCCTAATGGGATAGAAATACTCCACCTACTTTAAGGAACTTTCAAAAGAGCCATGGGAGATATAGTAACTTTCCTCCAATGATTTGTCTAACTTTGTAGACAAGACAAGGTTCTTGAGACGCATCTCACCATGGTCATCCTCAACTTTCTTCCGACCTTATTGAGATTCCTTAAAAGAATTTTCAAGCTCTTATATCCTTTTCTTATAAGGATCTAAATACCATTTTTTTTCGTCAATAACAACCTCCATCCTAGATAAGGATGTCTGAGTGGAAGCCAAAGCCTTATTCTTTTCACCTATTTCATGAACAAGCAGCTTCACTTTCTCAACCAGAGTGTCAAGATATTCAAAAGGCTCTATAATAATCTCTATAGCCAAAAAAGAGTCAAATGCTTCCTATATTTTTTCAAAACACCATCTCCATTCAACATTGAGGGCATCTGCCTATTATTTGAGAATATCCCTCTTCTTTTGAGGATTTCCAAGCAGGAAGACTTCCTTAAGCCCAACAACTCCAAAGGCTAAGACAAAAGACACCTAACGAGTGTGATAGGCCAACTCTTCCAATTCTACAAGAAGAGCTTCTTCTGGCTTATTTGAGAAATGGGAATAATCTTCACTAGAGACGGAAGACCAGAACTCCATAGTCATTATTGGGTTAGGATGAGCTAGCAATAAAAGAGACAACTCTGTTGAAACCAAAGCATGCTCCTCAGCAAATCTAAGTCGAGGATGCTTGATAAGAGGAACTTAACCCATAGTTCTTCAAGTTCAGGGTTGGAAGTCGGACATCCTTTACCATCTACTTATGGAGGGGATTAAAACATCATCGATAAAAGTTCACATAAGCAAAACCCAAACTTCCAATTGTATTGGGGAAGGAGTAACTCGAACAGTTGGCCAATTTGATGTGCCCGAAATAAAATCTCCCCTAGTTGACATAATACTTGGAATACCCATTATAAGAAAGGTAGCTCGAATATCCCTTTTTATCCTCCACACTGTTTCCCCACTCTTCACCACACGTGTATAACCAATAAAGAAGATGTCAGGAAAGGGATTATTTAAGCCACAATCAAAAGAAGTAAGTTTTCTATGTCACTCACCAAAGACAACCTTTCTATCCCCCTCGGTTATAACATTAACCAACCAGTAGGTCTCAATGAACCTTTTCAATCGTTTTTTTGACACTACATCAGATGGAGTGATACTGTTGACATAACCAAACTCCTTTTAGAAAGACACGAGTTGTATCTTCATGTATAACTCTTCCTAGGAGAAGTTCTCCATAACCTATGAAATAAATATGTACACATAAATAGAGACCTATAATCTATTTTACATATCTTTGCATAAGCATTTTCATTAATGGGAGTAAGAAAAAAACAATCCTTAAAATGATCCACAATGTCAGAATAGGTCTGGAGAATTTGGAGTTTTGCCTCAAAGAAACCAGACCTAAACCAAACGCTTGGTTAGTTGTATTGTTTTTAGTCTTTAAGAGATGGAAAAACAACGTCACCGTCGGCTTACCCTTCTTGTACTCATACCAATATTGAAAAACCTTGGCAAACACCCAACTCATTAGATGCAATTGCAAATGGGAGATCATCAAGTGGTTCATAACATTGATCTTAAAGTCATTAAATGGGATATGAACCCCTATGAGAGAAAATAAGAACTCGTGTAAGGGGATGACACACCCGTCATATTGGATGCATACCATATTATCTTCATATAGTGGAAACACCTTCTTGTTGGACCAAGAACCCACATCAATTGAAGTATAGTCTAAGCCACCCTCACGAGCGGAAGCGGAGGCGGTCCCTAATACTCCTTGGTCCATCCATTTATCTAATATATATTTATTCACCTTCCTATTCATAGTTTGTGTAATATCCATAATTAGAAGCGCTACGAAGAAGAGCATAATACAACTAAGATAAGATAAGCAAGCAAGTTCATACACAAACACTCATATCAGAAAGTGCCAACAATAGAAAATCTCTTGAAAAGAGAAAAAATATGTGAAAAGCCCACTACCCAAGAAATTTAAGAGAATGAGGAAAAATCAAGAAGAAAAGTTGGCTTTATCTAAACGAAAATGGATCAATCGATCATGCATGACAAGTGCCAACGAGCGGAGATCTCGCATGAATTTGACTAAGGTTGGAACATGGAAGCTTGTGAGAAAGAATGACAAGAAAGAAAAAAATGAATTCTTTTGCAAGTTGTTAATGGAAAGAAGGCAAAATGATGTTTTAGAGACCCATTATAAGCGACTCTTCCATTAAAGATCGTACGATCCACTACACACCACCAACAATCAGGATTTTGTCGAGAAGTGTTCAAAGTACTCAAGTGCTCTAAAGAAGAGGAAACGTCGTCATCAACTAACACAGGGACACACACCCTTTATTCTCAACAAAATATTGCATATTAAAAGAAGGGTATTAAGTGCACCAGTTCTCGATGGTAGTGACACCTCATCAAAGGATTTCACTTTCCTATATCCAACGACCGAGTTGGAGCATAATTTGGCAAACTCTCCTATTGCAGAGCAGAGATAAGGGTTTTAGGGAAACTGTTCTGAGCCGTTTGTGAGACTCAAAACGAAAGATCCAATGATAAGATAGAGAAAGTAAACTGCACATAACATGTATACCTTCTCCCCTAGAAATAGACGATTCCGCCTATTCGAGCTTTGTTGGCCATCCATATCAATTTGACGCTAACCGTAACCCACGCCTCAATCCACACTTACCATTGTTAATCGTTTCTCTTATTTAAGAGAGAATACACATCATTTTCATCTATTTAAATCTATTCTCACCTACATAACTCCTATCACTCTCTTATTGACTTAAGCGTTAGAGTGTTAACCTTACGGTTCAACCTCTTATCCACCGTCGCATGCGAAACTCAAATGCTTCCTCGTTCAACAAATATAATAAGTTTTTTTATGTATTATCTTGTAATTAGTTATCTTTTTTTAATCTTAAACAATTTTATTCAATAACTTATATACTAATTTGGTGCGATATTTATGTTAAATAAAAAATCCTTAAAAAGTAAAAAATTATCAAAACAAATTAGGAAGAACACATGACATAACAAAATTATTTTAAATAATACTATTATAGATAAATAAATAATTTAAATGCATTTTTATCTCCTATTTTGATGTTTCTTTTAACTTTTAGGTCCCCTATTTTAAAATCTAACATTTTGGTTCTTCAATTTTATTTTATTTGAATTTTTTTTATCTTCTCTATTTTTGCAGAAGTGACAGGGATGACTAGAATAATTAATTAATTATTATTTTTTATAAAAGAAATTAATAATTAACAATTTTAATAAACTTTTTTTTATTATTTAAAAATTAATCATACATACTTAAAAAAAAATTCTAAGCCTAATGCCAATGTCTTTCCAATATCTCTCCAACCCACACGCGAACACTAAATAACATATCTAAATTATATAAACAATTAAAGTACCCGGTAACCAAAATTATGTGGAATTTGGTTTCAATCAAAGATGTCCCCTCAACTCTTGCAAACAAAGTTGTCTCTCTTCAAACCAAATAAAACATGCTTTTATAATTGATTTATTTCAACTCTCTTCAATTGATTTGTTCCAATCCAATTGCATCTTTTTGCAAACAAAAATGTCGTTCTTCAAACCAAATCAAACATCCTTTTGCAAACAAAATATATTTCTCTTTCCATTCCTTTTCCTTTTTAAGTGCCATTCTTTACTTATACTTAAAAAAAGTTAATTATTATTATTATTTTTTAAATAATAATTATTTTTTTTATCTATAATACTTTTAATTATTTATTATTTTTTTTCTCTGTCATAATTATCTTAAGATAATTTTGACAAAAATATAATTACTACTATCTTGAATTTTGAAAGTGATACATATATAACTCAAACCATTTCATGCACGGGTCCCATCATTTGATATTTCTTCACGATGATTAAAGGGGTCCAAAAGTTCAATACATTTTTTTTCCAATTGATTTTCTCTATTAACTCCAAGTAAAGTAAGAATTTCCAATAGAGAATCTTATATTTAATTAAAGAATAACAATATTCGATTGCTAGAGCAATCTAGAGATTTTTCCAATAGTCAACCTTGTTGGTTTTTTAAAATGGAGAATGCAAAACACAAGTTAATATTGTCATTCTTCCATTTTAAAATAACTGTAGTTTTAATAAATAAAATTAATTTTAAAATAACTGTCATTTTTATTTTTCAATGTAGAGATGGTTGTTATTTTTTCAATTATATCTTTTAATTATTATTTTTTATATTACTTCCAATGCATCAATATTGTTAATTTAGTAAAAGTGTAATTTTTTCGAACGATATCATTATATTTTTTAATATATGCAAAAACTTTAAAAATAATTATTATAGTAATATTTATCGTTAATGTGATCAACTACTTTATTTTCACACAATAAGAACAGACAGAATTTCATATAGATTGATGGAGAATGAAGGTGTGTAATATGTTGTTTTTCTTCCTTGAATAATTGTTAGGGACAACAATAATTTGTGTTTTTGTTGGAGCCAGTTGTAAATTGTTGTGGTCAGTAGAATCTACCACACATGCATTAGATTGTTTAAAGGAGTTTTGTTTGCCAAACTTGAAGTCTCACTATTTGTTTTGGTTACTAATACTTTTAGTGTTTATATAGTTTAAATCCATACAATTTTTTTCAAGAATTTAATTAATTAATTAATAAAAAACATAATTAAAATTATTGATTAATGATATAAAAATATTAATTAATAAAATATTTTAATTATGTTATAATTTTTTTCAACCATATCATTAAAAATGATTTTTACTTAGAGTTATTATTATTCCTTTCTTAATTATTATTGTCATGTTTATAAGAGTGGCGGAAAACAAATCTAAAATAAAATAAAATTGAGGGGTTAAGAACTAAAATTTAAAATAAAAAACCAAAAAACTAAAACATCTAAACAGGGGGAAAATGCATTTAAATTTAAATAAATTTATCAATTATGATTTTAAAAGATAAAAATTAAATATAATTTAAAAACTAAGATTAAATTAGTTATATTTTTTAATCTTTTAATAACACAATTTTATTAAAAATTTTATATACTAGTTTGGTGAGATGTTTATGTTAAATAAAAAATATTTAGAAAAATGAAAAATTATCAAAAACGAATTAGGAAGGGACACCATGATATATACAAATATTTAAAATAATATTATTATTATAGATAACTAAAAATATCGACTATAATTTTAAAAAATAAAAATTAAATCTAATTTAAAAACTGAAATTAAGACTAAATAATTAAATTTATTGACAAAATACGTTTAAAAAATATTTGGTTAAATAGAATAAAATTTTATATGTATAGTTTATTGTAATACTAATCAATATAATTTAATAATATATTTAATTTCTTGAAATATTTATGTCAAATTAAAAAAAATACCAATGTTAAAAAATAGAAAAAAATTATAAAATAATCTATGAAATAATAAAAATAACATACGTAGTTTTTATTAAAATACTTATACTAAATAAAAGAAAGTTAATTTTAATAAATAAATAAAATATATAATAAAATAATATTGATAATTTGTTTATATATTTTCTTAAGATAATAGATACAAAATCAGTTTTAAAAAAAAGAAATAATAATAATAATAATAAATAATATATTATATTATATTATATGATTGATACCTAGATACTACACTCACATCAAAAACATATATATTAACCTAATTCTCTCTCTCACTCTTCCCTTCAACTCCACGGCGCAGATCCGAGGAGTTTGGGAAACCCTAATCACTTCTTCTTCTTCCACCACTCTCTCTCTTTGCGTCTCTCTCTCTTTCTTCCTCTACCAACAGGTATACGTAACTCAATTTCTCCCTAAATTTCACATTTTTACATCGATTCGAGTTTTTACTTTGAATCTGAGGTTGATCTGATTGATTTTTTATTAGGGTAAAAGTTCTGATCTATGTAATCATTTTATCGTTTGTTTAAGATTTGTTGTATGATATGTTCGAATTCAAGTTTTGAATAATCTTTTTACCGAGTGCCGTTGCATATTCTCGTCGAGGATTTGTTTATGTGATTCATGCTTTTTGTTTATTTGTTTATGATTGATTGATGTATTGTTTATGAGGGTTCCGTTATTTTTTTGACACTAGCAAATTTAAAAACTTAATTTTTTTCTCTTGAATTTGGATTTGGATTGTGTTTTGTTATAATTTTGTTGGATATTTAGTTATATGTTTTTTTTTGTTTGTAATATATGTGTTGAATTTTACCTTAACTATGTTCTTTGAACTGCAGTATGGCAGGTTTGGCTCCGGAAGGTTCACAATTTGATGCTAAGCAGTATGACACTAAGATGAATGAATTGTAAGTAATTGAGTAATGCATCATTACTTGTGTTTGTGTTTGTATATTCTGTAATTTTAACGTTTGGAAATTAATTTCAGGCTTTCCACTGATGGACAAGAACTCATCACCACTTATGATGAGGTCTATGATACTTTTGATGCTATGGGATTGCAAGAAAATCTTCTGAGAGGCATATATGCTTATGGTATACAGATGATTTTTTTTCTTTGTTTTTTTAATTCTTATTAATTGTATAACATTTGTTAGTAAGCAATTATTGAAGTGTGCTTTCACTAATGCATTTTGATATTGTTCTCTGTAAGATTTACCCCCTTAATGCTATGTTGCTTCATTCTTTAGAATTGCAGTAGCCCAATTGGAATTTCTGACAATTTTTAAGCATTAACTCAAACAATTATTGGGTCTAACTAAATCTTGAAGGATTATCTTTTTGAAAAGCATAAACATTTATATTTCAATAGGTGGGCTTGGCAAGAGTTTAGGTTGTCCATTAATTTATATTAGAGGTTACAAAGTCAGTGTGTTTAGACCCTGCCTGCCCTGGCCCCTTGATAGTGGTCACTTAGTATCGCTGGGCTTGTCATGGATAAGCTACCAACAACAGAGAGTGCAGCTGCTTTTTCTCTCTTTTCTTCAATTGGTTGAGACAGAGATTATGTTTGTAGCAGATTAAAAATTTAATTTGCTTATTTGTTCCTATTGTGTTTTGGAGCTAATACATCTAGACATAGTAGTACTAGTATTGCATTTTAAAGAATATTAAGAACTAAATTCTGCATGTTACTCGCCCACAAGACCTTGTCTGATGTTTTGTTTTTGTGCTTAAGGTTTTGAGAAGCCTTCTGCAATCCAGCAAAGGGGAATTGTTCCTTTCTGCAAAGGTCTAGATGTGATTCAGCAGGCTCAGTCTGGAACTGGAAAGACTGCAACCTTTTGTTCTGGAATTTTGCAGCAGCTCGATTATGGATTGGTTCAGTGCCAGGCTTTGGTTTTGGCACCAACAAGGGAACTTGCACAGCAAATTGAGAAGGTTATGAGAGCTCTTGGTGATTACCTTGGTGTTAAAGTTCATGCTTGTGTTGGTGGCACTAGCGTTCGCGAGGATCAGCGTATTCTCCAAACTGGTGTCCACACTGTTGTTGGCACTCCTGGACGTGTGTTTGACATGCTGCGAAGACAGTCTCTTCGGTCCGATAGCATAAAAATGTTTGTTTTGGATGAGGCTGATGAGATGCTTTCACGTGGTTTCAAGGACCAGGTGTGTTGGTTTTCCGATTCTTTGTTAGAACTGAATTTGGTTGGATTCTTTTTTTTCTTTGCACTGTGATGCACATGTTTCATGCATTTGATGTCACTGTTTTTTCAAACTCTGAAACCCTTTTATCTTCATTTGACATATCTTCACTAGCACCAGATGAATTTATTGTCTTAAATAGCTAACTGTCTATTTTCTTTTATGTTTGAAAAATGCAGATCTATGATATCTTCCAGCTGCTGCCACCTAAAATTCAGGTTGGAGTGTTCTCTGCAACAATGCCACCAGAAGCCTTGGAGATCACAAGGAAGTTCATGAATAAGCCAGTGAGAATTCTGGTAAAGCGTGATGAATTGACCCTTGAGGGTATCAAGCAGTTTTATGTGAATGTTGACAAGGAAGAATGGAAACTAGAGACATTATGTGACCTTTATGAGACTCTGGCTATCACTCAGAGTGTCATTTTTGTGAACACAAGGCGCAAGGTGGACTGGCTCACTGACAAAATGCGAGGCAGGGACCATACAGTCTCAGCCACCCATGGAGACATGGACCAAAACACTCGTGATATCATCATGCGTGAATTCCGCTCTGGTTCTTCCAGAGTTCTCATTACCACCGACCTTTTGGCTCGTGGTATTGATGTTCAGCAAGTGTCTTTGGTGATAAACTATGATCTTCCTACCCAACCTGAAAACTATCTCCATCGCATTGGGCGAAGTGGGCGTTTCGGAAGAAAAGGTGTTGCTATAAACTTTGTCACTGTGGATGATGCAAGAATGCTGTCTGATATTCAGAAGTTCTATAATGTCACCGTAGAGGAATTGCCTTCAAATGTCGCCGATCTTCTCTGATGAGTTAATTTTTGTTCTTTGTTAAGTCATCAGTTTTTTTTTTTTAGTTTTTGACAAATGCAATTTTCTGTTTTTTTTTCTTTACCATTTTTACCCATTAGAGATCAAAGACATCTGACTCTATTTATAATGGATTTATGAATTTTGTTTTATTGCTTAATTAATTAAAAGGATGGTCTAGACTTTTTCATTTCTGCCGTATGTATTTTCTTTTTAATATGATTTTATTTTAAATTATTTATGTAATTTAAATTAATTGGTTTTCGAAGGCATTAGCTTTAAATCCAGTCGAACATATTCCTCTTTTTTTCTTCAAAAGTAAAAGCTCGAAGTTAACGAAAAAAACGTAATGAATACAGTTCAAGGATTTTGAACCATTAATAAACTATAAATAGAAAACCAAATACAAATTTAAGAAAGTAAAATTAAAATATTATCTATAAGTAGGAAAAATGAGCCAAAATTCAAGGAATTTTTTAAAAAATAACCCACTTTTTCAAGGGAAATATATTTCTGGTTTCAAAAAAATTCTCAAACTACCCCACTTTTAAGAAGAGACGTCAATTCAATTGGCGACTCCTCTTAAAAATTGAACGCAGACGCCAATTGAATTGACTAAGGCAGATGCCATAGTCAATTGGATTGGCTAGGGCAGGTGCTATAGTCAATTTGATTGGCTCCCCTGTGCATAAGTTGATAGGAGGCGCCAATTGGATTGACGTCTCAGTGTAAAATGCAATTTTTTTTGTTATAAATAGATGCGTTGTGTGAGTCATTGTTCCACATCTCATTTAATCATTTGACAATCATGTTTGGTGTTCGTCGCCAATACGGAAATGTGATTTATGCAAGAGACAAACCTCATACGCTGATGTTGTTCTGGAACATCACTACGTTCGATCAATTGAAGAGGGAGCTGGTTCGTTGGTTAGATGAGAAAATACCATAAGGGAAAAATTAGAAGTATTGAGAGACTTGACAGTATCTTTGGTTGGGTGCGAATGAAGACTGATAATGGTGCTAGGGAAATGATGTTCGGTCGAGATGACATCAATTTGATTGTTGTAATCAGTTAAAAATATTTTTATTTTCAGATAGTTTATTTTGTACTGATGTTTGTTGTGAACCTCGTTGTAACAAAAAGTTAATGATATATAATGATTGAAGGTTACAGAAATACAATGTTACAAAAAGCTTAAGACCCAGATGATGCTCATGGGACAGTTGTTCTTGTTGTGTCCTGGTTAACGACAGATACTACATAATCTTATCATTTTATCTGTGGAATCCATTTCTGTCCTTATACGTGTGCTGTTTGGCCTTCATTTTTTCTTTCTACGCATCTCGTCGTTGTGCCAAACTATATCACCTTCATATGGAGGCCAATATTCCTTCATTGGTAGTACCGAGAAGCTTTGATTATATACATTCATGACGGTGACGGCCTTGTACACATCAGGTAAATGGCTGTAAGCGTCTTGACGAGTATAAGCGCATGCTGCAATGACATGGGAGCAAGGAATGCGGAAGGCCTGAAATTTTCCACAATCGCACCAACTTCTGTTTAGTCTAACATCATAGGCTAAATTTGGTCTCCCCTCGTTGTGGTCTATTGTTTCCTGGACGCTGAAATTTTGCCTATGACGGTCAAAGACTGTTACAGCGTGTGTGCTAGCTTTGATGCTCTCCTCTTTCATGACCTTCATGCAACACTCACTAAATACTTGTTCGGACATTAACACCGCACTCCATCTTTCACCTCTGGTTGCGAACGTAGAAGCCAACCTATAATAGGTCGATCTTACCAAGGCGGTTATCGGCAGATTTCGAATTCCTTTGAATACCCCGTTCATGCATTCCACAAGGTTTGTTGTCATGTGGCCCCATCGACAACCTCTGTCAAATGCCCTTGTCCACTGCTCTACTGATATGTTATTTAGCCATCTCCTTGCGTCTTCATTAGACAGTCTAATTTCATCACGATAATATTGAAATGATGGCTGAGTTAGAGCATACCCAACATTCACCACCTTCTTGCGAAGATTCTTATCTTTTATAGCACACATGAAGTTTCGTGCAATGTGTCTGATGCAATAGACATGGGTAGAAGGAGGATCATGCCATCCGTTGTCATGGTTGTTGTAGGCACTCTCAATGGCAACATGTCTATCAGAGATCAAACAGAGTTTGGCTTGTGGAGCCACATGCATTCTGAGACGTCGAAGAAAGAAACCCCATCCACCAGCTGTTTCACCTTCAACCAGAGCAAAGGCAATGGGAAAGACATTGTTGTTGTCGTCTTGTGCAACCGCCATAAGCAAAGTACCCTTGTATTTGCCGTATAACCAAGTGCCATCAATTTGAATAATAGGTTTGCAGAATGTGAAACCTTTGATGCATGGGTCAAACGCCCAAAAGAGACGGTGAAAGATTCTATTACCTGTAACACAGGTTCTGTCTGGCATCATCGCTGACAATGTCTCCATAATTGCCACAGTTCCTGGGACATATGTTTTTAGTTCCCATAAAAACCGTGGCAATTCTTTGTATGAATCCTCCCAGTTGCCGAATACCTGTTCAACAGCCTTTGTCCTCGCAATCCAGGCTTTCTTGTAAGATGGAGTATAATTATATGTTGTTCTGATATGGGATATAATTATACTCACCTTCACTGATGGGTCTTTATTAACCAACGACAGAATGTCTTGACATATCAATGCAGCGCTTAGTTTATGGTGATCTTGTTCAACGTTAGTTGCAATGCAACTGTGAGGTGGGTCTATTGAAGCGATCTCCCAAGAGTCGTTTTTCTTTTTGTAAGACGCAGCCAACCGAAACTTACAAAGGATGTTACGACATTCGATAACATACCTTCTTGAATCAGTGCGTTTCACTGTAAAATCAGCAGAGTTTTTCATGTGGAATTTTTTGATAGCTCGCACACATTCTTCTTTGGTACGAAACATGTCTCCCACCTTTAATTCGCCTTCTGATCGTGGATACGGGTTATAGAAAACACTGTTGGATATATCATTGTCGTGCAGATCCAAATTTGTCATATGTTGAGGAGGATTGTAGACATGACTAGGAGGTATTGGTGGTGGTTAATCATCATCTTCAATGTCGTTGTTCAGCATCTGATCAACCTGTATCTCGGTCTCCACTTCTTCTTCATAAACGACGTCTACTTCTGCTTCTGCTTCTAGGTTGACATCATCTGTCCATTGTGGATCAAATTCACCATATTCATCCTGACTGGTTATTTGAGACTGCTGAGACGGTATACATGGTTGAAGAGTAATGTACAACTCAATACAGTTGCATCCTGAATGTTCATGACTAACAAACATGTATTCAACATCTTCATTGTCTCGTACCTTAAGCGGGAAAAACTTGCATTGACTATTCTAAAAAAATATTGGATTTTGATACGTGATCTTTGGCACAATACCCGATCCTATACATGATTGTATTCTTTTTTTCAAATGCAAGAAGGTTGCATTTCTCTTGATCGTGAGTGTAATGGTATCAGTGTTTCGAAAACAAAAACCATATAACTTAGACTTGTATGTTTCATCGTTGTAGTGAACGTTGACACTGTATTTTGGTGAAGATGACATTGTGCAGATGAAAACTATTTTCTTGCTGCAGATGAATGTGAGTGAAGTGTCTTGGATGTTGATAGTAAGACACTTAAATAAGGGAGTGAAGTGTCTCACATGCTAGCTAGTTCGAAATGACGTGTCGCACATGCAAGCTAGTTCGAAATGATGTGTCAACCATGCAAGCTACTAAGAAGTGACATGTTCAGCATGCAAGAGAGAGAGAGAACAACCACGTGTTAGACATACAAACACACACTCCAAATGAATTGGCACCCCCATTCATTCCTTGCACATGGGCTCCAATCCATTTGGCGACACCTTGTCAAAGCATGCATGCATACCTCAAAACCAAGAAATCAGACCTAGGTCTTGCATGCATGTCCCTATGGAGGCGCCAATTTGGATGGCGACACCATGTACAAGTTGTACATGGGCGCCAATTCAAGTGGAGACACCATGCAAGCACAAATTTTCATGCTCCTATTCATTTGCCTATAAATACATCCACTCCATCAACACTTCTTCCACACCATCACTCTCACTATTTCCTCTACAATACTTCTTCTACAATTTCATCTGCAACAACTTCTTCTAGTTTCATCTGCACCAACCCCCCGAGAAAATGTCTATCCTCACAATGGGCAAATCACATAGAGGAACGGTTGCAAACATCGCAGCATATGTAAGTTTTTTCTTTTGTTAACTTTTTTTCTTTCATCTGCAACAACTTCTTGTAGTTTCATCTTCACCAACCCCCTTTTATTTTAACATACCAACTTAGTCAAGTTTTTTGTTCTTTCTTTTATAGGATGTATCAAGGTTTTGGACTCGGGTCCACAAATATGTCCATATGGACCCGATGATTCAACCTTATGTTGAACTCGCCGATTTTGGTCATATAAGCAAGATTTTGTCTTGGTCCGTAGATAACAAATTCATTCTAGCTTTATGCGAAAGATGGTGGCCAGAGACACACACATTTTGGTTCCCAACCGGTGAGTGTACCGTGACGTTAGAAGACGTCTACATGCTTTTGGGACTTCCCATTGAAGGTAAGGCTGTTAATGATAAAACCAACTATGCAAATTCAATTTGCATGGATCTCTTGGAGACTGATTTGTTAGATGATAACGCAAGAGGTCAAGGTATACTACTTTCACGCCTTAAGTCGTACTATAATAGTCTATACTTAGATGAGCATTCTACCGAAGATGCTCGAATAATAAAAACTAGGTGTTATATTATGCTGTTAATTGGTTCGTTGTTATTTCCCGAAGGTAGTGGTTCTAGCATGCATATTATGTATTTACCTTTACTTAGACATATAGATAGAGTAGGAAGTTACAGTTGGGGATCTGCTTGTCTAGCCTATCTCTATAGCTCCTTGTGCAAAACTCACTCAAGACACATCTACATTTTCTGGATGTGCTGTTTTGCTACAAGCATGGGGTTGGTCAAGACTACCGTCCCTAGCACCCGTCAACAACAATCCTTTCACATTTCCGAATGCACAAAAGTAAGTTGTTTAAATTGCTATATCTTTACTTACTTCTTTAAAGATTATTATCTCTAACTAATATTTTTACCTTTTTAGTGTAGATGGTCTGCACGTGGTATGAGTTACAACAGATGTCCAAGACACTGTATTACTCAGTATCGCAATCTGTTGGATCACCTTCGACCGACAGACGTAAGGATAATAACTTAATTATTTCGTTATAATTTGTTAACTTCTTCTACCTCATCACCCTACCAAAGTCGCCTTAGCCAGAACACCCAACGATCATTCAACACCAACCGCCCCTCCTCCTACCATAGCCAAGAAGCTCAAACCTCACAAAACCAAAACATCCAACAACCATATCTCTACCAAACACCCCAACAACCATTCCAGCCTTTCCTTGACACATCATTCACACCCATGTCTCCCTTCAACCATCCCGGTCTCCCATCAATGAGTCAACCACAACCTAACTTCTCTGGCATGGGTCATGAGCTCAGCTATGGCGGTACACCATCGATGCATACTGAAGACTATGCCGACTTGTCTGACTACCTCAACAGGTCTTCTTCTGTAGTTGGTAGTGACGCTCCTGGCCCCTCAGATGCTCAAACACCGGTACTGAATCATCAACGTCGGTTAGGGCCACGAGTTAGGGTAGCTAGAGGATGTGGGACCGGAGGCCGGTTAGGTGATCCCGGTCATCACCATTAGGCTTTTTTGTGTAAACGGAAAATTTTATTAATATCAATTGGTCCTATTTCAAAATTATCTATCACGTATACCATTTACAAAAAAAAATGCATTTTACACTGAGGTGCCAATCCAATTGGCGCCTCCTATCAACTTATACACATGGGCGCCAATCCAATTGGCGGTGCCCTAGCCAATCCAATTGACGTCTCCATTCAAGCATTTAAGAGGAGTCACCAATTGAATTGGCGTCTCCTCCTAAAAATGGGATAGTTTGGGAATTTTTTAGAAACCATGGATATTTTGAGAATTTCCATGAAAAAGTGGATTATTTTTTGTAGAAAATTCAAATTCAAACACTTGTAGAGGAAAAAACAACACCTCTAAGAAATGCATTTCGCAACTCTTTTGAGCACTAAACAAAAGAACATTATTCCATTTTCTTATGTTCCACGTTTGTATCTATAAGGTGTGCATTCATTTCCAAATATCCCACAAAATAAGGTTATAGAATTTTAACGTGTTTGATTCTCAACAAAGCTTAAAACGATAGACTAATATTGTACAATCAGCAACAAATATTTTTGTACTATACTAATATTGGACAATTGGTAACAAACATTTAGATTTTTTTTTAAATAATCATTTTTTTCAAAAAATTTCCTCATGTAAGCACCATTTTGTTGTAAAATAAAGAGAATGAAGATTAAAATTTAGAGATAAAAGAATAAAATTTTATTACATTATTCTCAAGTGTTACATCCATTATTTCATAATACTTTCTCTTAGATGTTCGTTGAAGATTTGTCTCGTTAAAACTTTCCTAGAAAAAAATCTAGTGAAGAAGAAAAAATGTAGAAATATTTTGTGAGATAACTACATCGTTAAAAATCTTACCATGAAAATCCAATGGGATAAAACTATGATGGGAAAAAGAGTACGTAATCTATTTAATTCTCCCCCTCAACGGAACGACCATCTCTTCAACGTTAAATAATAAAACTTTGTACTAGTTGGTTAAAAGTTTTTACTTGATAATGATTTTGTGTAGTGCTATAATATCTACTTGATTTGATGAAGTTGTTGCCATGGATTGTTTCACAAATCTCTATGAAATGGTTGTACCACCTCAAATAAACTAGTAACATGTTTGTGATATATAATTATGAGGATCACACAAGAAACTTTCAACTCTAAGGTAACAATGTATATGTCTAACTTTGTTTTAATATCTTCATGTAGGTAAAGAACTATATCATGATCTTTATAATTAGAAAGATACACAAGTGATTGAATTACACTAAGACATGGTACTTCAGGACCATGTATTATAAATCCTCTTTTTGAGGTTTTATCATTAACAGCCTTACCTTCAATGGGAAGTCCCAAAAGCATGTAGACGTCTTCTAACGTCACGGTACACTCACCGGTTGGGAACCAAAATGTGTGTGTCTCTGGCCACCATCTTTCGCATAAAGCTAGAATGAATTTGTTATCTACGGACCAAGACAAAATCTTGCTTATATGACCAAAATCGGCGAGTTCAACATAAGGTTGAATCATCGGGTCCATATGGACATATTTGTGGACCCGAGTCCAAAACCTTGATACATCCTATAAAAGAAAGAACAAAAAACTTGACTAAGTTGGTATGTTAAAATAAAAGGGGGTTGGTGAAGATGAAACTACAAGAAGTTGTTGCAGATGAAAGAAAAAAAGTTAACAAAAGAAAAAACTTACATATGCTGCGATGTTTGCAACCGTTCCTCTATCATACTTTTCAATAAAGATAGAAACCAAATTTGAATAATATAATATTTTTTTTTTGAAATCTAACAAATTTATTTCATTCCCCTATAAGATTACTAAAATACAATTTTAAATCAATTCCAGGTACAATATTCTGTTTGGATTCATATATATTTTTTTTACTGAAATGGAAAGAGGTCATTAAGGAGAATATGACCTGCATTATAAACAATGACAGTGTCTATAACAATGATTTTCAGTGGAAGGTATGTGTGTCGCATCCGCGAAAAACAACCGGCGGGCTAAAACAAAACAACACAGAGCCGCCACCGTGCGTTATTTATCCCAAAAGAGGGAAAGGAAACGCTCAGAGTAAACCTGGAAAAGACAGGGTCTCGCGACCAAAGAGAATGGGATCGGGAGTCGGTTATGCGAAGGGAAGGTATTAGCACCCCTACGCATCCATCGTACTCGACGGGATCCATGCTCTAAAAGATAGGAAAAGGTTGCTAAAACAAACAGACATCACACACACACACTGAAACAACACAGGTGGGAGAAGAGGGGAAAGGGCTCGCTAGGATATCGCATCCCATGCCTACGTATCTCGTCTGGAACGAGAATCAGAGCTACCGTAGTTCGGCTCACGCACGCTGAAACAAAACACAACACAAAAAGGCAAACATGGAACCCGAATGCCAATTACTGGACTTACATCAGCTTCCGAACCAAACAAACCCACACTGGAAACGAGATGCCACTTGATGGACTTATACCGGACTCCAAGCACACAACAATAGGATACGGAATGCCAATTGCTGGGCTTACATCCGTCTCCTAACACACACAAGAAGAAACCAAACAGACAACTAGTTACTAAGGAGTCGGGAACTCGAGCCTAGCAACTGTCAAGCAAACACACACTAAAGAAGAAGGGGTGAACACACAGACTAACAGGGAGTCGGGAACTCGAGCCTGATAGCTGGCAAGCAAACACAAAAAAAAATAAAAGGGTGCCCGGAGAGATCTCGTACGACCTCCTGCCTACGTACCTCATCTGGTATGAGGATCAGGGCAACGTAGTTCCCCTTAACAGGGGAGAAAGACTAGCCTAACCAGATACAGAGGGAGACACAACTAGGGAGACTATGACTCGAGCCTAGATGTTATCATGCATATCATCCCTAAGTTAAGGTTGGCTATCTATCTTGCTCAGGCAGCAAGCTAATCCTAAACAGGCAAAGCAAAGCATGCAAGCATAATCAGAACAAAGCAAACATTCACAATTAGCACACACTATATACAGACAAAGTGGGCTCACACAAGGGTTAAGTTGCAAAAGCAACACAATTGTATCAGGGTGATGTTAGCTCTTAACCTTGACATTGAGAGTCAAGGTGAAGCCAGATGAAATGGGAGTGAGGGGTGTGCCTCACAGCTCTTATCCCTGGCCAGGGAGAGCTTCAGACAAAGAAGTGTGGGTTCAGAAAGTGGGAACCCTTCTACACTTATGACACTGACTCAACTGTACAACTGTACAAGGATCTTGGGTTAGGATCCACAATGCATCAACACCAGTTGTGTGAGCAGAGGGATGACTCGACTGAGTAGCAGGAGATGGATTGCACATCTCTTGTATCTGCCAATTGCCTTATTCAAAGGTCTTTTCCTGCTTGGGGACAAAAATAAACAATCACAGGCATTGCCTCTTAAGGAGGACTTCAGACAAGTGCCTGGCCAAGTAACAGGCCAGGTCTTCCAGACTACATGGAGAAAAGAAATTCTACCTCAATTGGTTAAGCAACCAAGCAACAACACAAGCAAGTTCAAAATGAACTAGAGCAACTAAGGTACCTCTTTGAAGATGCAGTGTTAGAATCGTGTGAATCAAGGTCTGAAAAGGTGAAACAGATCTTCTATGTTGCTTATGTTGATGAATGGAAGCAAAACTTCAGCTCAACACAGCTTGAATTCCAAGAAATTTCCAACTGCCATGTGAGGTCCAATGTTCAATAGTCAAGATCCAGCATGAATTTGTCCACGATTTGCTTCAACAGATCTTCAATAACATCTGCAGATGATGATTAGCACAAGAGAAAACAAAAAGAATGATGAAATTTGATGAACAAAGTGAAAAAAAGTTTGAGAGGATTTGAGAGAATTTGAGAGATTTTGAGTTTGGATCTGAGATTGTGAATTGTTAATCTGAAAAACAGTTAGGATTAGCTATTTATATGTGCTGTTAATCACTTTTGTTAATCCTAATTAGCCAAAACCAAAATGATTAAGTGAAATGCATTTTCATGTTAAATGGCCAAAGTAACCTTCATGTTCATGTATGATTGCTACAGTGCACGTTTCTCTTGCCAAACATACTCCAAATTTCATTCAAGACCAAATGCCAAGCTTGGAATGCATGAAAAAGGCTTAGTTTTGAAAGTCACTTTTTCCCTCCTTTTTTCAAATTCAATTCACTTGAAAAATGGACTTTTTATGTGATGATTTTTGATGAGATGTGATGAATGATCATGATAAAGCATGTCAAATGGAGTTTGCTCAAAAAAGAATCACATGAATTGGCCAAATGGTGTGAAAGTTATGCCTCCTTGAAGTTCAACTTTTCTTGACAATGATTTGATCATAACTTGCCAACCGTAAATGAGAAATGGATGTTCTTGGACTTTTTGGAAATGTGAGAGCAAGATCTACAACTTTCATGTTGAACAAAATTTCATTTGAAGCATTTTTGGACATGTAATTTTGAGGAGAAAACCTTTCCATTTTTGGCAATTTTGAATTACAAGTCACTTTCTATTTTTGGAAAGTTTCCATCTGACTTTATTTTCTTCATTCTTGATGTTTGAAATGTCAAATGAAACTTGTTTGGACATGAATGAAGTGTCTCTAACCCTCTCCCACCTCCAAATCCATCAGTTGACCTTTGGTTGACTTTTTCTGACTGATAGATGAATTGGCCATGCATAGATGAAATTGAGCTTCAAACTCCTGATGAAATGGCTCAATGATGAAACCCTAGCTTCCATAAGCTCAATATAATCATATGATGATCCCCATATCCATTGAAGACCTCTTCTCCTTGACAAGCCCTGATTGGCACACTGCATATGATTAGGGTTGACCAGAGGTCAAAACCCTAATCTCAAGGAATCTGATCAAGCATAATGAATCCCTTGGTGATGACAAGACCATGATGATGATGATGTACCATTGCAACCAAGATCAAGCTCAACCTCCTTGAGGAATCAAGAAACCCTAATTTGTAGCACAATCCTCAGATGATTAGTGATCAGTTCAATTAAACCTTCAGCTTGAATCTCAACCTCTTATCTTCTGATCAAGACCTAGGAGGATGACTTGCTTGTTATGGCCTAAAAATGAAATGCAATATGTTAAGCTAGTCCCAAGAGAGGAGGGCAAATTTTGAGGTGTTACAATGTGATCATTCAAAAAAATTTGTGTTTCTTGGTGGTACCACAATGAAGGCAATCGAACTTCAAAATATTCCACCTAAAGGATATTTCTTTAAAGATTTTGGTGAGATACTTCAAGGCAAATGCAAAACCGATAGACTGGAAGGTAATTTAAATTCTATTATAACTTATATAACTTATATATTTGCAAACACATTCAATAATGAACCTTACTTTAATGTAGATATTATTGGTGCTGTTAGTGAGATAAACCATATCCAGTCCAACACTCCGGGGAAGAAAGTTGTTGTTTATGTTGTGCTGAAAGATTTGAAGTAATGCGCATTGTTTTCATAACTTATGTGTTTGATAAATTTATATATTTTGCATCACTGAATCCCATCATATAATATTGTTTATTTATATTGCAAAATAGGGGTAATTGCATAAATTGCAATTTATGGGAAATCTATGGATCAAAATTTTTGGCTTACTACAATGATCCTAAAAACAATGGAGCTATTGTAATTCTGCTCACTCATGCAATGGTAAAAGATGGCCAAGGTATTACACTATCAGACTTTATAAATACATAGCTGATTTGTATTTTTCATTATACGTTCAATAATTTTTATATTAATTATACAATTTACAGTGTCAAATGCATGGAGTGGTTCCAAATTGTTGATAAATGAAGACATCCCTGAAATTCAAGCTTTAATGTCTAAGTATGGATTTTATTTATTTATTTATATTCAGATTATTATACATAATTTTTAATTTAAAAAACAATCTTATTTCTATAGGTTGCCTACTAATGAACAGAAGGAGAAGCCTACTCAATCTGCAAAATCTCTTTCTAATTGGTCTGGTGGTTCTCAGTATTCGCCAGTAGAAAAGTTTGTTCATAATGCGAAATGTATGTCCTTAAGTCAGTTCTGCAAAATCAAACATGTAAGTTATATAAGTTATAATAGAATTCATTCTTAGACAGAAGGAGAAGCCTACTCAATCTGCAAAATCTCTTTCTAATTGGTCTGGTGGTTCTCAGTATTCGCCAGTAGAAAGGTTTGTTCATAATGCGAAATGCGAAATGTATGTCCTTATGTCCTTAAGTTGAATAAATTGATATTATTATTATTATTAATATTGTTATTTATTAATATTTATTATCATCATTATTAATCTCATTTACCCACTTAATAACTCAAAATATTCCAAAACCACTATTCCAAAACCATTGACAATATTATACCATTTTAAATGTAATGGATACAAATATGCAACTTCCAATACACGTGTTTCAACCCTAAAAAATCAGTATATCCACACCTTTCACTTCAATATTTTTTGCTTATATTTGAAGCAAACTTTCCCAAAAGTAACCATCATTAATGCTCTACTTTAACATCACATCAAACCTATATCTATCATACTTTTCAATAAAGATAGAAACCAAATTTGAATAATATAATATTAATTTTTTTGAAATCTAACAAATTTATTTCATTCCCCTATAAGATTACTAAAATACAATTTTAAATTAATTCCAGGTACAATATTCTATTTGGATTCATATATATTTTTTTTAAAAAAAATCATTATGTAATTGCAATTTTTATAAATTCATTCTGTACATTGACAATATATTTTCTTAATACTGTTTTTTTCTTACATTGACAATATTTTTTCTTACATTGACAATATTTTTTCTTACCTATTTATACTACTAAAAAATATTACCGTTATTTTATTGTTGTTGCAATCTTATCATTCCAAAACGAAATCAATATCCTGAAATCAAATTAATTATTATTGTAGTTTTTTTGCCAAATATTATCGTTGCTTGATTTTCTTTAAATGACAAAATGAATTTTTTTAATAATAAATATTACCGTTATTTTATTGTTGTTGCAATCTTATCATTCCAAAATGAAATCAATATCCTGAAATCAAATTAATTATTATTGTATTTTTTTTGCCAAATATTATCGTTGTTTGATTTTCTTTAAATGACAAATTGAATTTTTTTAATAATAAATATGAACCACTTAAATTGTAGGAGCGTGTGTTTCTTTATGGACATTGCAAATGAGAGAACGTTGGAAAATCTCAAATATCCAAATGCTTCTGACACAGCAACATCGGTAAATGTGTAGGAACTTGGGAAAACTATAGATAAACATGCTCTAATGAAATCCCTTTAGGTTTTACGGCTATATTAATACATAGGCTGATGAAAAACTTTTCATTTCCCTATATTACACATATCCACATGTTACGTAATTGCCAATTATTTTGGAGGGAACAGACGAATTTGCGTACCAAATATATATATATATATATATATATATATATATATATATATATATATATATATATATATATATATATATATATATATATATAATGGAAATGATCCATTCTTAACATGTACCTTATATATTTTATATTAGCATTTCAAGTATTGTTCCAGATTCAAGAAATGAACTTATCATGTTGAATGAGCAAAAGTTGTAAGAAAACTTTATTCAAATAAAGCCATGGCAATGTAAGTTATGTTTTTTATCAGGTGAACATTTGGTATTTTTATTCACTATAAAATTATATATCTTTTGTTTTATTTATAATGATGAAGATATATAATATCTGTTATATATGTGTAATTTTTTCAGATGTATGATCAAGTATGATCATTTTGAATTATAGAGCCTGAGTGAGTACTATAATAGAAAATATTCAAAATGGTAGATGAAAAATTACATTTTAAAACTATTTTGAGGAGGAAGAATGCTGCAAAAGCCAGAATTTATAGAAAGAGTGTTATTGATGACAAAAAATCTAAGAGGTTGAAAACTACTCTAAAAGAAAACGGTACATTTGATAAAAGACGCGACAATGACTCAACAGCTTTGAGGATACCACTATCAGAACTTTCGCCAAACATACTAAATGACGGTCGTGGTATAGCCAACGTTGAAGTAGGTCATCAACTTCATTCGTCCTTAAAGACTAAGCCAAGTACCAATAATAATATCAGATCAAAAAGGATATCAAGCAGAAACATTACCAAATTAGGAGTTAACTTAGCTAAGAGGTTTGACAATACATTTGCTGCAACAACATCAAACCAAGATCCAATACCAGAATTGCAACTCAATGAGCTTTTTGCATCTGATAGTGGAGACAATAATATGAATGATGAATCTGACGGTATATTCTTAATTATTTTTCATTTGAGTTAATTTGTTTATGATATGTCATAAAATATTACAATATTCTTAACACAATAAATGTTATGTCAAAAGGTTACAGTTCAGCAACAAATTCAAGTTTTGATGAAGATGAAATGTCTAATGGAACAGATGCTATGGAAACTTTTGAAATTACATCAGGTATTTTAAAATG
Source organism: Lathyrus oleraceus (assembly GCF_024323335.1). Taxonomy (NCBI): domain Eukaryota; kingdom Viridiplantae; phylum Streptophyta; class Magnoliopsida; order Fabales; family Fabaceae; genus Lathyrus; species Lathyrus oleraceus. Next base: position 628,735,684 of record NC_066583.1, on the reverse strand, counting down.
ATTTACTATAAATAATATTTTATTATTATGAAATACAACTCATTTAACATATGAATTAAATACTATTGATGATCAGGAGGGTATTATGATATAGGGGATCCTGTCATTGAATGTCAATATTGTGGTGCAAATATGTGGTATTCGGAAAGGAAAAACAAATGTCGTCATGTGTCCAATCCTAAATTTTCCATGTGTTGTGGATCAGGAAAAGTTCAGTTACCTTTGTTAAAACCCGCTCCTAAAGTTCTACAACATTATCGAGGCAAAGATTATATCTGGAAAGAATATTGGAGGGGTTATCTATATTTTAAGAATGGATATGACTCCAACACAATCTCCGTGGCCATTCAAAATGACTAGAAGGCAATTTCCCATAACTATATGTTATGCTATGGCAATTAACAAATCTCAAGGTCAGTCATTGGATTATGTTGGATTGTATTTGCCTAGAAGTGTATTTAGTCATGGTCAACTATATGTTGCAATATCAAGGCTCAAAAGCAAAAAAAGGGCTTAAGATATTAATCCATGACAAGGATAACCATCAATTGAATTCTACAACAAACGTCGTGTTTAAAGAAGTTTTTGAAAACTTATAGAACGTAAGTTTTTCATTAGTTATATTATATCAACAAATGTCGTTGTTTATTATTAGAATTTTATTGAATGAGTTGTATAAAATATACATTATGTTTTAACATTTGTTTATATGGATGTAATTGTTTTTTACAGGGTAATGAATCATCACTTCCTAAAAGGTTGCGGGCAGATTTTGTATAAACCCAGTTTTTTAAGGACCAAAGAATTGTACGAAGTTAAATCATTTTTGTTGCTGGACTTATTTCTCACAATTTTAACTAAAATTGTGAACCTTTTGTTTCAATATCTTTTGTTGCATTAAATCTTACTGTATCAATTGCAATTAATTTCAACATTCGGTAGTATTCATTACTATATTTTAACACAAAGGAGGTTCTGGTATTTCTTTTACATGGTTTATGTATTTTGGTTAAATAATCATTTATTATGAAGGTTAATATTTGCGTTTTTATACCTCAAATTAGTAACAGATTGAAAAATTTCATCCATTACTAAATAAATATATTTTTATTTCTTATGTCCAAAATCTCAATGATAAATGGAATGTTTATTCATAACATTAACAATAGAATGTTTATTATATATCAATATACCAATAAATTGTAAAAATATTTTTGTATTATATTTTTTGATTATTTCCTTAATATAGTATACAAAAAAATTAAGCAAATTATATTACTATAAATTAATAATGTTTTACTTTATTATGTCCCAAACTGGAAAAAGTTATTTGTGGAAATTTTTTGAACCCATTTATTGATCATTTAACATCCATTACATTAAAAAACACTCTTATGCAATAAATTTATTGATCCAACCATATATATATATATATATATATATATATATATATATATATATATAAACAAAAAAATATATTATATTTTAATTTTTTTAAAATAAATTATTGCACTTGCGCGACCCTTGCGAACGCACGGGTCCTTTACTAGTTAAATCTAAAGCGACAAACTATATTACGTCAAATCATATGTTACATACTCAATATTTGACATATAATCATTATTCTTATGTGACACATCTAGAAATTCACCTTTATTTTTCAAAAGGCCAAAGTACATTCTTTATTGCGGTCATGAGTTCGAACCTTGGCAAAAGCAAAAACATATTAACCTAACAACTATTTTTTAATTTTGATATATATTATTTGCTTAAATCTTATATAACATTATTATTTTTCTTGAAATAATTTTCGAATTATAAAAAAAAATAGAGAGAAAATAACTTTGATATATTTTTTCAATATAATTTCACACCCATTTTGAATAAAATAATCTAACAACCCAACAATTACTTTAACTAACTATATTTCAAAGGTTTGCCACTATTTATTCATATTAAAATATGATAGAGCATGCAACACTTTTCAATCTTATTGATAAACATCACAATTATATTATTCATATTACACTGAACAAATAAAGTATAGACAAAGAATAAAGTTATTGATTTCTCACATATGAGTGTTAGAGAGACATGATAATCAAAATATAAAAAATGATCACAAATAAAAATTAATTCATGACCGCGCATCGCGCGGGTTCTTATCTAGTTATTCAACTATTTCCAGTAGTAACATGTTATCACCCATAACCAAAAATATTCCATCCAGTTCTACTCAAAATACTCAACACATAACATCTCCCAGAACCCAACCCAATACAAGGGGCAATTTTAAATTCAGAAAAGTTTCGTCCTTTCAAATAAACAGATTATGTGTTAATTTGTCAAAAATATTTGATACCATATTAGCTAATACATATGTTGTTCATGAGTCAAACATAAGTTCTATGACACCTTCTAAAAATAATGATATGTTTATGGATTCTGAAGATAGAAAATTTGAAGGTAGTTTTATTTTATACACTGCTTATAGATATAAAATTTATTATAACAACTTATTGATCGGGTTTGTAATGTGTTTGGTTTTAATAGGTTACAGTTCAGAGTCAGATGGTGAATCATATGACGACACTGATAATAATACAACAAATTTTACAACTAGAACTTCTTCTGAAGAAGGTATTATTATAATCATGTTATTGTTTAAAATTATAATCATGGTTGCATCGAAGATACTGATGAAGGTTTAACCGTGTTTTATTTTTATTTGTTGAAGGACGTTACTATGACATATGCGATCCAATTGTTCAATGTCAAGAGTGCGGTGCCAGCATGTGGTATCGTGAAAGAAAATATAAGAGTCGAAATATTGCAAATCCTAAATTTTCAATATGTTGTGGAAATGGAAAGATTCAACTTCCTTTGCTAAAAATGTCACCTAAAGTGTTGCAGGACATGCTATTTGGCAGTGAAACAAGTGAATCAAGGACGTTTCAACAACATATTAGAATGTACAACGTGATGTTTGCGTTTACATCTCCCAGTGAAAAAATGGATAACCGCTTTAATAATGGTAGAGGTCCTCCTACTTTCCATATTCAAGGTCAGTCCTGCCACAAAATTGGTAGCATGTTACCATTGCGGGGTCAAAATCCTAAATTTGTGCAGCTCTTTATTTACAATACAGAGAATGAAATTTAAAATAGAATTAATGGAATAAGGTATGTTCTATAACATGGTTTTTCATATTTGCAATGTATATTATGTTTACAACAATGACAAACAATACTTGAAATCTATATTTGTTTTACTGGCTTATAGGACAAACAGTGGAGTTGACGTCAAGATTGTTTCTAAATTGTATGAAATGTTGTACCAAAATAACGTTCATGCTCAATCATTTTGGATGGCCAAGGATATAATGAAACAATTGAATGTTTATGATTTGAAACTTCGTCTTATTTCTGACCGAAAAAGTGATGGAAGGATATACAATCAACCCACTGTGTCTGAGGTGACTGCTTTGATTGTGGGAGATGTTGATACCGCAGAAAAAAGAGATATCATAATGCAAAAATAGTCGGGTGATCTTCAAAGAATTGATAAGTATCATATCGGTTATTTAGGATATCAATATCCATTGCTTTTTCCATACGGCGAAGATGGTTATAGGCCTAACGTAAAGCATCGAGCAAACACTTCAAACCCTGCTAACAATCAACAAACCAGTAATTCTAAAATGCAGTTTGAAGATATTCCATGGGAAGAAGCGACAAAAAGAAATCGACTTACAATCAGAGAGTGGCTGGTGGTACGAACCCAATCCAGACCAAATGAGGCACCGACATTATTGAAATCCCGAAGGCTTTACCAACAATTTTTGGTAGATGGTTTTACAATGATGGAATAAGAGAGGCTTAGATGGCTTAGAAAAAATCAATCAAAATTTAGAGTTGGAAAGTATCACAATCTGAGTGAATAAAACTGAAACGGTCAGACTGAATGTTGCGTCGAGCAAACACTTTAAACCCTGCTGACAATCAACAAACCGGTAATTCTAAAATGCAGTTTGAAGATATTCCATGGGAAGAAGCGACAAAAAGAAATCGACTTACACTGGCTGGTGTTTCGAACCCAATCCAGATCAAATGATGCACCAACATTATTGAAATCCCGAAGGCTTTACCAATAATTTTTGGTAGATGGTTTTACAATGATGGAATCAGAGAGGCTTAGATGGCTTAGAAAAAATCAATCTAAAATTTAGAGTTGGAAAGTATCACAATCTGAGTGAATTAAACTGAAACGATCAGACTGGATGTTCAAACATAAGAAAGAGGGTTGTCTTGCCTTCGTCTTATGTTGGAGGTCGTAGATATATGGATCAACTATATTTCGACGAAATGGAAATATGCGGTTACATTGGATTTCCTGATCTTTTTATTACATTTACATGTAACCCCAAGTGGCCTGAGGTGCAACGTTATCTGGGACCAATGAATTTGAAACCAAGTGATCTTCCATAAATTATTTCAAGAGTTTTTAAACAAAAGTTTGATGAGTTATTGTCCGACTTGACCAATAAAGGTGTGATGGGCAAGGTTCTTGCATGTTCGTGTCTTTTTTTGTTTGTTTTATATCAACATGTTTTATTTGTACTGTAATTATTATAGGAATCTTATTCGTATTTAGTTGAGTAATGTGTAATCTTTATTGTTAACAAATATGTATACCATTGAGTTTCAAAAAAGAGGGTTACCTCATGCCCACATAATAATCTTTTTGCACCCATCTAACAAATATCCCACTCCAGCTGATATTGATAGGATAATTCAGCTGAAATTCCTAATGCTGAAACTGACCCCGAGTTGTATAATTTGGTTAGATCCCATATGATACACGGGCCATGCGGTAGTGGTAGCCGATCGGCTCTGTGTATGAAAGAAGGAAAATGTTCGAAGTACTTTCCAAAAGAATTTCAAGCTCAAATAATTGTCGATCAAGATGGCTTCCCAGTATATAGAAGAAGAAATAGTGGTAACTCGATGTTGAAAAATGGAATTCAGTTGGATAACCGTCATGTTGTACCATACAATCCATTTTTGTTAATGAAGTTTCAAGCTCATATAAATATGGAATGGTGCAATCAAAGTTCATCAATTAAGTATTTATTCAAGTATATAAATAAAGGATATGATAGGATCATTATTTCCATAGTTTCGAGTGATGATAGAAATCCAACTGAACAACAATGTGTTGATGAAATCAAACAATATATTGATTGTAGATACGTTTCTCCTTGCAAGGCATGTTGGAGAATATTTTCTTTTCCTATACATGGAAGGAAACTAGGAGTTGAAAGGTTATTTTTTCATTGTGAAGGTGAGAATTCAGTATATTACATTGATGTAGACCATATAAACATCGTCCTAGATAAACCAAGTGTTACGGAATCGATGTTTACCTCATGGTTCGAAGCAATAAAAAATATGTTGAAGCTAGAGAGTTAACATACAACAAATTTGTTTCAAAGTTTGTTTATGTTAAAATAAATAAGAGAATGGAAACCTCGACAAAGAGGTTACACAATTGGAAGATTTATATGGGTTCCTCTAACCACATGTGATTTATATTATCTTAGAATGATGCTAACCCATGTAAGGGGTCCACATAGTTATGATGAGATAAAAACAATTAACAATGTCAAGTACGATTCTTTTCGTGATGCTTGCTTTGCTATGAGTTTTATCAGGGATGATAGGGAATTTATAGTTGTTATTAAAGAGGCAAGCATTTGGGTTCTGGACATTATTTGAGATTATTGTTTGTCCATATGTTACTGTCAAGCAACATGAGTAGACCAACATATGTATGGAAAAAACATGGCAGTTATTATCAGACAAAATACTTTATTCTCAAACAAGAATTGCAAATAACAGAGGTACATAATATTTAGTTTTTGAACATTGTATATATTGATTTTTTCACTTTTAGAATCAATGTTTGTAAGTCGCAGCACACCATTACTTATTTTGTAGAATTGAGGTTATTCGATGAAGATGTAATCAATTCAACATTGATTAAAATCAAAAAATTGCTTCAGAAGAACCATAGAAGTTTAACGGATTATCCCAGATTGCCTTATCCAAAAGGATATGTGGTTCAACAGTTAGGCAACAGACTTATTTACAATGAACGCAACTATGATACAAGTGAGCAGTTAGAGGAATTCAATAAGTTGTACCATAATTTAACAGATAACATTGGATTGGCTTTGCAAATTTCGACTATCATATATGTTTTTGGTATGGCAAGATTTATTAATTCCATTTAGGCAATGTTATAACACCATGTTTAAACTATTGAATCTGGTATTAAACTATATTTGGTATGGCAGGATGTAACTGTTTCTGGTATTTAATATTGTTACTGCTGTTAAGTATGATGTTTCTTAACTTTGTCTGTGGCATTCTTAAAGAAATTATTTATGTTGTAAATGAATTTTGCTAGCAATTTCGACCTTTAACGAGTGATGTAATTTTTATGATTATGTTGTATTGGATATTTAATGTATTGCTTATAATATTACTATAGTAGTTTTATTAGTTCTTGATTATTTGTTTCAATTTCAATAGATGAACATACAAATGTCTTCAAAAGAATTATTGATGCAGTCAATAATCAAAGAGGTGGAGTTTTTTTCCTTTATGGATATGGTGGCACGAGAAAGATTTATATTTGGATACTTTAGCATCATACATAAGTTCAAGAAAAAAAATTGCTTGACAGTTGCTTCATCGGGTATAGCCTCACTTTTACTTCCTGGAGGTCGAACAACTCATTCCATGTTCAAAATTCCAATACCGACATTGGAGTCGTCTACATGTGATATAGAAAAAAGTACTGTCGAAGTTAGCAAAGTTGATTATTTGGGATGAAGCTCCAATGGACAACAAATATTGTTTCGAAGCTTTAGATAAAACACTTTAAGACATCATGCCAACATCGAAGACTTCTAATACAATATTTGGAGGAAAGGTGGTTGTTTTGAGCGGTGATTTTCGACAGATCCTTCCTGTTGTACCAGTTAAAGAAAGTTATGATTCTAATAACTTCATATTGATCTGAATATCACTGTCATTATACAGTTTCCATATTCTAGTATCATGACTTTATTTTCTATGATTCTGTCACAACATATGTATAGCTGTCATGACCAATTCCTTCCATATATGTTCATTATTGTTATTAGTCCTATCATAATTCTAGGATCTCATATGTACTACAACCGTGTATATAAACACAGTTTGTCAAATGAATAGACAAGCCATTTTTATACCTTTCTCTCTTGGCATCAGAGCACTTAAGCTTGAAGGCTCTCGATCCAATCATGTCATCCGCTGCTAACACAAATCACAAAAATGACCTACCTACAACTGTCTCTGTCAAGCTGGATAGAGATAACTATCTCCTATGGAAGTCACTAGTTCTTCCATTGATTAGAGGTTGCAAACTTGATGGTTACATTCTAAGAACCAAAGAATGTCCTGAACAGTTTATCTCCACAAATGACAAAACTAAGAAAAGCAATCCTGACTATGAAGAGTGGATTGCACATGATCAAGCTCTCCTAGGATGGCTAAGAAATTCAATGGCCATTGACATTGCAACACAGTGGCTGCATTGTGAAACCGCTAAGGAACTTTGGGATGAAGCCCGAGGCCTAGCAGGTGCTCACACAAAATCAAGAACAATCTACCTCAAATCAGAATTTCATAACACTCGCAAAGGAGAAATGAAGATGGATCAATATCTTCTCAAAATGAAGAACCTCTCTGACAAATTAAAGCTGGCAGGATCACCAATCTCCAGCTCGGACCTGATAATTCAGACACTGAATGGCCTGGATGCTGATTATAATCCTGTGGTGGTCAAATTATCTGATCAAATCAACCTTACTTGGGTTGATCTACAAGCCCAACTATTGGCATTTGAAAATAGAATGGAACAACTGAACATTTTCAGTAATCTCTCAATGAATGCTCCAGCAAACCTTGCAAGCCAAACCCATTTCAGAAACAACAAATCTGGGACACGAGGCAACTGGAGAGGCTCTAACTTCAGAGGAGGTAGAGGAAGAGGTAGATCTAAACCAACATGCCAGGTATGTAACAAGATAGGTCACACTGCAGTGCAATGTTTTTACCGTTTTGACAAATCATACACAGGCTCAAATCACTATGCTGAGAATAACAAGCAAGAAAATCACAGTGCTTTCATAGCCTCACCTTACCACGGTCAAGACTATGAATGGTATTTCGACAGTGGAGCTAGCAATCATGTGACTCATCAAAATGAGAAACTCCAAGATCTCAGTGAAAGCAATGGTAAGAATTCTCTGCTAGTTGGCAATGGTAACAGGTTGAGAATGTTGGGCTCAGGCTCGACTGAATTAAATAAACTCAACTTGCATAATGTCTTGTATGTCCCTGAAATAACCAAAAACCTGTTAAGTATATCTAAACTAACTGCAGACAATAATGCTATTGTTGAATTTGATGCAAACTATTGCTATGTGAAGGACAAAATGACAGGGAATGCATTACTAAAAGGGAAAGTTAAAGATGGATTATATCAACTCTCAAGTGCCAACTCCCAAGTCAATAAAGAGCCATGTACCTACATGTCAGTCAAGGAGAATTGGCATAGAAAGCTTGGACATCCCAACAATAAAGTCCTGGAAAAGGTGTTGAAGAACTGCAATGTGAAGACATCATCAAATGATCACTTTTCATTCTGTGAAGCTTGTCAATTTGGAAAACTTCACTTGTTACCATTTACATCATCCTTTTCTCATGCTAAGGAACCTTTAGATTTAATTCATAGTGATGTATGGGGTCCAACCCCAATTTTATCTCCATCTAATTTCAAGTACTATGTTCACTTTATTGATGATTTCAGCAGATTCACTTGGATTTTCCCTTAAAACAAAAATCAGAAACAATACATGCTTTCACTCAATTCAAAAACATGGTTGAAAATCAGTTTAGCAGGAAAATAAAAATCCTCCAATGTGATGGTGGAGGTGAGTATAAACCAGTTCAGAAAATAGCCATAGAGTCAGGAATCCAATTTAGAATGTCATGTCCATATACCTCTCAGCAGAATGGTAGAGCAGAAAGAAAACATCGACATGTGGCTGAACTAGGACTCACACTACTAGCACAGGCCAAAATGCCCTTACACTACTGGTGGGAAGCCTTCTCGACCTCAGTTTTTCTTATCAACAAATTGCCCTCATCAGTTAACCCAAATAAAAGTTCATATTCATTATTGTTTGGAAAGGAACCTGACTATGATGCCTTGAAGCCTTTCGGTTGTGCATGCTACCCTTGCCTCAAACCATACAATCAACACAAACTTCAATTCCACACCACTAGGTGTGTGTTCTTGGGATATAGCAACTCTCACAAGGGATATAAGTGTCTCAATTCTCATGGAAGAATTTTTGTCTCAAGACATGTTGTCTTCAATGAGAATCACTTTCCATTTTATGATGGCTTTCTTGACACAAGGAATCCATTAATAACTCTAACTGAAAGTGTCCCTATTGCTCTTCCTCCTTTACCTACAGGTACCACTACAAGTCACATAATTGAACCAAGTAACAATGATGTGAACCACCAGGAAGAAGACCTAGCTGTTAATGAAGTTCAACCAGTCCTCAGTGAGATCTCTGTCACTGCAGATGAGGCAACTTCTCATACAAATGAAACACCAGCAACAACAGGCTCAATACAGGACACAGACCCAGTAGAGGATACATTAGAGGATAATCAACATGTCCAGCAGATACGTACTAGGAGCAAGGCAGGGATTTACAAGCCCAAACTACCTTATATAGGACTGACAGAGACACACAAAGAGGATAAGGAACCAGAAAATGTAAATGAAGCACAAGTCAGACCAAGGTGGAAAGAAGCCATGGATGCAGAATTTAAAGCTCTAACAGCAAATCACACTTGGACACTTGTACCATTTCAGGGGCAGAATAATATCATAGACTCAAAGTGGGTTTTTAAAACCAAGTACAAGGCAGATGGCTCAATTGAAAGAAGAAAAACAAGACTGGTTGCCAAAGGTTTTCAACAAACTGCAGGTCTGGACTATGATGAGACCTTCAGTCCAGTGATCAAATCCAGCACTGTAAGAATTGTTTTATCCATTGCAGTACATTTAAATTGGGAAGTTAGGCAATTGGACATAAACAATGCATTCTTGAATGGCAATCTCAAAGAAACTGTGTTTATGCATCAACCAGAAGGATATATAGACTCAACCAAACCTTATCACATATGCAAATTAACCAAGGCAATCTATGGCCTGAAGCAAGCCCCAAGGGCATGGTTTGACAGGTTGAAGGATACTCTACTAAAATGGGGATTTCAAAACACCAAGAGTGATTTATCACTCTTTGTCCTTAGAGGAACTGACCATATCACACTTCTCCTCATATATGTTGATGACATAATAGTAACAGGGAGAAACAAAAGGTTCCTAGAGACCTTCATCACTCAACTAAACATTGTTTTCTCTCTTAAAGACCTAGGTCCTCTACACTACTTCCTGGGAATTGAAGTACACAGAGATACTGGTGGAATGTACCTGAAACAAACAAAGTACATTAGAGACTTGCTCAAAAGGTTTAATATGGAAAAAGCCTCATCCTGCCCCACACCAATGACAACAGGGAAACAACTAACCGCTGAAGGAGAACCTATGGCCAACCCTACACTATACAGACAAGCAATAGGTGCACTATAGTACCTAATCAATACTAGGCCAGACATAGCATTCTCGGTCAACAAACTCAGCCAATTTATGAGTTCCCCAACCATAGATCATTGGCAAGGAATAAAAAGGATATTAAGATATCTCCATGGAACAATAAATTTATGTCTTCATATCAAGCCCTCAACTGATCTTGATATTGTTGGATTCTCTGATGCAGATTGGGCTACTAGCATAGATGATAGGAAATCCATGGCAGGACAGTGTGTGTTCCTTGGTGAGACATTAATCTCGTGGGCCTCGAGAAAACAAAGAGTGGTGTCAAGGTCAAGTACTGAGTCAGAATACAGAGCGTTGGCTGACCTAGCAGCTGAAGTAGCTTGGATTAGATCGCTATTAGGTGAGCTAAAACTTCCTATGCCCAGGAAACCAGTTTTATGGTGTGATAACTTGAGTGCCAAGGCACTAGCATCCAATCCAGTGATGCATGCTCGATCCAAACATATTGAAATAGATGTCCACTACATACGTGATCAAGTACTTCAAGATCAAGTCACAATATCCTACGTACCCACAGCAGATCAAATTGCAGATTGGTTAACCAAACCTCTCACACACACAAGGTTCAACATGATGAGAGACAAACTTGGGGTGACTATGTCACCATCAGTTTGAGAAGGGGAGTTAAAGAAAGTTATGATTCTAATAACTTCATATTGATCTCAATATCACTGTCATTATACAGTTTCCATATTCTAGTATCATGACTTTATTTTCTATGATTCTGTCACAGCATGTGTATAGCTGTCATGACCAATTCCTTCCATATATGTTCATTACTGTAATTAGTCCTAGCATAATTCTAGGATCTCATATGTACTACAACCGTGTATATAAACACAGATTGTCAAATGAATAGACAAGCCATTTTTATACCTTTCTCTCTGTACCAAGGGACAGTTGCTCTGATATTATTTATGCCACCATTAATTCATCATACATATGGGATTATTGCACAGTTCTTAGACTTACCAAGAACATGCAACTTCAATAATCCACCATGCCTTCTAGTGCTTATGATTTAAAGCAGTTTTCAAATTGGATATTACAGGTTGGATATGGAAAATTGGCTGAACCTAATGATGGCTATGCAGATATTGACATTCCAAAAGATATATTAATCACAGATTTTGACGATCCCGTCACAACCATTGTTCAATACACATATCCAAATTTTCTTCAGAACTATAAAAACCCAGCTTTCCTGCAATGTAGGGCAATTTTGGCTGGAACATTGGAAACAATTGATGTTATCAATCAGTACACGTTAGAATTAATTCCAGGTAATCTGATGTATGAAGTAACTATTTATTTCCTTATCAGTACATAATGCAGATAAATATTATATACTGTATAATATTTATATTACGTTGTAATGCAGGAGATGGAAATGAATATTTAAGTTTTGATTCCATTGATGGGATAAATGTTGATGCCAATGAAGCATTTGATGTAACAACTACTGAATTTCTTAATACACTTACAACATCTGGACTTCCTCATCACAAGATTAAATTAAAAGTTGGTACACCGATAATGCTTCTAAGAAATATTGACTAGTCTGAAGGATTATGCAACAGAACAAGACTCATTCTTACAAGATTGACATATCATGTTATTGAAGCAAAGATTATGTTTGGAAAAAACATTGGAAATTTAATTTATATTCCAAGAATGGATATCACTCCTACACAGTCTCCATGGCCTTTTAAGCTAACCAGAAGGCAGTTTCCGATAATTGTGTCATATGCTATGACAATTAACAAATCTCAAGGGAAGTTGTTGGACTATGTTGGATTATATTTGCCTATGATTGTCTTTAGCCATGTGCAATTGTATGTTGCAATATCAAGAGTTAAAAGCAAAAAGGGCCTTAAGATATTAATCCATGACAAGGAAAATCAAGAGTTGCAGATTACCACCAATGTTGTCTTCAAAGAAGTTTTTGAAAATGTGTAGAATGTATTTACAAAGTATTCATTTAATAGCTCTTTTCATGTATTAATTTTGACTTAACTCTATTTTAGTTTCATTTTATTATCTATATTTTATTCTCTATATTTTATTCTCTCACAATTGTTGGATTATATCGTTTTTGAATAACTTATTTTCCAACAGATTTGTTTTATTATTATGAATTATACAGTATGACATGATATATGAATATATGTAGCCGATGCAAACATACACGAGTAACTGATATTAAATTTCAGCACATATTTAATAATTAGAACGCAATCATACATTAGTTTGATATTATCCTTAAGTGCATAACATCATACAACAACAATTTGATTACAAAGACTGGATTATTTTAAAACTATTATAAATTAAACAAAAGTTATGACCAGGGCCGGCCCTGTGCATGTGCAGCATGTGCTGCAGCACAGGGCCCCAAACATTAGAGGGCCCAAACTTTTGAAAATTTCAATTTTTTTCATAAATATTAATAAAAATAAATAAAATGTTATTAAAAAACTCAATATGCAAAGGGAGTCATGCTAATATTAGAGGGCCCAGATGAACATATGTCACATATGAAAAGGGAGTCATGCTAATATTAAACGTTTCTACTATTAATTGTTGTGTATACTCAAAATAATAACAACAAAAGCATTGAATTGGCAGTAACACATCATATTCGTTTATTCGTGAAGTAGAAAGCATGATGCAACAATAACGCATCATTTCCCAATACAAATATTAAACATTTCTAATATTAACTATTTTGTATATTTAAAATAATAATGTTGAAACATTGAATCCTGCAAAACTGTACCAATTTATGTTATTACGATTGCATGACAAAGTTATTACAATTTCCAACATTGAATTTAATACATTGACACATTATTTTTTAATCATCAAAGCTGCATTATAGCAACCATTGCGCAAAATCCATTTTTACAAGCAACCACATACGTCAGTTCAATGCAGTATAAAAAAAGAGACTGAAAGGTGGTTGTTACACGCAACCTAAAAAACCTATTTGCTATTTATATGATATGCAATTATATCAATTTCCTCCATTGCATATCTAATATATATAAAGTATTTTAAAAGGTATACTGTGTGTTGTTCTTGGAATTTGAATCAACTTAACAGTGTCTTCTTCTACTTCTATTGGGTAATATGCGTTTAGTTCAGTAATTATATTTTATGTATGCATGTCTGATTTTTTTTTGCATGCATTTCTATTTGTCACATACATAATGTATTTCCTCCCCATCTATGAATTTGCAGATTGTTATCTTTTGAAACAAATGATATTTATGAAATCCTTGGAAAAATTGTTCAAGAAGTGAACCAACCTCCCAATGATGTTCATGTGGATGAGATTTTCTCTGAGATCAATTTGGCCCAATCGAATGGTCTCAATGTACAAGTGAATTAGTATGCAGCAACATAAGTCGATGCACTGGAGCCTGAGATTAATATGGCTCAGGAACATGGTCTGACTGAGCTGGTGAATCAACAGGTAGGAGAGTTGGAACCTGATCTGTTTTGGGAGAAAAATATTACCAGGTCCTTGAAGGGCGAAAATCAAGTTCTACTATTAAGTTACACAAATTATAATAACAAAAAATGTATATAATGTTTTGCATTTTTTTACACAAACATAAATTCCAATACTAATGTTGACTTGCAAAAACTCATACTATGCAACATTTCTCAGTTGATGTTATAAGGAAAGGTCTTCTTCCAGATCAAACTCAACGTACCCTCATGGATCTTGAGACAATGGACTACTATGACTATGAGATAATTAAATCGGAGAGAGACAATGTGGAAATGTACATCGGATATGGGTGGTATGAATACGCCAAGGAAAAAAATCTCAAGGTGGGAGATACATTGGTATGTCACAACCACTCTGATTCTTAGATGTTACACATCAATTTGCTGAGGCGTGCCAGAAGGAACAATACTTGAAGGAAATGCTGCACTTTTCATCTGTCTGTTTAATTATTGTAACTAAAGTTTATTGTTGTTGTTTTAGTTGTTTATTGTGTTAACTTTTCTTGCATTTTTACTAAGAGATATTAGTTTTATATTTGTGTTGTTTGGTTTGTAATTGTAAACAACTGTTTCTGAATTTTTAACTGAAATTGATTTCAAGTATTCATGACATTGCTGATAACAACAAAGTTTGAGTTTATTAATATCAATAATTTCATAACAAAAAATAGAATGGTAGACTTTTTAAGTCATGCATACAGTCTGTAAAAATTCATGCACACACTACAAATAATCAAACATCAGCAACTAAACCATATCACATTGCATACTACTGTTGCATCAAAACAAATGAGTTGCTTATACTGATCAATACAATAACAATTTGTACTTATAACAACTTTGAAGCTAAAATTCTCTCGGAATAGTTACTTGCATTGAAATATTTCAAATGGAACAACATAAATCAACCCCTTATTACATTAACAAGCATATAACTTGCCATAGGACTCATGCTAAAATATAACACATCCCCGACTTCAAGCTTCCTCTCTTTGGAAAATTCGTACCATTCATGGACAATATTCTTCTCATATGAATCTTGTCGTGCTCTGTGAATAATACAATTATAACCTTCCAATCTTCAATATCGATCATCTTTATCACATCCTGCTTTTCACCAAAATATTACTTTGACATGTTCATTGGGATATGCTGCAAAATTGAACAAAACACATTTACATAACATTAAATACGATAAGAATAACAGTCAAGCAATTTGAGTGCCAAGACACCAACCAACATATATTTCCCATACTTATTTCCTTCCGTCACGGTATAATCCCACTTGCAATTGTTGCTAACATCACATGTTTTTTCGGACTCATTAATCCAACCCTCCTTTATTAGAGCTTCAATTTTTGTATCCTCATCACTTGAATACATGTGCCCACATGTCTTCATTACTATAGTTGTAATAACATTAATAATTCGATTTACTATAATTACAAATAAAATTAAATTTCAACTATGATTAATTGGAGTAAGATATTTGTAACAGGTGAATTTTCAGAAAAAATCAATCTTAGTTCTAATGATAGAAGATTGATGACATGAAAGTCATACATACCTGCCAGAAGCATACATTTCAGAGATGTTGTCAAACATAGCTTCCTTTCTATAGTTCCAATGATAGAAAAGTGATGACATGAATACCTTAATCCTTACATTATATAGAAAAATGTAAACGAGCTTAGACATGGATTTCAGCTGCAGGCTCAACTAATGAGTTTGAGAAATACAGTACCCCTTAAAAACAGTTCTATAACAGACATCATATGCAATATGTATTGATATATTTATAGGTGATAACATATGTATTGTCTGTTTGCCAAACTAACTCATTTAAATTTTTTGTTTGTTAAACTTCAAATCACCAAAATTATAAATGTAACATGTAAAATACATATTTACATGAAATGAAACACATAATGCAACTTCTACATTAAAATTACCAAGTTTACTATCAGAATACATAAATATCAATATCATTAAGGTACTAATTATAATTTGGTTCAGGCATTCCAAAATTACATCAAAGTTTATATATATATATATATAAACTATAAAACACGATCCACAGCAGGTTAGAACTCCATGTCATGATGATCATATACTCAAAATTCGATATTACAACTGCCCATCAACTCCTCTGTAATTTTACATACACGTTGGGAGAAAAATGCAACATACTCCAGACTAAGGTATCGCCATCACATAGGTTTTTGCTCTTTGCAAATTCATACCATCCTAAAGACATTTTCATAGGCTCTTAGTTCGTTCTCTATTTTTGCAGTGTGAACCCGACATTTAAATATTTCGGTTTCTTCTACATCAACGTGTTCTAAGGCATATTTTTGTTATTGTTCTTGGAAAATGCTACATAGATATCAATTGCACAACACTACAAGTTATAAACCCTTGAAATATAACACAATAGATCAAATTCAAATATGTGCTTACTATAACATTAGCTGCGCATGTTTTTTCATTTCCTATGTGGCTCTTCCAAGAATATTGCTTAGCCCACATGACCAATTCTTCAGTAACTTAATTTAAGACTCATGCGTTCTCTACAAATTTTTGTTTACCTTTCTTATCCACAGATTTTCCAACAGATTTCTTCTTGCCAACATATTTTTTCTTTTCAACACACTTTTCAACATGCATTTTCTTCTCCTTCATAAATCTATTAACATCTGCACATTCAAACATTAGCAATTATTTATTTATTGATTTCGTATTTCATTTGTCAATTGCAGCAACAATGATTAAAATTTTTATTCATTTGACAATTACTACTAATTAAGTATTTCAGACATGCGATTTGCAATGAAATATACTTTTTTTCAATGTGGTTATTTTTCATTCTTACGAAAGGATACTAAATATAATCGAAAAAATAGAACATTGTAAATCCAAAACTAACTTAAAGTCATACTAAAAAAACCATAGTACACTAATTTCCCAAAAACTACTGACCTAAAATTTCAGAACTACCCAAAAACATAAACAAATTTACCTTTCTTATCCACCAATTTCTTATTGCCAACATGTTTTTTCTTTGCAACACACTTTTCGACATGCGTTTCTTTGTCCATCATAAATCTTTTAGCATTTGCAGTATCAACAACTTCTTCCTTAATATACTGAATGTCAGTTTTCCATTATTTGTGGGTTGATTTACAGCAGCAGCAACATTGGTAAGTTGAGCGATATTCGCAGTTTTATAGCAGGGATATTACTAGTACGACATTTCTTCACACACTTCTTTCTCTTAACTGAACATTCACCAATCTCAGACACCATACCTCTGATGATCTCCATTGCAGTTTCATTGTTGAAATTCAAAAATTATAAATGACATCAGCAATGTGATATTAATACCGAATTATAAATTCTAATATATAATCTTTACAGACCAACATTTATAATCAACATGTATAATCATAAATTATAATATCTACAAGCAACATATATAATCAGCATGAATAATCTCTACAACTTCTTAAAAGTTTTACATCAATTACCAGCATCCATAATCATATTCTATCATCAACATCTATTGTCAACATTTAAAACATATACAATTTCTTATAAGTATCACTCTATTTAAGATGTAATTAACTGATTTATTGAGTAAAATAACTGAAATTCTAAATTTGAAAATTCAACTACAAATTGGGATATAGAATTGCTCAAATTTCATAAGAACATATTCATATTTTTGGCAATCAAATTGAGTAGAAAGCGAATCCTAAATGAACATGAATCGGTTAGATGAGACAAATTCAATATCAGTTGTGCAAAAAAACATTACAGTAGAAGAATAACGATAAAATCATATCTGCTTCACACCTCATTCTTCACCCGTTATCGTCCCAAATTGAACCCTAATATCGAAAATAAAATTTTATTTTTGGAATCTGGAAAACTCAGATTATATTTAAACATTATCGTGTTATTACAAAATTGGAGGAGTAGAAAATTGAACCATACGAGAACATGTTTGGTAATGCATAACAATAACAATTTCATATGCGTTTCAAATAACTACAGAAGAAGAACATAGCCGATACAACATCGTTTCATACCTCATGCTTCCACCATTATCATCCGATTTGTCGCTATGGCAACACGCACGCGGATCATCTGCAGACATGTTACTGTCTGATTTTTCCTACACAGAGGTTTGTAATTGGAACCCTAAATTTGGTATGTAGAGAGATGAAATACATGAAACTGTATTGGTATTTGGAATATCCAAACTAAATACACTAAAACAACCCTTTTATTTTTTTTTATTAAATATTAAAAAGATTAGTTATACTATTATTTCCAAAAGTAAATATTAAATCATTTATTTATTTATTTTTATATTGTATTAACTGAAAAAAATTGGATATATAAATTTTTCTTTTGTTTTATTTGCTTTATTTAATATCAAAAGTTTTTTCACAAAATAATATAATAGTATCGTTGTTATTCCCTCATTCAACATTCAAATATAAAATATAAATAATCTAACAACTTCACTAATAATTAGAAATAGCGTGACTCGTACATTAATAGTTTGAGATTAATTACTATGCACTGTCAGTGTAATTTACACTGTCGATTCATCACCATCACCCGTTTGCATTACTTTATAGGTTTTTAAAATAAAAGTCAAACTTATTTCAATATCCAACGAATAAAATTAAGTGGTGGTGTAAAATCCGTTTACACTGTCTGTGTATATAAATTAAATTCTAATAGTTTTAATAAAAAACTTTAAATTTGATATCACTCTTCAAATATTTTATTCTACAATCAAGTATAATTAATCAATTTTAAATTTATTTATTAAACCCTAGAATGAGAGATTATTCTTAGTGGCAACAAGCAAATACAAATTGCATTAGTCAGACTCTATTCCTCTCCTAGATGTTAAATTTGCGCACAATCCTGTCATGTCAGAAGAACAAATTGTCAAGTTACAAGAAAAATTTAAAGGAGGATCTTCATCCATACCTAATGAAATACTTGACTTTTTGCTTCAAAACTCAGCTTCAGCAAAAGTTCATTGTTCAAAAAGTGAAATGTGTATTCTACTTTTCAAAGATAAATTCTGTACTTTGATTTATGCCTCCTTTATTTTTGTTGCCCTTGGTCTCTTTAATCATATTGTGTCATCATTCATAACTACGATTTTTAGATGGAGAAATAAATTGTACTTTGATAATATGAATTTGTGAGGAATCATCATAATATCATTGTTAATATTCATAACTGCATTAGCGTTAAACCTTTCGACACTATCACTAAGAAAAGCAGCCACAATTATATTGGAAAATGCTCAAGTGCATATGAAACACCCTCAAGTTTAGTTGAATGAAACTAGTATACACAACCAAATCAATGAGATATCATTGTTTTTGACGACAATCAAATGAAAGACAGATTCAGTTCATAATGTCTACATCTTGTTGTTCAAACAGTTCTTGGAGTCTTTCTCTCTCCTGTTTTTCCTTTGCTTTCACTTCCGCCCTAGCAGCTGCACGAGCTTCTTTAGCTTGTTTTCTAGCTTCTTTTTCAGCAGCTGCATGAGCTACTCTAGCTTCTTCTTCGGCAGCAGCAAATTTATCCGCGTTCAACAATGCCTCTTCTTTTGCAATATAGCTTGCGACCAATGATATATCAAAACTCTTGCTTGTCTCAGCAGCATTAGCAGTGCCCTCATTCGGTGTCTGTCTCATCAGCAGGCTATTCTGGCTTCTGATCAGGTGATTTTGTCTCATCAGCAGGCTATTCTGGCTTCTGATCAGGTGATTTTGTCTCATCAGCAGGCTATTCTGGCTTCTGATCGGGTGATTTTGTCTCATCAGCAGGCTATTCTGGCTTCTGATCGGGTGATTTTGTCTCATCAGCAGGCTATTCTGGCTTCTGATCAGGTGATTTTGTCTCATCAGCAGGCTATTCTGGCTTCTGATCGGGTGATTTTGTCTCATCAGCAGGTCACTATAGGTCTCATCAGGTAATTTTGGTTCAGCAGATGGTGATTTCGGATCATCATCAGCGGAGTACAGCTCAGCATAAAGTGACTTTGGATCTTCCCCGAGTGATTTTGGCTCAGGTGACTTTGGATCTTCCTTGGGTAATTTTGGCTCAAAGGAAGGTGATTTTGGATCATCCTCAAGAGGTTTCGGGTCATCAACCGCAATTATTTTATCATCAGCAGGAGGTTCCCCTTTCTCCATCTTGTTTATTGTATGGCCAAATCAAATAGAAAATGAATGAGATGCTTAATAAAAAATCAATTTCAAAGATGCTATAAAGAAATGAATGAGTTTTATGGATTACCTCTTCCAGAGTTCTTTTCATTTTGGAGAATGGTGACAGGTATGGGACTGTAACAGTACCTGCATGTGTTGAATAGTTGAATATTAGCATTCACATTTTGAGTTACTAGCAGTTTATGCATTTCAATGATAAGAAAGTGATTAAGCTACTAGAAAAGAGAAGGAATAAAAAACATTCATAGATTCGAAACTAACTAACAGTAACTAAATTAAGCAAAGCGTTATTATATATTAATACAAAAATTACTTGAATAAACCAATGCAATTAAGCAAATCAAGGAAGCATTATTAATCATTAATACAACATAGCTCAATGTCATAGTTTGATCTATAGCATGAAAAACTAAAACAACAAGAAAGTGCATGAAAATCATGACAGTGACCTAACATTTGTAGTGTGTGACGTGAGAGAAGCAAACCTAGGAATGAAAGAGAGGTTTTCAGCTATGGTGTAATTCATTCAAGAAATGATAAAGAACGATTCAGAATTAGATTCAAGAAATGAAAGTTGAAATGATAAAGAACGATTCAGAAACAGAAAAAGAAAGAAAAAGCTGAGAAAGTGAGAGAACCTTGTTGTGTGGAGAGAGAGAGCGCGCAATGCAACTGAACTCTGAATAACTGCTAACTGACTTTTGGAATTCGATGACTATATTTATTACCTATAGAGTTTACTGTTTTATAGTTTTTTTTAATCAACCGCAACAGTGAGCTGTTTTTTTATTTATTGTGTTGAGAAAATTGTATTTACTTTTTTTTTTCTTTTGTTTTTTACTATTTGTTTGTGAACCTTTCGATTTGTTTTTTTTAAATTAACTATTTTTTTCAAGAATAATACGAAAATAATCGTAATTTTAAAGTATTTATCATTATAACTGTTAAATTGTAATTCCTTATGTCGAAGCAGGTTGTTCGACAAAATAAGGAAGTGTCGAACCACCTAGTGTGTTGAGTTGTGTTAGTGTGTTGAAGTGTCGAAACATGTTGCTTCACACAGGATTTTGACTTATGCCTATTTTAGTAGTGTTAGTTATTTTGAACTTTTATAGTTTTGGGCTTTGGCTTGAGGTCAAAGTTAACCTAAATCTATAAATAGAGGGAGTAACCCTTATTTTTGTACTGAAGTGAATAGAGCATTCATAATATTGTATTTACGGTATTTTGCAGTTGCAAAGTGAATAAGAAGTTTTCCACAGTTTGTGGGCAGAGAGAAACTCTACAAAATTATATTAGTCTTCTCCTTCATCATTCTTTACTTTATTTCTTTCTCCATTGTTCTTCTTTTCATTGTCATTGTGTGGATGATAACAATTTTGTCCATCAAGATTGATTGAAATTCTCCATAGATTTTGGGGATTTCCAACATCTAGTATCAAGAGCTCCAGTTTAATCGATTCGTGGGAAGAAAATCACCATGGAAATGAATCATCCAAACGGGTATTTTCCAGCAAATCTTTCGATTCTCAAGAACAATAATTATGAGAATTGGTGCAAGCAGATAAAGGTTGTGTTCTGTTATCAAGATCTTTGGTATCTTGTGAAGTAATGAGTAACAACGCTTGCAGAAGCCGCGATAGATCAAGAAAAGGCTGCACATAAAGAATTGAAAAAGAAAGATTATAACGCTCTCTTTATAATTCATCAATGTGTTGATGCAAATAATTTTGAAAAGGTTAGTGATGCAGAGTCAACAAAAGAAGCATGGGAAATTCTGAAGAAATCATTTGGAGGCGCGGAGAAGGTGAAAAAGGTGAGGTTACAAACTCACAAAATAACGTATGAATTGCTTCAAATGGAAGACAATGAAAGCATAACTGATTTCTTCACCAAGGTTACTAAACTGGTGAACCAAATCAAGGTATGTGGAGAAATGTTGACATCAAGATCTGTTGTTGGAAAGATCTTGAGGTCATTGGCTCTAAAGTTCGACCACGTGGTAGTAGCCATAGAAGAGTCGAAAGATTTATCAAACTGACGAAGGAAGAGCTTAAAGGGACGCTTGAATCTCATGAACAAAGCATGGCTGAAAGAGTTGCAGGAAAGTCGAAGAGTGACATGGCTTTACAGGCTCAATCATCAAAAGAAAGAAAAGGAAAAGAAAGCTGGAATGTCAACAAAGGTAGAGGAGGCTACAACAATTCGACTGGTCGAAATCAGCAAGAAGGAAACTGGTTGAATCAGAGAAAACCCTGGAACCAAGGCAACCAAAGAGGTGATATTGCAGGTAGAGGAAGAGGTGGTGGTCAAAATTCAGACAAGAGTCACATTTAGTGTTACAATTGTCAAAGGTATGGTCACTATTCTAGTGATTGTCCAGAAAAGCAGAAGAATCAAGAAACTTATGCAAAGTTGGCGAAACATGAAGAAGAAGAGACGTTGATGATGGTTACAACAAGAGATGAAGAGAGATTCAAGGATCAGTGGTACTTGGACTCGGGATGCTCATCACACATGTCTGGAAGGAAATATTGGTTTGTCAACATAAATCCCTTAATGAAGAATATGGTGAAATTTGCAAATGACAACACTCTAACAGCTGAAGGTGTTGGTGTTGTTCTGATTATGATTAAAGATAGCAAGACGTCAGTAATTTCAAATGTGTTGTACATACCAGGCATGAAGAGCAATTTGCTCAACATAGGGAAGTTATTCGAAAAGAACTATAGAGTGTTGATCGAAGACAAGATGATGAGAGTTCTTGACTCAAATGGAAGGTTGATCTTGAAGGCTCCAATGTCTCAGAATAGAACCTTCAAGATTGAACTAAATGTGATGGATCATACGTGTCTTGCAACAACAGCCAGGAGAGATGAATGGATATGGCATTATAGACTTGGCCATCTAAATTTCAAAGACATCAGAGATTTGAAGAGAAGAAATATGGTTTCAGGATTACCATAAATCGACATTCCAAACAAAGTCTGTGAAGAATGTGTGCAAGAAAAGCAACATAAGAACAACTTCAGTAAGGATACATGAAGCAAGTCGAAGGCAATTCTTGAAGTCATACACTCTGATGTATGTGGCCCTCTCCAGGTGGATTCGATTGGAGGTAACAAATACTTTGTTACATTCATAAACAATTTCAGTCAAAAACTGTGGTCTTACCTGATCCAGAAGAAAAGTGAAGTGATCGAGGTGTTTTCCAAGTTTAAATCTATGGTCGAAAGACAGAGCGGTCGAAAGGTCAAGATTTAGAGAACTGATGGTGGTGGAGAATATGTGTCGAAAGACTTCGATGCATTATGTATGAAAGAAGGGAGTGTGCATGAGGTGGTACCACCCTACACTTCACATCATAATGGAGTCACAGAGAGGAAGAATAGAACCATTATCAATATGGTTAGAAGTATGTTGAAAGGCAAGCATCTACCCAAAGAATTATGGGGAGGAGCTGTGTCGACTGCGACATATATCCTGAACAGATGTCCGACGAAGAATCTAGAAGGAATCACGCCAGAAGAATGTTGGTCTGGTGTTAAGCCTAGCTTGAGTCATCTGAGGGTGTTTGGATCTATAACACATAGACATGTGCCATATCAATTGAGAAGAAAACTTGATGACAAGTCGAGTCAGATGATCCTGATAGGATATCATTCGACTGGAGGATACAAGTTGTTCGACCTAGTGAATAAGTAAGTGGTGATCAACAGAGACATGATCATAGATGAGCTTAAGGAGTAGGATTGGACTGATAATGTCAAGAAAGATTTAGTAAGAATATTTTATGATGAACCAGCTAGTGAAGTCGAAAGAGAAGTTCAACAGGAAGAAGTCAGAGGTGAAGCGGGCCCAAGCAGACCTCAGAGAACAAGACACATGCCTACAAGATTGCAAGAATGTGTTATTACATCAGATGATGTCGTCATTGAAGAAGGTGAGCTGGTACATTATGCTTTCTACGCAGATGTTAAACCTATCAATGTAGCCGAGGCATTGAAAGATTCGAAGTGGATGAAAGAAATGGACGAAGAGCTGAAGTCAATCGAAGTCAACAACACTTGGTCACTTGTCAAATTGCCCTAAAACAAGAAGGCAATCGATGTGAAGTGGGTATACAAGGTGAAGTTGAATTCCGTAGGAGAAGTAACTCGACACAAGGTGAGGCTTGTGGCGAAAGGATTTCTTCAGAAAGAAGGAATCAAATTCGATGAAGTTTTTGCACCTGTTGCTAGGATCAAAACAATCAGGTTGGTTGTTGGTCTAGCAAACATGAACAACTGGAAAATGTGTCAGATGAATGTGAAATATGCATTCCTTAATGGCCCCTTAGAAGAAGAAGTTTATGTTGCACAACCAACTGGGTTCGTGAAACATGGCGAAGAAAGAAAGGTATACAGGCTGCATAAAGCCCTGTACGGACTTACACAAGCTCCAAGAGCTTGGAACAAGAAGATAGATGGATTTCTAAGGGATAAGGAATTTGTGAAGTACACAAGTGAACATGGAGTATATGCAAGAAGAAGCAAGAGTGAATTGCTTATACTATGTCTCTATGTCGATGACCTGTTGATAACAGGTAGCTGCAAGAAGGAGACCGAAGACTTCAAAGGTGATCTCAACAAGGAATTCGAAATGGCAGATCTAGGTGACATTTCATATTTCCTTGGCATCGAATTCTACAAGAGTGGTAGAGGTTTGATGATGCATCAAACAAGACATGCAGGCGAAATACTCAAGAGATTTGAGAAGCAAGACTGCAACTGTCATACCCCAAAATTTGCCCGTTGATATTACGAGGCACTTTTCAAGACACTCCGACTTATTCTGCAAGGCACTGATCTTAAAGGAACAAAAGCCCAGCTCACAACAGGCCCACTCCAGAAAAAGGCCCAAACTAGCTTGCTCGCTAGGCCAGCAATTCCTTCGCCTAGCGAACCCTTCGTTATGCAACTCGCCCAACGAAGTACCCGATCCAGAAAAAAGGCCCAAGCTAGCTTGCTCGCTAGGCGAGCAACTCCTTCGCCTAGCGAAGCTTGCGAATATCAGAATTTCTGGGCTTCATTCTGAGCCCGTTAGGTCACCACAATCACTATAAATAGCCAAGCTTCAGTCACGAAAAGGGAGAAGAAAAACGGAGAGAGGAGAGCCCTAGCAAGCAAACCCTAACACTCACGGGAGACAAACCCTGAAGGAGCTCGGCGGCACCAAGGTCCACCTCTGCCCAATTCAGTCCGATTTGCCGATTCGAAGTCGCAATTCAGCTGCCAACAGGTTTACGTTGCTATTACTGCCTTATGTTCTTAATTTGCATATGGCTTTATGATTAGATTTATGAAAATAGTTTAAGTTGGCATGTGAACTTTAGTATGTACCTGAATACCTTAAATGATTAACCATATAATTGCGGTAATGAAAGCCATAAGGCATAAAATTGATTGGAAATGTACTAATATCAAAACCAGAATCCGCAGCCGCTCGCTAGCACATCGCTAAGCGAGCATGCAGCGAGTATTCGCTAAGCCTTCGCTAGGCGAGGCAGGAGCGAACGTGACAGTAGCTGACTTTTCTGTTCTGATTTTTCGCCCATGTTTTATCATGCATCATTTATCCGACCTTATTTACTGTTGTGATCTTTTTTCCTTGTGGTGTAATCCTCGATTGCACCCTGATTTGGTGTTCTGACATGTTTTGTTGAGTTTTGTAAAGGTTCGCATACCCCAGGAAAGGATTGCTTGTTAGGTATCCCACTTTATTTGTGGGGTACTCTTATGGAGATCCACCCTGAATTACTCAATTGATTTTAATGTATTGATTTTATGGCGAAGGTCCACCCTAACGGGTTAATTGGTCTTAATGTATTAATTTTAATGTGGACCTAATTACCTACTTGATTACGGCTACCTAATTAATTGTAAAACTTTGCCTTTAAATAAGTGATCTCGGACCTCCCTTTGTTATCCTACGAGTATGGTATTACGGTCATGTCCCACGAATGTGGGGATGCACTTAGCAAAGACCCTTCGGTTAAATCATCATAGTCCCTCGAATGTTGCCTTTGTCCCTCGATGACCCTTCGGTATAGCCTACGGTTAAATGATGATCGTCCCTTCGAATGCTAAGGTATCCTTACAAATGCTGCCTTCAATGACCAATCGATGACCCTACGATGACCCTTCTACATCCAAAGGATGAAACTACTTACTTCTCAATAGTAAGGACAGTTTTACCCTCATAAGGATAGGAAATGCCCGCAAAGACCTCGGATAGGTATAACTCTTAATTGCTTATTCATAACCTAAAATATTTTTCGCACGCACCTCCCACATTTCAAAACATCCTTTTTAGAAAATCACCACTTGGCATACATCCGTACTAGGATCATTGCCGAGTTATATTTTTCTAAACGACTTTCAAAATTAAATGAGATAACCACTTTGTATACATTCATGCAAGAATCATTACAAAGTTAAATTCTCCTTTTTCAAAACATTTCCTACACATTTCTCAACCACTTTTTCAAACTAGAAAAACATAAATGATTGAGCAATTAAGAGCCCATGGATAACCATGGATACAAAGGGTGCTAACACCTTCCCTTTGTATAATGTACCTCCCGAACCTAAGAATCTAAATTAAGGTCTTTCCTGTTCTTTTCCACCTTTCCTTATGGGATAAAAGAAAAGTCGGTGGCGACTCTTGCTAACCGCGACATTGCGATTAAAAACACATTAAAGTCAGTTCACCGTATGACAGCAACCCAACTTCGACTCTAGCTAAGCCCAGATTACAACCGTCGAAAGATTCAGATGAAGATGATGTCGACCCAACCCAATATATAAGACTTACTGGGTCACTTCGATACCTTTGTCACACAAGGCCTGACTTAGCATATAGTGTAGGTATGATGAGTAGGTTCATGCAGAAGCCAAAGGTATCACATCTAGCAGTGGCGAAGAGGATACTAAGGTATCTAAAAGGAACTCTCGACTATTGTATTTTGTTTCCTGTAGCTGATGAAGGAAAAGAATGCAAATTAGTGAGATACACCGACTCAAGTTGGTGTAGTGATGCTGAGGATTGAAAATCCACAACTGGCTATGCGTTTATGCTAGGTGGTGTCCCAATTGCTTGGAGTTCGAGAAAGGAGACAGTAGTGGCATTATCGTTGTGCAAAGCATAATACATAGTTTCTTCTCTTTGTGCATGCCAAGCAACATGGATGGTGAATCTGGTCGAAGAGATAACAGCGAAGAGTCATGGATCAATTACCATGAAGATCGACAGCATGTCAGCAAAGAATCCGATAGCACATGGTCGAAGTAAGCACATCGAGATGAGGTTCCATTATCTTTGAGAGTAGGTAGCAGATGTGAAAATGAATGTGGAACATTGCATAACTGAGAATCAGATTGCAGACATCATGACAAAGGGAGTGCAGGTCGAAGTGTTTAGAAGACTAAGAGCTATGATGAATGTAGATAGCTTAGACACAATGAATTAGATGGTGTGTTGAATTGTAATTCCTTGTGTTGAAGCAGGTTACTCGACAGAGTAAGGAAGTGTCGAACCACCTAGTGTGTTGAGTTGTGTTAGTGTGTCGAAGTGTCGAAGCATGTTGCTTCACACAGGATTTCGACTTATGCCTATTTTAGTAGTGCTAGCTATTTTGGGCTTTTATAGTTTTGGGCTTTGACATAAGGTCCAAGTTAACCTAAATCTATAAATAGAGGGAGTAACCTTTATTTTTGTACTGAAGTGAATAGAGCATTCATAACATTGTATTTATGGTATTTTGCAGTTGCAAAGTGAATAAGAAATTTTCCACAGTTTGTGGACAGAGAGAAACTCTACAGAATTATATTAGTCTTCTCCTTCATCGTTCTTTACTTTCTTTATTTCTATATTGTTCTTCTTTTCATTGTCATTATGTGGGTGATAATAATCTTGTCCATCAAGATTGCTTGAAATTCTCCATAGGTTTTGGGAATTTCCAACAATAACCACTTTTCAAAAAAAATAATCAATGTGACATTTGTTATGACGTATACATTGATCAATTTGTACTCATGTGCCACTACAATTGGCGCATGCATGTAAAATGTAAAAGCATGCATCAATGCAATTGACACATGCATGTAAAATGTAGGAGAGTGCCCCACTGCAATTGACGCATGCATGTGGCTACTCTTTATTTTTTTACATGCATGCGCCAATTGTAGTGGCATATGCTCCTACATTTTACATGCATGTGTCAATTGCAGTGACACATGCTCCTACATTTTACATGCTTTTACATGCATGCGCCAATTGCAGTGGTGTATGCTCCTATATTTTACATGCATGCGCCAATTACAGTGGAACATTCTCTTATATTTTACATGCATGCGTCAATTGCAGTGGCGCATGCTCCGACAAACATGGTTAATTTGGTAAATAAATTAAAAATATGGTTATTTTGATATATTATTTTAAAAATTTGGTTATTTAAAAAAAAAATCCTAAACCTTTCAATAATTTTTCAGTTGGGTTGTTTAAAAATCAAAATATACATAGTCACTTTATATCTCTACCGCTTTTGTGTGTTCCACGTTTTTTACAAACATAAATCAAATTAACTATATTTAACAAAAAAATTACCATCATTACTCCGATTTTCTATGATAATTATGGGCCACAAAATTAAATTATGTTAAAAAAAATTATTTAATTAATTTCTTTCCAAGAAAATAAATGTCAAATGTCCATCTCAAAATGACACTTGTCATAAAATATTTTATAGGGAAATTGATTTTTCCCCCTCTTGGTGGCTATTTATATGCTTCTTCAACTTCTCTATCTCTCTTCAACCATTTTCTTCTCAAAAACCCTATAAATTCCTCTGAGATTTTTGCAACTTCCATTCTCGCCTCTCAACTCTTTTTCCATAAGTTCTAAAGAATCAACGTTGGCTTCTCATCGTATCATCAAGTGTACCCTAAGTATTTCTTTTGATGCTGACATCTCAGGTCCTATCCACATAGACAATCGCACCTTCTTCCTAGAGCCTCATATGGAAGAGGAGAAGAGAAAAATCGGGTATTCTCAGGTATTGAACCACTATTCCATTGTAGGTAGTATTTGCGCTTTCATGGGTCCTTTACCTAGGCACATTAGGAAACTCCAATTTTTGGAACACTTCTTCCCAAGTTTCCCCTCATGTGAACCCTTAGTATTTATGAATAAGTCATTTGATCTCAGATTCATGTAGAATCGTGTATTTCGATCATCTCCCTCGACTAATAACCCTTCATACATCAAGTGGCTGGATAGGGTCCAGCAAAAGAAAGGACATGAAGTTAAAACAAGAATTGTTTATGCCCTTAAAAGGTTTTGATGATAATAAAGTATTTAAAGAACAATATGATCTTCTAATATTTTGTTTAAATGCGCAATATCACAAGCATTGGACTAATCCTGATTGTTAGCACATGTGAAGAAGTAATTTAAAGTATGATTCTGATTGGTCAGAATCTAAACTAGCACATCGTCTCTGAAGGAAACAGACTTTGGCGTAAAGACTTTGGTGTAATTCAAAGCAGACTTTGACAACTCAAACTCTGAAGGTGTAAAGAGCAGTTGATCCGTACCCTGAACCAAAGTGGTCTTGTCTTATCAAAGCTCCATATTTCTGGATAAAGTCAACCAGGATTTTTGTTTTGCAAGGCTTAAGAAAAAGGGATGTGACATCTTCAAATTGTTCTACCTTTTGGTAGATACCTAGTACGATGAAAGATATTGAGAGCAACATTACTATTCGTTAGATAAAGCTTCTGACCAGATGCAAGTCTCCAACTGAAGGAGAATAGCGATCCAAAATGCAGTGGAAATTAAATTTTTCTCCTTTAGTGATCCTTACGAATGATCATGATCAGTGATAGAATCGTAGAAACTCTAGATCGTAGAAACAACACATAAGAAAAAATAGGGTTGTGAACCAAGAAAAAAATAGGGTTTTTAACCAAGAAAAAATAGGATTTTGAATCAAGCTCTAGATACCATCTTGAATATGAATTTCTTATATATATATATATATATATATATATATATATATATATATATATATATATATATATATATATATATATATATATATATATATGTATATATATATATATATATAACCCTACTAATTAAGGAAAGATTTAATATAATAATATCCTAAATAAAATATCCTAATTGATACTACTAATAAAAACAATACATACATAATAATAATAAAATAATATCTCAATAGAGATAGATGTTTAATAGTTGTAAAAAATATCAAAATAGGTCTCGAAAACTTCCTCTGATGCAGCTTTGCCATCATCTGGAGTAATTTGGGCAAGCCTTAGGCCTTCAACACTCCTATCTAAATTGGGAGAAATGTTGGATTTGAGAGAAGGTTCAAAGGTGACACGAACACAACTGTAGGAGCCAAATAAGGTTAGATACCAAGAGGCTTTCAGGATTTTCCCGTTCCTTGAGGTCATGAGAAGCAAACCCCAAAGATTCATAAAGGACACACAAGATAAATTTGATGACACAAACGTCTCTCCTTTCATGGAGCTGAGTAGCTAGAGGTATAAGTGTTTTTTCCACTGGAAGGGAGTTGGAGCAAAAAACATAGCGAGAAAGGCAATATGTGAGGAAAATTATGTGTTCATGGGCACTTACACTCTTAGTCGAATCATAATGTTCTTCAAGGTACATGTTATAACTAGGGTGATCAAAGGTGAATTTAGGTTTGGTTTTGGTGATCCTAGACGGTTCAAGGAGTTCTCCAGTTGGTTAAAGACCAACAATTGTTGTTATGCCGAAAAGCGTTGGGGTTATCATTCAACATGGTAAGTAAAATGTATTGGTCTTAGATTCCCAAAAGCATATAGCAACAACAAGCATGTGAGATTTATACTTAGGGACAACTCTTGAGAGTTGTATCAGGTCAAAAATATCCTAATCTTTCCATACCTCATGTGAAGGTGAGAAAAATACACAAGAATGGTGGTGGTGGTGGTGAATTGTGTATTCCAAAAAATCGTTCGACTTCTGAACTCATAACTTCAGATACTGAACTACATTCAGAGTCTGTTAACAAAAAGTGTAATATTAACGAAAAATAAAGTTCAGAAGTAAATGCAAGTAACACACAAATATTATTCTAGTTCTTCTCATCAATTTTGATTAGTCCAGTCCCCTTGCCTCAACAAGAGCTTTTCACTATAACCAAACTGATTATAAATGCTTAAGCCACTACTCAAGACTTCCTGCTTAAACCCTATAGTTCAAGACTTCCTTGCTTAAGCCACTGCTCAAGACCCTGCTTAAACCCCCTGATTCAAGACTTCTTTGCTTAAGCCACTTCTCAATACTTCCTGCTTAAACCCCCTGATTGGAGACTTCCTTGCTCAAGCCACTGCTCAAGACTTACTATTTAAACCATATGGTTCAAGACTTCCTTGCTCAAGCATGCAAGCAAAAGACTTCTTCTACTTTAAACAAACTATTTAGTAGACAAGATAACTACTATACTTTGATACACAATCAAAAGTATACCAGTTGTGTAACAATCACAAAGGTTTTCAACCTTTCTAAGATTTCTAAGATAAATCTAAGATAAGAAATCTTAAGATCTTATGCTATAACAGTTACAATAACATCTTAGAGTTATGCTAAGATCTTTCTATATATTGTATTATTGTAACCTTCCTTTGAGTCTCCAACTTTCTTTTATAGAGATAGAAAAAGAGTCGTTGGAAGTTTGAACAACAACAAACGTAGTGAAGAAATATGCCAAGAGAGAAGTTTGAAGGAGAATAGAGATCCAAAACGCAACAGAAATTAAAATTTTCTCCTTTAGTGATCCTTACAAATGGGCATGATCAGTGATAGAATTGTTACCTCTTGTGGCGATTGAAACCTTTGATGCAGATCTAAGGAGTGATCACATACGTTGAATGGTGACAATGCCTCTACTCAGTCCACACGAACGGAATCCTTCAATCTCAGTGCTAGCTTCTACGAATGAAGGTTTTGAGTGAGTGAGAGAGAGAGAGAGAGAGAGAGAGAGAGAGAGAAATTAAATTTCAACTGAACAAATGCATATGCACAAGGGTTCTATTTATAGAACCACTTGTGTGGGCTACAAGCTAAAAAGCCTACTTAAGTGTATGTGGCCCATATCTTATGATATGCCAAAATCACTTAAGCGCGTGGTACCTTACCATATTTTGTATTCTACTTAAGTACATCGTACCTTACGATGTTCTACAATTCACTTAAGTGCATCATACCTTACGGTGTTCCTTATTTACTCTATCTCTCATCAATCCGTCCTTTTGTGTGTAACCTTGTAGGTTTTCGCGACATTAACAATTATATTAAATCACATATTTAACATAATAAATAGTGAGCGGTATCTAGCAACATATCACTACTACCCAAGACATGAAAATTTCATGTGATCTGACAAATCCTTTTATGATAATACTTATGTGTATAAATATCATTTTGCCCTTAAGTTTATATTAAACACAAGGCATAGACTGTGTCATCCTTGTCCAGTTCAATATTGGGCCCTTAGACATTTATTATGTTACGCAGGATGGGCAAATTCCATCTAGGTCACTCATGTCCCTCAACATGCTTCGTGGAGTACCCATCAACTATCTTTATGGTCATCCAGTTATGGACAATGTTTGATCAGCAATAAGGTACTCTACTCTACATCTAGGATCCATAGTGGTTTCAGGTCGAAGGATGGTATACACCACTATCACCATGAGAATAACTTATGACACTTTGCATAACATTCTATATAGTATTCTCATAGCGGGTCAATCCAGTATAAATATTACTCTTAATATTCATACCTATGTTTAAGACTTGATAACTCCTTATCCATGATCCATGAGATGTCATCATCAGTCTATTACATAATAGTCTTAATGCTTTAATGTTATCCCACTTTACAACAAAGCTCGACTACAGATACTTTAAGAATAATGTCCTTATGTTTAATGGGATCTCATGATTAAGTCACACTTGATACATTAAACAGACTAGATATTCTAGGGACTTTAATAAACAAACATAATAAAGAAAAAGCCTTTTATTATTAATAAATAATTCGATACAAGTACCAAAAGTATTGGCCTCTAGGGGGAGCATAAATTCTGTTAATTAAATTTCGGCGATTGATCACATTACGCAGAGTTAGTCGGGGGTTCCGCTTCACCTAGGTCCTTCATAGAAAAGCATTTCCCCAACCAAGACTTTACTTGTTGCAGGGTAGGGATATCGTTTCCAATGAGTAATATGTCATCTACATATAATACCAGGAAGATGATCATGCTCCCACTAACCTTCTTGTAGACACAAGGCTTTTTCTTTATTATGTTTGTTTAATAAAGCCCAATACTTTTGGTACTTGTATCGAATTATTTATTAATAATAAAAGGCTTTTTATTTATTATGTTTGTTTAATAAAGTCCCTAGAATAGCTAGTCCGTTTAATGTATCAAGTGTGACTTAATCATGAGATCCCATTAAACATAAGGACATTATTCTTAAAGTATCAGTAGTCAAGCTTTGTTGTAAAGTGGGATAACATTAAAGCATTAAGACTATTATGTATATAGACTGATGATCACATCTCATGGATCATGGATAAGGAGTCATCAAGTCTTAAACATAGGTATGAATATTAAGAGTAATATTTATACTGGATTGATCCGCTATGAGAATACTATATAGAATGTTATGCAAAGTGTCATAAGTTATTCTCATGGTGATAGTGGTGTATACCACCCTTCGACCTGAAACCACTATGGACCCTAGATGTAGAGTCGAGTGCCTTATTGCTAATCAAACATTGTCCGTAACTAGATGACCATAAAGACAGTTGATGGGTACTCCACAAAGCATGTTGCGGGACATGAGTGACTTAGATGGAATTTGCCCATCCTGTGTAACAAGATAAATGTCTAAGGGCCCAATATTGAATTGGACAAGGATGACATGGTTTATGCCTTGTGTTCAATATAGACATAAGAGAAGAATGGTAATTATACACATAAGTATTATCATAAAAGGATTTGTCATATCACATGACATTTTCATGTATTGGGTAGCAGTGATGTGTTGCTAGATACCGCTCACTGTTTATTATGTTAAATATGTGATTTAATATAATTGCTAATGCCGCGAAAACCTACAGGATCACACACAAAAGGACAGATTGATGAGAGATAGAGTAAATAAGGAACACCGTAAGGTACGTTGCACTTAAGTGAATTATAGAACATCGTAAGGTACAGTGTACTTAAGTAGAATAAAAAATATGGTAAGGTACCACGCGCTTAAGTGATTTTGGTATATCATAAGATATGGGCCACATACACTTAAGTGGGCTTTTTAGCTTGCATCCCACACAAGTGGTTCTATAAATAGAACCCTTGTGCAGAAGTATTTGTTCAGTTGAAATTTCGTTCTCTCTCTCTCTCTCTCTCTCTCTCTCTCTCTCTCTCTCTTACTCACTCACTCACTCACTCAAAGCCCTCATTCGTAGCAGCTAGCACTGAGATTGAAGGAATCCATTTGTGTGGACTAAGTAGAGGCGTTGTCACCATTCAACGTTTGTGGTCACTCCTTAGATCTGCATCAAAGGTTTTAATCGCCACAAGAGGTAACGATTCTATCACTGATCATGCCCATTCGTAAGGATCACTAAAGGATAAAATTTTAATTTCCGCTGCATTTTGGATCTCTATTCTCCTTCAAACGTCTCTCTTGGCATACTTCTTCACTACGTTTGTTGTTGTTCAAACTTCCAACGACTCTTTTTCTATCTCTATAAAAGGAAGTTGGAGACTCAAATGAAGGTTACAATATTACAATATATAGAAAGATCTTAGCATAACTCTGAGATGTTATTATAATTGTTATAGCATAAGATCTTAAGATTTATTATCTTAGATTTATCTTAGAAATCTTAGAAAGGTTGAAAACCTTTGTGATTGTTACACAACTGGTATACTTTTGATTGTGTATCAAAGTATAGTAGTTATCGTGTCTACTAAATAGTTTGTTTAAAGTAGAAGAAGTCTTTTGCTTGCATGCTTGAGCAAGGAAGTCTTGAACCATATGGTTTAAATAAGAAGTCTTGAGCAGTGGCTTGAGCAAGGAAGTCTTCAATCAAGGGGTTTAAGCAGGAAGTATTGAGAAGTGGCTTAAGCGAGGAAGTCTTGAATCAAGGGGTTTAAGTAGGAAGTCTTAAGCAGTAGCTTAAGCAAGGAAGTCTTGAACTATAGGGTTTAAGCAGGAAGTCTTGAGCAGTGGCTTAAGAATTTATAATCAGTTTGGTTATAGTGAAAAGCTCTTGTTGAGGCAAGGGGACTGGACTACTCTCAATTGAGGAGAAGAACCAGAATAATATTTGTGTGTTACTTGCGTTTACTTCTGAACTTTATTTTTCGTTAATATTACACTTTTTGTTAACAGACTCTGAATGTAGTTCAATCTCTGAAGTTCTGAGTTCAGAAGCCGAACGAATTTTTGGAATACACAATTCACCACCACCACCATCCTTCTTGTGTATTTTTCTCACCTTCACATGAGGTATGGAAAGGTTAGGATATTTTTGACCTGATACAACTCTCAAGAGTTGTCCCTAAGTATAAATCTCACATGCTTGTTGTTGCTATATGCTTTTGGGAATCTAAGACAAATACATTTCACTTACCATGTGGAATGATAACCCCATCGCTTTTTGGCATAACAACAATTGTTGGTCTTTAACCAACTGGAGAACTCCTTGAACCGTCTAGGATCACCAAAACCAAACCTAAATTCACCTTTGATCACCCTAGTTATAGCATGTACCTTGAAGAACATTATGCTTCGACTAAGAGTGTAAGTGCCCATGAACACATAATTTTCCTCACATATTTCCTTTCTCGCTATGTTTTTTGCTCCAACTCCCTTCAAGTGGAAAAAACACTTGTACCTCTAGCTACTCAGCTCCATGAAAGGAGGGACGTTTGTCTCATCAAATTTATCTTGTGTGGCCTTTATGAATCTTTGGGGTTTGCTTCTCATGACCTCAAGGAACAGGAAAATCCTGAAAGCCTCTTGGTATCTAACCTCATTTGGCTCCTGCAGTTATGTTCGTGTCACCTTTGAACCTTCTCTTAAATCTAACATTTCTCCTAATTTATATAGGAGTGTTGAAGGCCTGAGGCTTGCCAAAATTACTCCAGATGATGGCAAAGTTGCATCAAAGGAGGTTTTCGAGACCTATTTTGATATTTTTTTACAACTATTAAACATCTATCTCTGTTGAGATATTGTTTTATTATTATTATGTATCTATTATTTTTATTAATAGTATCAATTAGGATATTTTATTTAGAATATTATTATATTAAATTATATATATATATATATATATATATATATGTGTGTGTGTGTGTGTGTGTGTGTGTGTGTGTGTGTGTGTGTGTGTGTGTGTGTGTGTGTGTGTGTGTGTGTGTGTGTGTGTGTGTGTGTGTTTTCTCCATATAATAATATAAGAAATTCATATTCAAGATGGTATCTAGAGCTTGATTCAAAATCCTATTTTTTCTTGGTTAAAAACCCTATTTTTTTCTTGGTTCACAACCCTATTTTTTCTTATGTGTTGTTTCTACGATCTAGAGTTCTTTAGTTGGTGGTGTTGAAATCATGACTGAAATTCCAAGCCTAAAAAATGGTGTTGTTGAGAAGAATCCTTCCAAAAAGAGTCTTATTTTGTTTGTATTTTAAGGAACCCCCGTTATTACCATGGCTAAATTAAATGGTAATAAAAACTATTTGAATTAGTATGATTTGGTTGAGTTATGATTTTTAAGAGAACACCTGTCAGACCATGTTACTAAAAAGGTTCCTGAAATTGATAGAGATAAAAGACAATTTGGAAGCTGCTGATTATCAACTTGTATCATTGTTTTGGAATTCTATTGAACCAAATATGATGGCACACTTTCGTATGTATAGATTAGGTTATGAGGTTTGACAGAAGTCTAAAAACCTTTACGCTAACCATATTCAAAGAATGTATGCATCGGTCCGCAATTTGGCTACTCTTCAGATGAATGATCAAGACTTACTAGAATATCTCACTCGTGCTCAATCTACTATTGATGACCTCAAACTTATGCTGGTTAGTGATGATATTATGAAGATATTGGGAAAGCTTGACAATATATTCATGGTGTTTGTCCTTCATGGCCTCTCTAAAGAATATAGTTCGATTAAATACAAAGTGTTAATAAATACTACCATCTCTATGGTATAAGAACTAATTGATCATCTCGTTCGGGTATCTCTACCAAGTGATGCCTCTCATACTACTCCTGAGTCCTCTTCTTTTGTTTCTAACTTTTGGTAATGGAGGATGTGGTGGACATGGTCGTGGTCGAGGACATGGTAGAAGGGGTAGAAGTAAATTCTGTTGCACTCATTGTAGGAAAGATGAACACACTCAAGATCGGTGCTTTGACTTGCATGGCTACCCCGAACAAAATTGCTAATGTTGCTAAAACCACTGCAAACTGTGAATCTTAGGATGAAACTAAAACTACTTTCTCTGCCGATGAGTATCAGGAGGGTTTGTGATTTAAGGCAGCACAACAAGCCACCTCCTCGAATATGATTGCTCGTACTGGTAATTCTATGGTATGTCTTTCTCATTCTACTCATATTGGATGGGTTATGGATTCTGGTGCTTCAGACCATATGACCGGTAATGCCTCACTTTTCTCTGAATTATCACCACCTAAATATCCATATTATATTACTATTGCGGATATATCTAAAGTTGAGGAAACTGGTGTTTGACGAGTATCACCTATTCCCCCACTCTCTTTGAGTTCTGCTTTATTGGTTCCTTATTTCTCTTTCAATTTGATTTCTATAAGGAAATTAACCAGTTCTTTAAACTGTGTCATAACATTTACTTCTGATTCCTTTTTGATGTGGGACCGGAGTACGGAACAAACGATTGGAGTCGGAATTTAATCTAGTGGTTTTATTACCTTCAGCCGCCCACTTTTGTTATTTGTGTTACTACTGAATCTCTTGATCTTATGCATCGTTGCTTAGGTCATTCGAGTTTATCAAAATTGAAGAAAATGGTGTTAGGTCTTCCTCATTTAGAGTCCTTACACTATGAGTTGTGTCAGATAGGAAAACATGTTAGAGTTTCTTTTTCCCATCGCATTAAATTACAGAGCTTTGTCTCTTTTAACGTCGTTCATTCCGATGTGTGGGGTCCTAGTCAGATTCCTTCTATCCTAGGGTGTAGGTATTATGTTACTTTTATTGATGATTTCTCAAGATGTACTTTGATATTTTTAATGAAAGATTGTTCCGAGTAGTTTAATATTTTTAAAATTTTATGTTCTGAAATCTCGACACAGTTTGGCAAAACAATTCACATTTTACGCAGTGACAATGCAAAAGAATATTTTTCTGATTGTTTCAACTCTTTCATGCACTCCAAAGGCATTGTACATCAATCGAGTTGTCCCCATACACCTCAACAAAGTGGTGTTGCTGAAAGAAAACATAGACATATTGTTGACACTGCTCGTACCCTTTTGCTAAATGCCAATTTATCTCTAAAGTTTTGGGTGATGTTGTTCTTGTTGTCGAGTATTTAATTAACCGGATGCCATCCTCTGTGGTGAATGATCAGGATCCTTATTCCCTGGTGCATCCTACAGATCCTTTATATGTTGTTTCCCCTCGTGTCTTTAGACGTACTTGTTTTTGTTCATGATTTGTCTCCAAGTCATGATAAAATGTCTACTCATGCCACCAAATGTGTTTTTCTGGGCTACTCCCGCGTCCAAAAGGGATATCGGTGTTACTCTCCCTCTACATATCGTTTCTACACGTCTGAAGATGTTACATTCTTTGAGGACATACCATACTTTCCCAACTCAGGTGTCCCTGAAACTAATTTAGATCAAGTTTTCCTATTCCTTATTTAGAGTCAGTTGAGTCTAGTCCTCTATCGTCTAGTCCACCCGTTTTGATAGGTGAGTTTCCACCTATGTTAAACAGGTATGGTATTACCTATGAGAGAAGGTTGAAACCAGATGATTCAGCTCCTATTCCAAGCGCCTCCACCTCTCCTCTGGCCCCGTCTCCTGACTTGCGCATTACCATCCGTAAAGGTAATCGTTCAACCCATAACCCTTATACTATTTATAATTGTGTGTTGATCGGGAAAATAGCAAGTGTACTATTTTTCCTTTTATAGTAATAATGGGGAAATTCCCCGAATGTCGATCTCAAAGACTGCACGTTAGTATTGAGTTTAAATTATTATTCAATTAAACAAAAAGTATTAATTTGGGTTTTTGAGTGTAGAAAGAAAATAATAAAGAAATATGAAACTAAGGGTTTATAGAGAAAAAGAAACAATGCCAGGGAAGGTGTATGATTTATCCCTGTAACAACTCTGAGTTACTATTGCATCAACAAATATCAATTACTACCAGTTTTTAAGGGTATTTTCTCCCAAGTCCTTGGTGAGAAAACCTTTAATCAATCTACCCTGATTTCTATGTCCATAGCCAATTAGGGTGAAGTTAAGTTGTATAATATCAAGAATGCTCTGGTTCATACAGGGTATCCCTAGTCCTAGGTGATATCTCCTGCAGAGTAACCTGATGAAAACCTTATCACTGGCGGTCCAGCCTAAGTGATAACCATATATCAATCTCAATTGGTCCGAAAGAGAAAGCAATAAACACCTCAAAAGGTTACCGTAAACAAAATATTATAAATGCAAATGTAAACTCAAATTCATTACAATTCTAAATCAGGGACACCCCCAGCATTGAGGGGTTTAGCTACTCATATCGTTTAAAACAAATTCAAGATGAAAATTACACATTACAAGTAATTGGATGACTTTGATCTTCAATCGCTCCCGCTCATGAATCTCTTCAGCTCTCCAAATGCCTTGATCTCTGTAATACTTGATTGCTTCACAATACTGTGGTTTGCTGTATTCCAAGATGATTTTTCCTTTGGCAGAAGACCTCTTTTTATAGTGAAAGTTCCCAGCAGCAGTTGGACAGGTCCAAAGATGTCTCCACAAAGCCCGAAGAATGAAAAGCCCGGAAAAATTGGAAATATTAGGCTTGGGCTGACACGGCCCGTGTCAGCTGACACGGGTGGCCGTATCAGCCTACTGGTTCTCCTGACACGCCCATGGCATGCCCAACACGGGGGAGTTTTTGCCTGACACGGGTGGTCGTGTCAGGCTACTGTTTTCTTCTTCTGTTTCCCTTTCCCTGACACGGCCCGTGTCAGGTGACACGGGTGGCCGTGTCAGGCCTCCTGTACCGGGATTTTCTGATCTTTTGCGTGTCGGTCTCTCGCATTGTCGTGTTCTGAGTTCTCCGGTTCTTCTACCTGGATCTGTTGGACAAAAACACAGTTATCCCACGCATAAAATCAAGATAAACAAAGTAAAACATAATACATATTAAAAATACGTAAATAACATAATGGAAGTAAAACTAATCGAATTATACCTTAAATGCTTGCACAGTGTATCAAATGTCTCTGTTTTGCGTCGGATCAGTAATGAAAACTTACTATAAATGGTGACTGATCACAACCCCAAACTTAGCTCATTGCTTGTCCCAAGTAATGTTTCGGTATCACTCCCCTGAATTCTTTATGCTTTCCACCATTGTTGAGATCATTCGCAAACGTCTTCCCTTTTCCTTCCATAAGTCCTACCCATCCTCGTAAGTCATCATTCACACTTCCACTTTAAAGCACAGTTTCACCTGTCAGCTTATTTCACATTCTTACCACTTCTCTCGGGGTTAACTATTTACACTCATAATTCAAAGTATGCAATATCACTCACAAGTTTGAATAGTCTTTCTTTTCTCATCACCTACACATAACACACACACTTTTGAGGTCTTTAGGGTTGTAGCTTGGCTTGGGTTAGGGTATGGATTCACAGAAAAAGGGAAACAAGGGGCTTTTGGTTCAGAGTTGATGTTACAACCTGTGTTCGGTTCTTTCATTTCCTCGGTTTTCTTTTCTTATTTTTTTGAATTTCTACCGACTGCCCTTTTCCGTGCTTCTTTCTTTTGAATCATCGAGTATTTGATTTTTTTATTTTTCTTTCTTTTTCTCGATTCATCAATTTTTCTTTTTCTTTTGTTTTTGCACTTTCTAGGGCTTTGAGAGCTTTTGGGGTTTTTACCCCAAACTTAGCTTTTCAACACAGTTGGAATATATTTCATGACTCTGAACAGGGTGAGGGAGTGTTTTGGCCAATGATTACATTCATGGTGTTTTAAACAAAAAAAATGGATATAGGCTCAAAGGGGGTTAACGAGGGATATAATAATTCGGGATGGCTAGAAAGGCTCGGGGTTAATTACAAACAACGTGCCTCAGTGTGTGTATCATGCAGTGACAGTCCCAGAGAGTCTACGCAAATTTAGAGTGATAAAGACAAACCTGAATGACGCTCATGATGATTAATGTGTTTGGCCTTTTCTGACTCACTTGGTTTGGTTCAGCTTTGACAAGATCCACAATGCTTCTTAATTTTGTGCAAGTGCTTTCTTACTTCGGAGTGTGCAGGATACTTGTGTCGGTTAAGCTGTATACGTTGCGTCTGATCTTTACTTTCAGCAGTGTCACTTTCTGGGGAGATCCTTCACAACAAGCCATGGTGAGTGGTGTGATCTTTCATCCACTCTCACTTGTGATCATTACTTTTCCAACCTATCCACACAGACTTGACACACACACTTGCAACATAATGTACATTCAACAAACAAATTCAATAAAAAAGTAAAAAGTAAAAATAACACAAACAAATTGCAAATAAAAGACATAAAATCTCCTCAAAATCATTTTTCTTACAATGCTCCTGACACGGCCCGTGTCAGGCCACTGTTTTTTTTAAACATCCTTTCCAAATTTTCCTCTTCTGACACGGCCCGTGTCATCTAACACGGGTGGCCGTGTCAGGCTGTCCTTTTGGCCGGTTTTTGGTTTTCTTGTCAGGTCAACCGCTGGTTCCTCTGGCTCCTCCCTATGGGACTCTTGTATACCTACAGACACAACAAAAAATGCTTAGAAATAAAAAGCGTGGGTTGCCTCCCACGAAGCGCTTCGTTTAATGTCGCATGGCTCGACGGTTCTTCGTCTGCTTAGGTGAGACGAACTTTCTCTATAGGACCATTCTCCTGGTCTTGTATGTAAGGTTTCACTCTCTGCCCATTTACCTTGAACGTGTCTTCGTTCGCTGGATTTCTTAGTTCAACGGCTCCATGGGAAAATACCTTTTGTATCTCAAAGGGTCCCGACCATCAGGACCTCAGTTTCCATGGGAAGAGTTTCAACCTTGAGTTGAATAATAACACCAGTTGTCCTTCCTGAAGGTCTTTCTTCTGAATGCGCTTGTCATGCCAGGTTTTGGTTTGTTCTTTGTAGATCTTGGCATTCTCATACGCTTAATTCCTGAACTCTTCTAGCTCTTGTAATTGGAGGATCCTAGACTTTCCCGCTTTGGCCAGATCATAGTTGAGGAATTTGGTGGCCCAGAATGCCCTATGCTCAAGTTCAAGTGGCAGGTGACAAGCTTTACCATAGACTAACTGATAAGGAGACATACCTATTGGTGTTTTGAACGATGTTCGGTATGCCCAAAGTGCGTCATCGAGTTTGATTGACCAATCCTTTCTAGAGGCACTGACAGTTTTTTCTAGGATTTGCTTGATCTTCCGATTGGATACCTCAACCTGTCCACTGGTCTGAGGGTGGTATGGAGTGGCGATTCTATGCTTTACATTGTATTTCTGCAGTAGGTTTTCCATCAATTTGTTTAGGAAGTGGGTACCTTCGTCACTAATAAGTGCTCTTGGTACCCCAAACCGTGCGAATATACAATTCTTGAGGAAGTTGATCACCACCTTTGCATCATTCGTGGGCAGTGCAATTGCTTCCACCCATTTTGACACATAGTCAACAGCAACTAGAATATACTGCTTTCCGAAGGACGGTGGGAAGGATCCCATGAAATCTATCCCCCATACATCGAACAATTCGACTTCTAACATGGCATTCTGAGGCATCTGATTTCTTTTAGATATGTTTCCTGTTCTTTGACATCGGTCGCACTCTTTTACCACTACTTGGGCATCTTTGAACAGTGTGGGCCAGTACAATCCAGATTGGAGGACTTTGGCTGCGGTTCTGTCTCCGTTGAAATGTCCTCGATATTCGGAGTTATGACATGCTTTTAAAATGTCCCTCTGCTCTTCCTCTGGAACACAT
Source organism: Lathyrus oleraceus (assembly GCF_024323335.1). NCBI lineage: Eukaryota > Viridiplantae > Streptophyta > Magnoliopsida > Fabales > Fabaceae > Lathyrus > Lathyrus oleraceus. The sequence goes on along the minus strand of NC_066583.1, from coordinate 628,691,684 downwards.
CTCCTGACTAGACCATCTAATCCCTTTTTGTAAAGGAATGGATCGTCCCATACATAGAACCTGCAATCATGCAAAAACTTTTTTCGTCTGTTAGAGTCAAAGTCATCAGGCATCAGTCCACCTACCACAAAGTTCGTGTAATCGGCGAACCATGGGATATGCGTAACGGCTAGAATGCGTTCGTCCATGAACTCATCTTTGATGGGGTGTGTTTCCTCAGTTTCTTGAATCAGAGTCATCCGAGACAAGTGTTCAGCAATAGTGTTTTCACTACCCTTTTATCTCTGATTTCCAGATCAAATTCCTATAGTAGGAGGATCCATCGCAGCAGCCTTGGCTTGGACTCCTGTTTTTCAAAAAGATATTTCAAAGCAGCATGGTCAGTATATACAATTACCTTTGATCCTAGCAGATAGGATCTGAATTTGTCAAAAGCGTATACCACCGCCAGAAGTTCTTTTTCTGTGGTAGCATAGTTCATTTGAGCAGGGTTGAGTACATGGCTTGCATAGTAGATCACATGTAAGAGCTTCTCCTCGCGTTGCCCTAGTACCGCCCCCACTGCGTTATCACTTGCATCACACATTATCTCAAAAGGAAGAGACCAATCTGGGGCAATAATTATGGATGCTGACACCAGCTCCTTCTTCAAGGTCCCGAAGGCTTTCCTGCATTCTTTGTCAAATAAGAACAGGGTATCTTTTACCAGCAGACTAGTCAATGGTTTGGCAATCTTGGAGAAATCTTTTATGAACCTGCGGTAGAAACCCGCATGTCCTAAGAAGCTTTGGATGCCTTTTTCATTTACTGGTGGTGGTAAGTTTGCTATTACCTCCACTTTTGCGATATCCACTTCGATACCCTTGTTGGAGATCTTGTGTCCCAACACTATTCCTTCCCGAACCATGAAGTGGCATTTTTCCCAATTCAGGATCAAATTTGTTTGCTGGAATCTTTCTAAAACAAGTGACAGGTTAGTCAAACAGTTATCAAATGAAGAACCGAAGACCGAGAAGTCATCCATAAATACTTCCATATGCTTTTCGAGCATGTCAGCAAAAATAGAAGTCATACACCTTTGAAATGTGGCCGGTGCGTTACACAAGCCAAATGGCATTCTTCTATAAGCGAAAATACCATAGAGGCATGTGAATGTCGTCTTCTCTTGGTCTTCAGGGGCAACCGCAATCTGGTTGTACCCTGAATAAACGTCTAGGAAACAATAGTAATCGTGCCCGGCTAACCTTTCCAGCATTTGATCAATGAATGGTAACGGGAAGTGATCCTTCCTTGTTGCCACGTTTAGCCTTCTGTAACTGATGCACACTCTCCAACCTGTAACAGTGCGGGTTGGAATCAACTCATTCTTTTCATTCTTTATTACCGTTGTGACCCCTTTCTTTGGTACCACGTGGACTGGACTTACCCAAGAACTATCGGAGATAGGGTAGATTAGGCCCGCATCCAAGAGTTTTACAACCTCTTTGCGCGCCACTTCTTTCATGGCTGAGTTAAGTCTTCGTTGTGGTTGCACTACCGGTTTGTGGTCATCCTCCATTAAGATCTTGTGCATGCAAACAGTAGGGCTTATACCTTTTAAGTGTTCAATTGCCCATCCGATTGCACCCTTGTATTTTTTCAGCACTTGGAAGAGTTCTGCTTCTTGGACACTCTGTAGACTAGCATTGATGATGGTTGGACATTTTTCTTCGGTGTCTAGAAATACATACTTCAGATTGGTTGGCAACTGCTTCAGATTCACCCCTTTTTTGGGTTCTTCAATGACATCGGATGGTGGTGGTCTTAGATCTTCCCACCGCGTGGTCTAGATCTAATCCATTCAGGTTGTTTTTCCATCAGAGCAAGCACCTCAAATTCTTCTTCATCTTTATTACTTTCAAAAATGGACAAGCTTAAGACTCGGTTTAGAGGTGACAGGGGTCTATGCTGGTCATTTTCTTGAGCAATTACTTGGTCGATTATCTCTATAGTGTTGCTTGTGTCGACATCATCTCTGTATTGCATGGTATTCCTCACATCTATCTTTAACTCTTCATCATAGACCTTGAGGGTCATAGTTCCTTCCTCAATATCTATCATACACCGTCCTGTTTCCAAAAAGGGTCTTCCCAATATGAGAGGGATCTCCTCATCCTCTGGCATTTCCAAAATGACGAAGTCGACTGGAAAGACAAACTTGTCAATTTTTACAAGAACATCTTCCACAATACCATAGGGTCGCCGAACAGAGCGATCCATAAACTGAAGGGTCATTTGAGTGTCTTGAACAGAACCGATGCCTAATTTCTTATAGATGGACAGTGGCATTAAACTTACACTCGCTCCTAAGTCAATCAGAGCCTTCTTGAATTTTCGATCACCAATAGTGCAAGGAATAGTAACCGATCCCTTGTCTTTCTTTTTCACTGGGATTTTCATGCCTTGGAGAACGGCACTGCATGTTTCAGTCAGGATGATCGGTTCAGTATCAGTGGAACGCTTCTTGGAAATTATGTCTTTCATGAACTTGGCTTATATTGGCATTTGTTCCAATGCTTCAGAAAAAGGGATATTGATTTTGAGTTTCTTGAACATCTCCAGAAACTTCTCGAAATTCTTCTCATGTTGATTCTTCTTCTTCTGTCGTGGAGGGTAAGGAAGTTTGATTATGGGTTTAGGGACCTTTTCCTTATCCTGGACAGGAGGTGGTATTGCTTCTTCATCTTGGACTTTTGTTTCCCTGATTTCTAAATCCATCTCTATTAATCCATCTTTTTCTATATCATTTACCTCGGTTGACTTTCCACTTCGGGTTGTGACAGCGTTAACAGTGTTATGTTCCCGCAGATTTGTCACCGTACCACTAGGTAGGGTTCCAGGGGCTTGAGAGTTTGATGCTAATTGTTGTGCTATCTGTCCCATCTGAACTTCAAGATTTTTGATGGAGGTTGTGGTGTTTTTCTGATTAGTCCTTGTTTCTTCTTGAAACTGTATACTGTGGGAGGCTAACTTTTCAATGGCAATCTCCCATTCAGCCTTTTTAGGTACATGTTGTTGTTGTTGCTGATACTGAGTCTGATATTGCCATGTACCCTGTTGCGGAGCATTCCCTCTCTGATCTTTCCAGGAGAAGTTTGGATGATTCTTCCAACCTGGGTTGTAAGTATTAGAGTAGGGATTATTCTGCAACAAGAATTTTATTTCTTCAATTTGTTGGGGAGTCGCAAAGCAATAGACTGTGTGATGAGGTCCATTACAGATCTCACAAGTACTCGCCTGAGCTGGCTGAACATGTGTTATCTGTTGAGTACCTATATTCATAGCTTTCAACTTTTGTCTACTTCAGCAGCAACAGTGTCCTCCAGAAGGATTTTATTTGTCTCTAATTTAAGATCAATTACCTCGTCTGGCTGACTGGTACACCTGTCGTATAGCTCTAGATGCTCATTAGCAGCGATTGCTTCAATAATCCTCTTGATACCAGTGGCTGTTGAGAAATTTGTTGAGCCACCAGCTGTTGTATCAATCAACTGTTTTGTCTTTATTTTCATCCCATTAACGAACATCTGCATTTGTTCTGTCTGATCCATATTATGAGTGGGACACGCGACTAAGATCCTTTTGAATCTTTTGTAAGTGTCTCCCAATGATTCACCATCCTTCTGTTTGAAATTCAGAATTTCATACCTTTTTCTCAGGAATACTGATGCTGGAAAATACTTATTTAAGAATGTAGTTTCCATCTCCTCCCAGGAAGTGATACTACCGGCAGGGAGAGAATATAACCATTCTTCCGCGTCTTCAGCTAAAGTGAGCGGGAACATTCTTAATTTTTTTGCTTCATCAGTGTGACCATCAATTTTCAAGGTGGTGCTCATGGTCAGAAATCTCTGTAGGTGTTTGTTGGCATCTTCATTAACCTTTTCGGTGAAAGGTTTTCTTTCCAATTGATTGATCGTGCTAGGATGCAGTTGAAAATTTGTCACATTCACCGGTTGGTTAACTATGGTCAGTCGACCACCCGGTGCGTTTGCACCTCCATAATCATCTAGGAGTCTTTCCGGAGGTGGAGGAGGTGGAATTGGAGGAACTTCAGCCATTGGTTCCTTGACTTCTGGTTGATCCGAGGTACTTTCTTCTGTAGAATCCACTCTTTGTTCTCTGCGTCTTCTGTGAAGGGTTCTCTCGATCTCTGCGTCAAAAAGAATTTCAGCTGAGGGTTTTCCTCGCATACACTGGTTAGTAAAATATAAATGACAGAAAAATAATTTTATTGCAGAGCAACAAAATTTTAATTGAAATAAAATTAAACTCTATATTTTTGGCAGTCCCAAGCAACGACGCCAAAAACTTGATCGGGAAAATAGCAAGTGTACTATTTTGCCTTTTATAGTAATAATGGGGAAATTCCCCGAATGTCAATCTCAAGGACTGCACGTTAGTATTGAGTTTAAATTATTATTCAATTAAACAAAAAGTATTAATTTGGGTTTTTGAGTCTAGAAAGAAAATAATAAAGAAATATGAAAATAAGGGTTTATAGAGAAAAAGGAACAATGTCAGGGAAGGTGTATGATTTATCCCTGTAACAACTCTGAGTTACTATTGCATCAACAAATATCAATTACTACAAGTTCTTAAGGGTATTTTCTCCCAAGTCCTTGGTGAGAAAACATTTAATCAATCTACCCTAATTCCTATGTCCATAGCCAATTAGGGTGAAGTTAAGCTGTATAATATCAAGAATGTTCTGGTTCATACAGGGTATCCCTAGTCCTAGGTGATATCTACTGCAGAGTAACCTGATGAAAACCTTATCACTGGAGGTCCAGCCTAAGTGATAACCATAGATCAATCTCAATTGGTCCGAAAGAGAAAGCAATAAACACCTCAAAAGGTTACCGTAAACAAAATATTATAACTGCAAATGTAAACTCAAATTCATTACAATTTTAAATCAGGGACACCCCCCTAGCATTTGGGGGTTTAGCTACTCATATCGTTTAAAACAAATTCAAGATAAAAATTACACATTACAAGTAATTGGATGACTTTGATCTTCAATCGCTCCCGCTCATGAATCTCTTCAGCTCTCCAAATGCCTTGATCTCTGTAATACTTGATTGCTTCACAATACTGTGGTTTGCTATATTCCAAGATGATTTTTCCTTTGGCAGAAGACCTCTTTTTATAGTGAAAGTTCCCAGCAGCAGTTGGACAGGTCCAAAGATGTCTCCACAAAGCCCGAAGAATGAAAAGCCCGGAAAAATTGGAAATATTGGGCTTGGGCTGACACGGCCTGTGTCAGCTGACACGGGTGGCCGTATCAGCCTACTGGTTCTCCTGACACGCCCATGGCATGCCCAACACGGGGGAGTTTTTGCCTGACACGGGTGGTCGTGTCAGGCTACTGTTTTCTTCTTCTGTTTCCCTTTCCCTGACACGGGTGGCCGTGTCAGGCCTCCTGTACCGGGATTTTCTGATCTTTTGCGTGCCGGTCTCTCGCATTGTCGTGTTCTGAGTTCTCCGGTTCTTCTACCTGGATCTGTTGGACAAAAACACAGTTATCCCACGCATAAAATCAAGATAAACAAAGTAAAACATAATAAAGATTAAAAATGCGTAAATAACATAACGGAAGTAAAACTAATCAAATTGTACCTTAAATGCTTGCACAGTGTATCAAATGTCTCTGTTTTGCGTCGGATCAGTAATGAAAACTTACTATAAATGGTGACTGGTCATGTGTCTTATCACCAGTTATCTCCTACCTATTATGTGTTTGTTACTGCATTTACATATGTTTATATTCCTAAAACTATTCAAGAATCTTTATCCCATCCAGGGTGGAGACAAGCAATATTTGATGAAATGTCAGCTTTATAAACTAATCATACTTAGGAGCTTGTTCCTCTCCCACCTGGAAAATCTGTTGTTGGTTATAGGTGGATATTTAAAGTTAAGGTTGGTCCTGATGGACAAGTAGATAGATTGAAAGCTCGCTTAGTGGCAAAAGGATACACTGAAGTCCCCGATCAAGATTATAGTGATACTTTCTTTCCTGTTGTGAAGATGGCATCTGTTCACCTCTTTCTAGCCATGGCTGCCATGAAACAATGGCATCAATTTCAATTGGATATCAAGAATGAATTATTGCATGGTAAATTGGAAGAGGAGATTTACATGGAACAACCTCATTGGTTTGTTGCTCAGGGGGAGTGTAATCGGGGATGTAAATTACACAACTCTTTGTATGGATTGAAACAATTACCTCGGACATAGTTTGGAAGATTTAGTAAAGTGTTGCAATAATTTGGGATGAACCGGTGTGAATCAGATCACTCTATTTTCACCAAATGCTCCTCCAATAAATATATTTATCTAGTGGTTTATGTTGAAGACATTGTTATTACAGGTGATGATTTTGAGGGTATCAAGGCTTTAAAAGAACACTTATTTCAGAATTTTCAGACTAAGGATTTGGGTCATCTTCGCTACTTTCTAGGAATTGAGGTAGCTCAATCAAATTTAGGTATTATCATCTCTCAAAGTAAGTATGCTCTTGATATTTTGGAAGAAACAAGTCTTACAAACTGCAAACCAGTTGACACTCCTATGGATCCTAATGTAAAGCTTCTCCCTAATCAGGGGGAGCCATATACTGATCCGGGAAGATATCGAAGACTTGTAGGAAAGTTGAATTATCTTACCTTGACTAGACCTGATATATCTTTTTCGGTTAGTGTAGTAAGCCAATTCTTAAATTCTCCCTGTGACAACCATTGGGAAGCAGTTATTCGAATCCTTAAGTATATCAAAGGATCACTTGGAAAAAGACTTGTTTTTTTGTGATAGAGGTAACACTGATATCATTGGATATTCAGATGTTGATTGAGTAGAAGATGCAAGTGATAGGCGGTCTACATCGAGTTATCGTGTTTTTATTTGGGGGAATTTGATGTCATGGAAAAGCAAAAAGCAAACGGTCGTTGCTTGACCAAGTATAGAAACTGAGTATCGAGCCATGGCCCACGCCACATGTGAGCTCTTGTGGTTAAATCATTTACTACAAGAACTTCACTTTTGTGAATTCGACCTTATGGAACTTGTATGTGACAACCAATCAACATTGCACCTCTCCTCCAATCTAGTTTTTCATGAAAGGACAAAGCATATAGAAGTCGACTATCACTTTCTTAGAGAAAAGATTGTCACTGGGACCATCAAAATCGCATTTGTTGATTCCAATTATCAACTTGCTGACCTATTTACAAAATCTCTTCGAAGACCTCAGATTACATACATATGTAACAAGATGGATGTTTATGATGTATACGCATCACCTTGAGGAAAAGTGTTGAGATATTGTTTTAATATTATTATGTATCTATTCTTTTTATTAGTAGTATCAATTAGTATATTATTGTATTAAATATTTCCTTAATTAGTAGGGTTGATTAGGAGGATATTATAAGTTTTCTCTAGATAATAATACAAGAAATTCATATTCAAAAATCTCGACCATGGCACCTTTCGCTAGTTGGAGTCATGGACCAGACTGGTTCACAAAGTCATTCCTAGCCTCTTCGCCTGAAGAGCAAAGAGAGATTAATGACATTTTACTATAATTTTTTCAACCTTCCCCTTTGGACTAAACTCTATTCTTCTCGATTAGGCATAACGGCGGATGCCTACCAGCTAAACTTAGTAGTTAGGCAGTTTGATTTTCGTCAATTCTTGCTAAAGTCTCTCATTCCAAAACTAGAAATTGTCTTCATCGTCAGTGATAGGCCAAATGAAAAGTGGCTCGAGAAATGAGTGAACTTCTTCAAGAGAAAGCTTGTATTCCTCAACCCTCTTGAATTCTCACTTTCTTTTCATGAGAATTTGAAGACTGGTGATCCACCTACTATAAAGACATACAAGATCCTTTACTCATGGTTCAACGCCTAAGTGACGCATTTTCATTTATGTAGAACCCAAAGAAGAAAAGCAAAAGTACTCGTATCATAGAAATTCAAACTTTTCAAAGATATTTTAAAATTATATATAATCCATGTAGCTTTATTCGAACCCCTTTATGATATAGTTGTCTCTTTAAAACAAAAGATTATAAAAAAAATTCAAGTTTAAAAATTCCTCCCTATGTCAAAGATAGGTAGAATTTTACTTTAAAATTTTATTATTCTAAACTTCCACCCTTGCCAACCTTGAATTGTTGGAGCCGTTTTCGCAATAAGGAACTGATTTTTAAAACCTTATTTGTATCCATCCACATGCACATGTTAGACTACAATACTTCAACTTCAATTTTGAAGTCAACAACATAAGTACACACTTGCAATGCGTTGTCAGTTAGTTTAGTTTATTCATCTCATCATCTAATAAAGTAAAGCTAGGTTTCCACCAAAGTCTAACTCCTTAACATCCTAGAGCCTCATAGCAGGTAGTTATGCCTTTATGCCTTTTCAATATTTGGGTCTAACTCCTCAGCAATTCAAAGAGCCTCCAAATAAACCACTTATCCTCATCTATGTTACTACATGCATGCACTTCACCACTTTTTTTTAGGTCTATGGAAAAAAAACCTTTGGTTAAAAGAGAAATAGTGAATCCCATACCTAAAACAGTGTGAAAGAATATTAAGATAGCATATACTTTGTTAAAATATCCTAGTTCAACACAGCTTGACAAACAACACTAAATACATAATAAAACTATACTAAACATGCCTTCATGACTTACAACACACACCACAAATCTCAATCAACAATACAAACAAAATAATAAAAACAACAAATCAGAAATCCACCATACTGCACATAACAGAAACTAACAAAATCAATAAATTAACAAAGTGAAAATAGGAGAAGAGCTCACCTGTTTATTTATTAATACCATGTTTTCCAAACAAAAATCCTACCATTTGCATATGGTCTAAGTATAGGGGCATATGAAACACCCTCAAGTTTAGTTGAATGAAAGTATATACAACCAAATCAATGAGATATCATTGTTTTTGATAACAATCAAATGAAAGACAGATTCAGTTCATAATATCGACACCTTCTTGTTCAAGCCTTTCTTGTTGTCTTTTTCTCGCTCGTTTTCTAGCTTCTTTTTCAGAAGCTGCACGACCTACTCTAGCTTCTTTTTCGAAAGCGCTTCATCCTTGCCTCTTCTCTTGCCAAATGACATGCGACCAATGTTTTATCAAAACTCTTTTTTGTCTCAGCAGCATTAGCAGGATCCTCATTCGGTTTCTGTTTCATAGGCAGGTCACTATGAGTCTCACCAGGTGATTTTGGCACAGCAGAAGGTGAATTTGGTTCAGCAGATGGTGGTTTTGGATCCTCCTCCGGTGATGAGTTTTTATTAACAGAAGGTGATTCCGGATCATCATCAGTGGAGTACAGCTTAGCATAAGATGACTTTGGATCTTCCTCGGGTGATTTTGGATCATCCATAGGGGAGTTTGGCTCAACAGAAGGTGATTTTGGATCATTATCAGACGAGTTCTGCTCAACAGAAGGTGATTTTGGATCTTCCTCAAGGGAGTCCAAAGAAGGTGATTTTGGATCATTATTGGACGAGTCTGGCTCAACAGATGGTGATTTTGGATCTTCCTCAGGGGAGCTCGACTCAGTAGAAGGTGATTTGGGATCTTCCTCAGGTGAGTTTGGCTCAACAGAAGGTGATTTTGGATCTTCTTCAAGGGAGTCCGACTCAGTAGAAGGTGAATTTGGATCGTTACCGGACGAGTTCTGCTCAACAGAAGGTGATTTTGGATCGTCCTCGGGCGAGTTTGGCTCAACAGAAGGTGATTTTGGATCTTCCTCAAGAAAGTTTGACTCATTAGAAGGTGATTTTGGATCATTATCGGACGTGTTTGGCTCAACAGAAGGTGATTTTGGATCTTCCTCGGACGAGTTCGGCTCAACAGAAGGTGATTTTGGATCTTCCTCGGGTGAGTTTGGCTCAACAGAAGGTGATTTTGGATCTTCCTCGGACAAGTTCAGCTCAACAGAAGGTGATTTTGGATCTTCTTCGGGTGAGTTTGGCTCAACAGAAGGTGACTTTGGATCTTCCTCGGGTGAGTTTGGCTCAACAGAAGGTGATTTTGGATCTTCTTCAAGGGAGTCCGACTCAGTAGAAGGTGAATTTGGATCATCATCTGATGACGAGTTCGGCTCAACAGAAGGTGATTTTGGATCTACCTTAATCCCTTTCTCCATCTTGTTAATTGTATGGCCAATTCAAACAGAAAATGAATGAGAGATTAATACAAAATCAATTTCAAAGCTGGTATAAAAAATGAATGCATTATATGGATTACCTCTTCCAGAGTTCTTTTCATTTTGGAGAATGGTGTCAGGTATGGGACTGTAACAGTTAAATTTGTGCCTGCATATGTTAAATAGTTGAATATTAGCATTCACATTTTGAGTTACTTATAAACACAATGCTACTACATATTCAATGATAAAAGAAAAGCATTAACAGTAACCAAATTAAGAAAAGCATTAATACAGCATGAAGAAAGCAATGCAATTAAGCAAATCAAAGGAAAGCACATGATAATTATTCACACAATACACCTTAATTTCTTGCATGTAAATGAAAATTACATAGAAACAAATGCAGGAAAAGATTCAAAACAGAACCAGATAGAAACAGTTGAAGGCTGAAATAACTCGTATGATGGAAGAACAATTCAACAGTCTTGAATAGAAATTATGTGATAATTTGATCGATAACAAGAAAGTGCATGAAATTCACAGTGACCTAAAATGTGTAGTGTGTGATGTGAAAGAAGAAAACCTAGAAATGAAAGACAAGTTGCTGCTATGGTGTAATTCACTCAAGAAATCAAAATTGAAATGATAAAGATGAATTCAGAACAAGAAAATCATTCAAGAAATCAATGTTGAAATAACAAAGAACGATTCAGAATTAGATACAAGAAATGAAAGTTGAAATGATAAAGAACGATTCAGAATCAGAAAAAGAAAGAAAAACTTGAGAAAGTGAGAGAACCTTGTTTTGCGGAGAGAGAGAGAGCAATGCAACTGAACTAACTGACTTTTGGAACTCGATGACTCGATTTATATAGAACTCAGTTTTTTTAATTTCCTTCTTTTTAAATCAGCCGCAAAAGTTAACTGTTTTTCTATAACAAGTCGTAATATATTTATAAAAAAAACACCTTCTCTTATAATTAAGAAAATGAATGAAGTAAAGAATTTTTATATTATCCGTGAATTATAATTATTAAATTATAAAATAGGTTTGATTGTATTATATATCATTTAGAATTATATTTACGAATAGTTCTAATATCTTAATAATATAAGACTTTAATTCACACTGTTATTTAATAAAAAATTATTATTCAATTATATCATACATCAAAATGTAATAATTCTTAATATTAATAGATCGTATAAATCTTCAAGGTGTAAAATTTATAGACACAAATCCTCTCCTGTTGCTCTCTCATGTTTTTCATACTGCTCCGATGTTAACTATTTATGCAGTAATTAATATTAATTATTTTTTATATTTAATCAAAATGAGTGGTTGAGATGGAGCAGGACCATTCCGTCACTCTACAAATGATTCATATCCGAAATTTATGGATAATGATACTATGCTGTCACAAAAATATATTGCAGTCTCTACTTTGTGAATCTTAGGATTAAAATTAAATGGGTTAGATTTGAAGTTTAATAAGCAATTAAAAGATTATCCTAATGTAAATATCACTAAATCTTTATATCAATTCTATTATCAATGTCACTTTGACATTACTTTGACCTAGGAATACAAGGAATACAAAACATTCATATATTTGAAACTAATAAAATTAAGCAAAGTATTATTACTATTATTATAAAATGGCATGATAATTAAACTTACCAATTGAATTTGTTACAAAGAAAAGCAATATCCATTATTATAGTTTATTAAAATATGTTTAAATTCGCTAACACGTCAACATTTCATATAATATGTAGTTATATTTGTTTCTTCATTTATTTTTCTTGATCATTCTCATAATTACTCATCTTTCACACATTTTTCTTTGGTATAACACACATTACAATTATGATTATTTTTTATCATAAAAAATGCATTAAGAATGAGGATAAGGGATACTCAACCCTTAATACAAACAGAACAAAAAAAAATAGCAACAAGTGAGTACAAATAGAGGTAACTTCATTGACATAGCCAATACCCATTGATATTTTCATTGATATTTAGAATACAATAGAAGTAAAGAATAATTGTATTCTCATTTATATTTTATAAAGCTACATGACATGGTCTTTATATGCTAAAGTTAAAGAGAAGACAAATAAACACGTATAAATATAATTAAATAAGGTACTAACCAACAAACTATATACCAAAACTATATACCAAATGATTGAAAGTTGGCAATATAAGTGGTTTTGTCAACAAATATGTTATTTAAGTTGAAGGTGGCACGACAAGAGACGAATGAGACCATTTTTAATTTTTTCGTGTATAAAATAGCAAGCAATCTCGATGTGATTTGTTTGCTCATGAAATTTAGAATTTTGAGTAATATATATGGCCGACTTATTGCCTATGTATACCAAAACTGATCGATGAAAATTGATACGAAGATCTTTGAACAAATAAGAAAGTTATTGTGATTCACAAGTGTGACTTATCTAGGATCTATACTCAGATCTAGAGTTCGATCGAGAAATAATTGTTTGTTTCTTACACGTCCATGAGATTAGGGAAGAGCCAAGAAATAAACAAAAATCCAAGAAAGGTCTTTGAGTAGTGGCACAAATAGTCCAATCTAAATCAACAAAACTTGAAATCTTAATGGAAGATGGACAAGAATAGAATAACCATTTGGCATGGGAGTTCTTGAGATAATTAAAAAAATTGTTGCATTTTGAAAATGGACGTTACATGAATTTGAAACGAATTGACGAAGTTGTTGGACATCAAAGACAATGTCCGGTCAAGTAAGTGTTAAATATAGAAGTTTGTCTATCAAATTTCAAAATGAGAATTCATCATGATATGAGAGACAATCATATTTACGCAAATTTAAATGGTGACATTTAGCATTGATCACTCAATGAAATGGCAACCATAAGGAGGTCAAGTTTTAGCCCTTAAATTTTATTATTTCAATTGCGGTTATGATTGAGATTGGTTGCCTTGAGTTAACATTTTGTTTATATTCACTTCTAAAAAATTTATGAAAAAGTTCTATTAATACTTAAAAGTGTTTTGTTTGGTACTTATGAGATTATTTAATGTTATTGTATTGAACTTATTATTATTTGGCATAATTGTTTTTGCCTTTATTCTTTGGAGGATAAATAATCTTTGATTTATAAACTGTTTTCTCTTCATCGAAATTCTTCATCTTAAATAAAATAAGAATCATGGAACTAACCTAAATAGAACAGGATGTTTGCTCTGATGCCAAATAAAATTTTGTTCCTGAGGGGTTAGATGTTGGACACGATGTTGAGACAACTGGTCCAACTTATTAGACCAGTATGACAATAATAAAACAACAACGACACAATACAACAATCAATAAACAACACAAGAGATTGATAATCCAGTTCGGTGAAACCACACCTACGTTTGGATGACACTCTACCCAAGAAAGGAAATTCACTACTTTGAATTAGTACAATTAGTCTTATAGGAACACCAACTCCATGATGTTCAATGTCTCTTCCTAATTCCAGTGACTTTCTAATTAGGATTCCTTTTAAATATGAGAACCTCTCTCACTTTATCTCAATTACTAATCCCAAGTGATCAACTTCAATAACAACGACATTGAATGTTGAATTTATAACTCAACTAAGGCAAATCAACAACTATGTCAAGTTACTGAAGCAATAGTGTGGTGTACACAAACAAGATTCAACACCAATCCTTATGATATGAATGATAGCATTAGCATGGAATACAAATACTTTGTTCTCAAGCTTATAAAATTAGTATCTAAGAACAAGGTCTTACAACTCAACTATAAACCAAGCTTTGTGCTTTAAGATATGAATTGAGGCGCTAGAGTGATGCACAAAAGTAACACAAACAAAGACTCAAAAGATAAACTCTAACACAAGGTATCTTCAAAACATGCACACCTCAAACGTGAGGTTTGAGGCTTCTTAAATAGAAATTCAATTATGGGTTTTTCTAATGGGCATTAGAGCTTCTGATCTCATCTAGAAATATAAGAGATTTGCTTGTGATTTGTTCTTCTACAAAAATCTCCAAAAGATATGATTTATTATGATTCAATTTCAAATTTAAATCTCCATTTAAATTGAATTGATCTCAACCAATCTTTAGCAAACAAATCCACATAAATGCATTGCTAAAAAATAGCAACAAATCTGATTGATAACAATCAGATTTTTCGCACCTAACAACATCCATCAAGGTCTGCTGACAAGGGCCAGATGTTGCATTACACACATGCTGGAACATCGTGTTACATTGTTTCTCCAGAACATTCAAATTAACTTTCTTCATGAATATATAGATCTTCTTTGTAGAGTGAATCTTGAATTAAATAAATCTGAACAAAAACTGCAATAACATATGTTTGTTTCTAGAGACCAGATGTTACATCACACATGTTAGAACGTCATGTTCCACACATGTCCCTTCTACACCAGAAACAACTTGAACATACTCCATATTATTTTGCATAATGCAGTCAATCCAAAAGGAACAAGAAAATTGAATTGTGAAGCTTCAGACCAAAAGGTAAAACCATGTAGTCTTCTTCATTGAGGTCACAATGAGAAATGCATTGCTGACATCAAGATTTTAAAGAAACCTCACTTTGATGGATGTAAAGGAAAACAATGTTCTAATTGTACTCCTTTTTGTAACTGATGAAAAGGTATCAAAGTAATCAATTTCTTCCATTTAAGTACAACTCTTTACAACTAAACTGACATTATGACATTCAATAAACCCATAAGAGTGGTGTTTGGTTTCGTAAACTCACTTGCATCCAATTGGAACTTTTCTTGGTGTTAAATCAACAAGTGACCAAGTTTTTGTGGCTATAATAGCTTGTAACTCAGATTTCATAACTTCTTTCTATCAATCAAATTGGTGAGCTTGTTTATAGGTATTTGGTTCAGGACAAGAAGAAAAAATAGCACAAAAGATTTTATATGAAGGAGTGCAATAATCATATGGCCAAACAGAAGAAACAAGAAATGCATATTTACTTGATTCGAAATGTAATTTTGATTCATAAGAAGTAAGGAGACTTTTGTGATCCTCTTCAAGATATTTTGGTAAGGAGTTCACTCATATTCCTAGCCTTCCCAACCTTAACTTTTTCTAAAAAACATACAGTCCTCCCTAATTCCTTTCTCGAATACCCAACATTTTTTTGTCGTTTGTTTCGCCTACTTCGACGACTATCTTGGTGAATTGGTCAATGTATTTCCATAGGGTTTCCTTTTTCTTCTATTGGATTATGTTGAGGATATTTATATTCTTGAAGTTTTGTTTTTGGGTGGTGAACTAGGCGGTTAAGAAGTCGAAAAGTTCCTTGTAAGAGTTTATATAACCATCAGGTAAGGTTTTGAACTATTTCATGACGACCTCTTTGAGGGTCAAGACGAATAGTTTGCATCTCACTACAATTTGGACATGGTGATAATCAAGCATATTATCCACATGTTCGATGTGTTCGTCTGGATCTCTAGTCTCGTTGTGGCTATCTAGCTTCATAGGTTTTTCAAGGGACTTTGAGATCCAAATGTCAAAGATGCGTCTAGAGAGCGGATTTTTTCTTCAATCAGGAACTTGTCTTCGACGACGTGTATGTCCATTCTCCGAGGATGGCGCAATTTGGGATCCAAATGTCAAAGATGCGTCTAGAGAAAGGATTTTTTTCTTCAATCAGGAACTTGTCTTCGACGACGTGTATGTCCACTCTCCGGGGATGGCGCAACAGATATCTTGAGGACCACGTCCTTCAGGGGAGTGTGTTTGCCGCCTATGCCACCAGAGTCATGTACAGTAGAGTGGCATTCTAAATACAGGGGATAATTTAGAGATATGGGATCTGCTCGACATAGAGATGGGGTATCGATGAGGATCAGTTGTGGCGTTGTTCTACGATTACTATGTGATGTCGCTTCACGTGGGGAGAAATCTCTAAGTGGAGCGTATTGTAGGTTCTCTTATATTCTTAGGAGTTTTTTTGGCCAAAAGATGTGCATTATGTTGTTGCACTAAGTTGTAAATGATGGTGAGAAGAAGTTCATTAGTTCCTTGCAGGCCAGAATTTGTATGTTTTGTTGTATTTTATGAACTATTATGTATGATTTAGATTTATCAATATTTTATTCGACAATTCAATTTTAGTAATGAATGACTAATGTGTATGGTCTATACCTAAAATGGTTTTAAAATGACTTATAACATATGTTCTATTAATAATAAAAGATTTATTCAAAGTCATTGTCAAGGGGTGCAAGTATTGTCTTGGAGTTTGTCTTAATTCTAATATTTGAATTCACGGCATTTTTAATCATCTTTTGATGGAACACATACTCAAGCAACGCATTGAATCATCTTTTGATGGAACACATACTCAAGCAACGCATTGAATCATCTTTTGATGGAACACAGACTCAAGCAACGCATTAAATTTATCCAAATATTTTCTAACAGGATATATCTAAAGATTGAACTCCAGACTTTCTTTTAGAAAAATAAAATGTCTCTCCAATAAAATAATTTTATTGTAAAATGAGTACATTCGAATCTCAACCTTCAGATGCCACAAAGGGCATTTTCAAATTTTTAAAATCTTTTATGCCATTTTCCTAAGAGAGAAAAATGGCAAATACTCGAGTACCCATTGAATTTGGTTAGGTACCTATCTATCATCCATTTATGGGATATCATATCATTTTCTAATTAATTTATTTTAAAATAAAAAATAATTACTCCATCCATTTTTTTAAAATAATTTATTGTTACTTTTTCAACAACAATTCTACTTTTATGTATAATACCTTTAATTATTTATTACATTCATTTTATTTTTTCTCTTTCTATAATAATTATTTAAGAATAATTTTGATAAAATACAAGTAATACTACCGGTGCCCCCACTAAAAATCATGTGTACATAAGAACTTATTAAAAAAATTCAGAATTTAATTAATATTCTACGTTAAGTGAAAGAAAATGAACATGTGTTTTTAAAGAACAGTACTTATCTTCCTTTAGCGCAAATGGAAAGCTACTATATTTCGAAAGAAAATGTCACTTCAAGAAGCAATATCGATTGAATTAGTAAAAACATTTCAAAAATTCAATGACAAAAATTCTCCATTGGTTTCTCCTTTGCAATGACAATAAAGATCAGAGAATACCATATTTTTCATTAACATGCCCTCGTTGTACTCTCTTCGATTTTAAATTTATTAAATAATTAATATATCTATTTGATTATAAAAAATAAATTATCTTTTATAAATAAATAGGATCAAAAGAATATGTTGCAATTTCACAACTATTAACAAGTCCTTACTAGTTAAGACCCTTAAAGAAAGTTTCATAAAACTAAATAAACCAATTTTATTCCCAAAAAAGTACTAAAATATAAATTTTTTGGTCTCAAAGGAACTTGACAAAAAAAATTATACTAACCGGGGTTTAAATTTTCTATTGGGGTGAGGGGGAGCTTCATAAAAGCACTTTCCAATGGATGACCAATTTACATGTAAAAACAAAAACACTATAAGCCTAGCATTTACCAATTTATGCGAAGCGAAAACTTCCACCAAGCTTGCCTGTCATTATCAAAACAAAAGAACAATGGTCATTTACTTGCATAACTATGTTTGGAAAATTTATTTATGAGTAGATAGGGTTGCTTATCTGCAGTACATTTTTCTAAAAGCTCTTCGGCAAACTTTAACATTGCATCATTTTCCTCAACAAACTTTGCATATCTTTCTGTCTCCTTGACTGCCTCAGCAGCCAAAAATGACTTATTCTCCGCATCAGCAATTCTGTATGCTACAATTTCGGAAGCTTCCCTCATTGCATTATCAAATGCCGAAGTACTAGATGCCTCTGGCGCCGGCGAATTCATTTCTTTTGGTGCAGGTGGTTTTGAGTCAACAGCCGGCTTTGTCTCCACTGGGGTGTCCTTAATTTTGTAACAATTTTGTACCTGCGGGTGTAAGATGACGGAATAGTTTTAATCTGTTGAGTGGCTGTAACAGTTTATACAGTTAGTTTTTTCATTAGTTCAATTTTTCTAGCATGGTATCGGCAGGCTATTTTACCCTTCTCTATCACCCTCTCCTTCCCTCAAACAATATAGAATCAAGAAAACAAGCTTAAACATGCGAAATTTTGCCTTATGTGCCAAAAAAGGTGGGCCTATGTATATCCTGTTATAATTCTTTACCAAACAACTTGAAGTATATATATGAGTAAAAACAAAAAGGAGGAGAAACATCTACTCCAAACAAAACAAAGTATTATTGTTGATACAAAATAGCTTTCCAACATACGCATGTCTAGCAAAAACCCTAGAGAACTAATTTAAAGCAAAATACAGATAATATAATACTCTAACACATACATTTCTTTAAAGCATCGCAGAGGACTAATTACCTTTTCAAGCTTCCCTTGAGTAACAAGCCTTCTTAGCCTTGAACCTAATGCCCTTCTGAAATTTTGGTTTTGAGGAATGTTGTGCTTTTGCTGCAGTATTATGAGTCATTATTCCTTAGAAAGTATAAAATAAAAACAGACTATCCCATATTTAAAAGATAATATGCACATAAGATGCTGCAAAGTATACTATATTTCTGCCCCAAGTCCCCCAACTAGCCCCATAAGAAAAGGCATTGCCTAAGCACAAAAGCGAGGAAATTGCAACACAATCTCAATTTTAATTGACAAACTATGCAAGCCAAAATGCCCATAACTAACAAATATTGTTTGTCTACATGGCAAATATTTTTTCCTTTTCACAACTGGAAATAAGCTGTAACTATTACAAAAATAAGCATGCAACTTTGAAAGATCATACTAGAGTGAATGAATCTATTTACACGTGACAAAAATTCTAGAAGGCCCTCAAGTTGATGAAGGGATTTTGAATTCTCCAGTGTAAAACAAATGGCAAGTCCACACTGATATTGAACAGAAATTGGATAGTTTCTATGAAATCATAGGCGCAAATCTCATTACTACAATTATACCCAATTAAAACTAGGTTTAAATTAACATTTTTAACCCTCTAAAATAACCATTAATTATTTTAGTCCTATACAAGATTAGTTGAAGCCTAGAAGGAATTAAAGTTGGTTAGTGAGTAAGTCGAGGACAGAGATGGTAGGGAGAAATAAGGCATGTTGGCTAATAAGAAGAAATGAGAGAGTTTGGTGCCACAGTCAAATGCATACTATACCCAAATGATTGACATTACACATTACACAAATGTCAATGAATACTTCAAAATACCTTTCCACCAGAAGGAAAATACTTTGATGTTTTGAATGTAATGTATAGACGGCATAAGGATATTTAAATTCACAAATAAGCCTTATGTTATAAGGATTATGTATCGTCATAAATAAACTAGTTCAATAGTATTATGCAAGTCAAGTATTCAGGGGTCATAGAACCCAATTAGACAGCAGCAATTCAATCCAAAAGATCTTTGAGCACAATTCAATTCATAAAATCTATGTTACATGATCTAGAAACAAGTCATTCAACCAATCCACAAAAAATAGTGATCACAAGAAAGGCATCACTCCAAGAAAATTGACTCACCTCAATGAAGCTAACAATAGCACTCAAGTCGGACCCATTGGCATCTCTGATTGTTGATAAAGCTTCAAAAATCATTGAATTGTACCTGATAAAAATGACGAGTACAAAGAAGCAGTCATAATATGTCCTTAATTGATAGGACAAATAATGAAAAATAAGACATTGTGTTTAGAAGTCTATATAATTTTAAAAAATATAATACTTTATGAAGGTCAGCTAGAAGTAAGCGATGTAAACATGTTGACAATGAAAAGTTCTTAAATATGTCTTACTGCAACACAAAATTGTGTTAAAAACAGAACACTCGGTCACAAATTTAACAGTAGTAATTGGTAATTTATCCTATTAATATTTGGTGTCGAGTTATCAAGCACTCAACTCTCTTTGGTATGCAATATGGGTACAGGTATGCAGTATGTTTCCTACTAAGTATTGGTACATGGGTATGCATAGTCAGTACGCTTGAGTGTAATATGCTCTAATATACTACTAGTATAACTAATACTAATTAGGGTGATTGGACATCATTTAAGTTTTTTCATAATTTGCTATTTCATCCTTCTCTAATTATTAGATCCTTTTGGAACTTTTGTCTGTCCCTAAATAGATCCTTTGCAAATTTCTTGATACATTTCTTACTCTTTTTCCAAATGCTATCATTTATTTATGCTACCAAATTTTATTTTGGAATATGAAAAGTTAGCATTGAATGCATCTATACACAGTAGTTTAGTAATAGTCATACACAAATTAGACACAAATCACACTACAAACTTTTTTTAATATGCCTAAAAAGTGCCAAAGGATCTTATAAATAGGGATAGATGGAGAATAAAATAAATAAATAAATAACCATGAAGAGAAATTGTAGCATACTATGTATTTAATTCAATTAATTCCATGTTTTACTAATAAGGAGCAAGGAGAGTGTTTCAAGGTTCAACAAGTGGGTATCAAAGGGGTTGGTGGCCCTATGACAAGGGCTAAGGTGGAGATAATAAGGGATCATCTTGAAGAACAAATCACCTTATGTTAAGACACTGATTCTTATCAAGAATATCTTATTTCGTGTGGCAGATTTGCAATTCGATATTATCATTTATCCTGAATGTGGCTATTGTGTTCCTTCCCATTTCCCATCTCCTTCCGCCTTGTAAGTTTCCTTTCTATTTCTAATTTATTCAATTTTCTTAGTTTTTCCTTCGTTTTCTCTCCTTATTCAAGAAATTTTCACTAAGTTCAAGATTCGTCTTGTATATGAATCCTCCAGGATCCAGATCATTTACTTTACCCTACACAAAAGGACAATTTTTTTATGTACCAAAGCAACTTGCAAGCAGTTATTTCCAACAGCAAGTAAGACCATATATTCCTAATTTTCCCTTTTTCCTAAACCCTTCATCTTTAATAAAAACGTAGAATCTTCGATCCTCACCTACCTATTTTCCAATTCTATGGATTAAATGGAGAATTGACAAGAACCAATTCACAAACGTACCACAAAAATGCAAGTACCGACTCAGGGTTCAAGTGGGGTAGAAAATTGTTTCATTGTGAATATCGTGATTCAAGATTGTCGTTCCACTCCAATTTCCTGGAGTTTCATGGTTTTATAGAGGGTTTCCGATTTGGACTCCATGTACTCACACAATCATGCATTCACCAATTCGAACCATCTAATTAAGATCATAAGGCTCACATTCCAACTAGGCATTTTAGACTCAATTACCAAAGTTACATGGTGGGCCTCTCAATCTTGATCCAACTATCAAAATTGTACGACGGCATCAAATGCATGATTTTTTTATATCATGGACTCCAAAGTCCAAATCACACATTGGTGTTTGTGCACTAAATATACAATCCTAGAAAATGGAACTGGTACCATCCGTGTAAACTAGTTTTACACCGACGCCTAACAAGAATTCACTACTTTGCAGTTATTTTAACATACAACAATTTCAAAAGGGTTCATGTGGCAATGTGATTTATTCCTGTTGGACTACAATACAATACAACCCGACCAATCAACGTTCTTTTATTTCATCCATTACCAAATCAAATGAGCACACTCAATTCACGAAACTGCATAAAAAAATGTATAAAAAAATATCTTACTGTGGAGGAGCATCCTCAATTTGAGAAGGCTGGTGTGTAGGAGTCTGAATTTGAGACGCAGGAGCAACATTTTGCAGAGTAGCATTAACTGGAGTAGCAGGGGCAGAAGCCGGAGTAGCAGGAGCAGAAGCAATAACTAACGATTTCGCCTTGGGAGTCCTAGACTTATCTTTAGAGTTTTGACCAGGAAAAACGCTTAAATTCCGCCATTTATCCTGAACAATGAATCAACGATAACAAATTAATATAAAAATTTAAAGAAACAAAAACCCTAACCCTAACCCTAATAATTAGAGAATAAAATAAAATAAAAAACCTTGAGATCAATGTTGGAACGGCTACAGAGTTTTTCGGCGAACTCTTTGTCTCTGAGAATGTTCTTCCACTTTCCGGTACCGTGTTTTTGAACGCCTTGATGCAAAGCTTCTTCTTCTTCAGGCGTCCACTTCTGCTTCTGATTTCCCATATTGCAGCGCCAAAGAGGTTCAGTTTCGATGGATTTAACAGGTGAATACGAAGTACTAGTAGAGTCGAGTACTGCTATTGACGCTTTCTCGTCACGTTTTTTATTTATACTATTCCATGTTATGGAGTTTTTTTTTCTCTCTCTCTAGTGTGATTGCGTTCAGTCGAATTTTGAAGCAGTCACTTAAATAGCTGATCGTGGCCGTTAGATATGGTTTGTTTTAAAATATTAAAACGGGCCTCAGCTTGTTTAGCTCTAGGGTTATTTTTGGTAATATGGCCCAAAATGGATTAGCCCATTATGGTTTTTGGATTACTCATTATATCCTAGGCCCATCTCACGTATTCTGCCGAATTTTCAAAATTATTGTAAGAATTTGAATTTCAATATTCGGATGCGTCTATGAAGGCTCCATCTAACAATTATTTATTGTTATCGGATCTTTCTTTTTTTTTTCAATCTCCATCTAACAATTATTTATTGTTATTGGATCTTTCTTTTTTTTTTCAATTTTGTTTTTTCAAAAATAAAGTGTGGGGATAAATGATAAAAAGATATTGAATGACACATTTTATATTGGCAAAGCATAAAAGTATTTATATTACAAATCTTATTAAACCTGTTCGTTTTTTATCGGAAGCTTGTGATTTGGCTTTTGATACAGCAATCAAAGGAAAATAATTTTTAATTATTGGTATCAAAAAAAGCAGTTGATTCAGTAACATGGGTTACAATAAGAACTCAATGTCATTATGTTAATAAGAAATGACTCAGAGGTATGTTAACTAATTGATATACTACACAAACGAAACGAGACTTCGTAAGTTCAGGGACTTGAGAACATGATATACTACATAAACGAAACAAGACTTCGTAAGTTCAGGGACTTGAGAACAGAGCAAAAGGCGGTGAAATTAGACTCTCTTTCAAAAAGAGAATACACAACAAACATCATAAAATCAAGTCAAAAACCATCTCAGAACCAAATGAAAACAAAGTTTTAAAATAAATGAATTTTAAAAGTTGGATTAAACTTACGGATAATGAAATCTTGATGTCTTCATTTAAGTATTGGTGTCTTGTCTTTCTTCATTTCATGAAATACGGACTAGTTTAAATAGAGCTCACTTCAAAAAAAAAATCTTTGAATCTCTCAAAATCCATATTATGGCAACATAGCTATTAAAAACAAATCATTCAAATAGTCACTCATTGCTCCAAGAAAATGTTCAAGATTTGGATTGATCTTTCCGGCCTTCTATCTCTCTGCTTTCCTTGAGCTTTATTTTCGCTTTGTTCTTATTCATTGTCCTTCCATAATCCAATGTGATCCCTTGAGTATGTGTTATTGTGTAATCTCGTACCAATCCTAGTTTTTTTTCCCTTTCTTCCTACGTTTTGTGTCCACCTTTGTCACCTTTGCATCCTCGTCCTCTCTCTCATCCCAGCAACCTTGCCCTATTTTTTCTTTCCGACTATTTCTTTACTCCATGTGGATGCTCTATTTCATACTCAAATCTTGCCCCTTCATTGTCATGGAACATATAGGATCAAGCTCTAAAATCACATGAATAAAACTGAGACATTAATTGTATTCGAAAGAGTCGAACATAGTATGTATTAATTGTATTCGACAGAAAGTCAAATACAACTTGTCGAAGTATGTTGTTGTTGTTGTTGTCATCAAAGGAGTTAACCTCGACAGAGTTAAAACTTAACATTTATTAGTTAGTTAGTTAGAGATTATTTGGTGTGCAAGTAATCTCATATATAAATAGGAATGTACCATATTATTGTAAGTGTATTAAAATGAGAAGTTCAGTTAGAATAAACGCGTAGAGAAACTCTACAGAATTTGATTCATCTTCTTCCCCTTTCTCCCAAAACCCTAATTTCTCTTTTCTTCCTCGATGCACTTTCACGAACTTCTTCCTTCTCAAATTATTGTGTGGCGGAATCATCTTGCAACCAATGTGTGGTTGAATCACTCAAATGACGAGTGACGAACGAGAAGAACGAATCAATCAGAAATATTAATTCAATCAAGATTGATTCAGATTATCTCCAAAATTAGGGTTAATTCCAACAAAAATGTAATAAATAGTATACAAAAGACTAATTAGAAAATTTAAGGATGGCAAAAAGGAAAAACAATTTTACAATAATAACAATTTAAAAAATATAATTCAAATGCAACTACTAAGACTAACCCTTGAGTTGGGGTCTTCCTAAAAAATTAACACTACTACATATTTAAAGATTGAGTTGAATTTCAGAACCTCTTTTAAGTTATGATTGATGAAATGTCACCGATTTTAAATTTTGGTAAGGACTAAGTATGATGTCCTATTCAAAATGCACACATGTGTTTAATATAAAATACAAATTTTGAATTACAGGGTTTACAGGGTTACGTTTTATGGTTCCTCTTAATTTACATTTTAAATTCCAATAGTTATAGGTTATTCCAATATTAAATTAATAAGCCTAAGGAGCTCAAAGAATCTAATTTGAAAATAGAGAAATCTAGAATTGAAAGATGAATGTGTTCCTGCAGATGCGGTGATTATGGCATTTTGCGCTGATTGTCTTTCTTGCATGGAGTCCATTAGACACCTCACACTTCGACCTGGACTTTTCTACATGTGGCTGCCTCTAGATTCACACCCAACTTTAAATAAAAAGACAATTGACACAGTCGCAGCAAGGTTTTGGTAATGAGCATAAATCATTTTTATAATGAGAAAATAGTGACTATGAAAATAAAATAAAAAATAGAACTTTGGTGTGTGTGGACATTCAATGTGGTTGACACCTGTCTATTCATCTCACCAAGTGCCTATAAACTTAATAATACAACGTGTTCATTTCGCAATCAAATAAAATATGAGAAAAGAGGTGATTCACTCTAAATTAATTTTATACTATTAATAAATAATAATTATTTATTCTATTAAATTAAATTAAAATTTTTAAATTTTATTTATATGATATAGTAGAATAATATATTTTCATTAAATGATCGTATAAAATATTTTTATTAAATCTATAAAATAAATTAAAATGTTTCACTATCTAATATAATGAGTCTTTTAGAAGATTCAAATATAAATGACCACTAATTTATTTATAACACTCTTTCTCCTCAAGGAGATGAATGTATATCTATCATTGATGACTTAAAAATAATTCTTTAAATTATCAGTAAGGTTTTCGTGGGAGTACATATATGAAGTGCAAATAAGATAACTATTTAATTTTTTTTTAATGAAATTTCAGGTAATTTCAATATATTTAGTTTTGTCATGTTGTACCGAGTTATGATCCATGTCAATAGGAGATTTATTATCATAATATAGTCTCGTTGGTTCATAATATTTTATCTTTAAATCTTATAAGATCAATTTCAACCATAATAATTAACATATCTCTTGTGTTATTGTCCTGAACTCTACTTCAACACTAGATCTTATGCTACACTTTATTTTTAACTCTACCAAGTTATAATATTTCTATAACTAGAAAAATGCAATAACGTGTAGTTTATCTCCTATCCATAATTGACTATGTATAGTTGGTGTCAGTATAGACTTCAAGACCCACACTCTCATTTCTTTCAAACAAAATTCCTCTACCAGGTGTTTCTTTCAAGTATTGTACAATTCATAGCGCAACTTATAAATGAATTTCTG
This sequence comes from Lathyrus oleraceus, assembly GCF_024323335.1. Classification (NCBI taxonomy): domain Eukaryota; kingdom Viridiplantae; phylum Streptophyta; class Magnoliopsida; order Fabales; family Fabaceae; genus Lathyrus; species Lathyrus oleraceus. The sequence continues at coordinate 628,665,545 of NC_066583.1, read as the reverse complement.
TTGATTGGTGTTTAAAAAAACAATCACGAGTTTGGGTCACTTGAGCAATTAAACTCGAAAAAATCTCAAAGACAGTGTTGTGCAGAAAAGTGCAAAGAAAAGTGTTTGTGACTGACACTTAAATGCTTGTAAGTTAACAAACTGAATGTAAAATTGAACTGAAATAATGCATAATTACTTGAAGAAATAAAATAGACAAAAAGCATAATAAATGTCATAAAATAAAAGTTTTGATTGAAAAGACTTAGAGAAATTTAAAAGGAAGACGCAAACTCACACATTTCTCGGAAACTGTTTCCCTCTATGACTTAGATACTTTAGTCCTACATAGAATGAGTGAAATTTGCAACCTAGATCCCATACCATGAAATCGACTTATATACTAATAAAATAGTAATCCTCGACAACGGGGAGATCCCCAGGATCTGAAACGTATCTCACTAAGTGGGTTCCAACGCTCTAACTTGCTTCCATGCTTCTTCAACAATAAAACTACTCAAAAATATTTTTATACTGTGAGAGTATCTTTATTAAATCCATAAAATAAAAAAATATTTCAATCATAAACACTTAAGATAGAGTATTCTAATATAACGAGTCTTTTAGAAGATTCATACATAAAATACCCCTAATAATATTTAAAAAAATAGTAAAATAAATTATTTGTAACACTTTTTCTCCTAAAGTAGATAAATGTATATTTATCATTCATAATTTAAAAATAATTTTTTAAGTTATCGGCAAGGTTATCGTAGGAGGACACATATGAAATGCAAATAAAACTACTATTAATTTTTCTTTAATAAAGTGTCAATCAACTTCAATATATTTGGTTTTGTCATATTACGCCGAGTTATGATATATACCAATAGGAGACTTATTATCACAATATAGTCTCGTTGGTTCATAACACTTTATCCTCAAATCTTATAAGGTCAATTTCAACCATAATAATTAACATATCCCTTGTGTTATTGTCCTGAACTATGTTTCAACACTAGATCTTGATACTACACTTTATTTTTAACTCTATCACGTCATAATATTTCCACCTAGGAAAGTGAAATAACCTGTAGTTTATCTCCTATCCATAATTGACTCTGTATAGTCGGTGTCAGTATAGGCTTCAAGACCCACACTCTCATTTCTCTCAAACAAAATTCCTCTACCAGGTGTTCCTTTTAAATTTTGTACAATTTATAGCGCAACTTATAAATGAATTTCTGTTGGTTGGTGTTTATTGACATTTTTAATAAACAATCACAAGTTTGGTTCACTTAAGCGATTAAACTCAAAAAAATCTCAAAGACAATTTGTACAGAAAAGTGCAAAGAAAAGTGCTTGTGACTAAAACTTAAATGTTTGAAAGTTAACAAACTGAATGTAAAACTGAACTAAAACAATGTGTAATTGCTTTAAAGAAATAAAATAGACAAAATGCATAATAAATTTCATAAAATAAAAGTTTTGATTGAAAAGATTTAAAGAAATTTAAAAGAAAGACGCAGACTCATACATTTATCACAAACTGTTTATCTCTATGACTTGACTACTTTAGTTCTACAGAGATTGGGTGAAATTTGCGACATATATCATATACAATGAGATTAACTTATATACTAATACAATAGTAATCGTCGACAACATGTAGATCTTCGGGATCTGAAACGTATCCACGTGTCTTCAATGATAAAACTGCTGAAAATCAACCATCATGCTGATAACTACACTAATAACCGATTTGAACCTCTTAACTGCCTCTGTCGATAATCTTTGGTTGACTCTTATAGTGTTATTGATACACATTCACATCACTTAATCTTTTTACTTAAGAATATCTTAAGTCCCAATATCTGGTGGAAGTGTCGAACTCGACACTTGTTAAATATCTAATTTGTATAACCCTTTCTTAGATTCTGGACATGTTTTGAAGAGTGAGTGATCATAATCTTGTGGATCTATCCTAAGACTCCTCCAAACCAGTCTTCATGGACATTAGAATACTCTATTTCTCGACTCATCTGATAGGTCAGCCGAACCATCATAGTCGACATAGTTAGTATGTCGAAGCCTTTCATTAAGTCTTTTATACTTAGCATTTTCCAAAATGGTTATTAGAATTATTTCTTGACTTTTTCAGCTAAAATTGACAGACTAAGAGTTGGTGCATGAATTGGTTGACTAAGCTAAGAACAAAAACAACATCAGTCAAGTATATTTGAGGTCTATAAGTTTTTTGACTAATCTCTGATACATTTCTTTGTCAACTTTACACTTGGATCTATTGGTGTATTTGCAGGCTTGCATGTTGTCTTGTTAATCTTTTGCAAAAGATCAATAATGTATTTCTATTGAGATATGAAAATTCATTTTTTAGAGTGGACAACTTCAATTGTAAGAAAGTATTTCAAATTTCCCAAAGTCTTAATCTCAAGTTCCTTGACTAAGTGTTTATCAAACAATTATTGTCCTTCCTCATCATTAATTATGACTATAATATCATTCACATACACAAATAACACAGATACCTACCCTATTTCAAAATGTTTAATAAATAGGGTATGGTCTCCTTGACTTTGTTTGAAGCTCAAAACTACCATAACTTTAGTGAATCTTCCAAACCAAACTCGTGTCAATTGCTTTAGTCCATATAAATACTTTCTTAACTTGTACACAATATTCACGGCAGTATGTTCAAGGAATCCAGGAGGTACGCCATGTAGAGTTTTTCTTCAAGTTCACCATGAAGGAATGAATTTTTTACATAAAATTGAGATCCAATTGTAATTAGCTACTAAAGATAATATCATCATGATAATGTTCATTTTTTCAAATGGAGTAAATGTCTATGAATAATCTACTCCATAAGTTTGAGTGAATCCTTTGGCTACCAATCTTACCTTGTACCTCTCAATAGATTCATTTGTCTTATATTTAACAAAGTATACACATTTGCACCTTACATGTTTCTTTCCATTTGATAGAGAAACCAATCCCAAGTATTGTTCTTATCCAATGCCTCAATCTCTAAATCCATGGTTTGTTCCTATTTCATGCCAACCAATGCATCAGATAGAGAGGTAGGTAGTGTTACAATATTTAGATCTATGAGGAAGACTTTATGGGTAGGTGAAACATGTTCAAAGTTTAAGTAGTTCGATAGAGGGTAAAATGACTTTTTTGTACATGTTCTAGTATCTTTTATAAGGGAAATTGGAAGATGTAAATCTTCATAGTGTGATGGTAGTGGTGGTGAAATTAAGTTGGATTCTGGTTCCTATTCATGAGAAAACTCAGAAATTGAACCATAAAGTTTGAAAGACCAACACAATTTACCTCATGTAATATTAGATCAGACTCATAGATATGAGTAGATTTAGGAATGGTCTTTATTCTCGTATATACTAAATTCTTTCCATATCTTACATCAATTTCAACATTTTCATCCTTTTCATAATCAAGTTCAATTTCAACATTGTCACTACTAGTTTCAACACTACTACAAAATAAACCTTTTGTAACACCAGTTTTACAACGGTCTTCTTGTTAACCGTTATATTAGTTCTTTTTTGGGCGCTTTTTTTTTTGTATTTACTAAAGGACATTTCACAATGGTCATAGGTACCAACCGTAGTGAAAGGTACCTGGAGTGAAATGGTTCGAATCCCAACACCAACAATATTCCATTTATTGTGACATAATGGGCTTGACCTTTTATATCACTACAGATGTTATAATCAACTGTGGTATACATTTCAACCATTTCATCACGGTTTGTATTTTCAATTGTGGTGAAATATGTTACTTATTTATATATAAGTGGAATTATATCTGGCTTCAGTACATTACAATCATCTCTCTCAAAACAAAAACCTAACATCTCTTTCACCCGTCTCTCTCAAAACAAAACCCTAACATCTCTCTCACTCATCTCTCTCATATGGAAACCCCAAACGTATCCAGCCAACTCGTATTCTTCGAAGTATTCCTTTGTTTGATTAAATCTTAGGAAATGACTATTTTACAGGTTCGTCTTCATTATAGTTTATGTTACAAAATATGTTTATCTATTATTGTTTATGTTTCAATAGCTTGTTTCATAATATTTGAACTTTCTGCTTGTTTTGACTTGTAGGTAGGGATGTTGTTTTCAAACAAGAGGACGAAGCTAAAGTGAGCGTTGCAAAATTTTGTGAAAGATCCAAAATGACACTCATTCAAAATAGACACAAGTTTGCAGCTCTAACTTCAACTTCATTCTTATTTCATTGTGGATGCCATCATGAGACATGTAAGTTTCTGAAACATTCTTCGTGTATTTTGTTTATGGTTTGTTGTTATGAATGTTATTGTTAATGTTTGTTTAAAATATGAGTTTATTTTATATTATGCGGTTTGAGTGTTTTTCCAATCCCTTATCGGATATATAACTTTTCATATTGCATTAGAAAATCATAATATGATAGGTAAAGTTATATTAGAAAACAAGTACACATTCAATTATTGACAAGAATTATTTAATTTGTTATCTGCATATTGTTCTTTAACTGTTAGAACTTTATTTAATTATTGTAGATCTTCAACCGTCCCCTCCCCACATCTATTTTTGTTTGCAAAACAAATAATATTTTTCAAAATGAACTAGAGGTGTAGGAAGGGATGGTATAAGATCTACAGTCGTTAAACAAAGTTCTAAATATTAAAGAGAAAAATAGGGATAAGGAGTTGAAGAACTCTTGTCAAACATTGAATGTGAACTTATTCTTCTAATATAACTTAATTTGTCATATTATAATGTTCTAGATAAAATTGAAAGGTTATGTTTAGTGAGCATTGACGAAATAAACATTTCACATCATTTATAATAAACTCCGTTGTATATATCATAACGGTTGTTTATACCAACCGTTGTTAAATATTTTGCAGTGTAGAATATCACAATGGTTGTTTAAAGTAACCATTGTGGTAGGCAGAACGTTACAAGCTTATAATCATGGTCGAATGACCGCGGTGGAAAGCATCATATATACAATCACACCTTACCTCACAACGACTGGTTCAACATGGTGGTATCCCTTTTACAACCGTTGTGATAGCATTTTCTTTAATAGTGCAACCTCAACTTCTGGTCTGAGAGTAAGCCAGGAAGTAGAATGAACTTATCTTCCTTGCTTATATTCTTCCCATGAAGATGAGTTTGAACAAAGTAACTTTATTATTCATGGAAAGTGACATCTCGAGAGACAAATGATTTATGATATGATGAATGATAATATTTGTAACCCTTTTGGGTGGAAGAATATCATATAAAGATACACTTTAAGTCTTCTGGATCAAGTTTCCCTCTACCATCACTATAGATATGGGCGAACGTCATATAACCAAACATTCTAGGAGTAAGATTACTAGAGGTGGTCACATTAGGATAAAATGAGGATAAGACTTTCATAGGATTTTTTGAGGCAAGAACAATAGAAGATAAATAATTTATGAGATACGATGCAGTTAAAATTGCCTCGTCCTAATATTTCTTAGGAACTTTATTTTGAAATAGTATAACACATGTTTGGTCTAAAAAATGTCCATTTTTTCTCAAGAGTGTCATTTTGTTGGGGTATTTCAACACATGAAGACTCATGAATGATACCTTAATTTTGGAAAAAAAAAAGTATTAAGTTTGTTATTAAAGTAATTCTTGGCGTCATCAGACCAAAGAGTCTTAATACTCATACCAAACTGATTTTTAACCATCGAGAAAAATTGAGGAAACATATGACTAACTTTTGATTTTTGTTTAAATAAGTAGACCCAAATAATCCGAGTACAATCATCAATAATAGTTACGAACCAATGACCATCTAATATATTTGAAGTATTAGATAAACCCCACACATTTGCATGAACAAGATGAAATGGATTGATTCTCGTTTTATTCAGGGCCAACCCAATCAATCCGGGGGGCCCAATCTAATTTTAAAAATTGGCCTAAAAGAATATGAATTTATATCTATTTTTTTGAAAAAAACGGTGCAAAATCATAAATTTTGAAAAAAAATAATATTTTTACACCTATTTTTAACAAACAGATGTAAAATAGATTTCGAAAACATTATGATTTAACACCTATTTTTAAAATAACAGGTGTAAAATATATATTCGTAGTAATTAAAAAAAATATGTGGGCCCCTCAAAATTTTGAGCCCAGTGCTATAGCACTTCTTGCTCATGCTAAAGGCTGGGCCTGGTTTTATTACTAACGGAAAAAGGTACATGCTTGTGTTTAGCAAGCTTACACACTTCGTAATGAAGACTCTAAACATCTAATATTTTAAATAAAACAAAAAATAACCACTTAATTACTCTAAAAGAATGATGACCCGGACAACAACAGGATAAGGAAACATTTTCCTTGTTGGTCTTTATTTATTTTGGAAAAAAGGAATCATTCTTGAGAAAATATGAGCTTGCATCTTTGTTATCCAAGTAGTAAAGACCACTCCATTATCTAGAACTTCTAGTCATCATTCCCCTATTTTCGTCCTTAAAAACACAAGAGGTATTATAGAAGATAACATTACATGATAGGTCTTTTGTGAGTTTTTGTATGGAAATTAGGCTTAGACAATTTTGGAATATAAAGGTCATTGTTAAAGGTAATGGATGAGTTAATTTGAATCGTTCTTGACGTGTTACAATTATAAGAGTATCATCTTCAATGAATGTTTTTCTGATATTGAGGCAAGGTAAATAAATGGAGAAGTGTGCGGGTAATTGTGTCATGTGGTTAGTGGCTCCAAAACCTAGTATCTAATATTGTTTAAAGGGTATATCTGAAGCATTAATCCAAACGGAAATGGAGATTTGCCACACAAAAAAGGGAAATGAAAATATACCTATATGTGTTAGAGAACAAGTACTTGTTGGTTTCTCCAACTTATTGAGAAAAGATCTTACATTTTCTACTTCACTTGGGTTAAGTTGCACCCTTCCTTCTTGACTACATCCAGTAGTACTATCAGTCATCCGTGTATGTCTTCCTTTTTATGATAAGTCTCTCTCCTATCCCCATTCTCTATTAGGATACTTTCCATTTAATTTCCAATATTTTTTCGAACATGACAAGACTTGTTGCAATAAATACACCACACCTTTCCACCATTCTTTTCTCCTTAGGTCCATTCTCATTTCTTCTGATAAGCCATAATGGTAAAATTATTTTCAACTAGCATTTCATCTCTAACGCTAGTCATGGAAAAAATCAAGAAAAAATGAATAAAAACGAGTTTCAATTGACCCACGAACTAAATTACTAAAATAGAAGAGTGAGCATCCAAAATAGAGAAAAAACAAGGCGATCTCCAATACGGGAGATTTTTTTTGATAGTTTCTTTTTGCTGCCAAAGAGTGGTGGCATGTGGCGAAGCTGACAAAGGTGAAATTCTGGGTTAAACCGTTTTTTCAAGGCGACAGTGTTGATTTGGGTGGTGAGATTAAAAATCAGACGAAAATGGTGCAATAGTATGAATAGTGCACAAAGGTGAATAATAGTAGAAGTGTACATGGGTTGGACCAACCCACAAAACTCAGTCAAACCCACTCATAAAAATCCAAAAAATGGGTTGGGTCGAGTAATTTGATGGGTATGAGTTTAAAACTCAAAAAACCCATTAAAAAAAATCAGATCTCAGGTAAAATCGGACCTGAATCCAAAAAACTCACTGACCCAGTAATCAAACATTTATTATTGTAATTTTAATACTTTTAATAAATATTAACTCAGTTGTTATAATTCTAGTCTCTTTAACATTTAGTATTTTAGTGAACCATGACTTTAATTAAATTTGGATGTTTCACTCGTTGATTATTTTGATGCTAATACGATTGTATGTAATGCAACTATAATTTATTACTACGTAATATTTTATGATAATTTTTATTATTAATGTTATCATTTATTATTTATGATGCTAAAAAATAGTAAAAATATATTATCTATTTTTTTTTGTAAGAAGATAAAAATATTGTATAATTTTTATGAAATAAATATGATAATTTATTATTTAATCATTTAATATTAATAAAAAAAAAGGTATTTGGATAACCCATTTTATCTCACCCTAGAATTGGGTATTTAATCAAAAATGACCGCAATGAAGCGACGGAAAAAAAAACCTCAATGAAAACGACAAGGGTTTTTAAAAAAACACTGCAATGAAGGTGGGTTTGATTTAAAAATATAAAAAAAAAAAAAAAAAAAGCAATTAAACGACTAAAACTTTTTATGCGGAAGCGAATCGTTTTTGAACTAGAGCTGATAGCATGTTTGAATTTGAATATTATATATTGAATATATAAACACTTTATATATATATATATATATATATATATATATATATATATATATATATATATATATATATATATATATATATATATATATATATATATATATATATATATATAAAGACAATTTGTAAGCTCTATATTGTAATATACAATATATAAGAGTTGTTTTTAAGATATTCAAACCAAAGTTTAAACTCAGATACAGTAAATCTAAGTAGGAATTGATACCTGTTTCGTTCTTTTGCATGCACGCATGAGAGTTTACAAACTTTTGTTGGTAACTTCGTAAAAATAAATAAAATAATTTATTTTTTATTAAAAAATTTAAATTCTGCAATTTCTTATACCAGTACTTCCTCTCTATAAATACTGCTATGCTATGTTTCACATCCTCACAAACTAGTTAATTCTCATCATCATCATCATCATCATCATATATTATAGTGTTTCTGTTACTAAGTTGCAAGCAAAGATGTTTTCAGGCGTGACTGGTATTCTGAATAGAGGCCATAAAATAAAAGGGACAGTGGTGTTGATGAGAAAGAATGTGTTGGATATAAACAGCTTAACCACTGTTGGTGGTGTTATCGGTCAAGGCTTCGACATTCTCGGTTCCACGGTTGATAATCTCACTGCTTTCTTAGGCCGTTCTGTTTCTCTTCAGTTGATCAGTGCAACAAAACCTGATGGTACAGTTTCTATAACATTTTGAGCTTTTGAAAATGAATTTTGATTCTGTATTTAATTGTTTTTATTTGTATTTTGTTAGCGACTGGGAAAGGGAAGCTTGGAAAAGCTACTTTTCTGGAAGGTATAATTTCTTCATTACCAACTTTGGGAGCTGGACAATCTGCTTTTAAGATTCACTTTGAATGGGATGATGATATGGGAATTCCTGGCGCATTTTATATCAAAAACTTTATGCAAACTGAGTTTTTTCTTGTGAGTTTGACTCTTGATGACATTCCAAATCATGGAAGTATCTACTTTGTATGCAACTCTTGGATATATAATGCCAAACACCACAAAATCGATCGCATTTTCTTTGCGAATCAGGTATATATATGTTTATGTTTGTATATTTCTTTTGAACTTTAAGGCTTATGAGGAAGATAATAGAAGAATTGTGTTGCAGACGTATCTTCCGAGTGAGACTCCGGCTCCATTAGTCCATTATAGAGAAGAAGAATTGAATAATTTAAGAGGAGACGGAACAGGAGAGCGCAAAGAATGGGAAAGGATCTATGATTACGATGTCTATAATGATTTAGGAAATCCGGATTCGGGTGAGAACCATGCTCGTCCGGTTCTTGGAGGGTCTGAAACCTATCCTTATCCGCGTAGGGGGAGAACCGGTCGAAAACCAACCAGAAAAGGTTTAACTTCTATTACATTGAGTATGAATAATGTTTTATCAGTTATCACTATACAATATCATTTCAACTATTTTATTGCTATTAAGCAGATCCTAATAGTGAGAGTAGAAGTGATTATGTGTATCTTCCAAGAGATGAAGCTTTTGGTCACTTGAAGTCATCAGATTTTCTCACTTATGGATTAAAAGCTGTGTCTCAAAACGTGGTTCCTGCATTAGAATCTGTGTTCTTTGATTTGAATTTCACGCCAAATGAGTTTGATAGCTTTGATGAAGTTCATGGATTGTATGAGGGTGGAATTAAGCTGCCAACAAATATACTTAGCCAGATAAGCCCGTTACCCGTGCTTAAGGAGATCTTTCGAACCGATGGTGAAAATACCCTTAAATATCCACCACCTAAAGTAATTCAAGGTATTTCATTTTCATACCTTAAAAATATTCATGCCTAAAATCGCCATGATAAGCGCTTATACTATAAGCTGCAAAAAGTATTTTTATGTAAACATGATCTTACTAGTCTATATTATTGATTGAACAGTAAGTAGGTCTGGATGGATGACTGATGAAGAATTCGCAAGAGAAATGCTTGCTGGAGTAAATCCAAATGTGATATGCTGTCTTCAGGTAGACGTAGATACAATTGGCCGAGCATTGTTACTAAATATCGCGTTTTTTTTGTTTCTTTATTCTTTTGAACCGGATTGTTGGTCTGACAGACGACCTAATGAAGGATCGTTGTTTGATTCTTGCAGGAGTTTCCTCCGCGAAGCAAGCTTGACAGTCAAATCTATGGTGATCACACTAGTAAAATAAGCAAAGAGCACCTAGAGCCTAATTTAGAAGGACTCACAGTAGAAGAGGTACAATTTTGCTTGATGAATTCTATTATTTTCTATGCTTTGTTAAGTTTTATTATTATGATTAACAATGAGAATTGTATTTGATTATTCTAAAGGCAATTCAAAACAAGAAATTGTTCCTGCTAGATCATCATGACTCAATTATGCCATACTTAAGGAGAATAAACTCAACTTCCACAAAGGCTTATGCTACTAGAACAATCCTTTTCTTGAACAATAACCAAAATTTGAAGCCACTGGCTATAGAGTTGAGTTTACCACACCCTCAAGGAGATGAACACGGTGCTGTTAGTTATGTTTATCAACCTGCGCTAGAAGGCGTTGAAAGTTCCATTTGGTTATTGGCTAAAGCTTATGTGATTGTGAATGATTCCTGCTACCATCAACTTGTTAGCCATTGGTATATATTTTGTCGATAAATTATATAAATTATAACTTTTGATATGTATATATATCGATGAATTGATTCACGATTTTTGATGATAATAGGTTGAATACTCACGCAGTTGTTGAGCCGTTTGTCATAGCAACTAACAGGCATCTGAGTTGTCTTCACCCGATTTATAAACTTTTGTATCCTCACTATCGCGATACAATGAATATAAACTCTCTCGCTCGACTTTCCCTCGTCAACGACGGCGGTATCATCGAGAAAACTTTTTTGTGGGGAAGATATTCTATGGAAATGTCTTCTAAAGTTTACAAGAATTGGGTTTTCACAGAGCAAGCATTGCCTGCTGATCTTATAAAAAGGTAACATTTTTACACAAACATAAGACATAAACTTAAAGAACTTTCTATGTTGATTATAATGTGAAATTGTTGTTTTAGAGGAATGGCTATTGAGGATCCATCTTCTCCATGTGGTGTTAAGCTTGTGGTAGAGGATTATCCTTATGCTGTTGATGGATTGGAGATATGGGCTATAATAAAGACATGGGTTCAAGACTATGTCTCCTTGTACTATACCTCAGATGAAAAACTTAGGCAAGATTCTGAACTTCAAGCTTGGTGGAAAGAGCTCGTGGAGGTCGGTCACGGTGACAAGAAAAACGAGCCGTGGTGGCCTAAGATGCAAACTCGAGAAGACTTAATTGAAGTTTGCAGTATTGTCATATGGACTGCTTCAGCTCTTCACGCAGCTGTTAATTTCGGGCAATATTCCTACGGAGGTTTAATCTTAAACCGTCCAACTCTTAGTAGACGATTCATGCCTGAGAAAGGTTCAGCTGAGTTCGAGGAGCTAGTGAAAAGTCCTCAAAAGGCTTACTTGAAGACAATTACGCCGAAGTTTCAGACTCTTATTGATCTTTCTGTTATAGAAATATTGTCGAGGCATGCTTCCGATGAGTTGTACCTTGGGGAGAGAGACAATCCGAATTGGACATCGGATAAAAGGGCATTAGAGGCTTTTAAGAAGTTTGGAAACAAGTTGGCTGAAATTGAGAAGAAACTCACTCAGAGAAACAATGATGAGAAGCTAAGAAATCGTCATGGACCGGTTGAGATGCCTTATACTTTGCTCTATCCTTCTAGTAAAGAAGGACTAACTTTTAGAGGAATTCCTAATAGTATCTCCATCTGAAGAGATCTATGGTTCCTTAGTTATATATATTGTACCTATGAATAAAAGATGCAGAAGAAGGAGTCTATAATCCTTCACCTACCTGCCTCAGTTTGCTTTTGCATGCATTTGAGTGCTTTCATGTTGAGCATTAATAAATGTATCTGTGTTTGTAATGAAGTGTTTTTAAATAATAAAAATAATCATGTTTGTAAAATTTTACATTGCCTTTCTACTAATACTTCATGACTTTTGCTTCTTTCGTATAATTCTTGAGGTTTTCACTACTTTCTCACAATACTCGAGTATTGTATACGGTTTATTCGAGTTGTTATGCTGAAAAATAAATCTGACGTTCGGTTGCGTGCTGAGAAATTTGTTACGTTGGTGAAAACAAAGTGTACCAGGTCGATGCAAGTAATATTGTGGTGAGTATCACTAAGTATCGTACACAAAAGTTTGTAAAATAGAAGTATTAGAAGGTTAAACAATTCACCATGCATGCAAGAATGACATAATATAGAAAGGAAAATTTTTCATTCCTAAAGAATATAATTATTCTCTCTACAACTCAAAACTGAATCAATGTATCTTTTCTACCTCTACTTCCCAATAGGCCCGTCTTTGAGGGTGTTCAAGACGGTCTATAGCACAAGGCCTCGCACTTATGCATCTGAATCTTAGAATTGTGAGATGACCTACCACCCTTGTCTTTGTAAGAATTCCTAGATTCAACTGCTTCAAAGCTCTCCCCTTTTTCATGATTTTCATGTAAAGAATCAACATTTAAATCGTCTGCTTCATTCAGGTTTTCTCATCGAGTCACCATCTTCACTAAACAGAATTCAGAAAGACGTAATCCTATACAAGGAAGAGACTCTTGCATCTTGGCATTACGGTGCAACAGAGAAACCATTTAATGCAAAAATCAATCACAGTAATTTTTTCCTCATTGTCAATCTACAAAGAACAAAGCCAGATTGTAAGCCAGAGGCGGAAGCCACCAAAATAACATACAATGACAACAAAAAAATATTTAGTATTCTATTTAACGATAACACTGACAAGTCAGCATAAGTTATTCAAGCATACCATGATATTAAATTCATTGAAATCACAATGAATGAGACCATGAAGTAAAGGGAGAATGATGTAATGAATTTGATTTCCTGTTATAACTTCTAATGCAAGTAACACATTTAATTTACTGCACGCTGCTTTCTAACATCTCTTGATGATTGTAGACACTTTAATTGGATTGTTATGCTAAAAAATAATTCTGAAGTTTGGTTGCATGTTAAGAACATCGTTACTTTGGTGGAAATGCAGTTTGCTTCACTTACCTTGTTTTCTGATAACAACATAGTAAAAATAAGGAATAAAAAGTATTGAAAAATTTAGGAAACGATAGAGTTAAGCACACAAACTAAAAGTACTCTTATTATTACATATATTTGAACATACACATGCTCAAAAAAAAAGAGAAGAAAATGCATACACTTGATAATTTTAACATCGATGAGATGCGGAATTTGTTATTTGGAGCATCTCTTTATTGAAACATGCACACAAGCATAGAGTAAAACAAACCACAAGTTTTCTTAAATAGAGATACTATTAGGAATTCCTCTAAAGGTTAACCCTTCCTTGCTGCTGGGATGAAGCAAAGTGTATGGCAATTGAACCGGCCCGACCCTATGGTACAGGCTCGGATCATTGTTCTTATTCGTAAGTTTGACCTCAATTTCCGCCAATTTATTTCCAAACTTTTGAAATGCTTGTAAAGCTTTAGAATCAGATGTCCAGTGTGGATTTTCCCTTTGTCCGAGATAGACTTCATCAGAAGCATGTCTTGACAATATTTCTATCACTGAAAGATCAATAAGAGTCTGAAACTTCGGCGTGATTGTCCTCAAGTAAGCCTTTTGAGAACTCTTCACCATTTCATCGTATTCCGCAGTTCCTTCCTCAGGAAGCAATCTTCTACTCAGAGTTGGACGGTTTAGAATTAAACCGCCGTAAGGATATTGTCCAAAATTAACAGCTGCGTGGAGAGCAGAAGCCGTCCATATATGATGATAGTGCAAACTTCAACGAGCTCGTCAAATGTTTGCAACTTAGGCCACCATGGCTTATCTTTCAAGTCACCATGACCTTTCTCTACAACCTCTTTCCACCAATGTTGAAGCTCGGAATCATTTTTGATATCATTGTCCGTTGCATAATACAGTGAGACATAATCTTGGACCCATGTTTTAATAGCCGTCCATATCTCTAATCCGTACATGTTTTAATCTATTAAATTGTTATTTTTTTTACAAAGAAGCTTTCACAAATAGAAAAAAAAATGTTTCTATCTTCATTTGAAAAAATCCATATGAGATATCTCTCCAAATGGGGGATAAATAATGGAGATAAATGTTGATCAACTTGTTTTTTTTTATCACAATCTATATTAACAATTTAATAAATCTTAATTTTGAATAATGATTTCATTATAATGTTTATGAGTGAGTGAGATACCAAAGATAGAGAGGTATCAATGAATAATGATAAACAACCTCAAATTCAACAATGCTACGGTTCATAAATTTTCAAGTAAAAATTAGAAAATTTCGAGCGAGAAAAAAAATTGCAGAAAAAAAAAGAAAAAGAGAAAGAGAGAGAAAAGCTTAAAAGAAAAAAATCTATGTTCCTGAGGAGGCGCCAATGTCCTAATTCCTAATAATCCACAACAATTCATAGGACGGCCCTCTGCATCAAAGGGTTCTTGCGGCAAGAATTTTTCCATCATCATCATCAAAATATCCTTATACACACCCAAAAGAACCCTTTTTTGTGAACCATTTGCATTCACATTTGAAATTTTCAGGTTGGTTTTTTATTTATTATTATAACAATTATTAGTTTCTATTCAACGCTATCATCCAATTCAATGATAAATTTGCATTTTTGAAAAATGGGTTGGTGATTTTATTTTGGTTTTCTATTTGTTGTGCCTTCAAGAAAGTGATAATGAAAAATGATAGCTTTTGGGTTGATGAAGACAATGTAGGCATTTTATGGTCCTTGATGTTACAAGAAGCAAATGAAGCACAATGGTAATGATTCAACGATATATGGGTGTCATAAAATCTGTATTTTGCATTGTTTTGGTTCTCAATATTGTAGAAGCTATCAGCATTGAAGAAAGCAAGGAAACAAAAGAGTTTATTACCAAATTATTTGATCCTGCGTCTGGATTATTGGATGATGACACGGTGAGACTCACTTCACTAGTTATTTGCAATTAGGTATCTTTTTAAGTTCATATACTTTTATTGTTTTAACACCCTCAACATAAATATTTGAGGCAAATTAAAGTGAACATGCCAATGTAATTTGTAACATACTGGTGATAAAACATTATAGATTATAGTGCCCTCTTGTTTGATACTCTTTGTCTTATAATTTAAGTTGAGTACGACTTAATTCAACCCTACAAAATCAACTTGTAAGATGAGGGAAGGGAAGTCTTGTCTGATGTATCTTATTATACACCCCTTCACATGCATAACTTGACATTTGGAAGTGACTCGTGTGGTTTGACAACGGGCGGTGGTGATCTGATGGAACCTAGATATGTTTTGACACCATCTTAAAATTTAGGTTGAATCTAATTCAATCCTGCAAAATCAACTTGTATCATGAGGGATACTTTGTATATCTCCTCAAACACACACTTTCACGTCCAGGACTAGACATTTGGAGTGTGACCTGTTTGATTTGATATTGAGGGGTCTAATAAACTCCGATTTCATCTAAAAAAATTAGGTTGAACCTGACTCAACTCTACAATGTTAGCTCTAATATAATGTGGGAATCGAACATTTCATTTCCTTCATAACCTAGTCTTCCAAGTTTCTTGAGGATTGGCAATGGTCATATAATTGCAATGTTTCATTGTGCAACATGATTGCTCATGTTTTCATATGAATAATTTAATATGGTTTTGTTAAGTGCTTTTATAATGTTGTGTGTCAAATTAGGCACTAAATCGATCAAGAAAGATTTTGTGATTTAAGAACATATCTATGCTTCAACTTCAACCAGATCTCAAATAAATTTTCAGTAAATATGAAGTTCAATAAATTTTCACATGATGTGAATGAGCATCCACTAAGCTTTAACATTTTTTAGATGAATGGACTCTAAAACTGGTTATAGTTTCATGACTGCAGGCAGAGATTCTATGGGTCACTTGCATGGAAGATTTGATTCATGTAAGGAAAGACATCGGAGATCTTGGCTTATGCCTACCAAGGGAATCACATAGTAGAGCCAATGAAGTTACCTCAGAATTCAGATCAATTACAAGAGAAAACATCCAAATTTTGATTAGTACTTGCAATCCACAGTTGAAGGAAAACTTTCTTAACTGTTTGAGAAAAAACAGCGTTCCATTACAAGATCAATCCAAGAGTTGGAACACTGCTTACGAGGGATCAGGTTCATCCAAAAGATATCCGCGTCGAATTTCGCCTCGATACTTAGCAGAAAAACAAGACGAAGATGGTGCCAATAATGGATCTTCTAAAAAAGATAAAAGTGATAGTGATTCTGATAAATCATCGAAGAAGAAGTCGTCGAAGTCTTCTGACTCTAAAAGTAAACAACACGAGAAAGCGATTTATAATGCCATAGCTATGATTGCAATGGTGACATTTGTATTTGCAGTATGTATCTTTTTATGTTGTTGTAGGTGTTGTGGAAGTGGTAGAGTTAATCAAACCGATGAAAGGCCACTTCTCAGCATGAGCAGGAGTGATTACTCTGTTGGTACATAGCAAAACAATTTCATTCTCACACACCTTGTTAATATGGTATAAATTTAAATGCAGTTCCGATCCTTCTATTTTTCCTCGTTCACAATTTTGGTCCCCTACTTCTAAATCCACGATTTTAGACCGCGGGTTTTGCTACGAGAATACCTCACTTGCCGAATCATCAAAAATCAACCAGAAATGTATAGGTGTGGAAAATGTCTCATATTTTAAAAAGTGAGGGAATAAATTTGTTGATTTAAAAGTAGAGGGACCAAAATTGTAAATATGGCTAACTAGAGGGAGTGAAACTGCAAGTAAGCATATGAGGATATACTAGTCTTGACATGATGTACATGAATCTTAATTACAGATTCTTCTTCAAATAATAACTCCTCAAAAATTTCAATAAATGAGGAGAGACATGGAATTCAATCAATAAGTAGTATTTTGGCTGACGAGAAAAAGAACTCGATAAAAGAAGATGCTGCAAGACCATCATTTGACCTTAAACCTCCACCTGGTAGGGTAGAAAGTGCTATTCCACCTTTGAAACCTCCACCTGGTAGGGTAGGAAGTGCTATTCCACCTTTGAAACCTCCTCCAGGAAGACCTGATCCTCTTCCACCCGAACCACCATTAGTTAAGACTTTTGATTATGCCGTTAATCCACCGCCACCACCTCCTCCCCCTAGACTTCAAACGCCTAGCAGTGGTGCTGTTCTTCCTCCCGGACTACCGAGGCCTGGCGGTGGTGGCTCTCCTCCACCTCCACCGCCGAAACTTGGCAATAGTGGTCCTAACCCTCCTCCTCCACCGCCGAAACTTGGCAATAGTGGTCCTAACCCTCCTCCTCCACCACCACCACGTGGAAAACCAGGCGGTCCTCGACCGCCACCGCCTCCTAAGAGTGGTGGAGGTCCTCCAAGACCTCCACCTGCATTTGGTCAAAAAGGTACTAGACCTTTACATGGTGGACCAAAGGTTCAAGGGAACGTTGAATTTAGTTCAGAAGGTGAAGGTGAATCTGATGATGCTCCTAAAACCAAGTTAAAGCCTTTTTTCTGGGATAAGGTTCAAGCCAACTCAGATCAAACTATGGTTTGGACTCAACTCAAAGCAGGATCATTCCAGTGAGTGATGAATCACTTCTTTTTTAATTAAACTAGTACTGTCATTTTACAACTGTCTCTCAAGAGGTTTGAACACTATCGCTTAAGATTATAAGATCAAATTATTACGACTCAGTTGACACGTCATGGACTTGTCCTTCTTTTGATGCAAATTAAGAGTGATTTACCATTAGCTAGGTGTTACATTGCTGATATTATTGTTGATAATTAATTTTTGACAGGTTTAATGAAGAAATGATGGAAACCCTTTTTGGATATAGTACTCCATCAATGGAGAAAAAAGGTGGACAGAAGAAAGATCCTTCCTTCCGTGATGCTCCACCTCAGTTTGTTCAAATCATTGAGGCAAAGAAAGCACAAAATTTATCAATTTTGTTGAAAGCATTAAATGTGACACTAGAAGAAGTCCGTGATGCACTACTTGAAGGTTCTGTTTTTTCCGTTCCTTTATTTTTCTTCTAGAACTGCATATAGCTATAACAAGATGATAATAATAATTGCTATAATAATCTTGTTATCAGCTTCTTCTGGTGTAACGCTCTAACGTTTATGTATCAATAAATTGTAGTATCTAGTTTATTGTCTCTGATTCCACATGTATGATAGCTTTGAATGTGTTTTTGGTTGATCAGGAAATGAGCTCCCAGCAGAATTTCTTCACACACTGATAAAAATGGCACCAACATCAGAGGAAGAACTTAAGCTTAGACTTTTCAGTGGTAGTATTTCTCAACTTTGTCCTGCAGATCGGTTCCTTAAAGCCCTGGTTGAGATTCCCTTTGCTATTAAACGAATGGAAACATTGCTTTACATGAGTACTCTTCAAGAGGAACTCACATCTACCCGAGATTCGTTCTCAATTTTAGAGGTAGGATCTCTAAATTCCATCCCTAATATATTGCACTGCTTATATGATGATGATCATGACTGCCACGCTCCAATACTTCATGTTGAAACATGTATGGTGTCCAGCATTGGTTTGTTGCTTTACACAAACACGACATCGACACGTATAGTTACATTCAATCACCACCATGTTTACATGTCAGTGTCAGTATTCATGCATGGTATATGTGTGTGTGTTTCATTCTTTTTTTTTATCAGAATGGAAGCCAAATTTGATTCATTTCTTCATCTCAAACCAGGTTGCTTGTAAGGAACTAAGGAGCAGTAGGTTATTCCTCAAGCTTCTTGAAGCTGTTCTTAAAACAGGAAACCGAATGAACGATGGAACATTCCGCGGGGGTGCACTTGCATTCAAACTTGACACGCTACTAAAATTATCTGATGTAAAAGGAGTAGATGGGAAAATCACCCTCTTACACTTTGTTGTTCAAGAGATAATGCGAACAGAAGGAATAAGAGCGGCTCGAATGGTGAAAGAGAGCAGCAGTTTCTCTAGTATAAAAACCGATGACCTTCTCGAAGAGGTTAATCATGAATCAGAAGAACACTACCGTGAAGTAGGTCTCCAAGTTGTTTCACATTTGAGCAACGATCTTGAGAATGTGAAGAAAGCGGCAGCACTAGATGCGGATGGCTTGACGAGCACAACAGCTAGGTTAGGCTACGGTCTTATAAATACGAGAGATTTCTTTAACAAAGAACTGGTGAACAACTTAGAGAACGATAAAGGGTTCCATGAGACAGTTAAGAGGTTTGTGGAGAAAGCTGAAGTTGAAGTCACAGGTTTGTTAGAAGAGGAGAAGAAAATCATGGCTCTTGTGAAGAGTACGGGTGATTACTTTCATGGGAGTACGGGGAGAGATGAAGGGCTGAGATTGTTTGTAATAGTACGCGATTTCTTAATAATGTTGGATAAGGTATGCAGAGAGATTCAAAAAGCACCCAAGAAGCCAATAAAGAATGTGAAACAAGATAAAACTAATGCTAATGCTAATTCTAAACCGGCAACGCCGGAAACGCGTCCTCCACCTCCAGATATTCGTCAGCGGTTGTTTCCGGCTGTGGTAGAGAGGAGAGTGAGGGATGATTTTAGTTCAGATGAAGACAGTCCATAGGTTCAACTCAAGTTGCGACAATTTTTGCTTCTTTTTTATTTTTCTGTTGTCATGTCATTACTTACTATATAGAATTGTTAGAGACATGACGAATTGATTGCTTACTTGCCTTCGAACGTATGATCACTCTATTACCTCTTGATAAGATCATTCGGCAGAGCTTGAAAACCGCCGAAGACATTTCCACAGCATACTTCGAAGGCAAAAAACTTCTCTCTATTATGCCATTGGCATTAATTAGAGAATCTCTTGCAAGTGCATTGATGTTCATCGTGTCGCGATAATGAGGAGCTAAAAGTTTATTAATCGGATGAACCACACTAAGCTGCCGATTTGTTGCTATAACAAGCGGCTCAATTACTGCATGAGTATTCAACCTATACCAATAAACGCATAAAAAAATCATCAATCAGTAATATCGAGATTCAGAGTTCAAATCCTACAGGATATTTTAAAGCGCACACGCGTGAAAATAGAAACATTACGATATTTTACCAATGGCTCATGAGTTGATGATAGCAAGAATCATTAACCACCACATAAGCTTTTGCTAGAAGCCAAATAGTACTCTCAACACCTTCATCTGCAGGTAAGATAACTTTACTAACAAAACCTGATTTGTCACCATCAGGATGTGGCAAACTTAATTCAATGGCCACTGGCTTTAAAGTTCCATTTTCTTTTAGAAAAAGGATTGTTCTAGTAGCATAAGCTTTTGCAGAAGTCTCATTGATCCTTCTCATTCTCAGAAATGGAATAAATGTGTCATGGTAATCTAGTATAAATAATCTCCCACTAGCAAGTGCCTGTTCCATGTAAAATTAATCTTAATCACTTTATGTCACCAAATTAAGTCCAAAATCATATTTTTTAATTATGATCATTATGTGTTTACCTCATCTATGGTGCAACCATCAAGGTTCAAGACATCTGCAGATATCTTACTAGTGTGATCACCGTATTCTGCGGGATCTAGATTGCTTTTCGGAGGAAACTCCTACAATTAGATAGGCAATTATTTAATGCGAATAGCAAAAATTTCTCCGAAATATTAATTGATTCGCGATTCTTGATGATAATAGGTTGAATACTCACGCAGTTGTTGAGCCGTTTGTCATAGCAACTAACAGGCATCTGAGTTGTCTTCACCCGATTTATAAACTTTTGTATCCTCACTATCGCGATACAATGAATATAAACTCTCTCGCTCGACTTTCCCTCGTCAACGACGACGGTATCATCGAGAAAACTTTTTTGTGGGGAAGATATTCTACGGAAATGTCTTCTAAAGTTTACAAGAATTGGGTTTTCACAGAGCAAGCATTGGCTGCTGATCTTATAAAAAGGTAACATTTTTACACAAACATAAGACATAAAGTTGAAGCACTTTCTATGTTGATTATAATGTGAAGTTGTTATTTTAGAGGAATGGCTATTGAGGATCCATCTTCTCCATGTGGTGTTAAGCTTGTGGTAGAGGATTATCCTTATGCTGTTGATGGATTGGAGATATGGGCTATAATAAAGACATGGGTTCAAGACTATGTCTCCTTGTACTATACCTCAGATGAAAAACTTAGGCAAGATTCTGAACTTCAAGCTTGGTGGAAAGAGCTCGTGGAGGTCGGTCACGGTGACAAGAAAAACGAGCCGTGGTGGCCTAAGATGCAAACTCGAGAAGACTTAATTGAAGTTTGCAGTATTGTCATATGGACTGCTTCAGCTCTTCACGCGGCAGTTAATTTCAGGCAGTATTCCTACGGAGGTTTAATCTTAAACCGTCCAACTCTTAGTAGACGATTCATGCCTGAGAAAGGTTCAGCTGAGTTCGAGGAGCTAGTGAAAAGTCCACAAAAGGCTTACTTGAAGACAATTACGCCGAAGTTTCAGACTCTTATTGATCTTTCTGTTATAGAAATATTGTCGAGGCATGCTTCCGATGAGTTGTACCTTGGGGAGAGAGACAATCCGAATTGGACATCGGATAAAAGGGCATTAGAGGCTTTTAAGAAGTTTGGAAACAAGTTGGCTGAAATTGAGAAGAAACTCACTCAGAGAAACAATGATGAGAAGCTAAGAAATCGTCATGGACCGGTTGAGATGCCTTATACTTTGCTCTATCCTTCTAGTAAAGAAGGACTAACTTTTAGAGGAATTCCTAATAGTATCTCCATCTGAAGAGATCTATGGTTCCTTAGTTATATATATTGTACCTATGAATAAAAGATGCAGAAGAAGGAGTCTATAATCCTTCACCTACCTGCCTCAGTTTGCTTTTGCATGCATTTGAGTGCTTTCATGTTGAGCATTAATAAATGTATCTGTGTTTGTAATGAAGTGTTTTTAAATAATAAAAATAATCATGTTTGTAAAATTTTACATTGCCTTTCTACTAATACTTCATGACTTTTGCTTCTTTCGTATAATTCTTGAGGTTTTCACTACTTTCTCACAATACTCGAGTATTGTATACG
This sequence comes from Lathyrus oleraceus, assembly GCF_024323335.1. NCBI lineage: Eukaryota > Viridiplantae > Streptophyta > Magnoliopsida > Fabales > Fabaceae > Lathyrus > Lathyrus oleraceus. The sequence goes on along the minus strand of NC_066583.1, from coordinate 628,642,967 downwards.
GTTTATTCGAGTTGTTATGCTGAAAAATAAATCTGACGTTCGGTTGCATGCTAAGAAATTTGTTACGTTGGTGGAAACAAAGTGTACCAGGTCGATGCAAGTAATATTGTGGTGAGTATCACTAAGTATCGTACACAAAAGTTTGTAAAATAGAAGTATTAGAAGCTTAAACAATTCACCATGCATGCAAGAATGACATAATATAGAAAGGAAAATTTTTCATTCATAAAGAATATAATTATTCTCTCTACAACTCAAAACTGAATCAATGTATCTTTTCTACCCCTACTTCCCAATAGGCCCGTCTTTGAGGGTGTTCAAGACGGTCTATAGCACATGGCCTCGCACTTATGCATCTGAATCTTAGAATTGTGAGATGACCTACCACCCTTGTCTTTGTAAGAATTCCTAGATTCAACTGCTTCAAAGTTCTCCCCTTTTCCATGATTTTCATGTAAAGAATCAACATTTAAATCGCCTGCTTCATTCAGGTTTTCTCATCGAGTCACCATCTTCACTAAACAAAATTCAGAAAGACGTAATCCTATACAAGGAAGAGACTCTTGCATCTTGGCATTACGGTGCAACAGAGAAACCATTTAATGCAAAAATCAATCACAGTAATTTTTTCCTCATTGTCAATCTACAAAGAACAAAGCCAGATTGTAAGCCAGAGGCGGAAGCCGCCAAAATAACATACAATGACAACAAAAAATATTTAGTATTCTATTTAACGATAACACTGACAAGTCAGCATAAGTTATTCAAGCATACCATGATATTAAATTCATTGAAATCACAATGAATGAGACCATGAAGTAAAGGGAGAATGATGTAATGAATTTGATTTCCTGTTATAACTTCTAATGCAAGTAACACATTTAATTTACTGCACGCTGCTTTCTAACATCTCTTGATGATTGTAGACACTTTAATTGGATTGTTATGCTAAAAAATAATTCTGAAGTTTGGTTGCATGTTAAGAACATCGTTACTTTGGTGGAAATGCAGTTTGCTTCACTTACCTTGTTTTCTGATAACAACATAGTAAAAATAAGGAATAAAAAGTATTGAAAAATTTAGGACACGATAGAGTTAAGCACACAAACTAAAAGTGCTCTTATTATTACATATATTTGAACATACACATGCTCAAAAAAAAAAGAGAAGAAAATGCATACACTTGATAATTTTAACATCGATGAGATGCGGAATTTGTTATTTGGAGCATCTCTTTATTGAAACATGCACACAAGCATAGAGTAAAACAAACCACAAGTTTTCTTAAATAGAGATACTATTAGGAATTCCTCTAAAGGTTAACCCTTCCTTGCTGCTGGGATGAAGCAAAGTGTATGGCAATTGAACCGGCCCGACCCTATGGTACAGGCTCGGATCATTGTTCTTATTCGTAAGTTTGGCCTCAATTTCCGCCAATTTATTTCCAAACTTTTGAAATGCTTGTAAAGCTTTAGAATCAGATGTCCAGTGTGGATTTTCCCTTTGTCCGAGATAGACTTCATCAGAAGCATGTCTTGACAATATTTCTATCACTGAAAGATCAATAAGAGTCTGAAACTTCGGCGTGATTGTCCTCAAGTAAGCCTTTTGAGAACTCTTCACCATTTCATCGTATTCCGCAGTTCCTTCCTCAGGAAGCAATCTTCTACTCAGAGTTGGACGGTTTAGAATTAAACCGCCGTAAGGATATTGTCCAAAATTAACAGCTGCGTGGAGAGCAGAAGCCGTCCATATGATGATAGTGCAAACTTCAACGAGCTCGTCAAACGTTTGCAACTTAGGCCACCATGGCTTATCTTTCAAGTCACCATGACCTTTCTCTACAACCTCTTTCCACCAATGTTGAAGCTCGGAATCATTTTTGATATCATTGTCCGTTGCATAATACAGCGAGACATAATCTTGGACCCATGTTTTAATAGCCGTCCATATCTCTAATCCGTCAACAGCGTACGGGTAGTCCTCTATCAGAAGACGGAGTCCATATGGAGACGACGAATCTTTAACTGCCATGTTTCTGAATCAAGCAAAATGCATATACATGTTACTATCTCAGTCCTTAAATATAGAATCATCTTTAAAAAGATTGTTCATTTTTCGAACCTATGATCATTCTATTACCTCTTGATAAGATCATTCGGCAGAGCTTGATCTGTGAAAACCCAATACTTGTAAACCGCTGAAGACATTTCCACAGCATACTTCGAAGGCAAAAAACTTCTCTCTATTATGCCATTGGCATTAATTAGAGAATCTCTTGCAAGTGCATTGATGTTCATCGTGTCGCGATAATGAGGAGCTAAAAGTTTATTAATCGGATGAACCACACTAAGCTGCCGATTTGTTGCTATAACAAACGGCTCAATTACCGCATGAGTATTCAACCTATTCCAATAAATATATAAAAATCATCAATAAGTAATACATATATTCAGAGTTCAAATCCTACCTGATATTTTAGAGCGCACATACGTGAAAATATAAACATTACTATATTTTACCAATGGCTCATGAGTTGATGATAGCAAGAATCGTTAACCACCACATAAGCTTTTGCTAGAAGCCAAATAGTACTCTCAACACCTTCATCTGCAGGTAAGATAACTTTACTAACAAAACCTGATTTGTCACCATCAGGATGTGGCAAACTTAATTCAATGGCCACTGGCTTTAAAGTTCCATTTTCTTTTAGAAAAAGTATTGTTCTAGTAGCATAAGCTTTTGCAGAAGTCTCATTGATCCTTCTCAGAAATGGAATAAATGTGTCATGATAATCTAGTATAAATAATCTCCCACTAGCAAGTGCCTGTTCCATGTAAAATTAATCTTAATCACTTTATGTCACCAAATTAAGTCCAAAATCATATTTTTTAATTATGATTATTATGTGTTTACCTCATCTATGGTGCAACCATCAAGGTTCAAGACATCTACAGATATCTTACTAGTGTGATCACCGTATTCTGCGGGATCTAGATTGCTTTTCGGAGGAAACTCCTACAATTAGATAGGCAATTATTTAATGTGAATAGCAAAAATTTCTCCGAAATATTAAAATAAATTCTTGAACTTACTTGAAGACCGCGGATCATGCATGGATTTACGCCAGCGAGCATTTCTCGTGCAAATTCTTCATCGGTCATCCACGCAGACTTACTCACTGCGAAAAACAAAGAAACTTATAATAAAATGAAATTACTCAAAGCGTAGTATAATTTACGTTATAATATGTATTTTGTCGGACCTCGAATGACATGTGGTGGTGTAAACTTGAGGACTTGTTCACCATCGGTACGAAAGATTTCTTTGACCACAGGTAAAGGACTAATTGTGCTAATTACATCTAGAGGAAGCTTAATTCCACCTTCGAAGAGGTTGCGCACATCTTGAAAACTATCAAACTCGTTAGGCGTAAAATTCAAATCAAATGCAGATTCAAATGCAGGTACTACACATTGAGATACAGATTTTATTCCATATGCAAGAAAGTCAGAGGACTTCAAGTGACCAAAATTTTCATCTCTTGGAACATATGTTTCTGTAGCTGGTTTCTCGCTATTCGGATCTGTTCAAAAGAACACAATAGCTTAAGGTTAGTTTATCTCATTTTTATCATTATTTGTACCATGTTCTTGTATCTAACCTTTCCTCGTTGGATATCGACCGGTCCTACCCCTACGAGGATAGGGATGTGTGCTAGACCCTCCGAGAATAGGTCGAGCAAGATGTTCGCCGTGATCTGGATTGCCTAAATCGTTATAGACATCATAATCGTAGATTCTTTCATGTAACTTGCGCTCTCCTGTTCCATCTCCTCTTAGAGTTTGCAATTCTTCTTCTCTATACTTGACAAGTGGAGACGGTGTTTCACTCGGAAGATATGACTGCATGATAACAATCAAGTAAAATCATAATGATTCATCGTGATTCTAACAAACCACGCACTAACATATAGATGTAAATAAATTACCTTGTTGGCGAAGAAAATGCGAGGACTTTTGTAGAGTTTTGAGTTGTAAACCCAAGAGTTGCATACGAAGCGAATGGTTCCATGATTTGGAACATCTTCTAGAGTTAAACTCTTGAGAAAAAACTCAACTTGCATATAGTTTTTGATGTAAAATGCACCTGGAATTCCCATTTCATGATCCCATTCAAAATGAATATTGAATGCAGATTCACCAGCTCCCAAGGTTGGTAATGAAGCAAGAACACCTTCAAGAAATGTATCCTTTCCAACTTTTCCTTTTCCATTTGCTACATACATATCATTAAATTCATTCATTTAGTGACTATACTCCTGATCAGGACCGTGCAAGGCAGGCTACCGCATAAGTCCAAAATTTGTCACAGTTAAGTAGGGTCTCATAAAATATTTATCACAAATAAATCGTGATTAAATAGAACTTCTATATTCTGTCGAAGTTAAACTGCAACTAACCTATACAGGAGTTCCAAAAACTCCTATTCAGGAGTTCCAAAAACTTAAGATGATTCTGATGATACATGTCTAGATATAAAAGTGCTACATGTCTAGATATATAAAAGTAAGAAGAAATGAATGAACTAACCATCAGACTTGGTAGCACTGATCAGCTGGAGGGAGACACTGCGGCCTAAGAAGGCAGTAAGGCCATCAAGAGTTGAACCAATGATATTGATGCCGGAGTCGATGACACCATGGACGTTTCCACCACCAATACTCACAATTGTGTTGAAGTCCAACACATTCTTACGCATCAACACCACTGTCCCTCTTATCTTGTGGCCCTTGTTTAGGAGTCCTGTCACATTTGGAAACATCTTTGCAACTTAAGGTATAAAACTCAGTGACTCTTGCACTAAACTAAACAAGCTATGATGTCTATTTATAGATCTCAATGTATGTATAATACATTCCTTTATTTTATTTGTATATTAACAATTTGTAAAAATGACATAAAATATATATTTCATTAATATTGCTATCGGTAGCAGTGCGTTTGTCTACTATTTCTGTATAATTTTTATTATATTAATGATAACTTTCTCCACCTCACGTTTTTGTATTAATAGAAAACAACTCAAAGTGCAAGGTGTGAGGCACTTCATGCAGAAATAAACAAAATGCAGAGATGATGAGTAACAAGAATAATTGAAGCGCATGTTATGTTAATTTGACACCAATCACAAGTGTCACTAGGATGCATGCAAGAATAACACGTCTAATATGAAGCCAATATAGTAATAAATCTATCATATCTTTTTTTATTTGATCATAACACTTCATGCAGAAATAAATAAAATGTGTTTTATTTGATCTCCTTTAATGTAATCATACTTCAATTGATCGATACATTCAATATTATCTTTATATATGGTTGTTGTATTTATTTTTTTAGAAGATAAACAACAAGTATAATGTATGTTTTGAATTAAAGATCTTAACCAAACATATTCTCGACTTGTCTCATGTAGTGCTAAAAGTTATGGATCATTTGACAAAATTGTTGTTATGGTTTATTTTTCACATATATCTATGAAATAGTCGGAGATTCATATCCAACATGTTGTTGTGCACAAGTGTGAACTGTGTAAGTCCCACATTGCATGAAAAGTGAAGGTTGAACACTTTATAAGTGGAAAAACTCATCTACCTAATGCCTTAAGGTTTTGAGTGAATATGTGGTGTCTCTCTCACTTGCGTGTTGCTCTTGACTCAATACGGACGCTCCTCGTGATAACCCAACATTGATATCAGAGCCTATGATTCAGTTAAGGGACTGAATCCTTGTATCGAAAGTCTTCCTGACAAGGTGGTGGTCATGCAGCGTGTCTCGTTGTAGTTCCAAAATACATGAGGGGGTTGTGTAAGTCTCACATTGCTTAGAAAAGTGGAGGTTGATCACTTTATAAGTGAGAGAACCCATCTACCTAATGCCTTAAGATTTTGGGTGAATATGTGATGTCTCTCTCACTTGCGTGTTACTTTTGACCAAGTGTGAGTGCTCCTCGTGATAACCCAACATTGATATCAGAGCCTATGATTCAGTTAAGGGACTGAATCCTTGTTGATCACTTTATAAGTGAGAGAACCCATCTACCTAATGCCTTAAGATTTTGGATGAATATGTGATGTCTCTCTCACTTGCGTGTTACTTTTGACCAAGTGTGAGTGCTCCTCGTGATGATCCAACACATATATTCACCACCTCCTTTTATGACTCATCTTAGTGCAATGTGGTAGAGAAATTAGAATATATATCGCACTTTAAAAAATTCTTAGATGAAAAATATTTGGTTCTTGACCAAAAACTAATGGTAAATGGGGAAAGGTGTGAAAATTGTTGGTATGATGTGAAGGTTGCTGCATGCAAAGTACATGTTCCCACGTAGTAATTAGGAGGTTGTATCTCGTGATAAGTGGTCTTACAATTAAATGATTGTGAAATTATATTTTATGTATGAACATGTGATAATGAATGTTAAATGGTAATCTCATACAATACTCATTAAATGCTTGAGATGAAAATTCTGAAGCATTATCAATATGTATTTTTTGGCAGAATAATTAGAGAAATGAACTCTTATTCAAATTAAATGAGTTAGCAATCTTGCAAACGCCTGATTGTGAGTTGACAACAAACCAACATGTGATCATATAATTGATGCATCAATTAAAATCATAAAATATTTAAATGATCCACATGATGAGTGTATTGGTTCACAAATATCACCATGTATACGTTATAAAAAATTGAAAGATTTATTTTCACTTTTTGTCGGTGATGATCAAATTATTAACTTCCCTTAAGGGTAAGAAATGCATGAGAACTTATTAGATTAAATAATATTTTGACTCTTCAATTGAATACCACAAAAATTATTTTTCGTATCACTATATAACTGGGTTGATCCAGTTTTACATGTCAAAGTACAAATTTATTATTATTTGTAAGATTTTGGATTACAAATTGCATGTTGTTTATAAAATCCATTAAGTAAACTAGACTCGTACTCAATTCCCCTTTCACTATGAAACCTATTAATTTTCTTACTAAATTATTTTTCAATTTTATTTACAAAAGTCTTAAACATGCCAAGAGTTTCACTTTTATTCTTCCCTAGGTATACAAGAGTATAATCAGAAAAATCATCAATAAAAGTGATAGAATAACATTTATTACTTCTAGTTAAAGTTACATCAAGTTCACATATGTCAAAACATATTAGAACTAAAAGTCCAAATTCTCTTATTAATAATTTATATGAAGTCTTCGTTATTTTACCTAGATTGCAAAATTCACATTTTTCAAAGTCATTGATATTTAACTTTGGAATTAATTCTGAGTTACTTAAATTAGAAATAGTGTGTTTATTAATATGACAAGGTCTAGCATAAACATTAAAATCACATAGTAAACAGAAACAAACATTTAATTCATTTCAACATTCAACTTAAACATGTCATTAGTGGCGTACCTTTTTCTAAAAAAAATACTATTCTTAGCGAAGGTGTACAAATTTGTCCCAATAGACGGACTAAACTCTTTCTTATTCAGAAGAAATCTAGAAATAAGATTATGCATGACATCCATCAAAATCAAAGTTTTTCCGAAGATGAACGTCAGCTCCACGTCTCCAATACTAGTGACATTAGTAACATGGGCATCACCCAACAACATTATCTCATCTTTAGCAATGGTGTGTGTTTTGAACATAGTATGATCATAACAAACATGACGAGAGGCGTCAGTGTCTATCCATCAACTATCAGATTCACCAGCCATGTTGATTTCGATGATCATGACAATAAATTGATCATCAATCAAGTTAGCATGTGCATTAGGGGCAACATGTGATTTAGACATGTTCCTACATATTTTATAGGGGAAATCATGTTTAGGTTACATTTAATTTAGGAATGATTTGATGCAGATTATGAGATTGATTCAAATTAGGGAAGATTTAATGTGATTCTGATTTGTAACTTAGGGCACAAGTTGCATCTATGGACTTGTAACCCGAATTGTTGCAATTTATGTATGAATGAAAAATATTTGATTTTTGTGTGACTGATCCGAATTTGTCAAGTTGAGATATTTTGGGGATGTTTTTGGATACCGTTGACTTTTAGTTAACTTATAAAATAAAAATAATAATATAAACAATATAAAAATAAATAATATTAAGTAATAATAATAATGAATAAAATTAATTAGTGAAAATGAGAATAAATAATATATATAAAGAAAAATAAAAGTTAAAATGGTCCCCTTTGACTTTTAGTCAAATGGGTTGACCTTTGACTTAGACAAAAATGCAGAAAACTCAGATGAACCAAAAAATGACTCATAAGAACACAACTGACTCAGACAAAACCTAGTGACACAACAGTTGACCCAAAATAGAAAGATCGGATAAAAATGAGGGGAAATTTTAGGGTGTGACAATTGCCCATATTTTAATATCTTTAATTAGAGAGAATAAACGACGTCAGTCTTCATATTCTCACGATGGAAGATGATTAAATATAGAAGGACCCCAATTTTGTCAGTCGAGGGAGAAAAGAAATATGTGAGAAATAGGATAGGATAGGATGCAAGATCGTCGTCAACTAGTGAGTTGATGTTTAGGTCGAAGGGGAAAGGATATTCGCCAACTAGAGAGTTAATGCTCAGACCAAATGGGAAAAGAGCGTCGTTAACTCAAAAGTTGATGCTTAGATCAAACGAGAAAAGATATTTGTCAACTCGAGAGTTGATGCTTAGATCAAACGGGAAAAGATCGTCGTAAACTCGAAAGGTGATGCATATCAAACGGGAAAAATCACCGTCAACCCGAGGGTCGATTCTTAGATCAAACGAGAAAATATTATTGTCAACCGGAGGGTTGATGCTTAGATCAAACGGGAAAATATTATTGTCAACCGGAGGGTTGATGCTTAGATCAAACGGGAAAAGATCGTCGTCAACCTGAGGGTTGATGCTTAGATCAAACGGGAAAAGATCATCGTTAACCCGAGGGTATATGCTTAGATTAAACGAATAAAGATCGTCGTCAACTCAAGAGTTGATGCTTAGATCATACGAGAAAAGATTGTCGTCAAATCAAAAATTGATGCTTATATCAAATGGGAAAAGATCGTCGTCAACATGAGAGTTGATACTTAGATTAAATGGGAAAAGATTGTCGTCAACTCGAAAGTTGATGCTTGGATCAAACAAGAAAAGATCGTCATCAACCCGAGGGTCGATGCTTAGATCAAACGAGAAAAGATTGTTGTCAACCCGACAGTCGATGCTTAGATCAAACGGGAAAAGATCGTCGTCAACTTGAAAGTTGATGCTTAGATTAAACAAGAAAAGATCGTCATTAACTCAAGAGTTGATTCTTAGTTCATACGGTAAAATATTATCGTTGAACGAAATTTGATGCTTAGATCAAATGGGAAAAGATCATCGTCAACCTGAGAGTTGATGCTTAGACCCAACAGGAAAAGATCATCGTCAAATCGAAACTCGATGCTTAGATCAAACGAGAAAAGATCATCATCAACTAAAGGGTCGATGCTTAGATCAAACGGGAAAAGATCATCGTCAACCCGAGGGTCGGTGCTTAGATCAAACGAGAAAAGATCATCGTCAACCCGAGGGTTCATGCTTAGATCAAACGGAAAAATATCATCGTCAACTAGAAAATTAATGTTTAGATCAAATGAGAAAAGACCTTCATCAACTCGAGAGTCGATGCTTAGATCATACGGGAAAAGGTTGTCTTCAACTCGAAAGTCGATGCTTAGATCAAATGGGAAAATATCATCGTCAACCTGAGAGTTAATGCTTAGATCGAAATAGATAGATCTTCGTTAATCCGAAGATTGATGCTTAGATCAACAACAGGTGATCGTAGCCAACCAAAGGTTAGTGCTTAGATCAAAGTAAACAGATGGGTCATCGTCAATCCAAAGATTGATGCTTAGATCAAATGTGAAAATGATCACCGTCAACTCGAAGGTCGATGCTTAGATCAATGAGTAAAGGATTGTCGTCAACTCGAGAGTTGATGCTTAGATCAAGGATATGGATATCATCGTCAATCTAAAGTTTGATTCTTAGATCAAATAAGAAATGATCTTCGTCAAGTAAAGATTTTATGCTTATATCAAGGATAAGGATATCGTCTTTAATCAGAATATTGATGCTTAGATCGACAAAGGGTGATCGTTGCCAACCAAAGGTTGATGCTTAGATCGAAATAGATAGATCTTCGTCAATCAGAATATTGATGCTTAGATTGAAGGGTGATCATCTCCAACCAAAGGTTGAGGCTTGGATCAAAACAGATAGTTTGTCTTCAATCTGAAGATTGATGCTTAGATGGAACAAAGAGTGACCGCCTCCAACCAATGGCTGGTGCTTAGATCGCACATGATAAGATTGTCGTTAATCCGAAGATTGATGCTTAGATAAAAAGGAAAGGATTGTCGTCAATATGAGGATTGATGCTTATATCAAGGCGAGACAAATCATTGCTAACCCAAGGTTGGTGCTTAGATCACATGGGACAGGATCATCGTCAACCCGAAGGTTTATGCTTAGATGAAGACATGACAAGATTGTCTTTGGTCCAAATATTGATGCTTAGTTCAAGACAAATCAAGTTCACTTAGGATATGAAAGGTCAACACCCACTCGCGAGTTAGTATGGATTGTTTAAGACGACTATCTACTATGAAAGATTCCAGAAATGACTAACTAGGAAGAACGCTTGCTAGGGAAAGGTTTCAAATGAGACTTTGCGAAGGAAGTTATTTATTGGGGTAAACCAATAAGTATTCCTGCTGAGATAAGAACTCACTTGAGAAATTGTAACTAGTTTAATTGGGGAATTAATCTGGACTTCCACGAGCAGCCACAGAATTCTGGCTTATGATATACATGTATGCTTTATCCTGATGCATTTGATAACGCATGATATGTCTTTGGTTATCCAGCATAGTATACCACATATGTGGATATGGTATGCATGAAATGTAATGATTAATTAATTCATGTATTGGGTTAAGGGTTGTACGTTAATGGAAATTGGACTTCAAAGTAAGTATGTCAAGCAGGGTTTATTTTATTTTGTTCAAAAGAGCCAAGTGAGGTTAAGCTTTTGAGATGTGTGCAATAAGAGAAGTTGGACTTTGAAAGGTGATTATATTGTCAGATGAGTATTATATTAAAAAAACAGACATGATTAGATCGTCAGACGAGTACTGGACTTTGAAATGGAAATGATTTGACTTCTAGACGAGAACTAGATTTGACTGCCATGCGAGAACTAGACTTTAATTTATTACCAGATGAGAACTGGATTGAATTAGTTCTGAGTGAGCATCGAATTCTAAAGAAGAAAAGGGTGTTGTTGAACTTCTCTAGACAAGTACTGGTCTTTGCGGGTTCCAAATGGAGTCTGGGTTTTTTGGATTTAAAAATTATAATGTCGGTGACATGCGGTCTTTGGGAACTGAGGTTAAGTGCCACACATGACTCGTTATGCATGATAATCGAATGAGATTTGTTTTTATGAATGAAGTGTGATGACTGATGCATGAGGTATGATCCATAAAGTGTGATTACTGATTTATTCATGTAATGTGTTGTCAATGAAGATTGGGTTTCTAATATGCGTCAAGCAAGGTTAGGCCCTTTTAAGGTGCCAAGCGATGTTGGACTTTTGTGAAGTGCCAAGCAAGATTGAGTATTTATGGGGTACCAAGCAAGATTGAGCTTTTTACTTTTCATGCTTCCTGCTATGGAAATATGTTAGATGATATGCCTGATTTAATACTAGAGCGATGCAACATAAGTGATGCATGATGATGTTTTATGCGATGACTTGAATGTTTCAACAAAAGCCATGTGGCGGTTAAGACTAAGAAGTGTTTTTTTTCAATAAGGCTTCTTAGGAAAAGGTGGTAGGATGTTGTGATCTCCCGACACCCATTTTGAACTCAATAATTGTTGATGTATGACAGAGTTTGCTTGAGTAGCTTAAAAGTATAGAGAGAACTTACCCCTCTGTAGCCTATCTTGTCCCAGACTGTTAGGTCTTTGAAGATATTTGCCTTAATGTGAGTTTTGAAGCAGTCTTGCCATAAGATGACCTTGAGACAACTTGCCCTAATATTCTAAACCTCGAAGCAATTTTCCCTTGATTAATCGGTTCTTGGAACGGTTTACATCAGATTGACCAATATTTGGAGAGTTGACTTCACTATGCTTTTAAGGCGGCTTGCCCCAATATGAGCCTTGAAGAGATTCATCCTCGACTAACCGACTCTTGGAATGGTTTCCCCTGATGAACAGTTTCTTGGAGCGGTTTCTTTTGATCGAGCCATGCAGCAATCTACCCCATATTGACTGAGCTTTAGAGGGATTTTCCCTTGACCAACAGTGTCTTTAGAATATTTTCCCCTAATTGGACCACTTACAAATGATCGAGTTCCTCACGTATTACTCATTGTTGGAACTTCCTTGATGCTAAGCGTTGACTTGTAGATAAATTTGTTCTTTCAAAGTGGTAATTCTAATGCGATGCTTATGCAAAGTTTAAAATTGAAATTATTATTGAAATGATGTTGTGGTGTATAATGAATGGATCAATGGCCATAAAGCAATGTTTATTTAAAAATTTAAAGTGTGGAAATGATAATGCGCAAGCAAGATACCAATGAATATGATTCGTAAATATCTTTTGAGTCAGTTTAACACAATCTTGATGTAGTATGCTTTTTAAAAAATCTCGCTTCAATTAGGTCTTTTGAAGGTTGTAACGTGGTCTAGTTCACGGTTTTCGAAACAAAGGGATATAAGGCTCAAAAATTTAATTTTAACCCACATAATTCTTCTTCATGATCTTCGGTCCTATGTTCAGTTTATTCAACACATGAATTCAATTTTCAAGAGGGTTTTGAAGGTGAAGATGTGATGGTTTGAGAACCAATAAGGCTTTTTTTGCTTGAGGTGGAACTCCTACTTTTGTTTTCTTTGGATATGATAGTCACCTAATCTTATTGTTTTGTTTTTGTTAAGGATTTTAGTGACATTTTTTCGACTCTTTGCCTTTTTGTTTTTTTATCCCTAATTTTTTTCCTCGACCACTCTTTCGAGTTTTCATTCCACCGGGATACCCTATTTTTTGCCTAAGTCAATTTACAGGTTCTCGACTTAGAGGGTTTTTTTTGTTATTTTTGAACAATTTCCACAAAATTTATTTTTCAGCGAAAAGGTTGTAACTGTCATGTTAATTGTTGGTGAGGAACAACCACTATAAAAAATGGTCTTTCACAACTTCTTTGAAACTTCATAATGTGTGTGAGGAAGAAGATGTGGTTGAACCTCATTATTAGGAAGTGTATAAATGGAATGATTCTCTTGAAATTCGAATGCGCAGTCGAATTAACTTAAAACTACCTTACTCCTGGTTAAGCGTAAGGGTTTTTTATAACAAAAAGAAACACCAACTTCTGGGCTCAAAGGGGTTGACTAGGGATTAACTTCTTAACTCCTTAGTGTTTGGGAATTTAAGCAATGTCTTACATTGTCAGCAAAGTTTTATTCGACAGCATATTTTCAGCAATTTTGAGTATTTTATTTTCATCATTCTCCTTCCGATCTTTGCTTAAACAAAAGTTTGATAAAGGAAGGTGAATGGGATAAGTATTGATATTTTTTTGTCTTTGCGATAAAAATGGAAAAATGGGTGAACACGAAAGGATTGATTCAAAATATGCATGCTAATTTCATTATTATTACGGTCTAAAAATAAAAGGTTTACAAGCAAGTCACATTTAACAAATGAAGAAATTACAAATGAAAATGATACCCTAATGATCGCCAGCATTGAGGAAACTCTCTCATGCTTGATTCATTGTTTGATTGGCCTTTTCACCCACTCAAAGGTTGAGGTTGACATGTTCACCATGGAAGGGACGATATCATGATTTGACATTGAGTTAGTTGAGTCTTCTTCTTCAGGCTCTTCTAACATTAGGTTCTCGACTTCTATCGCATTTAGAAGAATATCGTTGATTCTTCCTTTCCTTTTGTTTTGGAGCAGGCTTATGTGGTGCAGTCTTTTTGCCTTTTTCTTTAAAAATCCCTAACTTTCTCCTGGACCGATCTTTCGAGTTTTCAATCCAACAAGATGATAACCTTTTTTGTCTAAGCCTTCCTTTGGGTTTTCGACTTATTAGGCTCTTTTTCTCTTTTGTATTTTTTTAGGCATAATTTTTTTCGAGTGTGTCGGAGTTCATAGGGAGTGGAGACTCATATCCACCGTTGTAAGAATCAAAGCTCCACCTTCTTTTCTATAAGGTTCAGTTGGTTAAACCTTACTTGGACCCATTGCCCCTTGATGGTGATGAAGGGAAGGATGATTAAGATTTTTTGGGGATGATGTGTGATGCCCCAGACCTGCAGCCACATGTTCTTGATTTTCTCTTTTCTCCATAAAAGATTGAAAGCTATCAAAAACCTCTCATACTTTCTCTTTCAAATCTTTGACTTCACATTTTAGAGCTTCTTGTCTTAGCACAAGTTCTTCCATGACTTGCGAGAATGAGTTTAATATGAGAGTGGAAGACCACTTGACTTTTATCTGGTGGGTGACGACAGGGTATACATTGGGTATGAATACTATGAAAATGAAATTCAATATGCTTAGGTTTTTTATTTTAATGAATGCAATGCAACGCCATGTATGGGCTCAGGAAATTATGGATTTGGAATCGCATGGGTAATTGGACAACAGAAGAACCTATATGGAAAGGCTCCTTATGATAGGATAGTTCTAAGTTTATCCACCCAACCCCTTGCAAAGGTTAGCTATAGGGTTTTTGATTGTTTAAGAACAAAACCTAATGTCATAAACCTTATTTGGAAATTCACCACGAGTATGGGCTAACCAATTCATGGTGAAATATCAAAGGATCACCCTTAGGCAGAGCCTTCGTATAGACCTAATGAGATGTGTATCTCTTAGGCCATACTACAGGGTCTCCAGGTCCAACATTTGGTATAGATCCTAAACAAGGTACTCAGAGTCAAGGATCATGTTCAAAATCTCATCATGAGTTTGGGCTAGCCACTTTAAGACGAAAATATTGGACATATCGACTCTAGGCGGAGTCTTCGTATAAAATCTATTGGGATGTGCATCTCATCGACCCATACTACATAACATCATTTATAACTTATGCTTTTTTTCTTAAGCTCGTGTATAGAGCTTCTCTCAATAAGCAGACCCAATCCAACATGATATATGAATAAAAAATAAAGCATCAAAATAAAACATAAAAAACAGCGAGAAAAAAGCAAAATAAAGAAAGAAAACATAAACACATGGAAACAAACAAAAAACACTCAACCTAAAGCTATAAAGAATAGGCTTGACTCGCGAGCTTAATCCCCAATAAAGTCGCCAGTTGTCGTAGTGCAAAAATTGCCTGAGTATACTAACGCTCGAAATAACTACAGAGTCGCCACTAAAATTTTATTTTTAAAGGGAAACATCGATAAAATACTTGAAGGACAAAACATGGTCGTCGCAACCTGTTTCGGGTTCGGGAGTCGGTTATGAGAAGGGAAGGTATTAGCACCTCTCACATCTATTGTACTCAATGGGAACCTACTAATTAGTTAGGTGGGTGTTTAGCTTAAAAATGTTTGAAGTTTTTCTGTTTGCTGAAAGATAATTTACAAAAGGGGGAAGTTTTAGTTTTTTTATTAATGGGTCTGATGAGATTTTGAGTCTCGCTCCTACGCATCCCCAAGTGCGATGGGAAACTCAATGCTACGTAGTTCTTTGGTAAAAATGTTTATGTGTGGGTTGTTTTTAGAGAATAGTGTTTAAGCCATTCGAGCAGTTAAACATCTGCTTGTATGCTTTCACGATGGAGGTTTAAGTGTCTGTTTGTATTTCATATTGAAATTAGTCAAACACCATTCTTTTTATGAAAAGTTGGTTTTAAGTGAACAAGGGAAAAAAATATGATTTGATGAGTTGAGATTGATTTTAAGTTTATTGTGAAAGTTTGTTTGTGGGACGCAAATAATCACTCAGACAAAGCGTGCGTTAAGCCCTCGATTATTCCTTCCTATTTGATTAAAGCATTTTAAAAGTGATTTAATTTAAAAGGAAAATAAAAACTATTTTTTTACTTTATCTTTTATTATTTTATTTTTTTGATATTTTGATTTTTTCTTTTGTATTTTTTAATTGTAATTGAATTAAAAATAAACTCAACAAAAATAACTAAATAAATTAACAAAAAATAAATAAATAAATAAAAGGAATTGGGGGGTGCAGGAGAAATTGGGGCGCTATGAATAAAACAAATTCAAGGGCCCAACGTTACTAAGCCTAAGATTGAGATAAACAAACAAAACAAAAAACAAAATAACAAGTCTGGCCTTTGGATCTAATGAAGGGCTCATATTAAACCAAAGGGCCAGACAATCTCACACACTAGATCGCCCTTCTAAGGAGTCAAATCAAATATTAAGGGTGGATGTGAATGTGCATGGTAAATACCATGAAGACTTCTGTATAGGAGTCCTTGGGGTCAAGGCTTAGTCGAACCATCGGACGACAAGGAGACACGCCACTTGGTCGTCATCCACTACACATGGGGGAAGGTATAAAAACAAAGATCCGAGGGGGATCTCTCATTTTCTCTTTTTTTCTCTTTCTCCCACCTCTTTCTCTCTCTCTCTCTATCTATCTATCTATCTATCTATCTATCTATCTATCTACCTATCTCTCTCTTCACTAACACTAAAACCCAACACATCCCACATAAAATGGATCAAACAATAACTTTTTTCCAGAAACCACAAGAACACGATGAAGAACATTTTGAACTTCATGAATGTTATTCATCAAATTTTCCAGAAATCACTATACGACCCTAAATCCAAAAGAAACCTTGACTATTTTTACATTCTAATTATGAATCCATACTCCAATTCCACAACAAACCATAAAATCAAAGTTAATCGAAGATCAAAACAACTGAAACCATAAACTCAAAAACCCAACTGATTCGACTCATACACCAATAATCATCAAAAAACAATAAGGGGAAGGGACAATCGAGCTAACCACAACAAATATCGAGCATGAAAACATTAAATAAATAAATAAATTAAAAAAGCTAAGGAGGTACTGATCCGGTTGTTCCTGGATGTGAAGACCCGTGTAATTTTGTTCTTACTATATTCTTCTTCATCTTTTTTCTTTTTTTTCTTCTACATGTGGTTGTAACAACGGAATGAGTGCTTAGGATCAATCAATTGGAATTTCAATATGGAAATCTAATTAATCCCACAACAGAGCTTTGATGAAGGTTGAAGTTGCAAGGAGAATGCTACAAATTGCTCAAGTTTACTGAATAATTGGAGGTTGTTACTTAGGTCCCTTGGTCTGGTGAATTTCATTAGCTTTTATAGAGAGAAATTAAGTTTAGGTTTCATTTAGATTAGGCATGATTTGATGCAGATTGTGGGATTGAATCAAATTAGGGAAGATTTGATTGTGATTCTGATTTGTAACTTAAGGCACAAGTTACATCTATGGGCTTGTAATTTGAATTGTTGCAACATGTGTATGAATGAAAAATATTTGATTTTTGTGTGATTGATCCAAATTTGGCAAGTTGGGATATTTTTTTGGATACTATTAACTGTTAGTTGACTAAAAAAATAAAATAAAATATAAATATAAAAAATATAAAAATAAATAATAATAATAATAATAAATGAATAAAATTAATTGGTGAAAATGAGAATAAATAAATATATAAATAAAAATGATTTTAATTTTAAAAAAAGGGGGGGCTAAAAGTTAAAATCGTCCCCTTTTACTTTTAGTCAAATGGGTTGATCTTTGACTTAGACAAAAATGCAGAAAACTCATATGAACCAAAAAAATGACTCATATGAACACAACTGACTTAGACAAAACCTAGTGACACAACAATTGACCCAAAATAGAAAGATCATATAAAAATGTCGGGCAAAATTTAGGGTGTGACATATACATTTAGAGTTAGAAACACCCTATCTTAGTATCTTCCTTCAGTAATGATGAGTCGGACTTGTCTTGGAAGAGCCTCATCCTTCATTGGTGTTTCTTCCTTCCTTCGTCGATCTTGTGGTCATGTTTGTTTCTTCATGTGTTCGTGATCGTCTCTCATCCTTCAAGTTTGTGTTTTGTTCTCTGTTTATCTTGCATTCTTTTACTATGTGTTTTTTAAAGTTATTCGTTGTTGCTCTGTTATATCATTTCTTGCTATATTTTTTGCAAAGTTATTCATTATTGCTCTGTTTTGTTCATTTGCAATTATTTATGTTATTGTGTTTGTTGCATTTGTTTTAGTAAATCGATCATTTGTTGTATAAGTGTTCTCTTGTATGTTTAACTTGGATTCTTTTTCTCCAAGCATATATGAGATTATTTTTCCTTACTACTTTCATACATTCATAACCCTGCATAAAAAGTTTGAGTTATGAAATTCATATTATAACATGAAATTGAATCTTTCAGTTGTTTCTCTTGTTATGTGTTTCACTTACTTCGTATCATTTGTAATATTTTATGTTCATATTTATTCAATAATTTTGTATGTGGTTCAATTTTGATTGTTTCAAATATACATTTTTAATTGTGATTATTTATTAATTTTGAATTGTGATTATTTTAATTTATATGTGTGTGATTTGATTCCCTTGTTTCACTTGTCATATGTGATTATTCATTCACTAAACCTCGTTTTGTTTCTAATTGCTTTTGTTTTCAACTTCATAGGCTCATACATGCCACATCATATTATTTTAATCCTTAATTCCACTATGAATATAATTTTAAAGATAAGGATGTTGAAGTTAAAAATGGGTTTATCAGATGTTACAGTAGGATGGTAAATGATGTTGTTGAGTGCAACGAAATTCTTAAGCAAATGGATGGATTTCATTATGTTGGAAGCATGTTTGAA
Organism: Lathyrus oleraceus; assembly: GCF_024323335.1. Classification (NCBI taxonomy): domain Eukaryota; kingdom Viridiplantae; phylum Streptophyta; class Magnoliopsida; order Fabales; family Fabaceae; genus Lathyrus; species Lathyrus oleraceus. The sequence continues at coordinate 628,623,922 of NC_066583.1, read as the reverse complement.
AATATTGAGTTGAATTATTATTTAGTTTGTTTATATACATGATTTTATTTGCTTAGAAATATTTAGTTGAATTATTATTTATTTTGTAGGTCCATACAAAGAGAAAAAATAGGTTGGATAAAAAAAAGATGAATATCTTAGTTTATGTCATGTACAATTTGAAGTTGAAAAGTAGAAAAGCAAAAGTAAAAAGTTTTGTTCTTTCATTTAAAGATATTCATTCAGATGATGATTGGTTAACTAGAGATCATGATGAAGAAAATATGCAAACTAAAATTGATGTTGAGTAAGATGATGTTATTGTTAACAATATTGTGGAAGTTGATGTTGTTGTTACTAATATTGTGCAAAGTGGTGGTGGTTGGAAATCGTGAATTAGGTGTAAGTGAAACTTCAAGCAATCCAACTTTGGTTAATAATGAAGAAAGTGTTTCATTTGTGGCAGAGTTTGACGATGATAGTCAAGATACCGATGAAGATGATGATGGTGATATTGGTGATGGTGATTTCACCGGAGATTTTTGGATGTTTGAAGCCATTAGCATATCTATTTAATTTTTTTTTGCTTTATGTATTAATCAATTAATAAGGAATTAATTTTTTAAGTTTTTAACTACATACATTACTATCTTGTTTGTTTTATTATCGTGTGTTTTTGTTAAGAAGTTTGTTATGGAGTATGAAATTTAATTTTGATGTTAATTGGTGTTCTATTATATATATTTGTGTCATATATGAGGTATTTAATGGTTTATAAATATGTGTGTGTGTCGTATATTGTCACTTACATGTTTTTGAATGTCATTTATAGTTTTTCATAAACTCATACGAGTCTGAGAGTCTAGTCTACGGACTCTTTACAAGTCTGAGTAGACTCGCAAGACTAAAAACCTTGATCTGTGGAGGACCTTGTGTGCTCCTTATGGGAATCAGGTTGAGTCAGCATCTCATTTGTCTGGGACATCTATAGGGATGATAATGGGGTGTTGCGATGGTAGATTTAAGCATTATCGGCCATGCCCCCACCTCCCTTTATCAGTTTCGCCCCTGGCCCAAAACCCAACCAAGGTAACAATTGAACCCCCTCCCCCAACGAGAAATGGTTTTCTCCGCCTCGCACCGCATCCACCCGCATAATATTGTAATTTTTTTAAATGCACGCTTTTTTTATTACAACAAAAACTAATAAATAATCATAATACTTGGTCATTTTAATTTTATATGTATTTTCAAAAAATGAATAATAATTCTAATAAAATTGATATCTTAATATTAACAGGGGTAAGTGGGTAATAAAATTATTAAAAATAATATTAATAAATTTAATTTAATTGGCAGGGTGGGTGCATGATGGATACTAGCATCCTCCGCTCTCACTCCTGTAATTAAAAATCGGGTTTTCCTCACCCTCATCCTCGCTCATAATTAAATCACTTTTTCTGCCTAGACTTGTAGTTTGGTTTCCAATGTATGGTATATGATTTTTAGGTGGTTAGGAGTTCAATCGATTTTTTCTTGAGACCTTAGATTAGTTTTTGAATTTTTCATTTCTCTAAGTCCTAAGGCAAAGTTTGGAGGTAAGTATCTGGCAGGCGATGGCATGGATTGTCTAGTATGTCCGCAATGATAAGCTTTTTACTAGTACGTCAACAAATATGAAAGAAGTGGAGAATAAAAGTATCCTTTTGACCTGGAGTTGGTTTCTTATTAAATCTCATTAGACCTCTTTCTTTCAAAGATTGACTTTAGAATCCTATCATGCGTTTGAATCAATAGTGGATGGTGTATTTGGTCTGACCCCCTAGCGTGTAGTGGTTTCTTGGTGTTTCATGTGGTTCTCGTCCTTCTTTGGTGAGATTGGTGTCTGAGTTCTAAGTTTGTGTTGGTTGGTGGCTTGCTATGTGTGTAATTGATGAGTTCTAACACTTAAAGGAGTAGGATTATAGACATCACCAATTCTCTTAGCATGCTCTTAGCTTACAACAAAAGAAAAGGAATCTAATATTAAAATCATCATTTAAATGTACAATTATTCCATGTACACATTTTTCTACCACTATTATTTGTAGCTACATAATGCAATCAATGACAATGCACATGTCTTTTTTAATGTTCTAAATAGTTCAATAAATAATATTAAATACTCTCTTTGATTTATTAATAGAAAACAAAATTTAATTTTTTAAATTTATTGAATAATAAATATATTTGATATGTACATCATCTAAATACATTAATATATTTAAAAATATTTTTTTATAAATAAGATAAGAGAGAATATACATTAAAAGCACAAAAGACTCACAAAAAAGTATGTAACAAAACTACCAAGTAGAAACAAACATAAAATTACAATTAATAGTTGTACATTTTTTTCAAGTAGTAATATCAAAACTAAAAATATATGGGAATTTCTTATCACACCCTATGGGTGGAAAAACACCCTATGAAAAATCCAAAATACCTCTCATATTTCGAAGATGTATCTTCGGACGCACTCTTGTATCACCTTATGTCGCACCAAATGAGTGTCATCCTAGAGTAAAATAAAATTTTATTCTGGAGATTCATCTCCAGATATTTTCAACAAACATATTGATATTTGAGCAGCCTAGTGGATATTTCAGGGATGCATCTTCAGAGGTTCGGGACGGGATTTTGAAATATATGTCACCTTTGTATGTCAGGTATTTACGGAGATGCGTCTTCGGAATAAGGAAATATGATTTTGATAAAAACAGTCACCTACATGATCACACACCTATACTTATTTTTCACTCCAAACTCTTTCCAAAAAACCTTCCATTCTCAATCAACATTTTCACTCCAAATGTTCATTCTTGTGTTTCATCACATCACAATGAGCAAAAGAAACTGGAATTTTAGGTAAATACCATTCATTTCAAACCTCATTGATCACATTAAGTTTGTTTTTAGTTTGAAAAAATGTGCGTTGAATCCAGAGATGTATTTATGAAGTTTGTATGAACTCTCCCGAAGATGCATCTCCGTAGTCTATATGTTCTCATTTTTTCAATTTTGTTTACAATTTTAGCAGTTTTTGAGTTTTTTATTGTAATTGTTTTCATTAGATATGGTGCACCTCAATATTTTCCCAAAACATGTTATGTTCCGGATGCCAAAGGTGTTGTTGTAAATGAGACACATGTTGACAACCAATTTAAAAATGAGCAAGAGTTTGAATTTCGTGATCACATGCTTCAATTGATTCGTACGGAAACCTTTAAATTGAGATTTTGTGTGGTAATCAAAAGGTCTGATAATGGTTCGGATAGAAGAGGTGCATTTGTGACAACGACATGCGAAAAAAATGGGAAATATATACCTCTTTTCTGGAATTTTAAACGAGATGACACTAATTCAAGAAAATGTGAGTGTCCTTGTAAGTTGCGTGGTTATATGTTGGAAAATAAGAAATAGAGATTTAATTTCATATGTGGTTTACATGACCATGACTTGTGTAAAAAGTTAGTCGGTCATCCAATTGTGTGTCGCCTCATGCCAAAAGAGAAAGAATGTGTTTCAGACATGACATTGAATTTGGTTCAACCGAAAAACATACTTGCAACTTTGAAACTTAAAAGACCCAAAAATATCTCAAATACCAAACAAGTGTATAAATTTGGTATCAATATAACAAGGCGCTAAGGGGGGGTATAAGTGAAATGCAACAATTATTGAAACTTTTGGATGATAACAATTATGTTTCCAGGTACGGAACGTGCGAGGATGGAGTAACCGTTAGAGATATATTTTGGACTTATTCTCATTCTATCAAGTTGTTCAACACGTTTCCTATTATGTTCATCATTGATTCAACGTATAAGACCAACAAGTATAGACTTCTGCTATTTGAGATAGTTTGTGGTACCTCTATTGAGATGACCTATTATGTCAGGTTTGTACTTTTAGAGAGCAAAAAAGAGGAGAATGTTACTTGGGCTTGAGAGGTGTGTCGTGCAATGTTGAAGGATCAAGAAGAGATGTCGAAAGTAACTGCTATCGACCGCAATACCGCTTTGATGAATTTGACTGCAAAGGTTTTTCCTTTTTCTTATGCATTACTTTTTAGGTATCATATAACAAAGAATGTGAGAAGTCAGGTTAAACTTGTGGTAGGGAAGAAACAGATAAAGGACGAAGATGAAAAATTATGAAGACGGATGTGATGGTGGAAAAAAGAATTGATGCATGAAATGTTATAATAAATTATTCTACTAAAGAGTTATATGCTGATTCCGTTATACATTTCAAGAAGGTGTGCGAGATATATCCAGATTTGTTAAAATATGTTGAAAGCACAATTTTATACCAGGTGAAGACACCTTGGGAATACAACAACAAACCAAGTTGAGTTTACCCATGTTACATTGAAGAATTGGTTGGAAAATAGTAAGGTTGAATTGTGTAAGATTACAACTCTGTGAACCAAATGATCCAAAACCAGCATAATGAGATACATACATCATTTGGTCGGAGTATCACAAATTTGAAACACAAATTTAAAGACAATAATCTTTATTCTCAGTTGGTCGATAATATATCTCGAGCAGGTTTGAATTATATTTTTTATGAAGAAAAATGAGTTGGTGATCTGATAACACAAAGTGTGATTGCACAATTGTGAAAACTTATGGTCTCTCATGTGCCTGTCTTATAGAAAAGAAGGTGAAACTTGGTAGTCCATTAAGCATGGATGAAGTTTGCATTCATTGGAAAAGGCTTAGGTTTGATGATGATGGTGTCATGAAAGATGGTAAATTGAATATCTCTATCTTAGCCGAATGGGAAGTGATACAAGAGAGATTTTTGAAATCGATGCCAATATGAAACTCCATATCAAAGAAAAATTGAGGAATAATGCTTATCCGAAAACCCCTTACTTGAAACCACTCTCTCAATCAGTAAAAAGAAAAGATGCTCTGAAGAAGGTCAAGCCTACATTGAATGACAATTTAATTGTGCGATCTCCTTCGTATTTTGAACATGTTGACAAAGTTTTTTCGGGCTCACCAACTCCAAATTTTCAAAAAAATGTTTTTAAAGTAGCTCGTATTATAAAATCACCTCATTCGCCGTCTCCATAAAAAATTTCATTCATTGACGAGATGTCAGTTTTTATGCACAAATACATCAAATAGATCGTGAATGTTAAGGGTAACGATAATTGTGATTTTCGAATTGTTTCGACTTTGCTCGGGAAATGAGAAGATGATCACATACTTGTCCTCCATCAACTTATCCATGAGTTAAGGATCCATAAAGAATCATACACACAATTTTACGGAAGGAAAGAAAATTTTAATGCAATTTATCAGTCACTTGTTCCTTGTATTAGTGGACCGACGCTTGAGGAAAAATGGATGCGCTTCTCTGAAATGGATCATCTCTTAGCAAATGTGTATGATAGAGTGTGTATTGATCTTTTAAGATAAGATTTTTTGAAAACTTTTTTCCCACTACGCATCATCCCACCTCAAAATCCAAATGATCGTATTATGTGTATTATGTGACTTTCAAAATCACAACATTTTGTTCAGGTTTATTTGAAACCGAAATGCCTTATACCACTCACATCAGTGGAGTGGACGACTCATTCAATAACAAAAGTCGAGACTTGGCCCGACTGATTTGTGGAATGGATGCAAGAGTTCACCAAATTGAGTGAAATTGAAAGAGAATCAAATGCACAAAAGTCAAAAGGGTACCACCCATACTTATATACTTAGCCAACGACAAATCTTTCGATTTGTTTTAGTTTTTCGTCATCAATTAATTATATGTAATTATGTATTAATATTAATGAAGTGTAATATATACAATTTCAAATATTTTAATATATTTTGATGTTTGTCAAAAAATTGTCCATTTGTCAAATAAAACACATAGATTATCTTTTCTGTCTGGATTAGGAGAGGTTTCAGAGATGCATCTCCTAAATAAGAGAATATGATGGTATCAGAAATGTATCTCTAAAACCTCCACTAATACAATATATAATTTTTGAAGTCCATATTTGTCTACAACTACAATAAATATAGACTCTTGTATCATATCTCATACAAATAGATAATGTCGTAAATGAACATCATCTAGTATGTCGCAAATGTCTCATTTTTCAACGCGACATCCGAACAAAAATTTAAGATCTATGAGTACACTATGGATGGCAAAACGGATCGTGGCCTTTCAGACCGGCTCACGCACACTCTAAAATATGATAGTTAGGTTGGAATTTTGTATTCGCCTACCCACTCAGTCTGCTCAGCTTTAAGCTCGCCCCGCTTTAAACCCGCCAAAAAAGGGCAGTCCGCCAACCTAGTTATCAAGCACTCAAAAAAATTTGATTGGTTGAAGATTGATACTTAAACTATAGTTTTGAAATATTTATTGATGATTCTATTTTATATATTTATTTGTGAATATATGCAATATTTTTTTAAATAAAATTTGTTAAAAAGATGTTTTAAAAAAATTGTTCTAAAAAATAAGTGAAAAATCTAATTGAAACATAAAAGTAAGTCTATCAATCTATTAAAAAAAATAGGCGGACAAGCCCGTTGTCCGCCACCTTGGCGGACCATGCTAGATTTTTAAATCCAATTTTACTTGGCAGGTTTGTCCACCCCGAATCTCTTTTTTAACGAGCTTAAGGCAGGGCATGATGGTCGATTTTACCACCCCTAGACTACACCCCTTTTGCAGATCTGCAATACGAAGTGCAAAATCTCCTACCTTGCGCAGATAATAAAAAAAATTGTGAAGCTCAAGTATTCACCGTCAATTAGTAACAAGTCAAGATTGAGTTCAACAACTATGAATTTAAGACGGATGCAGATATAAAGGCTATGTGGAAAAAAAATCCATTTCATAACTAAAATTTCGATCAAGGTGGAAGCGACGATTTCAAAATCTATCGAAGATATTGAAGCATCCATTTGAATATTGAAATGTAATATTTGATTTTATGTAATGCTGATTTTATATTATGAATGATATTTTATTTTGTTAAAATACAACTTTTTAATTTGCTACTTTTGTTTCTTTTTCAATATGCTACAGAGATACATCTACGGATAGATTATAAAGATACAACTTCGGATCTAAAAAAGACACACTCCTAAGATGTGATTCAGAATTTGATCTATAGTGTATGTGAGGAGTGCTTCAAATATGCATCTCCAAAATTATAAGAAAATTTTATATTTTCACGTTGTACCCTAATAATATATATGATGCATTAAAAAATACTCAAATATTTGTATCAATGAACCTCATGTAAACATTATCTTTGATTGCAAAGACCTAAACACATATAACCAATTAATCATGAGTGTTTGCAAGTTAGAAGAGAATGGAAGACTTAAAAAGGAAAAAAAATTGAAAAAATATATATAAAAACTTAACATTTTTAAAAATAATAATTTTACATAAAATAATAAAATAAATAAATATTTATGATTAATACATTTTTAATTTTCAAACAATTATATCATAGATTATATATTTAAACAATTTATCTAAGTCATTCAAAATCTTTCAAATCCCCCCTCCAACACAAATTTTGAATTCTCCAAAATTATAGATTTTTGTATTATGAATAAAAATAAACTCTTCAAAACCTTCTCCATTATTTTTCACTAAATCCTTTTTTTTTCAAAATCCTCCCATCCAAACTATCAAACAAAGCCTAATAGCGCATTCAAACAGGGTCAACAGTGCCATCTCAACGCTGTACTTCATTGAGTTATGGGCTTTACTAACAATTTTCAGCAAGCCAAAAGGGAAGAAAATGAATTATATTGAGAAAGAAGAGTAACAAAACCGGACAAGCAACATAAACCAGGTTTAACAATTCAATTTGTTCATCAAATAAATTGAGGAAGATTGATTATTGTCAACACATACAAAAACACAAGTGTAAAGAAAGAGCAAACTACAAACATCAGCACAGGGATGTGTTGAAGAGAGTCATAAAAGCTAGCACAGTGCTTGACAGTTCTAACTTTTGGACGGTGACCATGGATTACGCGGCGAGGAGGTTGCTGAAGGAGAGGGGGATGTGGGGAGTTGAATATATGCTTACACTGCTGGGATAGCTAGTGACATTGCATGCTTGCTAGATCTCCAATTGACTATGGTGGAGAGAGAGGGACAGGGAGTGAAGAAGTGGTAGAAGGCCATGAAAGAGGAAAAGCAAAAGGTGAACCTAATAAGGACCTATCTGTATATTCTCATTTTATAATGGACTTCAGATGCAATTTCAGTCCAACCTCTGATGTTTTTCTTTTACATCAGATAGAAATAAAAATATGTAGGTTGCTGATGAACATCCTAATTACTAATCAGAATAATGCAATCCAGGAAGGGGGAACACGGAATAAATTCATCCAAATAACAACAACAGCGCATTTCCTTTACATTTTTGGAAGTTCAAATAATCAAAAGGTCATGTAAAATTTTAACTATTGAAGAAACCAGATACTATAATCTGGCGGAATCATACACATACTAAGCATGGGTTGCATAAATATATGAGTTAACAACATATGCATATAAGAAAAAGTTCTAAGTGCTACTACACATAAATAAGAAAATAACGGCAGGCTATCCCTCCTTTTGATATAAATTAACTGGCAGCAACAACTCACCCAGAAGACCAGAAGATTTTTCTTCAGTCAGCTTTAGCCCCAAACAACACCTTGCAAAACAGCTAAGATGCATTGGGTAACGGTTTGCAGAAATACTATTGTGAAGATTGTTTTGGTTTGAGCAGAAAAAATCTACAACTAACAATGGCATCAATTAAGAGGCAAAAGATTGAGGTAAAATTTAGCTCTACATTTATGCCAGTAACAAGCTAACGTCTTGTTGATGTGCTCACTGCACAAAAGAATGACGCGCATCACCAATTATTAGTTAGTACATAAGTGGAATCCATAAACATTATTATCTATGAAAACTCAACACAAAGATGGCAAAGGAAAACCGATTGAAGGCAACCAAATCCAAGTAAAATATCATTCAATTGGCTACAAGAGTCACTAATTACTAATAAGATGGGCAAACATTCTTCTATCGGGAAAAATGCTCCTCAGAGGAAGTGGTGGTTTAACAATGAAGATAGTTTGTTGATTTCCTAATACAACATCTACAGTTTAAGACCTTCAAAGGATAATAACATATGCTTTACAATCTTCCATGGAGAAGAACAATTGTCTTCTTTCAACCAAAAAGAAAATTACTTGAATACATAAATTATAATCACCACTTATTGACACTACACAAGTTGCTATTACAAAATAATTTAACATGAATAACACAAAAACCAGAAACCCCGTCTGAAATACTAGCTAATGCATTCGTGTCTATCAAAGAATAAATTATAAATTATAATGACATATGCAAATTCCCAGAACCCATAAATCCTAAGATAACATACCTCTCCTACTGAATCATATCACAATCACAAGTCACAACATTTTTGTATAATGCCATTTTCACAATCTTTCATTCTCATGTATTGGCAAAGAAACAGCCATTTAAATACTGCTCCTCAGAAGAAGTGCTGGTTCAACAATGAAGACAGTTCATTGATTTACTAATACAACATCTACCATTTCAAGACATTTTTACTATCGTCCATGGAGAACAATTGTTTTCTTTCAACCAAACAGAAAATTACTTACATACATGATTCACGGTTACCACTCGTTGACACTACAAAAATTGCTATTAGTATTAACTTAACAAGAATAACCCAAAAACTAGCAAGTAGCATCCCTATCGAAGATACTAGCTAGTAGCTAATGCACTACTCAGTCTAATATCAAAGAATAAATTATAGATTATAATCTACACATGCAAATCCCTAGAACCCATAAATCTCAAAGTAACTAACACTCAGTTTCTATCAAATCATATCACAAGTCACAACAGTTTTAGTATTACCATTTTCACAATCTTTCAGTATTATGCATTGATATAGGAAAACCATTTTCTTTATATCTTATCAACTTTTTTCCAGCATTAAAGCCATCCAAATTATTCATTCAAGATCACTAAACAAATTACACTACAAAGGTTAGCCATTATCAAGCTGAAAAAATATGAATTTTAAGCCAATTGTCTGCAAGGGCAGCACAGCCACAAGCTGGTATACAATTTATACCACAATCAAATACCCAAAAATTGATGGTAACAAAAAAAATTGATAGCTCACAGGTGATGATGGTCCTCAAATTGGCACGTAGCGTTTCAACGCCTGCTTCGCCGTGACAGCCACTCCGACCACAACTCCACCAACAGCACCTGCTACAGCAGCTGATCTAACCCCTCTCGCAGCTCGATACAACACGCCAGTGCCAAGCCCTGCTGCTATGCTGTTCAACACATCGTCGGTATCTCTCGCGGCCGTGATCCCGCTCTCAATGCCAGCGTAAAGCAACCCGATCACACCGAGCCGGTTACCCCACGTCCGACCGGTGTGACCTGACGAGTTGAGAATCCGATTGACTCTGAGCTTCATGGTATCTCCTGACTCGAACGATTTAACGCCTTCGACGAGACCTACGCCGGCGCCGGCAACGGCTCCGCCGAGGTAGCCGCAGCCGGTGAGGAAAGTTAGGGTTTCTCCCCAGGAGCGGTGCTTTCGGGCAGCCTCCTCGACGAAAAGGTGCTCGGGTGAGGTTGGGAGCTGGTAGAGGTTTCGAATGGGTACTTCGAGGTCTTTGTAGGGATTGTAGAGTCGTTTTTGGTTATTTGAATCGGAACCTGATTCGTGATTGGAGGTCTGGTACGCCATCGGAGAGACGCTTCCAGACTCTAGGGTTAGGGTTTGGGCGGAGAGAGAGAGAGAGATGCCGAAGAACGACGCTGTTTGTGTGGAGAGCCTTGAGATTTGCGAGATCAAGACTGTATGGCGGCGCGTTGGAATTGATTCGAAAGATGAACCGGGTTTAGTATTGAACCGGATCTTTTATTTAAAGGGAATTGCTTTAAGTATATGTAAGTAAATACTCAAATGGGTCTCAAATTTTTTACACTTTTTTCAAATCAATCGCTAAATTTATAGAAAGTGCTAAATAGTCGAGGGCTTTGCAAAACATTAATCAAATTAGGGCGAATTTAGATAAACAACTTATTCACAACAAATATTTATCAAAATAAATGTTTATGAACAAAATTTTATAAGTTAATTTTTATAACAAATTATAAAATAAATTTAAATTGTTTTTATAGATTGGAGAATTTAAAAAGTAAATTTTAAAAAAATAAATGAAAAATACCATTATTTTGATAAAGCCTCTTAAATAATGTTAAAACTTATGTCAATAGATAAAATTGAATATGTCAGGATAAACATGTTTTTAGTCTCTCAGTCACTTCTATTTAACTAATGGTCGGTCACTAGTATCATGTCTTTAGGATTTTTTTTAGTTAGTGCTCTTGCCCTTAGGTGTTGTTCGGCTAGTCCTTCGTGCACTTTCAGGAAGATGTAATCGGTCTCTACTTTCTCCAAGCACCTTAGCAATGGTGTAGATAAACCTCTTTTGTACAAAGTTACTATGTCCACTATGTACCCCCTGAAGGAGAATAGCGATCCAAAACGCAACGGAATTTAAAATTTTTCTTCTTTAGTGATCCTTACGAATGGGCAGGATCGGTGATAGAATCGTTACCTCTTGTGGAGATTGAAACCTTTGATGCAGATCTAAGGAGTGATCACAAACGTTGAATGGTGACAACGGCTCTACTCAGTCCACACGAACGGATTCCTTCAATCTCAGCGCTACTGCTATGAATGAAGGCTTTGAGTGAGAGAGAGTAACAAAATTTCATCTAACTCAATGCTTTTGCACAAGGGTTCTATTTATAGAACCACTTGTGTGGACTGCAAGCTAAAAAGCCCACTTAAGTGTATGTGGCTCATATCTTATGATATACCAAAATCACTTAAGTGCGTGGTATCTTACCATATTTCATATTCTACTTAAGTGCACCGTACCTTACGATGTTCTACAATTCACTTAAGTGCATTGTACCTTACGGTGTTCCTTATTTACTTTATCTCTTATCAATCTGTCCTTTTGTGTGTGACCATGTAGGTTCTCGCGACATTGGTAATTATATTAAATCACGTATTTAACATAATAAATAGTGAACAGTATCTAGCAACACATCACTGCTACCCAAGACACGAAAATTTCATGTGATCTGACAAATCATTTTGTGATAATATTTATGTGTACAATTACCCTTTTTCCCTTATGTCTATATTGAACACAGGGCATAGATCGTGTCATTCTTGTCTAGTTCAATATTGCGCCCGTAGACATTTATCTTGTTATGCAAGATGGGCAAATTCCATCTAGGCCACTTTTGTCCCTCAGCATGCTTCGTGGAGTACCCATCAACTATCTTTATGGTCATCCAGTTACGGATAATGTTTGATCAGCAATAAGGCACTCGACTCTACATCTAGGGTCCATAGTGGTTTCAGGTCGAAGGGTGGTATACACCATTATCACCATGAGAATAACTTATGACACTTTGCATAACATTCTATATAGTATTCTCATAGCGGGTCAATCCAGTATAAATTTTACTCTTAATATTCATACCTATGTTTAAGACTTGATAACTCATTATCCATGATTTATGAGATGTGGTCATCAGTCTATATACATAATAGTTTTAATGATTTAATGTTATTCCACTTTGCAACAAAGCTCGACTATAGATACTTTATGAATAATGTCCTTATGTTTAATGGGATCTCATGGTCAAGTCACACTTGATAGATTAAACGGACTAGCTATTATAGGGACTTTATTAAACAAACATGATAAAGAAAAAAACCATTTATTATTAATAAATAATTCGATACAAGTACCAAAAGTATTGGCCTTTAGGACTTACACCAACAATCTCCCACTAGAACTAGAGTCAATCAAGCATACCCTTAATGCCCATAGATCTAGTATGGTCATCATGCTTCTGCTGCGCAAGAGGCTTTGTTAGCGGGTCAGAAATATTGTCAAGTGTAGGTACTCTACATATTTTCACATCTCCTATATTTATTATCTCTCGAATGAGGTGATAACGCCTAAGCATGTGTTTGGATCGTTGGTGAGATCTATGCTCCTTAGCTTGTGCGATAGCACCATTATTATCACAATAGAGATCAATGAGATCCACAATGCTAGGAAATATGCCAAGTTCACTAATGAACTTTTTGATCCAAAAGGTTTCCTTTGTTGCACTTGAGACAACAATATACTCGGCCTCGGTTGTAGAATCAGCAATTGTATCTTGCTTTAAACTTTTCCAACTCACAGCGCCACCGTTTAAGCAAAACACATAACCAGATTGCGATCTAAAGTCATCCTTATCTGTCTGGAAGCTAGCATCGGTGTATCCAATTATAGAAAACTATTCCTGACCTCCATATATTAAGAATGAGTCCTTAGTCCTTCTTAAATACTTAAAGAAATTCTTGACAGCTACCCAATGAGCATCATCGGGATCAGATTGGTACCTACTCGTTGCACTTAAAGCATACGAGACATCTGGTCGAGTACATAACATGGCATACATGATAGATCCTATTGCAGATGCATATGGAATCTTATTCATGCGATCCCTTTCTTCCTTCGTTGAAGGGGATTGTGTTTTTGACAGACACAAGCATGTTGCATAAGTATGAATCCTTTATTGGAATCATGCATATTAAAGCATCTCAGCACTTTATATATGTATGTACTCTGACTTAGGCCAAGCAGTTTTTATGATCTATCTCTATAGATCCTGATTCCTAATATATAGGTTGCTTCACCTAGGTCCTTCATAGAAAAGCATTTCCCCAACCAAGACTTTACTTATTGCAGGGTAGGGACATCGTTTCCAATGAGTAATATGTCATCTACATATAACACCAGGAAGATGATCATGCTCCCACTAACCTTCTTGTAGACACAAGGCTCATCTTTATTCTTGATGAATCCATATTGTTTTACTGTTTCATCAAAACAAAGATTCCAGCTTCTGGAAGCTTGCTTCAATCCATAGATTGATATTTGTAACTTACATATCTTTTGGGCTTCTTCTGGTATGTCAAATCCTTCAGGTTGTGTCATGTACACATCCTCAAGAAGATTCCTATTAAGGAAAACAATTTTGACATCCATCTGTCGTATTTCATAATCATGATATGCAGCGATAGCAAGTAAAATCCAAACAGATTTAAGCATTGCAACTGGTGAGAAGGTTTCATCCTAGTCAACCCCATAAATTTGTTTATATTATTTTGCAACCAGTTTTACCTTATAGGCGTGTACCTTAGCATTCATGTCAATTTTCTTTTTGAAGACTCACTTGCATCCTATAGGGTTAACTCCTACAGGAGGCTCTACCAAGGTCCAAACCTAGTTTGTGTACATGGAATCCATTTCAAATTTCATGGCTTCTAGCCACTTCTCAGACTCGGGACCAGGTATGGCCTCTTGATAGGTCACAGGCTCATCTTGATCCATGAGTAATACATCACATTGATCAGTTATGAGATATCCATATCTCTCAGGTAGGTGACGTATCATGCTTGACCTATGTTGGTCTTGTTCTACTTTAGTAGGTTGCTCTTCCACAACTACCTGTGCTTCCTACTCTAATTCCTCCATAGGTGTATCAATACTTTTTTATTCTTGATTTTCTTCAAGCTTTACTTTCCTCCCATTGATTCCTTTGGAAATAAAATCCTTTTCTAGGAAAACTCCAGTTTGAGCGGCAAACACTTTGCCCTCAGAAGGATTGTAGAAGTAATACCCTCTTGTGTTCTTTAGGATACCCCATAAATAAGCATTTGTCAGATTTGAGCTCAAGCTTATTTGAAATTTGTCGTTTCACATAAACTTCGCAACCCCAAATCTTCATGTAAGACATATGTGGTTCTTACCACTCCATATCTCATATGGTGTCTTCTCAACCTTTTTGGATGGAACACAGTTAAGTGTGTAAGCTGGTGTCAATAGTGCATGTCCCCAAAAGGAGTTTGGAAGATCGACATGACTCATCATGGATCGGACCATGTCTAACAAGGTTCAATTTCTTCTCTCAGATACACTGTTCCACTGGGGTGTTCTAGGAGGAGTAAGTTGGGATAGAATCCCACACTCTTTCAGATGGTCATTAAACTTTAGGCTTAAATACTCACCATCTCGATCTGATCAAAGAGTTTTAATATTCTTACCTATTTGGTTTTATACTTCATTCTTGAATTCCTTGAACTTTTCAAAGGACTCTGATTTGTGTTTCATTAAATACACATAACCATATCTACTGAAATCATTAGTAAATGTGATGAAGTACTGAAAACCTCCTTTGGCTGGTATGTTCAATGGTCAACATACATCAGTATGTATGAGGGCCAAAAGATAATTAGCTCTTTCACCTTTTCTTGTGAATGGAGACTTTGTCATCTTTCCAATTAAACAAGATCTGCATGTCTCATATGATTCATAATCAAAAGAGTCCAAGAGTCCATCTTTATGGAGTTTGGAAATGTATTTCTCATTTATGTGGCCTAATCGACAATGCATAAGGTAAGTTGGATTTAACTCATTAGGTTTCATCCTTTTAGTATTAATGTTATAAATAGGCATTTCAAGATCAAGGACATATAGTCCATTGTTCATTTGTGCAGTATCATAGAATATATCATTCAAATAAATGGAGCAATAGTTGTTCTTTATTATAAATGAAAAACCAAACTTGTCTAAATAAGAAACAAAAATAATATTCCTGCTAATTGCAGGTACATAATAACAGTTCTCTAACTGGATTATTAAACCACTAGGTAAAGTCAATACATAAGTTCCTACGGCTAAAGCAACAACATTTGCTCCATTGCCAACTCGTAGGTCAACTTCACCTTTTGTCAAATCTCTACTCCTTTTTATCCCCTGCACATTGGTACAAATGTGAGAACCGCATCCAGTATCTAATACCCATGATGCAGAAGTAGATAAATTAATTTCAATAACAAAAATACCTGAAGTTGAAGTCTCTACTCCATTCTTCTTATCTTCCAGGTACTTTGGGCAGTTTCTCTTCCAGTGTCCAGTCTTACCGCAATGTAAGTAGGTGCATTCCTTTTTATTCCTCCACTAGGCTTCAAAGTAGGAGCTATGGGTTTGAGTTTGGCAACTTCCTTGCCTTTCCATTTACCACCCTTCTTGGTGAGACTTTTGTTCTGTCTCTTTCCATTTCCGATCATCAGAATGGACTTCCCTTTTGACTTCAGATTCTGCTCAGCAGTTCTTAACATGGCTAACAGTTTAGGAAGAGATTTGTCCATATCATTCATATTGAAATTAAGGACATATTGACTGAAGCTATCTGGCAATGATTGCAAGATTAAATTAGTCGCAAGTTCCTTTCCGAGGGGAAAACCCAACCTCTCAAGGTTCTCCACATACCCAATCATCTTGAGCATATGAGAACCTACAGGGGCTCCCTCATCTAACTTTCCTTAAAAAGGGGCTTTTGAAACTTCAAACCTTTCATGCCTTGCCTGCTCTTGATAGAGCATCTTCAGGTGTTCGATCATATCGAACGATGCCATGTTCTCATGTTGCTTTTGCAACTCTGAGTTCATGGTAGCTAGCATGAGGCAAGCAGTTTCATTTGCATCGTCGACATGCTTCTTATAAGCATCTCTTTCTGCCTTAGGTGCAAAACTAGGAAGTTCCTCTTCAGGAACAGGTTTCTCCAAGACATACAACTTTCTAAAAAGGTGAAGGAAGTAAGGTTACAAACTCACAAAATAATATATGAGTTGATTTAGATGGAAGAAAATGAAAGTGTGGCTGATTTCTTCACTAGGGTAATAAGACTGGTGAATCAAATAAAGATATGTCGAGAAGTGTTGACATCAAGATCAATAGTTACAAAGATCTTGAGGTCATTGCTTCCAAAATTAGATCATGTGATTGTAGCCATAGAAGAATCGAAGGACCTGTCAAGCGTGACAAAAGAAGAGCTTCAAGGGACACTTGAATATCATGAATAAATAATGGCTGGAAGATCTGCAAGAAAGATGAACGGTGATGTAGATCTGCAGGAACAATCAGCAAAAGAAAATAAAGGAAAATAAAGATGGAACGAAAACAAATGTATAGGAGGTTACAATAATTCAAGTGGTAGGAGTCACCAATAAGAAGGAAATCCATAGAATCAGAGACAATCCATAAACCAAAGCAGACACAGAGGTGGTGGTGCAGGTAGAGGAATAGGTGGTGAAAGGAAACCTGATAAGAGTCATATTCAGTGCTACAATTTTCAGAAGCATGGTCACTATGCTAGTGATTTCCATGAAAACAAAAGAAATAGCCAAGAAAATGATGTAAATCTTGCAAAATAACAAGAAGAAGAAGAAGAAGTGTTGTTGATGGCTATAACAAAGGAGGAAGAAAAATATGAAGATCAATGGTAAATAGATTCAGGGTGCATATCACACATGATTGGAAGGAGAGATTGGTTTGTCAACATTAATCCCTCCACAAAGAATAGGGTGAAATTTGCAAATGACAATACCCTAGCTGCTAAAGGTATTGGTGATGTCCTGGTCATGCGGAAAGATGGAAAACAATTAGTGATTTCCAATGAGTTGTATATTCCAGATATGAAAAGAAACTTGCTCAGCATAGGGCAACTGATTGAGAAGAATTACAAAGTGTTGATAGAAGACAAGATGATAAGAGTACTTGACTCAAATGGAAAGGTGATCTTAAAGGCACGTATGTCTTAAAATAGAACCTTCAATGTCGAACTTGAAGTGATGGAATACAAGTGTTTAGCAACTGCAGCTAACAAAGATGAATGGCTATGGCACTACAGACTTGTCCACTTAAATTTCAAAGACATCAACAACCTGAAGAGAAAAAAATGGTTTCAGGTCTACCAGAAATCTATATTCCAAATGAAGTGTGTGAAGAATGTATTCAGGAAAAAGAACAAGAGAACAACTTCAGCAAAGATGCAAGAAGTAATTCTAAAGCCACCCTTGAAGTCATATAATCAGATGTGTGTGGTCCTCTTTAGGGAGACTTAATTAGAGGTAACAAGTACTTAATTACATTCATAGATGACTATACCAAAAAATTATGGACTTACCTGATCAAGAAGGAAAGTGATTTGATTGAGGTAATCACCAAGTTCAAAGCTATGGTGGAGAGATAAAGTGGCCACAAGATCAAGACCTTGAGGACTGGTGGTGGTGGAGAATATGTGTCAGGAGACTTTGATGCACTATGTGAAAGAGAAGAGATTGTGAATGAGGGTGGTGGCACCATACACTCCTAAAAAAAGGAACCGGTGAAAGTAAAAATAGGACCATCATGAATATTGCGAGGAGTATGTTGAAGGGTAAGCATCTACCAAATGAGTTATGGGGTGAGGCTGTGTCGATTGCAACATACATCTTGAATAGATGTCCAACCAAGAAGTTAGAAGGAGTCACACCAGAAAAATATTGGTCTGCTGTTAAGTCTAAATTAAGTCACCTAAAGGTGTTTGGATCTATATCACGTAGACATGTGCCTAAGTAGTTGAGAAGGAAACTTGACGACAAGTCAAGCAGATGATCCTGATAGGATATCACTCAACTGGTGGATACAAGTTGTTTGATCCCTTGAATAAGCAAGTTGTGACCAACATAGATGTAATCATAGATAAGATAAAGGAGTAGGATTGAAATGACAATGTCAAGAAGGATTCATTAAGAATCATATGTGATGAACTAGCTAATGAAATTGACAAGGAAATTTGACCAGAAGGAAACATGGCTCAAGCAGGCACAAGTAGACCTCAAAGGACAAGAAGCATACCAGCAAGGCTGCAGGAATGTGTGATCACATCAAATGATATGGTCAGTGATGAAGGTGAACTGGTACACTATGATTTCTATGAAAATACTGAGCCATTTTAAGTAGATGAGGCACCAAAGGACTCAAAGTGGATGCAAGCCATGATGGAGGAACTTAAATCCATAGAGGTCAACAAAACTTAGTCACAAGTCGAATTTCTATAAGATAAGAAGGCAATTGGTGTGAGGTGGGTGTACAAAGTAAAGCTAAATCCTAAAAGAGAAGTGACCACACACAAAGCAAGACTTATATCCAAAGGATTTCTTCAGAGAGAAGGAATTGACTTTGATGAAGTTTTTGCACCAGTTGCTAGTATCGAAACAATCAGGTTGGTTTTTGGCCTAGCAAACAAAAACAACTGGTTAATGTGTCAAATGGATGTAAAATATGCATTCCTAAATGGCTCATTAGATGGAGAAGTTTTTGTAGCATAACCGATTGGTTTTGTGAAACAAGGCCAAGAAAGCTAGGTATACAAGTTGCATAAAGCTCTATATGGACTCAAACAGGCTCCAAGAGCTTGGAATAAGAAGATGAGTGGTTTTCAAAAGGAGAAGAAGTTTGCAAAGTGAACAATTATGCATCGTGTATATGTTATAAGAAGGAGAAATGGACTAATCATACTTTGCCTCTATGTAGATGACCTGTTGATAACACGCAGCTGCAAGAAGGAGATTGAAAATTTCAAATGTGATTTGAGCAAGGAGTTTGAAATGTATGACCTGAGAAACATCTCATATTTCCTTGGTATTGAATTCTACAAGAGTAGTAGAGGCTTGATGATGCACCAATAGAGATATGCAAGTGAGATACTCAAAAGATTTGAGATGGAGGATTGCAATGCAGCTTCGACACCAGCTGAACCAAAACTGCAACTAATAAATGATTCAAATAATGATGACGTTGATCCAACACAATAAAGAAGACTCATTGGATCATTGAGATACCTCTGTCACACAAGGCCTGATCTAGCATATAGTGTAGGCATGGTGAGTAGGTTCATGCAAAATGTAAAGGTATCTCATCTTGCTTCCACCAATAGGATACTAAGGTAAGTAAAAGGAACACTATATTATAACATTTTGTTTCCCGCAAAAGATGAAGGAAAGGAATGCAAACTAGTGGGATACATTAACTCGAGTTTGCATGGTGATGGTGAGGATAGAAAATCCACAACTGGTTATATATTTATACTAGGTGGTGCACCAGTTGGTTAGAGCTCAAGAAAAGAACCAGTTGTAGCTCTGTCATCATGTGAGGTTGAGTACATAGCTGTCTCACTTTGTGCATGTCAAGCAACATCGATGGTGAATTTAATTGAGGAAATTGCATGAAAGAATCATGGAGCAATAATCATGAAGATTGATAACATGTATGCTCTAAATTTGGCCAAGAATCCGATAACACATGGAAGAAGCAAACACATTGAGATGAGATTCCACTATCTTAGAGAGCAAGTAAAAGATGGGAAATTGAACTTAGAACACTGTAAAACAGAGAAACAGATTGCAGACATCATGACAAAGGTTGTGCATGTGGAATTATTCAAGAGATTGAGAACTATGATGAAAGTAGATAGCTTAGACACAGTGAATTAGGTGGTGTGTTAAATATGTAATTCTTTGTGTTAACCATGTTTGAAGTTGCAGGATTCTACAGAGTCAAATTTGCAAGTATTTCTGCAGAGTCGAATCTGCATGTATTCAATATATCGAGTCGAATATAACTTATAGTAGTCAAAGTTGTATGTATTCGACAAAACCAAATAGAATTTATCGAAATTAGTTGGTTAATTTGAGATTGCTTGATGTGCAAATAGTCTCCGAATAAATAAAAAAATACTTTGTATTTGTAAGGTGACATCAAATCACTGAGATCAAGAGAAGATGAATACATTTTTTATTTTATTTAATAATCAATACTCTCTCAATTCTATCTTCTCTCTCATTACTTCAAATGAATTTCTTTTTTTTTCCTCAAGTTATTGTGCGAAGGAATCACCTTACAACTAAACGTGTTGTTGAATCCCTCGAATGAAGAATAAAGAATAAAAATTTTAAATTAAGTGATTGAATCATATTAATAAATCATAGGTTTCCAAAAAAAAAAACATTATTAATTGATGAGAATTTGCAACAATAAAATATTATTGAAGTACTTAGAAAGTACTACTTAATAGTTTATAGGATATGGAAATACAAGAGAAAAACAATTAGAAGATTTTTTAGTTCAAATTCTTATCGAACTTCCAAACTGAAGCCATTATCCCAGTAGAGTTTGATGATTTCGACTTGCTAGTGCTTTGAACCTGTAAAGTGTATTATTATCAAAAGACAACCATAACTTTAAAAAAATTAATTTATTTTTCTTATACCTTTAATAAAGGACTTTTTCATGCAACATTAATATATTTTTTTTATAAACGTGAAAGTAACAAAATAATATATGATAAAAAATTGAGATTGTAACTTATGTCAACAATCTCATATTAAATGTTGTTTATATTAAAAAAATATTTAATATATACAGTGGTTTTTATAGTTTCAATTTTGAAACTCCATCTTTAACGTATTATCGTTAAAGTGTAGTAAAATTGATCCTTTTAAATTAGTCAATTTTATTATAAATATAAAATTTTAAAAAAATTAATTAAAGAAAGTCGTATTCTTTGAATATTTTATTTATTTGAAAATTCTCTATTTATTAACATTTAAAATTAAAGGATATCAATTAATTATCTTGTATTTTTCTAAATATTCAACTTTTCATAGTCTTACCTTTTTATTTATCTTTTGGTCCCTTTGCTTTTTTGAATCATCAGGATTATTTTTTAGATAACCCTCTAGCTGCTTATCGTCCATGGTCTCCATTAAATCAACCTATGAAAGAATACAATGAATGATAAGAGAAAATTTTGGAATAAATGATGGACTATTAATAATTAAATATTACATTTTATTAAAATTATGAAATTTAGTTCTTGTGTATGGATTTCTTTAACAAATTATTGCTTTAAATAAAATTATTATTGATCATTAAATACAAAAATAATATATTAAAGATTTTATAAACGAGTATCCCAGAAACACTTTTTAAAGATTTTAAATAAAAAAAATATTTCATAAAAAAGTTAATCATTTCAATTTTTGAAGAATTAAATATAAATATATATATATATATATATATATATATATATATATATATATATATATATATATATATATATATATATATATATATATATATATATATATATATATATATATTAAGTTTTAAAGAGTGTCTCTAAAAAAATCCTTAGCATTTCCTATAAATTAAAATAGTTGTATGAAGATAGAACAATAAATAGTAAAAAATATATAAAAACATTAATTTTTTATTTGTAATAGAAAATTATTTGAAATTTAATTAACTTTTTTATAAATAAAAATATTTTAAAAAAGAAACAGCATTGCAAATAAATTTGTTTTCAAAAGAGTGAAGAATGTTTTTTTCAACTTTCAATTTTTTTTAAAATAATGACAAAACAAATTTAAAAAGAAATTGATCACCAAATATTATGCGTTATGAAGTTATAGATCGGTTTTTAAATTTATTCATTTTGAATTTTAGTTGTTATTCTTACTTTTCTTGTTTTTTTTTTTTCTCTTTTGTATACTAAGTTCAAGCTTTTCTATCTTTTTTATATTTTATTCTCTCTTTCTTTTTTTTATACATCAAATAAAGATTAAATATATAAGAGCTTGAAAAAAATAAAGTAGATAATTCAAACATCTTAAAAATTTGAAAGTAATAGTGAAAAAAAGTAAACATACCCATGTCTCTAGGTCTTTTATATCTTTTTTTAGGACATTTTCCTCTGTTTGAACAAGTTCTTTCTTCTCTTTTCTTGACATTGATACAACTTTTGCTCCAGCTTCTACGTTCTTTTTGACATTTCTCTCTTCAATAGCATCCATTGTTTTATTCATGAACTTTTCAAGTAATTTAATCAATTGATGAATTGAGTTTCAAAGAAATAATAGAAATAAATTAAATAAACTATTGTATGATAATTTAATACTGATTAAATTTATCGATAAAAATATGTAGTTTAAAAATGGTATGGTCATTCAATGTGAGTCTATTTTAATTTCACCATTGAACATGCTCTTAGTACTAATTTACAAATACATGGTAGGTATATATTAGTGACTAAAGACTATTTATTAAATATTTTAATATTTTAATATTAATTAGTATTTATGACAAAATAAAAAAGTCTTTTTAATTTCAAATATAAATACTTTTTTTAATTATGAAATTGCTACGAAATATCCAATATAAAATTGGAAACAATACAGCCACCCCATAAAATAATCAATTTTGTTAATATAATAATAATAATAATAATAATAATTATTATTATACCTTATTAATTATAATAATTCAAAGTATATATATATATATATATATATATATATATATATATATATATATATATATATATATATATATATATATATATATATATATATATATATATATAATCAATTTGATTAAAATAAAGAAGGCCCCTAGTAATATAGAATTAAAAGTATGAATATATTATTAATTATAAATATGATAATAAATATCATTTATGTTTTTTTAATAAAATATTAACTGTAAATCTATATAGAATAATAAATATATAATATAAAATATATATATTTACAATTTAATAATAATAATAATATTTTAAAGGATTTTTTTATAGAAAATACTAATAAATTTAAACTCGCGAAAATTAATTTGATTAAAATAAATAACTCGCAATAAAATAAAATAGATACAAAATAAAAAAATAAAGATAATTGATAAGTAAATATCACATGCCAACAAATGTGATGGATGCAAATGTTTTTTATCTCAATAAAATAAAATAGATACAAAATATAAAGATAATTGATTTGTCAATATCACATGCCAAACAAATGTGATGGATGAAAATATTTTTTGTCGTAATAAAATAAAATAGATACAAAATATAAAGATAATTGATTTGTCAATGATGGATGAAAATGTTTTTTTGTTTCGTTGCACAACAAGAGGTAAATGATATTAAGGGAGTGATATTTTCTAGTACTGTGACAAGAATCTCAGTAAAGTTAAAAAAGATATAACTTACTAGAGTGAGATCATATCTATTATGACATGTGGTAGGGCTAATATATGTCAGACAATTAAAATTGTCTGCATCTAATTTGGTTTATGATGTGGAGAGTTATCTGATCATATTCATTGATAGTTGATGCATTGATAGTTAGGATCACTTGTCAGACTCTTTGGAAAGTTCTCACGTGTTCATTTATCTTTTGTGGTGATGCTCTAGATTTAGTCTTTGTAATTAAGCCTACTTCATTAGGTCTTCGACTTAGAGAAGGGGAGTGGAAAAGCGTATTGAGTGGGTGGCCTCAGGAACATGCACGTTAAATATTGTAGTATATCAGTTCGCGTGGAATACCGTATTATACCAGTGGGACGGTGCTATTGTTAAAACATTTTTCTTTTTGAAATTTTTTGTATAACTTCTTCATTTTACTATCTCTCTAACTTCGTTGCATGAGATTAAGAAATGGTAAAATAGCCACAAACAATGAGGAAAGACTAAGGAGAGGATACATAAGGAGGATGGTGAATCAAAATCCACCAAATAATAATGGAGAACCACCCTCTTCATCTTCAACAGGGGGAACTATGGTTGCAACGTTTGTATCTGAACCTGTACCATCCACGACAAGTACGGCGCCTGTGCATTCGATTGCCCAAAGTGGACCCTTTTTATCTTATATAGGGACGCATGGTCTATCAGTGACCCCCCTCCAGTGGGGAATGACTTATTCAAGCCTTATATGTCTGGATTCTCAATGCCTTTAAATGGTCGCGAACAACCTTATGGCATGGTAAGTTTGCACAATACAACATCAACATTTACAGAACCAGTGGTGAACACGACTTCGTCACTATAAGGATCCGGTTTAGGCATTAATAACATGGTTAGAATGAGTCAACCCTTAAGGATAGGATTTCCTATCCAAATGTTCAATCTTACCAACAATTTTGCGGCAGTAATAAGGCAGCTGATGGACGAAAACAACCATGAAATGGTGCAAATGTTGGCTAAGCAAATGGATACAATATTTAACCCTTTGATCCAAAACACTATCCAAACAGACCAAAAGATGGCAGCACGGATGATGCACATTGCTGATTGGTTTGGTGTCCCACAACCTCCTCGACATCACTAGAGGAAGTGGGTCATAGAAAATCAGGGGATAACCCTTGAAGAAGACCCCACCATTAACCAAGTCCATCAAAACCAAAGAAATGTACCCTGGGAGAACGTTTGGTGTCACTCTCAAACTTCAACAGTTAAAAGATTACTTATTTGAGCGTGAGATTCTAATTATCATCGAAGAAGAAGAATCCTTGGCGCTCAACATCCTCAAACTGCTAGACGAACTTGCTTGACATGAACTTCCTGCTTTGGTTGCCAGATACTTGATTGAATTCGAAGCTTTCTTCACACAGCTGATCAAAGACCTCGCTCTTCGTCGGAATGTTGATTTTCAAATTAAGATGAAGATCAACGAGATGAAACGAGAGTGGGATTTTAGTGAAGTTTGTGAGAAAAAACTCAATGACTTCGAGGTCAAGAAGCAGGAACGTCTCAACAAACAACAAGCCTTTGATCAGTAAATTTCAGATTATCAAGCTCAAATAGCTGAACTTACTAAGAAGATTGTTGAGGTCGAGGCACAAAAAGCCTCTTTAGATACGAGTGAACCTCTTTCGGCTCAAGGTGTCTTCGACCAGGAGATTCTTAAAGGGATTGCACACGGTGAAAAATCCCTTGAAATCAAAGCAAGGATTGGCCAACTGTGGGAGAAGAAAAGCCTCATCACTAGCAGAATTGGTCATGAGAAGACCCTTTTTGAAGATCTTAAGTCTAGGTTTCCTGCTTGATGTATTTCTTTATCGAGCCAATTGTAACGTTGATTGACCATGTTGTATGTCATCTTAGGTTTTATAATTAACGATTAATTTCACTAAACATTTTAATTTGAATCTCTTGGAGCATAAGTTTATATATTTTTAAATATTTCCCATTTACCCTTAAGATTCGTCGATCAATACCCAACTCCTGAATTTCGTAGGCATTGTCAGTAAACGTTTGGATTACTTGAAATGGTCCTTCCCACTTTGGTGACCATTTTCCTAAAGTTCGATCTCTTCGATCCATAGATAAAATCATCTTCCAAACATAATCATTTATTGCAAAGGTTTTCATCTTAATCCTTTTATTGTATACTTTGACCACACGCACCTTTTGTGGTACCAACATGTCTACTACAAACAACCTTTTTTCGTCTAAATCAGTTAGTTCGTCGAACATCAATCTCCAATACTGTTCTGACGGGATGTTGTTTTTTCGTTGCACCCTAACTGATTGTAAATAAATTTGTGCTGGCAACACAACATCGTTCCCAAATGTCAAAAGGAAAGGCGTTGAATTCGTTGCCTCTTTTGGGGATGTTCGACACACCCATAAAATTTGGTCTAAAGTTTTATGCCAATTATTAGGTTTCTTGGCAACATGTTTTTTTTTATTAAACCAATTATCATTTTGTTGGCTGCCTCAACTTGGCCATTTGCTTGGGTGTAGTAAGGTGTGGAAGTAACCAACTTGAACCCTATTTCAGCAGCAAACTCTTGCATCTTTTGACCCACAAAAACTAAGCCTTGATCTGTAGTAATGGTTTTATGAATTCCAAACCTATACATGATGTGTTTTTGAATGCATTCGATCATAACCTCTTGATCCACTTTTATCAAAGGGATAACTTCTATCCATTTTATGAAGTAGTCTATTCCAACTAGGATAAACTTTTGTTGTTTCGACGAGGTTGGTCGAATCTCACTGATGACATCTAATTCCCAACCTCGAAAGCGTCAAGGCTTGATAATTTCATGCAACTCAATGGATGGTACATGTTGGATGCTTACGTGTATCTGACATTCTTGACACCCTTTGGCGAAGTCAATACAGTCTTTTAACACACTTGGCCAATAAACACCTTGTCGAAATAATAACCATTTCATTTTATGGTCAGCTTGGTCTGCCTCACATGTTTCACTGTGTACCTCAAACATTTCCAAGTATGCTTATGTATCTCCAAGACACTTGAGCAACACTCCTTATGGAGTTTTCTTCAACAACTCATTTCCCAGGTTTATATAACTTAACGTTTTATACTTGATTTTCTTGTCAGTGTTTTCGACTGGATTTTCTAGGTACTCTATTCTCCAATCTGACTGTGATAAATTGTCAATGGAAAAACCTTTGTGTCTTGCAAAAATTTCGAAATTTTCAAAAAATTTATTGCTGAAGACATCTACCCCCATAATTTTTGGGATTGCCATTTTGGTTGACGGCGAGACGTTCGATACCATCTTTTCTTTTACCTCAATAAAATCCTTGAGCTTTTCTTTCGATACCTTATACCCAGATGCAATTTGTGCTAAATCGTTGGCTTCTTGATTCTCCATTATAGGCACATGTGTGATGTTGGCAACCTCAAAGCACTCTAATAGGTGTGTCATCATTGTGAAATACGCCAGTAGATTTTCTTTAATGCACTTGTATTCTCGTGTGATTTGTCTGATCACTAGCTATGAATCCCCTTTTATTTCGACCTTCTTGGCTCCTAAATCCCTTAAGATTTTGAGACCAGTTATTAGGGCTTCGTACTCTGCTTCATTATTGGAACACTTTCCGTCGATTTTACATTTGAACTTCGTCAGAATGTCTTATGGGGATAATATTAAGATCCCAACTCCTGTTCCATTTTTATAACCTTCACGGGTTTGTGTCGACCATGTTTAGTGATGGTTCGACTATAACGTGATATACAATAAAGTATGCCATTATCTGGCCTTTCATAGCCCTCAAAGACCTATATGTTAAAGAAAATTATGTTAATGCTAATGTGTTTCCCAATTCGACTATGTAGAATGAGTTTAGACAATATATGTTTAATAACATCAGAATGAGACGAAACATAAACGTCAATTGATTTTATATATTGCTTTAATTTCATACATAAGAAGTGCAAACATATGCATCAATATTTGAAAATGTCCTCGATGTTGAAGCAAGATGAATTACCTCTATTTATGCATCAATATTTAAGAATATCCTCGATGTTGAAGCATGTAATTTCATATTGTTTTTAGGCTATTTAATCATTATGTTGAATCTCATTTTATTATCCATCTTTATTTTACAATAGAATTAAATAATAAAAGTTAGGGTTAAATACAATTGGTTAGGGTCTGAACAATTTTTAAATTTATAAAAGGATAACGTTAACTTGCATCAAGTTAAAAAATTCACAAATAAAAAATTTGTATTAAAAAAAATAATAATAAATTTTTAATAAAATCAATACATAATTTTCAATAAAATATTTCTAAATTTAAGTCTTTAGGACACGTTGTAGTCTTTATCCTTTATAAAAACATCAAGTTTCCTGTTCAATCAGTCAACTTATAAATCAAAAGACAAAGAAACGTTTGAATTTGCAACTTATAAATCAAAGGACATTAAATTTGATGAGTTGGCATTAAATTCATTTTTATAAAGTTATCTACAACAGGATATTATAAGAAGAAAAAAAAGTTGTTTTAATCATCCCGTTATAGATCTCTGAGTCTATTAAGCTCTGGCAAAATCACAGTAGCAAGAGCTGGTCTATCCTTTTTTCTCATCTCGCAGCACTTCAATGCCATTTTAGCAAATGATAAAGTTTCTTCGACCGGCCAATCGGTCACATTCGAGTCTAACACCGCTGCAAGATTATCATTCTCAATGGCCTCTTCAACCAGACGAGCCACGCCAATAGGCGGCTTTCCAGTAATGATCTGTAAGAACATCACTCCTAATGAGTATATGTCTGACTTTACGCCTAATAGTCCTGTTTGTTGATACTCCGGATCGATATAGCAAAATGTTCCGGCTGCAGCTGTCTTATGATATTGAGTGGTTTTGTTGGCGATAGAAGGAGGAACTAGTCTCGCCAAACCAACATCGGTGATCTTGCTCACGTAGTTTCTGTCTAAGAGAATGTTTGCTGGCTTGAGGTCGCGATGCACGACCGGTTCTGGTTTTGTTTGGTGAAGGAAAAGAAGGCCTGTTGCAATCTCTGATGCTATTTTGAATCTAGTCCTCCATGGAATTGGCGGCGTGTTGTCTTTCTGATAAAGGCGATCTTCTAAGCTTCCGTTCTCTAGATACTCGTACACGAGGCACCCGAATTCCGGACAGGCGCCTAGAAGTACTACAATGTTGGGATGTCTTATGGAGCCTAAAACAAGGACCTGCATTGGAGTCGTTCATGTCACAAAAGTTCGAAGAAAATTTTTATAGAGACTAAAAGCGAACACTGGTATACTTATATCGACAAAAGAAAAACATATTTAAGCGAGTATTCTTCTGCATTACCTCTTGATGAAATTGCTTCTCCCCTTGAGTTATGTCTGGTCTTAAGGCCTTAACTGCAACATCAGTGTTATCAAGTACTCCTTTGAAAACAGGTCCATATCCACCTTCACCAATTTTGGCATCAAGATCAAAGTAATTTGTTCCAATTTCAATTTCTTCAATATTGTATGTTTTAAACATATAGTTGTTGTCTACATTCTCATTTGATGTTCCTATCCTCTCTTCAGTTTCTTCTACTCCTTTCGGTTTTATCTTCTGAGTCTCCACTTTTGCACTTGTTTTCTGTTTCTCTGTCTCTGCTAAATCCAATGCAGCTTCTTCAATAAGCCTAGCTTTTACTCTGATCAATTCTTGCATTTCCTGAATCACAAACACCAGTTATCATTTTTTTAATCCTCATTCTCAGTGTACTATTTGAGATTGAATTCGAAACATGTCAGTAATTAATTACCTTCTGTTTCGAAGAACCGACTGCTCTACCAACCGACGCCGACCTACCCTTCTTTGTTAACTTTTGCTCTTGTTTGAACCTATTTATCTCTCTCGCCATGCCATTCTGAAATAACTCAATCAAAGGAGAAAATTAAAGTCTCTCATACATTCTTAAAATTTTCAAACTATTGTCATTGATGATTGAAATAAGAGTGACTTACATCTTGGTTTTCATCTAACACTGATATTCTTGATGGATAAGTATCTCTTTGAGACATACATCTTGATCCTAGTCTTGCGTCCATGTTTTGACTAAAGGTTCCACCGTCGTTACTTAAGCGCCGCCCGAGTCTAGGCTCGAATGATGTTCTGAACAATCGAGC
This sequence comes from Lathyrus oleraceus, assembly GCF_024323335.1. Taxonomy (NCBI): domain Eukaryota; kingdom Viridiplantae; phylum Streptophyta; class Magnoliopsida; order Fabales; family Fabaceae; genus Lathyrus; species Lathyrus oleraceus. The sequence continues at coordinate 628,593,638 of NC_066583.1, read as the reverse complement.
ATGACAGAATCACTAAATTAAGGACTAAACATCGACGAATTAATCTTAAAAGAACTAAATTTTGTAATTTATACCTATGTAAATCTTTGGACAAATAACTTGGCTTAGGACTAGAAATAGTCATGGTTTGAATAGGAACTATTGCTTGAACATTCTGCACTTTTCCTTTTGATATAATATGAACTGTGCATGACACTGGCAGAGATTTTATTAAGCTTGTTGGCACATCTACATCTTTAAATTTCCTGCATTAATCCAACATTAATTAACTATCAAACACGAACACAAACATCAGACACACAGAAACGCGTCTTTTTTCCGAAGTGTCTGTGTTATATAGATGATTAGTAGAGGATTAAAGAAAAACCTTATAAGAGCATTATTCCAGCGAGGAGCACCGAGAACAACGTCGACGATTGAGTGATCAATGATGTAATCATAAAGTGCGCTCGAAACATCAGAGTCTTGCAGAACCAACTCCTTTGCTACAATCTGAAATTAATGCTCAACTTAATTATCTTATAATCAAAAAATTGTCTTTAATCTATAATTATTGGTGATAATACTTACCCCTTTTCGAGCACAAAAACCACGAAAAGGAAGAAAAAGCTGATGCAATTCTTCTTCCGTCGGAGGACGGCCTTCTTTGGTTTCAGAATCAAATTCATCTGCGTAAACACAAAATCAAAACAAATAACAAATTACAAAACAATGCAATATAGAGTATTATTATATATACTAAATTATAAACACAATATTGATTATAAAAAGAGGTAATTAATTACTTCGATTCAAGGATTTGGTTTTAACGTGAATGAGTGTGCATGAAGAGTTCTTCTCCAAGAGATGATCAACAGCCCACTTTACAGCGTGTTTGCTGTTCTTGTCAGTATCAATGGCGACCAAGGTGGAGGAGGAAACTTCTTCTTCGTTTGAAGATGATGACATTGTTAATTAACGTGATTAGTTTTACGATAATTGTTAATGTATGTTTAAAGGAAAATAACTAACACTGTTTTATGAGGCTTTGGGAGCATTGACAAATATTTGTTACTATTTATGGTGGGAATGTTGAATCAAAATTTGATTATACCAGAAAGGATTTAACAATTATTTGTTGTTAATACAGTTTAGTTGAACATTCTATGATACGTTAATGCATGAGTTGGATTTAAATGTAGAACTAATTTTTTTTAATTAACCTGTTTAAACTTCAGTCAAATACAGATGTATCCATTGTTACAAATTAAGATAATTGCAATTAACAAATTAAAAAAAAAATACTACGTTATTATTCGTAAATTAAGATAATTTACAGATACGAAATATAATTGATTTATAATTTTTTTTTTTGGTAAGGCCTAAGTTGTCTTTTGAAAATTTGTTAGTAAATTACCAATAATAGATTAAAATTGACTATTTATTATATCAAATATAAAATTTTAGAAAATAAAGTAATTGTATATGTGGCTGATTTTATATGGTTGTAGGTAATTTATTTACAATTTTGAAAAAAAAAGATAAATTTTACTTAATTTTTTTTCTATAGAAAATTAGATGGCCTAAAATTAGATGGCCTAATTTTATCTATACTGTGAATGTTTCAACTTAAAAACTTAAATTCAATTTTAAAATAATTTGATTATTTACTAAATTTTCAAAATGTTTAGTGTCTTCATTTTTTCAGCAACTACAAAAATTAAATATTAAAATAATTAAATTAATTACTAAATTTTAAATATTAAGAATGTTATTAAATTAAATTGTTCGTTTTCTTCAATATCTATTATCTATCTATAACAATTCAATTGTATGAATTCCTTAAATTATCTTTTTATTATAAATTATTTACATAATAAAAAGGTATTTTAATAATAAATTAATTTTTTTTTTATTCTCATCTTCTATTTCAGCATGACAAGTGGCATTCATTCATCAACTTTCACCAATTAAATCACAATTAATTACATATATCAATTATATCTCTTCACTCTCTTATATTTCTTTTTATCAGACCTTTTCATTGTCATTTTAATTTTTTCTCTCTATTTATTTATTATCATTAAAAATATTAAAAATTTATTTTTTAATTCTAATAAAATTAAAATTTTATTCATCCCACGGATTACTATCAACAAAAATATGTATTTTATTTTAATAAATCATTGTCTTAATTTGAAAGATAAAATCCTAATTATTAATTTTTTTTCTTTCTCTATTTCACTATTCTTTTTTTTTTCTTCTTTTCATATAATTATTTAATATGATTACATTTAAATTTATATGACTATTGTTCATTTTACAATTAAGTAAATCATTTTAAACTTTTCATTTGTATCTAAATATATTTTATCGGTTGATAATCCTCATCAGGGAACTCAAATTTCATCGGTTGATAATCCTCAATGGGTTGCTGGGCGAGGTAATCAGACAATACACTCCCTTTTATCGCCTTCTGAGAAGTGTACTGGATATCGTATTCAGTCAAAATCATTTGCCATCTCGCAACTCGTCCGGTCAATGCTGGCTTCTCAAATATATACTTGATCGGATCCATCTTGGAAATCAACAAAGTGGTATGAACCAGCATATACTGTCTCAGTTGGCGAGCAACCCATACCAAAGCACAACAAGTTTTCTCGAGCAGTGAATATCTTGTTTCACAGTCGGTAAACTTTTTGCTAAGGTAGTAAATTGCATGCTCTTTTCGACCAGACTCGTCATACTGCCCCAGTACACACGCCATAGACCCCTCGAGGACCGTCAAGTACAGAATTAACGGTCTCCCCTCCACATGAGGCATCAGAATCGGAGGCTCCTGCAAATATTCTTTTATCTTTTCAAATGCCGCTTGGCAATCATCATTCCACCTGACCGTTTGATCTTTTCTCAACAACTTGAATATGGGTTCACACGTGGCTGTTAGATGAGATATGAACCGTGAAATGTAGTTCAATCTACCTAAGAAACCACGAACCTCCTTTTCTGTTCTCGGTTCAGGCATTTCTTGTATCGCTTTTGCTTTAGCAGGATCAACCTCGATTCCTCTTTCACTCACAATAAACCCCAGCAACTTACCGGACCGCACTCCGAAAGTGCACTTATTCGGATTCAACCTCAATTTGAATTGTCTCAACCGGTCAAACAACTTGGCCAAGTCTACCAAATGCCCCTCTTCTGTTTGGGACTTTGCTATCATGTCATCAACATAGCATTCGATTTCATGATGAATCATATCATGAAACAAAGTCACCATAGCCCTTTGATACGTGGCACCGGCGTTCTTGAGACCGAATGGCATCACCTTATAGCAAAAAGTGCCCTACGGTGTGATGAACGTTGTTTTCTCCATATCATCTGGCGACATTTTAATTTGATTATAGCCAGAAAAGCCATCCATGAAGGAAAACACCGAGAATTGAGCTGTATTATCTACCAACACATCGATGTGAGGTAATGGGAAATCATCCTTCGGGCTAGCTCTGTTCAAATCCCGGTAGTCCACACACATTCTCACCTTTCCATCCTTTTTCGGCACCGGCACAATGTTCACGACCCAAGGCGGATAATTTGTGACAGCTAAGAAACCACCATCCAACTGCTTTTGCACTTCCTCTTTGATTTTCATGGCCATCTCAGGTCGAGTTCTGCGCAACTTCTACTTCACTGGAGGACAGTCTTCTCTCAATGGCAACCTGTGCACAACAATATCGGTATCCAACCCTGGCATATCTTGATAAGACCAGATGAAGATATCAACATACTCTTTCAACAGCGCCACCATTCTGCTCTTGACATTTACCTCCAAAGCGGCCCCAACCTTTACTTCCTTTCTGACCTCCTCGGTACCCAGATTGACAACCTCCACTTGTTCTTCGTGCGGTTGAATCACCTTCTCCTCTTGTTTCAACAACCTGGCTAATTCCTCTGGCAGTTCACAATCTTCTTCGCCTTCTTCTTCGGCATGATAGATCGGATTGTCGAAGTCATATGAGGGTGTAACAGGATTGTTATCAATGAGATCCGGAGAATGATCGCATCGGCATGAATGTTGATTCATGCATTTCTATTAGAACCGGAATGAGACAAATCAAAAGGAAAAATAAAAATAAACATTGCCATTTTTATTTTGTTTTTTTTAAACTGCAAAAATAAATGAAAAACAGGGAACACCGCTTTTAATGCGAAAAACGTCCGTTTATTAATGATGCAAACAATGCAAAATGAAACACATGAGGTGGCCCTTACAATGAACCATTACGTTTCGGGCAAAACGTATGGCTTTCATGCAAACAGAATTAAAAACAGAAATATTACTCTTCACGCAGAGTGACAGTGATGATCTTTTCGGCCTTCCAGTTCTGGATTTCCATCCCTGGTACGCACGGTTTTATCTACTGATCAAGCTCGCAGTCACTGTCAGTCTCTTCACCCACCGCACAAATATGACCTGCATCCTCAGAAATTGCATTCACCCCAATCTGACCATGCGTCGGCATGGGATTAGCATTAACATTCAACGATGGTGCAAAATTGATGGCCTTAGAGTCTACCAGATCTTGAACGACATGCTTAAAAGCCTTACAACCCTCAACATTGTGCCTGGGAGCACCGGAATGGAACTCGCACTTGACGTTCTCATCATAACCTGCAGGCTTCTGATCTGGTCTCAACGGAGCCAACGTCCTCAACTGTACTAATCCCAGATCCTTCAACCTTTTCAACAAAAGGGCATATGTCACGGGTGGCCTATCAAACTGGCGATCTGACATCCTTCTCCTAACTTGGTACCCAACCCTTTGTGTTCTCTGTTGAAGGGGTTGTTGTTGCCGTGGTACAGATTGATTACCAGCAGGAATCGTTACCGCAGCAGTATGCTGGTAGTAATGATCCCTACCGTGTCCCCTTTGGGCATACACAGCACTCGATTCACCCTCCTTCTTGCGCTGACCATTACCAAAGGGCTTCTTTACTCCAGACGACGGAGCATTCTCCTGTATTTTCCCCATTCTCAGCCAGCTTTCAATCCTCCCTACCTTCTCGGCAATTGCTTTCTGCTCCAAGGCGAAACTTTGCATGGCGTTGATCAGCTCACTCATCTTCTCTTTCAGCTCGAGAATATCAGCGTTGGATGGATCCATCAGTCTAGATTTGTTGCATCTGGTAAAGTATCTGTGCGGACGAGCTACGTGCAGAGGAATGATTCGGCGTGCGCGAGCAATGATTCCTGAATCAATTAAACACGTTAGAAACCGACACCTGCAAAATAGAAGACAGGTTATTATGACTTACGCATGAATGCAATGTCTATCCATATGAGGAACATTCTGTTTTTCGATTCTGGTTTCATCGAGATGGATAATAATCCGACAGCAATATTCTGACATCAATCATTTTTTTAAATCGGTCCTTATTCCCAAAACCAGGATGTCTCTCAACCAGAATCTCAATCGAGAATGTGCCCTACATATGGATAAACATGAGGTAGATGCAGATGAATACGAAATGGGAATGATGCAGATGCATGAATGCAATGCATAGTGCCACCCTCCAAGTCATCTGAACATCAACTGTTCTGGATTCCGGTCTCAGAACTGATCACAACCATCTGAGGGACTAAGTAACCATAAATCCGACTCGGGAGTTCCGAAATAAACGGAACCAGAGGATGTATCACCATCATCACAAGAAAGTCACTAACCAAATAGCAACCAGATCATCTGACCGAGTATCTCCAAATCCAACCCAGGGAATCCGAAATAAACGGACCCCCACTGATAAATACCACAGACAGAACTCCGGTGCGTCAGAAATAAATATCCATAAATCCGACTTATAAAATCACCATCACAGAATCACCAACTGAACCTGTATCTGCAAGAATCAAACCCCTCCCCTCACGGGTAAATTCTAATAAGGTCATCCTAAGGCGGATAATCGGTCTCGACAATCGGATAAGATACTCAACAGGTTTGCCCTTTTGGGTGTGCCGTTGCAGCTCTCATAAGATCGTCTAAACCAAAGATCCGGGAAAGAATGGTCACCGAAGTCAACAGCTCAAAAGAGGTAACCCAACCAAAGTGGACTACTCCACCCGGAAGAGCTCTCTCAGAAGAACCTCGTCCGGCTGTGGTATGTCATGTCGCAACAACATGCTAATACTAACATGTGAAGAAACATGAGACCACGCTAATCCTAGGTGTATACTCGGGCCTGGGTTTTAGCCCCACTCAGAACACCCACCCCAAAATCAGAGGAACCACACCTGTCCAGAATCCAGCACAGTGATAATATGATGCATGCAAACATATATGCAAATATATACAATCACAGTATAATAATCATAAATGCCATAAATAAGCAGTAAAAGCAACCCAAACTACCCTAGAGAGCGCTAGGATTGACTCGCTTAGGGAAGATGGACCAGCAAAAGGTCAACTTCAGTGTCCCCAGCAGATCCGCCAGCTGTCGCAACGCGAAAAACAACCGGCGGGAAAAATACAGAGCCGCCACCGACGCTATTTATCCTATGACGGAAAGGGAGCGCTGGACTAACCTAAGAAAGGGAAAGGAATGGTCTTACGACCAGAGATTGCAAGGTACGGGAGTCGGTTACGCAAGGGGAAGGTATTAGCACCCCTCACGTCCGCCGTACTCGACGGGATCCACGCTCAAAAGAATAGGATAAGGTTGCTAATAAACTGCTCAAAAACTGCACAAACTGGAATAACAAAACAAGTGAGGGAAAACGGAGGAAGTGGACTCGGCAGGATATCGCATCCTGGGCCTACGTAGTTTGTCAGAAACAAACATCAGAGTCAACGTAGTTCGGGGAAATGGGGAACATGCTCGCTAGGACATCGCATCCTATGCCTACGTATCTTCTCTATCCAGAGAAAGAATCAGAGCACTTGTAGCTCGGCTAACGCACGCCGAAACAAGACAACAAAAGAGACGCTGAAACGTCAAAAGAAACATTCAAAAAGGAAATAGATTGCCAATAAATGGACTTACACCCGACTCCTAACAATAAAAAGAGACGCTGAGACGTCGAAAGAAACACCCAAAAGGAAACAGAATGCCAACGCATGGACTTACATCCGACACCTAACAATAACAAACGCTAACCAGCGAAAACCAAAGAAAAAGGTTCTCCGTGCGAACCACAACAAAGCAATCAATACCCCAAAGATGATAACAATCATCACAAACGAACCCCAAAAGAGAATAATCATTCTCACAAATGAACCCCAAAAGAGAATAACCATTCTCGCAAATGAACCCCAAACAGATAACTGTTAACCCAAGTGAACCCCAAGATGATAACAGAAGAAATCCCCAAGGTATAAACATACCACACACACATACACTGAACAAACGGGTATTCACCCTGAAGAAAACAAATGCCAGAAACACAAGTTGAGAATAAGGGTGAACACACACCAAACAAAGAAGAAAGGTGAACACATAAAAAAAAGAAAAAAAAATGCCCGGAGAGATCTCGCTCGATCTCCTGCCTACGTATCTCATCTGGTATGAGAATCAGGGCGACGTAGTTCCCCTTAACAGGGGAGAAACACTTTCCTAACCAGAGACCAGGGGAAGCAACCAACTAAAGGGAGACTAGACTCGAGCCTAATAGTTGTCATGTAATCACTATCCCTAAGTCAAAGTCTCTAACCTAACTCATCCGAGAAGGGAGAAAAACACATCATAAGTTCACATGTATGCAATCATCACACTCTATATACAAACAAGAGGCTTAGACAAATAGGTGGGCTTTAGTCAAGAGGGGTCATATCAACCTCGACAAACAAGCCAGAATGCAAAGGTAAACATGAGCTCTTAACCACTGACATTGAACGTCAGGGTGAGCAGATCAAAATGGTACTGAGGATGAGACCTCATGCTCTTAACCCTGGCCTGGGTGAGCTCAAATCAAAGAAAGCATGGGGATCCAGAAAGAGGGACCCTATTCCACTTGACTGACTCTATACAAAGATCTTGGGTACTTGTTCAAGAGCATCAGCACGTAGTGCGAGCATAATGAACGACACACAGAATAACAGGGGATGGATTGCTAATCCCTTTTATCTGTCAATTGCCTCTTCACTTAGGAGTACTTATCAAGTAACATGCCTCACTTGGAGGTCTTTGGCACAAATGTAAACAAACACACAAAGAGCCTCATAAGGAGAACTTCAGCCAAGTGCCTGCCAAAAAGGCGACAGGACTTCCAGACTACATGGAGAAGGAGGCTAAACTACCTCAGTGGTGTACCAACCACACTCCAAAGCTTAAGCAAAAGCTAGCTAGCGACTAATGTACCTGCACAAAAGCCAAATAGTTAATATTGTATTCAGAAAAACCAACAGACAATAGTGGAACTTTCCAATATCTACACAATGCAAATCACAAGTGCAAGCACTCAAATGAGTTCATCACATCAATGGACCTACAACACAACAAGATTTAGTAATCAAAAGCATCTTGCATCTCAAATAATGAGACCACACCAACCATCAAAGCTAAATGCTCGAACCTGAAACACAAAGTACAATTAGTATGTGTACAAATCACTAGTGTAAAAGCAAAGCTCAAAACCACATCAAATGATCAAAACAGAAGTCAATATTTCACACAATGCAAGTTCAAACAATCAATTCAAATTCCTCAAAAGGACCAACATCAATTCACAAGGTAAGTAGCTCAAATGAATCATGCTAAGCAAAGGCAAACAAGGATGCACAAAATGGACAATCAAATTAGAAAATCCAAAACAAAACAGAAAAACATCCAATGGCTATGAAATTTTATATGTGAACTCATCATGTTATGAATAAACATCATGCCAAAAATTAAATCTAGAAGAGTTCAATTGATAGGTGAAATAAAATGCACAAATGCAACATCCAAAGTGTGACACAAATTGTCACAACATACATCATGTGTCAAAAATAGTGATAGCATATGATAAAAAATTCAAACCAGGGATGAAACATTCATATAATGAGTGAAGATCAAGCATGCAAAAATTCAAGTCAATTGGAGCATCACATGGCATTTCACAAAGCATTGATCACAACATATCAATTTGGCACAAGGTTCAATCAAAAATCAACAAATAAAAATCCAGAAACAAACAAATCATGGAAATAATATAAAAAAATACTAGACATGAAGATAAACACATGGAAAAAAATTGGAATGAAATTGGACATTTCTACCATATTTTATGATTTTTTGAAGTTGAACAAATAAAATGGATTAATCATGAAATGAGAGGGAAAAACAATAATTCAAATGAAAATCAGAATATGCATGAGCCAGGTTCGAACACACGCGTCCAAGGATCAAGCGAATATTCAATTGGAATTTCAGAAAATGCATGGCGAAGGAATCGAACCCACGCATGGCAAGGTAACAAGAGCGCTTCAAAAATAAAATTCACAAAAGCACACGGCCAAGGATCGAACTCAGGATATGAAGGATCAATGGAATATCAAAAATAAATCCACAAAGCTCACAAGCGTGGAATCGAACGCATGTCATGAAGGTCCATGGAGCGCTCAAAATGCAGCACTTCATGTAATGAAGTGGCAGCCATATAAGCGTGGTCAATGCACATGCAGGCCAGTCAAAAGAAGCCTGGCCAATGGATCTGCTACGCAGGCGCACGCGATGAGGACAACTAGGCAAAGCCCTAGGACAGTTGCAGACGGCGGAGGACGGTGGTAACAACCGTCTTCTCCGGCCGTCCAGGCGGAGAAGCTTCAAAATTTTTTCCAGAATTCGATAAAATATATACCATTGGAACCGTAATTGCATGTAGATTACGAAAATCATAATCAAATCATCTAAAACTTCCTAGATCTCACGGATCGAAGCAAAACATAATTGACATCAAAAATTCCAGTTCATATATCAAGCTCATTTCTCATCCATTTTCAAAACAAATCATATCAGCATGCTCAGTGTAACAAGATCTATACATTCATGGCAAGAAATTGGCAAAAAGAGATGATGAAATTTCAACCTACTTGAGATGGCAGTAGCTGGAATCGCGCGTTCAGGTGCTCAAACTCTCCAGATATGCTCCAATAATCCTCCTATGAAACTTTGTGCAAGAAATAGTGGTTGAAGGCACATGGATCTAGCTCAATTCTCAAGCTCCATCAACATGTTCATGCTTTTGATCTGCTCAAATCTGGACCAAATTCTTCAAACCAAACGTGGATTCTTGCTCAATGATACTCCATAATCATGATTATGCAAAGAAATTGATGAATTGTGTGAAGAAAATTGAAGTTTGAAGTGAGAGAAAAAATGGAGGGAAGCTTGAATTTCAGATCTGAAATGTGTTGTTATGGCAAATGCAGTTATGATTAGGCTTATATACTCCTTGTTAATGATGCTGCTAATCACACTTTCCATTGGCTAATCAAGATTAAGGAGATGTGAGGTGTTTTGCAAAAAATGGCAAGTGTGCTTAGCATGACCAATCCACATGTGAACAGTACCATGCAAGCTGGGATTTCACTTAAAAACATCCAATAATCATCATGGAAGTGGTTTTTTGCTTGCATGATCATCCAAATTTGAATTATCAAAATTCCCTCCAAAATGCACATGTATGAACCAATGGTCATGTGAGCTTCTTTCATGCAATGCAAGGCTTGATTTGAAAAATATTGGTCATAAGGAGCATGTTGCAAAAAGAGTGGACCAATTTGGAGTTTTGGATCAAAAGTTATGTCATGTTGAACTTCCATGCACACTTTGTGATCATTTTGCCATAACTTCTTAACCATTCATCATATGATCATGATCTAGGACTTTTTGAAAATGGGAGACAAATATATTCAACTTTCATGTTCACCAAAAATCCATTTGAAGCCTATTTGATGTTGTAAAGTCAAGTTGAATGTGGACTGAAAACTTTCCATTTTTGGAAACTTGAAATTACAGGTCACTTTCCATTTTTGGAAACTTTTGCCATGACTTCAAAATCTTCAAGATAGATGTTTAGAATGACAAATGGACCTCTCTTGAACATGATTGAGGTGTTTAAATTCATCTCGCCAACTCAAAGCCCTCAGATCCTGTACAGTTGACTTTTTGGTCCTCAGATGACCTTGAAATGCCCTGATCAGCTTGAGCCTCTACCACTTGGGGAAATTGCTCCAAGATGAAACCCTAGCTCATGTAAGCTCAATATAATGATCATGTGATCCTCATCATCAGCAAATACCTTATTTCTTTGAGAAGCCTTGGTTGAAAGAATGTCACTGATTAGGGTTGACCAGAGGTCAAAACCTTAATCCAAAGAAACTTGAGAATGAACAATGAAGCCCTTAAAGATGACATAACCATGATGATGGTAATATATCCTTGAAAACAAGATAATGCTCAAGACCTTTGAAGAACCAGGAAACCCTAATTGAAGCCCATGCCCTCAGATGGTTGATCATCAATTCATAAAGACCCTCAGGCTTGAATCATGTAACTTCTTCATCTTTTGAAAAGACTTTGGAGGATGATCTTCTTATTTTCATATGATATGCAAAAATGCAAATGCCTAATGCCCTAAAATATGAAATGCAATATGTCAAACTAGTCCCAAGAAGAAGAGGGCAAATTTTGAGGTGTTACACGTATCAAATAATTTTATTCATGCAGAAGCACATGTATCTTACTAGTTTTCTCCAATAAATATTTTGTAGCCCTTGAGACTGTTTTTAGGATTACTGACGGACTCTACAAACCAACACGAGTTTTTTCAGCATGTTTTTGTCTTCACTCACACATTTTTCGAGAAACTTCTTAGATGATCACCCACTCAAATAATACTCAAAGTCAAACACGCTTAATTATGGAGATCTTATTTGCTAAGATGCATCTTTTTTTTCGGTAGACTAACAAATAAGAACTTCATTGTTAAGCATGCTGGCTTGACTTGGAGTAGTATTTAGATGGGTGACCTTCTAAAAAATTTCTCAGAAAGCGTGTAAGTGAGGATAAAAACATGTTGAAAAGACACGCATTAATTTATGTGGTTAGTCGGTAATCCTTAAAGCAGTCTGAAGCGTTACAAAGTTTATAGGTTTGACTCATTTAATTGTTAAATCTATGAGTGGCAAACGGGTATGCTCGTACCGTAAAAGCCCGCAAAAAAACAGGGTGAGGTAGAGCGGGCATATTTAAGGGTGTGAGCCAAAAACCTTAGCTCGCCCTGCAAAAAAGTGAAGGCGGAGCGGGCCGGTCCGCGGGCATTTCAAATTTTAAACCTAAAAATGCAAAAATTTATGTTAATACTCATATCTGCAAAAGCCCGCATATAAAAATGGGGCGGAACGAGGTAAACATGTTAGAGGGTGCAGGCCTAAAACCTTAGTCCGCCCCGAACAAAAGTGTGGGCAAAACAGGCATGCCCAACGGGCCATACTCGTTTTTCCATCCCTAGCTAACTCACATCCCTTTAATTCTAATATTGAGATATAATATAATCCAAGTTGTATGTGGCTCAAACCCAAAGATAATTAGGGTTTAGGATTGTTATATTTGTTACTTAGTAGTCAAGTCATGTAGTTGTATATAAATAAATACTTTATAATTCAGTTTTGTATCACAATCATCATTCAATAATACAATCTTTATTTCCTTATTCTCTCTCTCTCTTTCTCTCCTCACTAAAATTTCCTCACGCACTAACAAATTGGTATATATAGCTCTTCTTATATTCTAGATCGTGTTTTCAAGAATCACACATCAGTGATCGTGTTTTCGGGATCGTGGGTTGTTAATCAATCGTTGCAAAGATGAATGGTACTAATGGCATTCTGAATTCTCTTCCAATTCTTGATGGCAAGAATTGGATCCGATTGAGAAAATAGATGCAATATTTATTTGGCTTTCATGAAACCCTTGAAGACAAGAATAAGACATTCAAGACCATGATTAGTTCGACTGAAGTACAATGTCTAAAAACTGTTGTCGACCATAAGAATAGTTGGTTGTGGTATTTGAGGTTTGGACACCTGAACTTTCAATCACTCAATCAACCTATTACTCAAGATATTGTAACGGGCACACCAAGTCTAGAGATGCCCGACAAACTCTGTGAAGGTTGTCTAGTCGAAAAGCAATCCAGAAAGTCTTTCGTTTCAGCTATGCTAAAGAGATCCTCATGCATACTCGAATTGTACATTCAGATGTATGTGGCCCTTTTGAAGAGCATACCATTGGTGGAAACAGTTTTTTTTGTCGATGAGTTTATGAGAAAGTTGTGGATCTATGTGATCAAGCGAAATGATGAAGTATTCAAAATCTTAAAGACATTCAAGATGCTTGTCAAAAACTAGAGTGAGAAGACATCAAAGTGATGCGAACATATGGAGGTGGAGAATACATATCCAAGATGTTTGAAGTGTTTTGTGCAGCAAATGGTATTGATCATGAGGTAGTTACTCCTTACACGCCTCAACATAATGGAATAGCATAAATAAGGTACATGACCATATTGAATATGGCGAGATATATGTTGAAGCAGAAGAATTTGCCAAAATCCTTATGGGTGAAGTTGTTTCCACTGTTGTTTATATTCCGAACAGGTGCCCTACTAAGAAGTTGAAGAACAAGGTTCCTGAAGAAGTTTGGAGTGGCAAATGACCATTAGTGAGTCATATGAAGGTGTTTGACTATATGTGTTACAAGCATGCTCTTGATGCTACAATAAGGAAGCTTGCTGACAAGAGTGAACCTATCATTCTAGTAGGATATCATAAAATTGGTGCATACAGGTTGTTCAATCCAACTATTCAGAAGATTGTGATGAGTCGAGATATTGTGATTGATGAAAACTCTTCATGGAATTGGAATTCTAGTGATGCATTTGGCAAGCCATTGATGAGATATGATTTTGATGAAGCAAGTGATGATGTCGAAGACAAATATATTTCAGCCGAAATCAAAGTAATTGCTGACATGCCCGACACAATCAAAGTCGAAGATGGTATAACTAGTACTACTCAAAGACCTCAAATAACTAGATCTCGCCCAACAATACTTCAAGATTATGAAGTGAGTGGTGATGATGAAGTCACGCCAGATGGAGAATTAGTTCATTTTGCCTTACTTGCAGCTGTTAAACCAATCAACTATAGCGAAGCCTTAAATGATAAACAGTGGAAGTCAGTTATGGTCGAAGAGTTATAAGCAATCGAAAGAAATAACATATGGGAGTTTGTTGAATTGCCAATAAATACAAAAGCTATCGAAGTGAAGTGGGTATTCAAGTTAAAGAACAATGTTAATGGGTCGATAGCCAAACATAAAGCGACATTGGTAGTTCGAGGCTTTATCCAGAGAGAAGGAGTTGACTACTTTGAAGTATACGCACTAGTAGCAAGATCGGAGACTATTCGATTAGTCGTCACCTTGGCATGCAATCATATGTGAAATGAACAATTTTAAGTGCTCCTCTAGATGAAGAGGTATATGTCACACAACCTCCTAGGTTTGTGATTCATGAGGAAACAAGGAAAGTATACAAGTTGCACAAAGAGCTTTATACTCTCAAGCAGACACCTAGGGCATGTACCAAGAAGATTGAATCATACTTAGTCGAATTTGGATTCATCAAATGAAAATCTGAGTATGGTGTCTATGTTCAGGTTGTGGCATAAAATATAACAATCATATACTTATATGTCGATGACTTGTTTGTAACTAGAAATAGCTTGGAGAACCTGTCAAAGTTCAAAGAGTTGATGAAGAAAGAGTTTGAAATGTCGGATATGGGAAAGTTGTTGTACTTCCTAGGCATAGAATTTCAAATATCGAAGTAAGGTATGGTGTTACATCAAAGAAAGTATGTCAAAGAGATACTCGAGATATTTCGGATGGATGATTCGACTCCTTCATTTTCACATGTCAAACCAAATTTGAAGTTAGAGAAGACTGGAGAGGAAGACAAAGTCTATGCAACTTTGTTCAAACAAATTGTAGAATCTATGAGATATGTGTGCAACACTCGACCTGATATAGGTTTCTCAAGTCGGATTTGTGAGCAGATACATGAGTGAACCAAGGGTGTCACGCATTAAGGCTGCAAGAGTAATCCTAAGTTACTTAAAAGGATAGATAAACTATGGAATTCTATTTCGGCGGGACTCTGAAAGAAAATAAGCTATGGTTACTTGATATTCAAATGTTGATTGGTGTGGAGATAAGGAAGACCGAAGAAGCACACCTGGTTATTTCTTTCAAGTATTTGGCGCCCCAATCTCATGGAGCTCGAGAAAGTAACTTGTGATGGCATTATCATCGTGAGGCTGAATATATAACAGGATCATATGCCTTTTGTCAAGCAATTTAGATCAGATATGTGCTTATAGAAATGGTAGTCGGAGTAAAGAAACCCATGGTGTTGCAAATCACAACAAGTTAACCATAAATCTTGCGAAGAATCCAGTTTTGCATGGAAGGAGTAAGCACATCAAAGCTAGGTTTCCTTTCTTAAGGGAGAAGGTAAATCTAGGTGAACTTGAAGTAAGGAATTTCTCAAGTGAAGCATAGTTGGCTGATGCTTTCACCAAAGGATTGAAGATCGACGAATTTTTGAATTTGAGAAAGAAATTAGGAATAGTTCATATCAACTATAATTAGCATTTGTTCGATAACTTGGATTATATGGGGGTATGTTGAGATATAATATAATCCAAGTTGTGTATAGCCCAAGACCAAAGATAATTATGGTTTAGGGTTGTTATATTTGTTTCTTAGTAGTCAAGTCATGTAGTTGTATATAAATATATACTTTGTAATTTAGTTTTGTATCATAAACATCACTCAATAATACAATCCTTATTTCTTTATTTTCTCTCTCTTTCTCTCCTCACTTAAAGTTCCTCACGCACTAACAAATTGGTATCTAGAACTCTGGTTAGATTCTTGGTCGTGTTTTCAAGAATCACACGTGAGTGAGCATGCTTCCGGGATCATGGGTTGTTAATCAATCGCTGCAAAGATGAATGTTAGTAACAGCATTCCGAATTCTCTTCTAATTCTTGACGGCAAGAATTGAATATGATGGAGAAAACATATGCAATATCTGTTTGGCTTTCATGAAACCTTTAAGTAGTTACTAATGGTGTCCCTGAGCTTATTGAGAACGCAACTGATGCTCAGAGAATCACGATCAAGGAGGCCAAGAAGAAAGATTGCAAGGATACATATTGCATTCAAGCAGTGGTAGATACGACAGATTTCGACAAGATCTCTCATGTTGAATCAGCAAAGGAGACATGGGATATTCTTGTCAAGTACTATGAAGGAGGTGAGAAAGTAAAATTTGTCAAATTGCGGTCTTTGCGACAGTCGTATGAATTACTGCAGATGGGAAAAGATGAAAAGATTGCAGGCTATGTGTCGAAGGTGCAGAATCTCATCCATCTCATGAAGGGATGTGGTGAAACCCTAAATGATAAGATGATAGTTGAGAAGATAACATGTATGATGACCTCATACTTTGATGAATTTATCGTAGCTATTCAAGAATCAAACAATCTTGAAACCATGAAATTAGAAGAATTGGTTGGTTCGTTGGAGGCACATGAGATTAGGATTATTGAAATGAAATGAGTTTAAGATTCGATACAAGCACTGCAGGCTCAGGCTTGGAAGAATCATGATGGTTCAAACAAGTTCAAAGGCAAAGGAGACAACACTCGAAGCAAGAAGTTTTTATAGAACCTTCAAAAGTAGAAGGTTGATGGTAGGCCTTCTGAATCCTTGAAAAGAGGAGGAGGAAAACCATATCAGAAAGTCAAAGAGAAAAAAGGTGCGTAGTGCTATAACTGTGAAAAGTGGGGTCACTTAGCCAAGCATTGTTGGTACAAGTACAATAAATACAAAAAAGCAACAAAAGTCAATGAGGGATGAGTGAACCTTGCACGCCAAGATTCAAATGATTCTGAAGATATGGCGGTTATGGATGCAGTTGCAGATAACCATGTCAACTCCAAGATTTGGTTCCTCCACTCGGGCTCCTATAATCAGATGATTGGTCAAAAAGTGTGGTTAGCAGGTTTCGACTCGTCTAAGAAGGGCAAGGTCAAACTTGCTGATAATAACTCATTGGAAGCAGAAGGTACTAGCGATATAGTAATTCAAAGGAGAAATGGAAGAAAAGCTATTATCAAATATATACTCTATGTACCTGGAATGAAGTACAATTTGATAAGTATTGGACAACTGGTCAAAAAAGATTTCTCAGTGGTTATGAAAGACGGAGCCTAGGAACTGTTCGACGCTCAGAATAATTTGGTCTTGAAATCTCCTTTGTCAAAGAAAAGGATATTCAAAACCATGATCAGTTCGACTGAAGTACAATGTCGAAAAACCATTGTCGGCCACAAGAATAGTTGGTTATGGCATTTATGTTTGGACATCTGAACTTCCAATCACTCAATCAACTTATTGCTCAATATATGGTAACTGGCATACCAAGTCTAGAGATGCCCGACAAACTCTATGAAGGTGGTCTACTCTAAAAGCAACCCAGAAATTCTTTTGTTTTGACTATGTTAATGAGATCCTCCTGCACACTCAAACTTGTACATTCAAATGTATGTGGATCTTTTGGAGAGCATACCATTGGTGGAAACATGTATTTTTTTTCCGTTTGTCGATGATTTTAGTCGAAAGTTATGGATCTCTGTGATCAAGCGAAAGGATAAAGTATTCTAAATCTTTAAGATATTCAAGATGATTTTAGAAAACCAGAGTGAGAAGAAGATAAAAGTTTTGCAAACAGATGGAGGTGGCGAATACACATCCAAGATGTTTGAAGTGTTTTATGCAGAATATGGTATTGGTCATGAGGTAACTTCTCCTTACACGCCTCAACATAATGGAATAGTAGAAAGAAGGAACATGGCCATATTGGACATGGTGAGAAATATGTTGAAGCAGAAGAGTTTGATAAAATCCTTATGGGTTGAAGTTGTTTCCACTGTTGTTTATATTTTGAATAGGTGCTCTACCAAGAAGTTGAAGAACAAGGTTCTTGTAGAAGTTTGGAATGGAAAACGACCATTAGTGAGTCATATGAAGGTGTTTAACTCTATATGATACAAGCATGTTCCTGATGCTAGAAGAAGGAAGCTTTATGACAAGAGAGAACCTATGATTCTGGTAGGATATCATAAAACTGGTGCATACATGTTGTGTACTCCAATTATTAGAAGATTGTGATAAGTCGATATGATTGATGAAAACTTTGTTTAGAATTGGAATTCTAGTTATGCAATTGACAAACCATTGGTGATCTATGATTTAGGTGAAGCAAGTAATGATATCGAAGTCAAAGATATTCAAGTCAAAGTCGAAGAAGTTACTGGTATGCACGACACAGTCAAATTCGAAGATGGTGTAGCTAGTACTAGTCAAAGACCTCAAAGAACTAGATCTCACCCAGCAAGACTTCAAGACTATGAAGTGAATGGTGATGATGAAGTCACAACAGATGGCGAACTAGTTCATTTCGCCTTACTTGCAAGTGTTAAACCAATTAACTATAGTGAATCCTTAAATGATAAATAGTGGAAGTCAGTTATGGTCGAAGATTTGTAAGCAATCGAAAGAAATAACACATGGGAGTTTGTTGAATTGCCAACACATACAAAAGTTATCAAAGTGAAGTGGATCTTCAATTTAAAGTACAATGTTTATGGGTCGATAGCAAGACATAACGCGACATTGGTAGCTCAAGGCTTTCTTTAGAGAGAAAGAGTTAACTACTCTGAAGTATACACACTAGTAGCAAGATTGGAGACTATTCGACTAGTCGTCGCCTTGGCCATGCAATCAGGTGTGAAATCATCATTTTTGAATGCTCCTCTAGATGAAGAGGTATATGTCACACAACCTCCTAGGTTTGTTATTCATGAGGAAGCAAGCAAAGTATACAAGTTGCGCAAAATGTTTTATGCTCTCAAGCAGGCACCTAGGGCATGGAACAAGAAGATCGAATCATACTTGGTCGAATTGGGATTCATCATATGCAAATATGAATATGGTGTCTATGTTCAGGTTGTGGCATAATATATAATAATCATATGCTTATATGTTGATGACTTGTTAGTAACTAGAAATAGCTTGAAGAACCCGTCGAAGTTCAAAGAGCTGGTGAAGAAGGAATTTGAAATGTCAGATCCGGGAAAGTTGTCGTACTTCCTAGGCATGGAATTTCAAATTTCGAAGCAAGGTATGGTGCTAAATCAAAGAAAGTATGTAAAAGAGATACTCAAGAGATTCTGGATGGATGATTCGACTACTACATCTTCACATGTCGAACCGAATTTGAAGTTAGAAAAGCATGGAGAGGAAGACAAAGTCGATGCAAATTTGTTCAAACAAATTGTCAAATCTCTGAGATATGTGTGAAATAGTCAACCTGATATAGGTTTCTCAAGTTGGATTTGTGAGCAGATACATGAGTGAACCAAGGGTGTCACACATGAAGGCTGCAAGAAGAATCCTGAGATACTTAAAAGAATTGATAAACTAAGGAATTCTATTTTGACGAGACTCTGAAAGCAAAGAAGCTATGGTTACTTGATATTTAGATACTGATTGGTGTGGAGATAATGAAGATCGAAGAAGCACAACTGGTTATTTCTTTCAAATATTTGGTGTCTCAATCTCATGGTGCTCGTGAAAGCAATATATGGTGGCATTGTCATCGTGAGGCTGAATATATAGCAGGATCATATGTTGTTTGTCAAGGAACTTGGATCATATATGTGTTTTAAGAAATGGAAGTCGGAGTAAAGAAACCCATGGTGTTGTAGATCGACAACAAGTTAGGCATAAATCTTGCGAAGGATCCAGTTTTGCATGGAAGAAGTAAGCACATCGAAGCTAGATTTCATTTCTTAAGGGAGAATGTAAATCGAGGTGAAGTTAAAGTAAGGCATTTCTCAAGTGAAGGGGAGTTGACCGATGTTTTCACCAAAGGATTGAAGATCGGCATATTCTTGAATTTGAGAAAGAAATTAGAAATAGTTTAGATCGACTATAATTAGCATTTGTTCGACAACTTGGATTATAAAGGGATATGTTGAGATATACTATAATTCAAGTTGTGTGTGGCTCAAACCTAAAGATAATTAGGGTTTAGCATTGTTATATTTGTTAATTAGTAGAAAGTCATGTCATGTAGTTGTATATAAGTAGATACTTTGTAATTCATTTTGGTATCACAGTCATCATTCAATAATACAATTCGTATTTTCTTATTCTCTATGTTTCTCTCATCACAAAAAGTACCTCATCATGCACTAACATCTAATACTTAGTCAAATTAAATTATTATTTATTAAAATACTTAAATTAAAATATATCAAATTTATAAAATAGTAAATAATAAAAAATACAATAAAAGAAAAGAAAACTAAACCTATTTTTATATAAAACTGAAATTAATGAGCTACGAGTGTGTAGGTGATGCTTTCATGAAGTTGTGATTAAGCCACATAACTATTAATTTTAGATTGGTTTCAGAATCAAATCAGCTATCATAAAAATATTATCCATTTTGTCAAATTTCAGTATATTATTACTATCAATTAATATGTTAAATATTTATATTTATTTTATTTTTAAGACATTCTTTTAACTCATTTAAGAGATCGTTTTCTCATTCAATTAATATTGTTATTTTGTTCATATCTTCGTCACCGTAACTCTGATTTATGTGAAATCAACGCCAAAACGACAGGCTTGAACGCAAGTGATATTTTCATAAAGTTTGAATTATGTTTTGGGGTCATTTTCTCCTACCTAATTTTGAAATTGGTTTTTTTAATATATTTTAATATCGTATTTTTAAATATTTGTTCATAAATGATCGAAAACAAATGAAGGATGAGGAGAAAATTTTACATGTAGACTCGAATCAATATGTAGCAGCATGATAAAGATATGATCTTACTCCGGGTGATTTTTAAATGCGGCTTGGAAGAAAAATATTTAAGGTAAGGATACTTCCCCATCCTGATTATAATGAAAGTAATAGTTAGATATTATAGAATAAAACCATATAATGCATAATTATCCTGAAGAAATAATTGAAATATAATTATATTCAATAGAAATATTAGTTTTAAATATTGTGTTTTTGGGTATGATGATGTGAGGTGGATAAAATTTTAGTTGTTTATGATTTTTATTATTGTGTGTTTGTGATGTGAATCAAATGAATTGTCCTAGTCGATTATGTTTGAAGATGAATGGTTGTGAAATAAACTTTAAAATGATTTGCTTTAATGATATGCGTCTTTTTTCTTTGTGGCGGATTATCTTTGTGACAATTTATATCCAGATCATTTAGATTTAGGAGCATGCATATTCAAACGTAAAGATATTTTTAAAATGATATTTTTTTTTGTGAATTTTATTTCTTTTAAGCTGTTATGTTTTGTATAATTTATTTTATAATACCGTATTGTTTGTTTTGTTTGACGTGATCGCTGAGAGAAATTTGAGTTTTTCTCATACTCATTTGTTGTATTTTTAATTACACATCTTTCCTTACTTGTAAGTATAATTTTATATTAAAAATAAATTATAGCATTTTTTAAAAAATAAATGTAGTTTTTTTAAGTAATGTCTTGGATCGAAAGGTGTTGCCCATTTCAATTTCAATATTATACATTTTTAAAGGAGCCATGCTAGATTAAGAAATGTGAACCATTATGCTTCAACCATGATATCGTTGCTCATTCTTATCCTTAATTAGAAGGCATCTAAGTGATTTTAGGGTCGTCAGACCAATTTTTGTCTTGTCCGACTTTCTTTTTGGCATGATGAACTTTCCCCTCGACAATATTCACTAGAATTATTTCCCTATAAAAAGAAAATATAATAACGTTAGATAAAAGAAGTAGTTTATCGTAAAACGCCTAAGTATAATTAAATTTACGCAAGTATTCATCAGATCTCTTCTCTCAATCATTACGACGGTCAAGTTCCACTAGCTCCCGAGAGTTCATAATGATGAACGCTTCAAACACCTCCATAACCTCCCTCTCTGTAATGGTCAGATAATCCTCATTGAATCCACTTCTAGCCACAAGATTGTTGGTTCAGTACAAGGGGAAGCGATAGTTTCCATATTCCTTGAATATCACCATGAATATGTTGTCTCCTCCTTTCACCCTTACAGACTAATATCTAGATTTTTAAAGTTATTCAAAGTTATTCGAGTGAGAGGTAAAGATGACTCTCTGCAGTAGGGCGCCCAGGGTCACCTAACCTCCTTTGGATATCGACTTAGTACCGTAAAAGGAAAAGAATACTCATATGGTAGGCGCGATCTCCAGGCGGACACGTATGATATTAAACGCCTTGATGAAAGTCCACTTGTTGGGCGATATCTAGGATGGAGCAACGTTCATGGTTGTCAGGATCCCATACTCGAAAAGCGTGAAAGGAAACATCATCCCTAATTCATGATTAATAGGGAGATGCAGGTAGAAGAATTCGTCTGAGGTGCTATTATGGATGGCCAAGTTAGCATGTTCATCTTCAAAACAGGGCTCCAAATTACATCTGTCTCGTCACCCGTTCCTGACAAGTTAATGTATTTGTGATAGAAATTCACATTTCCTGTTTGGTAAAGGTAGTCTCATGATTTCAACTCCAAGGAATTTTGAGCAGCTAGGCACCATCAGTGATCCTGAAGTTCTTAAGAAAGCATATGGGAAAAGGGGTCATTATCACTACTGGAATTAGAATTACTCTAATAACTACCAAACATCCATATTTCGAAAAGTTTGTAGCCGATTGTCCCGCCGGGTTGCCTAGTGTTCCTCATACAATATTCCCACATCTCTATATGCTCCCAAGTGGTAGAGAGTTCAACTACATTACCCCTTTCATCTAAATCTATAATAATCATCATTTTTTAAGGAAAAAAAAGGAAAGCATACGGAAAAACTTAATACGTGTGCTTATGATGACGAAAGATGGAAGGTGACAAGAAACTTGAAGAAGCTTGAGGAGAGACTCATGTTTAGGAAGTATGGGAAAGTTGAAGTAAGTGTGATAAACCCCAATTTCCTAGATCTTATAGGATATCATTGTCTTGGCATAAGTACACGCCAACAATTGGTTAGTGGAGAACTCAACGACTCAAGACTCACACGTGCATATAATCAACGATTCAAAATAGTCGTGTCTTTTAAAATAAATGTTAGCATGCCTAAGAACTAAATGTTGCATGTGCGTCCCCAAACAACATTTGAAGG
Organism: Lathyrus oleraceus; assembly: GCF_024323335.1. Taxonomy (NCBI): domain Eukaryota; kingdom Viridiplantae; phylum Streptophyta; class Magnoliopsida; order Fabales; family Fabaceae; genus Lathyrus; species Lathyrus oleraceus. Next base: position 628,570,326 of record NC_066583.1, on the reverse strand, counting down.
AATCGCCTCAAAGCACCACTTGCGGGACTCACCCTAAGAACCGCTTAGGGAACTCGTCCCGTGCAATTCTCGAAGGATTCATTACCATAGACTTCACGAAGACCATTGTCTGTTTAAGTTAATCTTTTCACCTTTCCCATGTCTCGTGCTTGTGAGATTGTGGACTGGAATAACTTTATTGGGCCTAGAGAGAAACAACCCAAAGGGCCAAGAAAGAATTGGGAGGGTGTCACCACTAGTCGCCTGGTTGTGACGTGGGTCGTCCGATCCAAACCCATGTTCAGTGCCCGATCCATTTCGCCAACATTAGCAGGCACGGTGTTCACAAGAATGTCAGTCAAACATAGCATGATAGGAGAAAAATATTTCCCTATAATAGAGGAATAATCGGTCTCCACCTACTTCTACAAATTCATAGGGAAAGTATGAAAAACTTATTTCTTCTACCCCACTATTCGGCCCAAAAAGTCTACTATATATATTTTTGTCCCATGACTTTGAAGATCCATTCACTAATTCTAAAAATTTAGCACAAAAAGACTCTCCCTTATTATATTTAGTGATTTTTTTTATAAATTAGGTATTCTCTACGCGCAACTGCAGAGATTAATCTCTCGAGTCGGAGAGAACCACATTAGACGTCAAAACTCTCCTTCAAAAAATTTAACACGACTGCATGCTCAAGGTTGGGTTTGAACCCAAGACCTTATATTTGGTTAATTTGATAAAACTATTATTATGTAAAATGAGTCTTTTATAGGAAAAGTCTAATTATAAAAAATTATAGGAACAATCTAATTAATAACAAAAAAATGATATAAATAAGTTAAACAATAAATTTAATTATAAAATTTATTTTTATAATAAATAAATAAATATTGATTTAAAGTGAATTTGATAAAGTTATAATGTAGTCTGAAACTTCAATCAAAATCGTGTGTCCCTATGATTATTATTACTATTATGTTTGCAATTTAAAAAAAAAACATATGTCGTTGCTTATAAAAAAACGCATAAATTCTCACTTTAATTTAAAGTTAGTATCAACTCTAGAATTAATCTCAATATCAATCCATGTTATACAAGTATCCCATAACCAATTTTGTGTGTTCTGGAAGGGGTTAAAGGGTCCAAGCTTTGATTAGAAAAACCCATCCCAATTTTAGTTGATTTGATGTGTGTGGATACCATGTATAAATTAATTTAAACCTTAATCATTAAGTAATATAAAATTCTATTCTTGGTTTTCTTCAGTATTTTCCTCATTAAACATTTCAATTTCAATATTATACATTTTTAAAAGAGAGCCCCACGAATTTAAGAAATGTGAAGGTCGTGAGAGCATCATCGATAGAGTGTCGAACCATCATCATGTTCATGCATCATCCATGATATCTTTACCACATGAACTGTATCTATTAAATTTTTATCATAAATTATTGTTATCACATAAATTTTTATATAAACACTTTCATTATACCTCCTTTTCGATATAGATAATTGCACAATAGTCATTTTCATATACGAAACTTTTCAAAGTGTATTTCTTACATACAGCAGCCAAAAGATTAATTAAACCAGAAGCCAAACTCAATTATTAATTAATAATCCTTCTTAACAAAAAAAAAAATCACAAATTTTGATTGCTTGCGGCAAAAGATTAATTAAACGGAATTTAATTAATTTAATTTAATTAAACATTAGCTTGTTTTGTTTAGCATAAAGAGTAGAAAACAAGACTCAATAAGCTGTCGATAACGACATGAAACAAACATTGCCTCAACGCGTTTCCCTTCAACAAGCAATCTCATGTTTTAATACATTTCTTTATAAGCTTTTACTAATATATTTTTTCACAGAAATTTCGTTCTATTATATTATCCTTTTTTTTTAATCATTTTTCTTTCCAAGTTTATGTAATTACGTCACTCAAAATTTGTTTTAACTCTAATTTTAAGTAATATTTGATTTTCTCACGCGAGAAGCATGGTCACATCACATCACCCTACTTTAGACTATAGGACTTTATATTATATATATATGCTAATGCTAATTATAATTGATTAATTACTAACTACCGTTTTTAATACTACTATTTTTATGCAGGTCATGTTCACAAGTAAGACCTATAAATAAAAACAATACAAATTGAAAAAGATTAAAGAAGAAAAAAAATTGAAAGCATTTTTGAAGAATTTTTTTGATATTGTATTAAATAAATTTGTTGAATGATTAATTGGTCTATTATAATAATTTATTAGTTTCAAATGAATTTAGGGAACAAGTCAAGCTTATTACAAGGCTCAATTTTGACAATTTTGTAAGGCACATGGGTATGGTTTACCATAATTTTCTATTGGCCTGTCATTACCATGAAACAGCCAAAACCACCAAATTGCCAACAATTTTCAACTTATACATATTTTCATATTATTCTCATTAATTCATTTCATAATAAAATAGAATAATTGCATGTCTAAATAGATATAGATTATTTTTAAAAAATGGCAAAAACATATTATATTAAATGATTATGCCATGATTGTCATTCACATTCCACATTATATAAGGAACCAAAGAACACAAAAAAGAGAACAAAACAAAGTAACCACTCCAAAAATTATAAACCATTAGTTTCAAGTTTCAAACCAAAAGGCAAATGGAAGAAGAAGAGGAAGATATTTCTTCACCCTTCTGGCTGCAAAACAGCAGCACCAACCGCCGCCGTCTGCGCCGCTCGTACTCTATATTCCTCAGCTCCGGCACGGTTGTTATAATCCTTCTAGTAACTACACTTGCATTCATCTTAGTCATACTTCCTACATTGCACTCTTTCACTTCCCACATTTTCAAACCCAATTCTGTGAAAAAGAGTTGGGATTCTCTCAACCTTTTGCTTGTTCTCTTCGCCATATTCTGTGGCTTCCTCAGCAAAAACAACAACAACAACGAAAGTCCGCGTTCTTACGAAGATCACACCTTTTCAGATACAAACACGCGCCAAGAGTACGAGAAACCAAATCAAGAAACAGAAACACAACCACCTTCTTGGTATGAATATTCAGAAGATAGAACTCCATACAACAGGTTGAGGAGTTTCAACTCCTACCCGGATCTCAGGCAAGAGTCTTGGTGGGTAACCGGAGATGAACGGTGGCGGTTTAGCGATGATACTCGTGTTAATGGTTATAATCGTGGATTGGACTTAAACTTGAAAGAAGAAAAAGAAGAAACAAGCATCAAGAGCATTGAAGTGAACACATCTTTGAAAGGAAAGAACAAGAAGAAACTAGCTGAAACCGTTGAGAAAACAAAAAATAGCAATGCTGTAGAAAAAAAGAATAAAAAGATAAGTGCAACAAAGGATGAATATCAATCTTCAAAAGGGAAGAAGAAGAAGAAGCATAGACATAAAAGCGTTGAAAATTTTCAGAGCCTTCTGAATTCTGAACCTCCTACTACTATACCTTCTTCTTCATCTTTTGATAATTTGTTCTATTCCAAGAAAAACAAACAGAAGAAGCATAAGTCTGTTACGCCTCCGCAACACCATGTTTCATCCATGATTGTGTCAAAAAGAAAGGATAATGATTTTTCTGTGATGATCGGTAATGAGTCGCCTTTGATCTCAATACCTCCACCGCCTCCTCCGCCGCCACCTTTCAAGATGCCGGCGTGGAAGTTTAAGGTACAGGGAGACTTTGTTAGAATAGATAGTATTAGTAGTACAAGTAGTGGTTTGGCAGATATAGAGGATGATGAAGTATTGGAGATAGCAGAACCTGGAATTGATCTGTTGGTGTATCCTAATCCCAACCCAGATGTTGATAACAAAGCTGGCAGTTTCATTGAAAGCTTCAGGGCTGGTTTAAGGATGGAGAAAATGAATTTCATCAAGAATCAAGGGATAGAGGATTCTGATCTCTATAATAACCTTCATCACCAAAACTGATAACAAAAGAAGAAATTGAAAACATTGTCTCAAGTCCTTTTTAATTGTATTGTTTTCTTCAAATTCTTGCTATATACAACTCTTGATTTTTTGCAATATTAAAAATATCTTTACAAATAATATGTATTTTTATATTCATATAAAAATATACATTCTTTTGTTAGAATAGTATTATTTTATAATGTAATCATTTAGTCACCTATAGAAGAAACTCTTTCTTGATCTTCTCCTAAACAATACATTAAGCTACTGCAGAGAGCATACTTTTCTACGGCTAAGGAGGGTTAATACAAGGGAAGTTAAGTATTTTAGCCAATATTATTAGCTTAAGTCAAATTCAATCCAAATGGCCCTTTGGGGGAACGTATAGAACCCTTAACTTAAGGGCACTTTTGTTTAGTTTATTTTGTTGTAGAAATTTTGTTATGCTGTCGGATAAGGCTAGGAACACAGGTGAATGTCTTTGCAGGCCGAATTATACATGTTCGTGTTCAACTAATTCATGAAATTCCAATTTGTTGTTATCTTGAATAGGTTATACCCAAAAAAAAAACAAAAAAAAAAGAATCCTCTTTCCACCATTATCGGTGATCCATAGCAGCGGAAAAAGTCAATAATATCCTTAGCATTCGGAGATGCATTTCTGAACGCGACTATTTTTGTTATTTTCAGATCAAATTGAAGAGACACCCATTTTACATTAAAATTTAATTCGAAAATGCTTCTCCGTATGTGTAAAAAGTACGTTTGAATATGCATCTAAGTAAATACTATTTATTCAAAAGTCAGTTTTCTCAAAAGTTCTAAAAAAAATCATTTGAGAGTTGTCTCTCTCAACCATTGAAGCATCTCTTTATTACATTGAAGCATTAGTGGAGTTATTTCTCCTTCTTTCTAACATCTCATAACATAGAAGCTTCTCCTTCTTTTCAATCAATTTTATTTGGTAAGTTTTTCAAATTTTATTTTCTTTTTATGTTTTGATTTGTAGTTAGTTTTTTAGGATACATTAGTTGTTTTGGGTACTTTAGGTAGTGGTGTAAGCGGAATTGGTAGATTAGAACAACATGCAATGAGGTTATTGGGACCGTTAGGGCAGAAAATCGGTTGTTGTCATGGGAAACCATCGAAGGTTTGTACGGAGATACATCTCTGACTGGCTGGGATGTGGGGCATCTTATGTATCCCTATTCTCCTAAGCGAGTCATGCGCCAGTTTGGCTACTCGCATATTATCTTGAGACCTCCCCATGAGTTTGTTCCTCTCATCGTCCCCTGAAGAGACCTACGGGTGATACTAGATGATTTCGAGAGTCACCTAGTATCAGAGGAGTATCGTTGGGTGCTAGCTCATGTACTCGGGCTTGTATATAGGACTACTTGACATGGTTCTATAGAGTTTCACACCCTATCGTTACGTCAGACGCTCCTGGAGAACAATCTAGGTCAGCTAACCTGGAGGTACTTGATGTTCGGGATGAGCAGGCAGAAAGCGTAACAGCGGTATGTTGGTGTGTTGTGGAGATGGGTAGAGCAGCCATGGAGTCAGGAATATTTGAGGATGGAAGACCCCGGTTGCCTCTAGTGGAGCGCATGATATTTGAGTTACAAAATGTCGTTTAGTATAGACGGCGGAGGAGGCAGGTGCTTAAACATACCCAGTAGTTTATATTGAAATGTTTTTTTTTGTATTTTCAAATGTATTTTCGAATAAATGTTATGTATGAATTTTCTTGAATTTTTTTTATTAATGTATGAATTTTTACTTTCCTTTAACTTTAATATAACTTCATTTTACTTTGCTTTTACTTTGATTTTACGTTAATATAAATGGGTGGACTCCTAAGATGCATCTCTGAAATAATCTATCCTTTGTATTTCCTACACTTTCAAAAACTTTTAGGGGACATTTCAGATATGCATCTCTGAATACACTAAATACCATATACAGAGATGCATCTCCGGACTATATTTTTCTTCAAAATGAGGTAGATCTCAAAATAGTGCATTTTGGTTGTGATTTAGGTGCGTCAAAAAATGCATCTTCAGACGCATGAGGGATAATATTGAATTTTTCTATGTGTGGTATACTTATATAAGGGTCTAATGAGCAATTCCCCAACTCAACAGTACAGGGTCCAGTCATGGGTCTCTTTCCTTTATTGATTTCATAACTGAAAGAATGTGATTGTGTTATTTACACTCTTGAGAGTCTCCCCTAATAATTGAGACTAATAAATATAAGAGTCATCCAATGATAGAATCATGGATCGGGGAGTGAACCTCAACATTGGGCCTAAACTAAGAATTTAGAGAATTTACTCAAAGAGGGGGGTGAAAGGAGTGAAGAATGATGACTTGACTGCTTAATGCATGAAGTGCATGAAAGGAATATCTATATAAGTGGAAAGAGAGAGAGGGAATAAACTAGCAAAGATTTTTATTAAAAAGGTGGGGTCACTTTGGTGATTTGGGAGCACTGCGTGCTTTGGGAAATTGGTAGTTCCACTATCAGTTTGTTACTGCATTTTTTATTTTCTTCAGTATTGTAATTTTTCTTCCTTATCAATATAGTTACAATCATTCTGCATTATTCCATTCACCCTTTCATCTTTTATTCGTACAAATCACACAAAAACCCATCAATTGGTCCGACCTGCCGGATTCGAAACTACAGTTCTCTGGAAACGGTAGATGCGACGACGTTCTCAAATGGGAGACAAAATTGATGTGTTGGAAGTTCATATGGGTGACGTGCAAGCTACATTGCAATCGTTAGCTCAACAGATGCAACACTGGGGTTTGATTCTGAGTGAATTTAGCAAACAAATCGGTCATAAGAGAGTGAATCCGACGAGTGAAAACTCGATGGGGGGATCATCACAAGATGAATCCCGTCTTTCCAGCAAGAAGGTGAAGCTACCAATGTTTGAAGGTAATGATCCAATGGCTTGGATCGCACGAGTTGAGATTTATTTTGATGTGCAAAACACAACAGACGCAATGCATGTGAAGTTGGTCTGATTGAGCATGGAAGGGTCAACCATACACTGGTTCAACCTTTTAATGGAGACAGAGGGTGAACTGTCGTGGGAGAAGTTGAAGAAGTCGTTGATCGCACGTTACTAAGGACGACGACTAGAGGATCCGTTTGAAGAATTATCAACTCTGAGGCAAAAAGGGGGTGTATAGGAGTTTCTTGAGGCTTTTGAATTATCATCTTCACAAGTGAGTAGGCTTTCAGAGGAATAATATCTGGGTTATTTCATGAGCGGCTTAAAACCTCATATACGAAGGAGGGTTTGTACTCTAAATCCTCTGAACAAGATGCAAATGATATGAATCACGAAGGATGTGGAAGAGGAATTAAAAGCAGAAGATGAAGACGGAAAGAGAATCAGCGGTAAAAAGGGGGTGTTGGATCATATGGGCCAGAATGATTGGGATGGGTTATTTCAGAAGGGTTGGAGTGGGCTGAACCAGATAGATCCAATTCACTCACCTAATTCGGGTTGGTCTAACCCGGCACAAAAAACGGGTTCTAATGGATCTAACACGATTTCGATGACGTCGTTAGCCTCAACGAGAAGAAAAGAAGATAACGACGCTCATACTGGGTTGTTGGAGAAATGGAAGGGAGTGTGAAGTATCCATAACAGCGAGATGAAGGACAAGAAAGCCAAGGGTTTATGCTTCAAATGTGGGGGAAAGCATCACTCCACACTCCATAAGTATCTGGAACGAGCTTTGAGAGTGTTGATTTTGGGAGAAGGGGAGACTCTGAATGATGAAGGATAGATAGTGATAATGGAAGCTTGGCATTCTGACAGTGAATAAGAGGTTGAAGTAGAATGCAAATCCATGGGAGTGATGGGGAGTATGGGAGAACACCGAACTATGAATATTCAGGGGGAAATCGAAAATATTGATGTGTTGGTGTTAATTGATAGTGAGGCAAGCCACAATTTCATTTCGCCCGAAGTTACTACTGCTTTAGGGCTTACAATCACCCCAAGAGCTGCTTTATGATTTTGAGATGGGATCAAATGAATTGGAAAGCTTAAGATGTCTAATTCAAAGGTTATGTTGAACAAAATTTCAAAATCTCAAAGTAAATACATGTGATAATGCAAGACATTATAGGTCCTTTTTGACCAAATGCATTAAAAGTCAAAAAAGTCCAACTTCAAGTGCCCATAACTCTTTCACCCAAAATCTGAATTATGCAAAATTTAAGTCCATTTTAATTGTCTTGAAAAGATCTACAACTTTTATGTTGGAGGTTTTTCCATTTGAAGCTTTCATCATTAAAACAGAAGGGCTTGAAAGTTGGCCAATTTTAGAAACCTTGCCTTGACATATTTTGCACATCACACTTTAAACTCAAAATTCATAAATTTCCACACTTCAAATGAGTTTTTGACCAACATAACATTTGTTCCTCATACAGAGACCTTTCCAACCATTACCCATATGCCTATGCTTGGATTTTCTAATTGGTATTTTCGAAGAGGTGAATGATTAGGTTCATTTGTGGAATTCATGTTGAAACCTTGTTGCACAAGCCAATTCAGAGCAAACTACACGTCCAAACCCTTGGCATTTGAACTCAGCTTGCATTTGGCATTGCTTTTGGGCCTTGTGCATGATCATGCAAGCCCATGCAAGTGGTATCCAAATTTATGCACACGGATCATTCCACCCTTTCCTTGCCAATTCAGCTATAAATACATGCTTCATTCCCTCCATTTCACACACAATTTTCAACCTGAAATGCTGCAGAATTCATTCCCCAACCATCACTAAAGAAGCAAGTTTCATTTCTCTTAAAATTTTCAGATCTCGAATTCAACTTCATCTGGTTGTATTCATAGATATAATGCTTCTAAACCTTCATCATACACCTCATTGAACTTCTGTTTTGATAAAGCAAGCAGAGATTCGAGCTCAAGTTACCAGAATTCAAACTTATTCTTCAACTGGTAATTTCTTCGATTCTCATCATCCATGGACCTTTTTGCTTGGATCTAATGTTTTCTGAAGTCCTCACTTGTGAGGCAAGCTAGTGGTAGCTTCAATTTTTCTTTTCCTTGATCTGTATTTTTCATACCTGAATCTTCCACCTCAGATTTCTCCATTTATAGAGATCTTGAGTATGATTCAAGGTTACAGGGGTGATGTACATCACCCCAGCTTCATTTTGGTATAAGGATCGTGTATTTTCATGGAGGTTTAAAAACCTGCAAGTTTGGCCGGAATTTGCAGGCTCACCGGAGAAGAAGGTGGCTTCGGTGGCCGCCTCTCTCCAGTTTGAATGCTGACCGTTGGATGTACATCCCACGTTTTAATCTCGGTCGTGCATTGTGTTTACTTTCATTAATTCATCATGTTTCGCGTGGACTAAGGCCTATCGTGTGAACGCGCTTCTGGACCATTAGATGTTGCCATGTTAATTAATGAGTTCCATCAGACGCTCCTGGTTTTTTTCTAATTTCTATTTTCTGTTTTTATTTCCTTTAATTCCACTTATTTTCAAAAATCAATATCTTTTTCATTTTTAATCCAAAAATTATGGGACCAATTGCATTATTTTCCAAATAAATTCTAGTTTCTATTTCTGATTTTTAATATTTTTTATTTCATCATTTGGTATTTTTTGTGAATTTTCTCTTTTCTGGTTATTTTTAATTCATTTTAAATAGTTTTTGATATTCAAAAAATGCAAAAATATTTTCCTAACCTATTTGAATGATGATGGATCTATGAAAAATATTCTCATCAATTTTTGAATTGATTTGAGATTTATTTGAGATTTTAGTTCAATTAGGTTATTTTTTATTCATTTTTAATTGATTAAAAATAGTTTCTGACTTTTAAAAATGCTGAAATTTTTTGTCAAACTTTGTTTGACCTTGTTGAACTTAGGATAAATCACTTGGACCTTTCAAGGTTGATTTGAAGTGATTTTGAAGTTTGACCTTTCTTTAATATTTTAATTCAAGTTTATTTTTAATATTAAAAAATGCCAAAAATATTTTATTCTTTTCTTAACTTCCAATCTTCATTTCACTTCTGTTTTTTAGTGTTTGACCTTGACTTTCAATGTTATTGGTCAACATATGAGGATTGGTACATGAGGTTTCATTTAATGCACTTTAATTTTGCCATTTCCATTCTCCATTATCCATCTTCATTTCCTTCTTCTTCTTCTCCTTTTTCTTTTTGATCAATGAGTTGAAGGTTGATAAGTTAGCATTGATTAGAGGGATTTAACCTTCCTTGATTCAAATCTAATTCATCTTGATCAATTGATCAAGTGAATGGCTTTGCATTAAGGATAGGTTGTCTTTTAAATCATGCAAAAGGCTTAAACCAATACAAGATCAATTCTCATTTTCCTTTTGGCATGACAAGTTGTTGGGATTTGGTTCATTAATCAAGACTCCTAACTTGTGTTTGTTGCCTATATTATTATTGACCGGCCTCAGATAGTTGTGACTTCTACATAAGTCCAATTACGATTGCTTAACATATCGCTAAATTTGCCTTATGACACACTAACTACTAACACTAACCATTGACAATTAACATTTACTTAATGCAATTTACTTTGTGCAATTTACTTTAATGCAATTTACTATTCTTGCACATATTATTCATTTGCTTTTTCCCTTTGCTCATTTGAGCACATGTTTATGTTAATGTCATTTGCCTTTTGCTCATTTGAGCACATAATTGTGTATATATTATTGTGCTTGTGTTCTTTTGATTTGATTGTTGTGGACCAATGCAAAGAAATGGACTTAGTTTCTAGGACTTTCCCTATGCAAAGAAATGGAGAATTGGACTTAGTTTCTAGGACCTTCCTTATGCAAAATTGGAGTGAAAGGATCTTAATGATGAAAATGGAATTAGAAGGGCCAAATCTCTAAACTCACTCTTGTCCATTCTTGTTTTACTTCATGGAACTTTTGATGTGTGTGCTTTTGTGCTAGGAGTTTCCATTTGATCTTAATTGGAGGACCATTACCATGTTCATCTAAGTGAAGATACAAGATACATTGAGGATCTCTTGAGAGACTTGTTTGGTTGCTTATACTTTGTGGTTGCTTTATTCCAAAGGATGGGAACTACTTGGATTATCAATATGATCTCAAGAGAGTTAACTCCTAGTGTGGTTCATTTCTTTCCCTTTACCTCTTTGTTTGATTAGGACTTAGCCATTCTTCTTCTTCTCTCCACTCTAACCCAAGCCAAAACTTTTTGTGCAAACACTTAACTATTGTTTTCCAACACTAGAAACCTAAGCCTTATGCTTTTGATCTTCAAACCTTCTTTTCATAATACTTATTTTGAATTGAACCTTTTAATCTACTTTGACCATTTTTGTATATACTTCTAATTGGTAAATATAACCCATTCAAATGCGCTTTTGTGGTTCCAATGGCCACTTTCTTAATCAACTTTTCATAACCTTTAGCTATTAGGTTTGAGTTATCTTGGCGGTAGATGTAATACTCACCTATATCCTTAGTGATGGACAATGAGTCTTCCATGCTTATTATAGGGTTAACCCCTCACTAGCATGTTGAAGCTATCCTCACATGGTGGATTTGTGGTTTGGTTGAGTTTTCTCCCTTTGATAATAAAAGATCTTAAGGCTTTTGGACCAATCAATTCACCAACTCATTTTGAGATTTTTACCCCGAACTACGAGGTTTTGATCCTAATCTTTTTATAAGATGGTACGTAGGCAATGGGTTAATTCATCCAAACACAAAATATAAATAACTTGTACATTCTCTTCTCATCTCTTCAATCATGTTTGCACAAACAAAATTTTCACAAGACAACAACCTTCACAAGTATGAAAAAGGCTCCCTAGGAGTACCTAGGATGTTTTGGGTGCCTAACACCTTCCCATTACATAACCAACCCCCTTACCCAGATCTCTGTTTCTTTTACTAGTTTTTGTTAAAACTATTAGGTTTTTGTTCGCTTTCTAACCATTCCTTTGGATAAATAGAAGTGCGGTGGCGACTCGACTTGTATGATTTACCTTGGATTTAGTCAATATCTCTAATGGTAACGAATACCCCGCTACAGAAAAGTGGCGACTCTGCTAGGGAAATTTGCCTAGTGGGTTTTGCCAACTTTTCATGCTTGTTGTATTTTATTGTTTTGTGACATATTTTTGTGCAATTTGGGATTACTGTATTGTATGTAATGATTGATTTGCTTGATATTAATTCCTTGTATGTTTGGTGATCTTTGTGAGATGAGTTTTACACCCGAACTCGAGTGCACTTAGGATAGGAGAATGGCGTAGTCTTGTTGACTTGTATGGAGTTATTCCTTAGCAAGTTGATTTGCAAGTCCATTCACTTGGTGGAGGTCATGTTGGGATCAATAATGTCACACAAGTAAGTTGTGGTTAGACATTACTCTTTCCAATATAGACCTTAGAAGTCAAGGACCTTAGTTTACCAAGCCCGTCTTGGCCTATTCTTAGGATGTAGTGTGAAGGTCGTTCAATTGTAAGGTTTGATACGATTGTTACGCGATACTACACTCGTAAGAGTCTCTCTTGAGAATATTTTTGGAACACTAGTAGTCGTTTCTCCGATAATATCCGAAAGATGGGATGATGACTATGGGAACCTCTTGTAGAACATGTTTGGCAGGTTTAAACCTTAGTACATTCCCTTTGGGTGGTTCTTAACCAAGACTCCATGCTCGTGACTTGCAACAAACCCTTGATTCATGGTTGATCCGTTCATATATCCTTAATATCAATGGAACTTGGGTGTTGATAAGGTGTAAACCATAATCCACCAAAATGGATGATTGATATTAAGGATAATATGATCCATCCCATGACCTTTGTTTGGTGTGCTTTGCTTGATCCTTGAGTGTGATTGTTGCATCCATGCATTCATGCATTCATTTGCATCCATATCATCAATAATGAAGAAAATTTTCAAGGAACTTAAGGGGTTTATTTGCAAAATTTTCAGACATGGAAAGACAAAGAAGGAATACAAAGAAGTACAGCTTCAGACAACCAAATTTGAAATAATTAAGGAATCTGACATCATATGTACTAGATCCCTTGGGTTTCAAGGCTCGTTTTGGGAAGCTTCTCCCTCTTCTGACTACTCAGGTGGATGAAGGATTGATGAGTGTATTGGTGCAGTTTTATGATCCCTTGTACCGTTGCTTCACTTTTCCAGACTTTCAGCTTTTGCCTACCCTTGAGGAGTATGCTTATCTTGTGGGGATACCTATTTTGGATCAGGTGCCGTTCAGTGGCCTGGAAAGTATTCCTACTTCTCAAGAGATAGCTAACATGTTGCACATAGATGAATCTCTGGTTGGTGCTCATATGACTACCAAAGGTGGAATTCAAGGTCTCCCTTCTGAGTTCCTCATTGCTCAAGCTACTATCTATGGGAGGGCCATGAGTGAGGATGCTTTTGAAGCCATATTTGTACTTCTCATCTATGGGTTGGTTTTATTCCCCAACATCGACAAGTTTGTGGATGTGAACGCAATTAGGATCTTCTCTGCTCTTAATCCCGTTCCGACTCTGTTGGGTGATACCTATTTCTCTTTGCATATGAGGAATGCAAAGGGTGACGGCGCTATTGTGTGTTGTTTGCCTCTGTTGTATAGGTGGTTTATTTCTCACTTACCTCAGACAGTCGCTTTCAAGGAGAACAAGGGATGTCTATGGTGGTCCACGAGACTCATGTCTCTCACTAATGATGATATCTCTTGGTACAACCGTGTGTATGATGGTGTGCAGATTATCGACTCTTGTGGTGAATTCTCCAATGTGCCTCTTCTTGGTACATGTGGTAGGATTAACTACAACCCTGTTTTGGCACGTCGTCAGCTTGGGTTCCCCCTAAAGGATAAACCCAATAACATTTCGTTAGAGGGTGTGTTCTTTCAGGAGGGTAAAGATCCCCAAGGCTTGAAAGCTAGAATGATCCGCGCTTGGCGCAAGATTCATAAGAAAGGAAGGAAGGAGTTAGGTCCTAAGAATTGCATCGCTTTGGAGCCTTACACCGCTTGGGTAAGGAAGAGAGCGTCTGAGTATCTCATGCCTTATGAGTATCCGAGACCTACACCTATGATTGTGGTTGGTCCTTCAACCCTCCTTAATCAAGGAGTAGAGGAGTTGAGAGACAAAGACCTATCACGTGCCTGGATCCGTGAACGTGAAGAGTTGCTTCAGCAGATTAAGGAGAAGGATGCTTTGATTGAGTTCCTTGAGCATCAAGTTATTGATGATCCTAATGATGCATGGACTTCTCTACTTCCTCAGTCTTCCCGGTTCTGGAAGAGGAAGTATGATCGAATCGCCAAAGAGAAAGCAGATATGGAGGTAGCCTACGAGGAGGAAGTGAAAAGGCTTCGCGCATCTTATCTTCCTGTGTCCCGAGCATTAGATGATTGTTTCTAGGGATCCATAGGATGATTATTTTCCTTTCCTCTTGTACACGATTGACAATGTTGTACTTCTTTTTCCTGATATTATTTTATGAGATATTTCTATATGCAATGAATGTTAAATGATTCCAAAAATTTGCAAATAAAACCCTAGAGTTCCTTTGAAAAATAAAAACAAATCATGTGCACAAGCATTATTTGCATCATGTGCATAAGCAGGTTTTGGTTTCCGGTCTCTTGTCCTGTGGTCTAACTATGTGCTCTTTATTTATTTTGAAGACAAGCTGACTCACCGGTACTACACTAGAGCCAACTCTTCAAGACTGATGGATCAACTAGAGCAAGAGAACCGTGAACTCAAAGCGAAAGTGGCCAGACTGAGTGCTCTGATGGAATCGTTTCTGGCCGCCCAGAGCCAGTCTTCTCCGACGCCTTCAACTCCTCCCCAGAGGACAGTTATCTCAAAGATTGTCTCCTCAACCGTGCCTGCAGCCAGTGCACACTTTGCAACGGCCATGTCAGCCGGATTCCCATGGGGGATGCCTCCTAACTTCATGCCCGAGGGTCCTGCTCCAACTTTTGCTTCTATGCCGGCATCTAGCCCGGTCCTTACTGTTCATCCTCCTGTCGTGCATACCATGCCCAGGGTAGATGACACCATCTATCATTCTGAGCCGTCTGAGGGCCCAGATGTCTATGAGAAGATGGACGCTATGAATGATCAATTTCTTGAGCTTCGCAAGGAATTGAAGACTCTTAGAGGAAAGGATCTTTTTGGCAAGTCTGCTGCCGATCTCTGCTTAGTTCCAAACGTGAAAATTCCTGTGAAATTCAAGGTCCCTAACTTTGAGAAATACAAAGGAAACACTTGTCCTCTCAGCCACCTGGTCATGTATGCCAGGAAGATGTCTACTCAGACTGATAATGACCAGTTGCTCATCCACTACTTCCAGGACAGTCTGTCCGGTGCTGCCCTGAGATGGTACATGGGTCTGGACAGTGCGAACATCCGATCCTTCAATGATCTTGGCGAGGCCTTCGTCAAGCAATACAAGTACAACGTGGATATGGCTCCCGATAGGTGTGTAGTGCTATAACTGTGAAAAGTGGGGTCACTTAGCCAAGCATTGTTGGTACAAGTACAATAAATACAAAAAAGCAACAAAAGTCAATGAGGGATGAGTGAACCTTGCACGCCAAGATTCAAATGATTCTGAAGATATGGCGGTTATGGATGCAGTTGCAGATAACCATGTCAAATCCAAGATTTGGTTCCTCGACTCGGGCTCCTATAATCAGATGATTGGTCAAAAAGTGTGGTTAGCAGGTTTCGACTCGTCTAAGAAGGGCAAGGTCAAACTTGCTGATAATAGCTCATTGGAAGCAGAAGGTACTAGCGATATAGTAATTCAAAGGAGAAATGGAAGAAAAGCTATTGTCAAATATATACTCTATGTACCTGGAATGAAGTACAATTTGATAAGTATTGGACAACTGGTCAAAAAAGATTTCTCAGTGGTTATGAAAGACGGAGCCTAGGAACTGTTCGACGCTCAGAATAATTTGGTCTTGAAATCTCCTTTGTCAAAGAAAAGGATATTCAAAACCATGATCAGTTCGACTGAAGTACAATGTCGAAAAACCATTGTCGGCCACAAGAATAGTTGGTTATGGCATTTATGTTTGGACATCTGAACTTTTAACCACTCAATCAACTTATTGCTCAATATATGGTAATTGGCATACCAAGTCTAGAGATGCCCGACAAACTCTATGAAGGTGGTCTACTCTAAAACCAACCCAGAAAGTCTTTTGTTTTGACTATGTTAATGAGATCCTCCTGCACACTCAAACTTGTACATTCAAATGTATGCGGATCTTTTGGAGAGCATACCATTGGTGGAAACATGTATTTTTTTTTCCGTTTGTCGATGATTTTAGTCGAAAGTTATGGATCTCTGTGATCAAGCGAAAGGATAAAGTATTCTAAATCTTTAAGATATTCAAGATGATTTTAGAAAACCAGAGTGAGAAGAAGATAAAAGTTTTGCGAACAGATGGAGGTGGCGAAAGCCTTTGAAACTGTCTAAGATCATCATTACAAAGAAGGTAATTATGTGCCCTTTTATGCCAACAAAGCGGGACCCTTTCATAATCCCAACTTCGACATCTGGATTAGGTCAAAAATGCCCAATTCTTTCCAAAATGAAGCTTTCTTCTTCTCAACTTTTGTTAACCAAGCTAGATAGGATTTGTCTAGAGTTGGACAAGACCGAAAGGGTCTGAAACTATCAGTGATAAAATCCAGTTGAAAAGCCTCTCTCTGGTTTAGATCCTCATTGTCTCTAGAAGAAACGGTTTTGTTGGATATGGGTTTAGTAGTATGATGACAAGAAAAAAACTGAGCACATTTCTCTAAATGTTCTTCAGATACTAATGGGCCTAAAAACCCTAAAGCATTTCCAGAACGTAAGGAAGGAACCATTACCTGAGAAGCAAAAATTGCTTTCTGTTCTTTCAAAAGTTTTGGAGCAGTGATGTATTCCCGATCCCCAACAGTGATGGTTGTGCTAGTTGGAATGTTCTGGGAAACAGAACTTTTTGAGGATCCAGCACCTTTGATGTTATTTGATTGCTTTTGTTGTTTTTTAGAAGACATTGTAATGGGTTTTGGAGATTTTGAAGAATTAGGGTTTTAGGGAAGAAGAAGCGTTTTTAGAGAAGTTGAAGAAGATGAACTTAGATGGAAAATGGAGATTTGCGTGAAAAGAAAGAGAGAAATGACAAGTGAGCTTTTATAGTGTTAAACCTATGAAGCTGACTGGTTACGCTTTACTAGGGTAGTGGGCCACGTGGTGGTTTTTTCTGAGAAAAGGGTACAGGGAATACTATTCATTTTCTTGGAAGTTGAAGTTCATGATGACAAATAACTGCGCACACGTTCTGATGAGACGTTTTGAAAAAGTTAATCATGATTAACTGACAAATATGGACTTTTAGGTCTATGAAAGGTCTCTAGTCGAAATCTGGTGAAAATAAAAAATGTCCATTTCTACAATAATTCGAAATAGACATTTCTTGGGGGCAATTTGTTAGTTGGAGATTTCGACAGATAACTCAAGTTCTTTGGAATTGTTACGTTTTGGAGAATAGATAAAAGATGGCTGTGTCGAAGCTGTTTAATTCTTTTCGTGGGTGAATAATTCTTTGTTGTCGAAGCCTAAGACTTAGAAGATTTTTGGATTTCCACAAAGCTCTCTTCGACATAGCGTTCACAGAGTCGAAGCTTCAAGCGGGAAGCATTTGAAATTTAAACAAAACCGTTTCGTCAGGCTAACACGTGGAAACATCTGAGACATGCAACGCTTGAGAATGGCGAACGTGGCAGTCATATGTGTAGAGGCCGTTAGGGTCGAATTGCTATAAATAGGGGTCTTAGTTTTGGATTCAGGGGTGTTCAAACAGATATACAGAAATTCACAAAAATATACTCGAAGTACCAGAGCGAGAGAAAAGAGTTTTACGCTGAAAATGTATGTATGAAGAACACCATAAGTTTCGTTCATGTTATCTATTTCATACCAATTATTTAAATTAAAGTTATTCACTGCCTTTTATTCTGTCGAAATTGCCCTTATTTTCAGTAGTTTATCATCACTTTTAATGTTGTATTTACATTTCGCCAAGTCTTCATTTTCAGTACTTTCTCAAAACTTAAAGCATTTACTTCGAGTCACTTATCTTTACCCTTCCCAAGTATTTTCGTTATCTTTAAAGAAACCTTTTACTACAAAGTTATCGTCATTTACGTTGTTCATAAAGTCATATGTTTCGTTTAGAATTGTTGTCAAAACACTTTTCGTTGTCCACAAATCAGAAACAAACTTAACCATGAGTCAAATCACCGTAATAAATAGTTCTTGAGACACATGTCCTAGGATCAATCTAGTCGATCCTGTAAGTTACCAAAAATATATAAATTTGGAAGACTAACGGTTGTTTATCAAAAATCACTGGTAAACACCAAGACAACTCTATCTGCAATGAATTATTGGGTGCCCCTTTGTTAGACGACGAAACTGAGGGAGAGACATCCGGTCAAGTAAGGGGGCAATGTATAAATTTTAAATACCTTAAACAATATTATGTCAGTATAGTATTGTCCGAAGATTCAACCGAGTACGAGAAAATAATTTAGGCTCAGTGTTATATTATGATTTTATTTGGTAATTTTTTGTTTCCAGAAAGTACAATATTATGTCAGTAAATATTATGTATTTACCTTTGTTACGCAACATTAATAAGGTAAGCACATATAGTTAGGGTTCAGCTGTGTTGGCCTATCTATATAGTGCAATGTATAAAACTGTAAAAAAGAATACCTGCATTTTTTTTCCATATGCGTATTTGCTACAAGCTTGGGGTTGGTCAAGAATGTCGTCGCTCGCCCCGATAAACGAGAACACATTCGTGTTCCCGTTTGCAACTAAGTAAATCTAACACTTTACTATTTAGTTAATTATATTTTATATTATAATTAACAGTAAATAATAATTTTCATTTTTTTTTAATCTAAGGTGGTCAGTAAGGGGGATGAACTACAACAGGTGTCCCAAACACGCTATTGTAGTCAATCGCAATCTATTGGACCACATTGGACATGACGATGTAATACTCCTACACAACTATATTTTAATTTAAAAATACTTATCAAATTATTTTTCATCTAATCGTTTAGTATTGTTTTACAGTTTATCTGGAGGCCATATTTGGGTCTTGATCATGATGTGAACCATGACGATGATGCAGTTTGGATAGCGAAGACATCGATGATCCGATTCACTACAGTGGAAATGCACCAGAGTGATCGGGTCAAACTGCAGTTCGGCATGCTACAACAGATTCCAGAACCTCCCACGTGTTTGGGGAATTGACATCAAAAAAGGGTCGATGCACAATGGGATTATTCTTACTGGAGAGACTTTGCAAAAGAGATGTGTTGTCAATGGAGGAATCGACGACAACACATCTTAAACGAACCAGTCATCCATGGTGCAAGACCGACTCAACAATATATGGCATGGTTTAGGTCGGTAACAACTCAACAATTGGTATTTGAGTCGCAGTATTTGATGGATCCACACCAACTTGCTTCGTCATCGTATGCCCCACAACAATTCTCAACCCAACACCAATGTCAACCCACCCAAACCTAACAATCAACCTCACAACATCAACCTACCACATACACACAACAACCAAACACCCAACCTCGCAACTCGTTCATGCCATCCGTCCAACAACCAACCATCCAACGTCGCAATCCATTCATACCACCCACCCAAACACAAAACCAAGAATCAAACCCCGCAACCACAACCGTCTATAGCCCAGATGATTCATATGGGTCACTTCATCGTAGTCCCCCACCAATGACCACCTAAACATCCCATCACCATAACACCCAACCATTGTTTTACTATAGTACGCCCCAGGAACCATTACTTCGTTTCCAAAATGATTCAATTGCCCAATTTGGGCAACTATACCTTCCCCAATCCACCCAACCTCAACGACCTAACTACGATGACATGGGCACCGAACTCAATTACAGAAGCGTCGTTGGCCAGAGCCTCTCTAGATATTGGGAACAAATGATGACACATCTCTCAAATACCGCTGGAACTTCCGTCGGACCTTCCCACCAGCCATCGCTCAATCAGGTCAGCACACAAAGACCTCAAACACCTCAAGAAAATCGTGGGAGACCTCGGAGACAAATTAACAAACCTGGATGTGGAACAGTGGGACGTTATAATCGGACCGATCATTAGTTTATTGTCAATCCAATATAACCAATTATTACCACATTAATAAAAAAAATTACATTATTCTTTTTTATTTAATAAATAAATAAAATTAAAAATTTTAAAAATTAAAAAAAAAACAAGGGGTGTATGCGCCAGATGAATTGGCGCATGCACCACATGAAGCACTAAGGCGTCAGGGGCATTGGCGCCTCCTCATGATGGCCAATGCATGCGGCAATAGCATTGACGCCTCCTCATGAGGAGCTCAATGCATGCGCCAGTGTTATTGGGCCTCCTTTGGTTGCTTAGGGGATGCGCCAATTCATATGGCACATTCTCTTCTAAAAGTGATTGTTTTGGTTTTTTTTTTGAATTATTTGTTATTTTCGATCTTTTTAAAAAAAGATAGTTATTTTAAAAAAAAAAATCTATAATTGTTCTCAATTTAGTAAGAGAAAAAGTTTTTAGTTAATTTATAAATATGGAGTAAGATATTAATTTTTTTTGTTAAATCTATTAAAATTATTATTAAATTAGTTTGGAACTAATTAAATCAATTTAATATAGTACTAGCGTCATGTCTGTCCTCTTTTTTAATAAACACACGTGAAAATATATACGATATTATTTTATTTTATTTTATGCTAATTTTATTTGGAAGTTAATAGTAGAAAATTATGTGAAAGATGATAATAGTAGTTTCAATAGAAGTTATTAGAAGTTACGATCTAAGTTACCTAAGGATAAAATTGGTAGAAAAATAGACTACGCCAAAATCAAATTTTCCCTTTATATATTATTATAGATTAAAAGAAAAAACTTTTAATTAATATGTAAAGGTGGCACATAAAATATATATTTTTCTTAAAATATATACAATTGTTTTTTTTACTAAATTAATTTGAGACAATCCATTAAAAAAATTATTAAATTATTTGGAGCAAAAAACTTATAATATTATTAAAATTATTTTAATGTATCATCAAGAAAAAAAAATTAATTTTTTACTGTGGCCTCAAAATAATTTGATATATATATATATATATATATATATATATATATATATATATATATATATATATATATATATATATATATATATATATATATTTCTTTGGTTATTAAGTTAATTTAAGATAATTTATCAGAAAATATTATTACATTAATTTGAAACAATAAAATGGATAGTATTACTAAATCAATTTAATATAACATCAAGAGTAAAAAATTTAAAATGCACTCTAAAAATATAACGTGCCACATTGAAGAAAAAAATTAAAAGGCTAGTCTAGTAAGTTTTGTGGTAGTTTGATTTCTCAAGTCTATAGGAGATTAGCTTAAGAAAAATTCAATCTAAATGGCCTTTTGGGGGAAAGTATAGAACCCTTAACATACTTTTGTTTAGTTTATTTTGTTGTAATACATTTTGTTATGCTGTCAGATAAGGCTAGGAGGAACACGGGTGAATGTCTCTGCAGGCCGAATTATAACTGACTTTTGTAAATTATACACGTTCAAGTTAAACTAACTCATGAAATTCCAATTTGTTGTTATCTTGAATAGGTTATACCAAAAACAAACAAAAAAAATCCTCTTTCCATTATTATGGGTTCCACCGTTATGGATGCTCTCACACTATCACATAATAAAGTTTATAATATTTATAATATTATCAAAGATATATCTTCGGACGCATTTATTTTTATCGTTTTTCATATCAAATTAAAAAGATATTCATTTTACATTAAAAATTATTCTAACGCATCTTCGTATGTATAAATCAATGTGTGTCCGAAAATACATCTCAATAAACACTATTTATTCAAAAGTCATATTGGTCATATCTCACGCCCGACTCTTTGCTCTTCTTCCTTCATTTTCTCAAAAATTCTCAAAAAAAAAAACTTATTTGAGTTTTGTCTCTCCCATCATCCCTGCACAGACCTACGAGTGATACGAGATAATTTCGAGAGTTACCTGATGCCAAAGGAATATCGTCATGAACCAACTCATGTAAACTGGACTTGTGTTGATGGCTACTTGACATGGTTCTATAGGGTGTCACACCCTATCATGACGTCAAACGCTCCTAGAGAATCACTTAAACCAAGGAGGCAGAGAGCGTGACGGCGATATGTCGGCGTGTTGCGAAGATGGGTAGAGCAGCCATAGAGTCATGACTCTTTGAGGATGGCAATCCCCAATTGTCCCTAGTGGAGCGCATGGTTTCCAAATTACGAAATATCGTGCAGTGCCGGAGGCGAAGGAGGCAGACGCTTAGACATACCCAATAATTTATATTGGAATGAATTTTTTTTAATATATTTTCGAATGTATTTTCAACCAAATATTATGTATGAATTTTCTTGACTTTGTTTTTATTAATGTATGAATTTTTATCTCATATGGTGTTATTCTGATATGATTTAGGGAGAATTTCGACGATGCATCTTCGAAATAACTCCTCTTTTATATTTTCCACGATTTCAAAAAAATTCGAAGGACATTTCAGAAATGTATCTCCGAATACATCAAATACCATTAACAAAGATGAATTTCCGAATACATCAAATACCATATACACAAGGACGTTTTTTATTTTCAATGAGCAATTCCCAACAGTTTTTTATTTTCAATGAGCAATTCCCAACAAAATCTCCACTGATGTCAACTCAAGAGTTCAGGGTCCAGTCATTGGTAACCCTTCCCTTTATTGATATCATTACTGAAAGGATGTGATTTACACTCCTGAGAGCCTCCCCTAATAATTGAGACTAACAAATATAAGAGTCATCCAACTTGGTGTGCGTTTAGATCTGCTATAAAACAGCAATTTTTACGTCCCAATGCAAGCTTAAGGTTGGAATGTGTTGAAGCTACAAAACAAATCTTGTCAAAACATGAAAATTCCCTGTGATTTTGTAAAAGCCAACACTAAACCAAATGAATGCTTAATGGATTAGTCGATCAATTATATCTTTAGACTAATGCTTAACGGCAAGGAGGGTGCCGAGGACACGGGCTGCTTAGCATTGGGTAGGTTCACCTAACAAGTAGAACTAGTATAAATTGATTCTCTAATAGACAATTCTTTGGGCTTAATGCTCATAATATTGGTGATGCTTGATAGTACCAACATTTAGCTTAAACCACCACCACCAGGATAAGAAGCAGGAAAATTGTTTTATGGGGCATTGATCTATATAATAATGCAATAACAAAGACAATGATGAGGTATTCCTCATCTTATCCAATTAATTTCTAGATGAGCTACAAAATGCTCAACAAAGATAACCTACAGCAAATCCACCACGCATACAGAATGCAAGTAAATCCTCAGATAGACCATAAAGCTAATACAAAAGACAATACAATGTCTAATAAGTAAACAAGCAGTAAAAACACAGGAGCAAAACCAGCAGTGTCAACCTAATGATACTTGGGTGCCTTGCTCTGCAAATACTTGGACAAAACATCCATAACAGATCCAAAATCAGCCTTGACCTGCATTGGAGGATTGGCAAATTGGCAAGCCAGGTCTTTGATATTCTTTGAATGGTAATCAATTTTGGACTGAGTAAACTTCAACCCATGTGCAGTGCTCACAACAACAGTCCTATCAGTAGGCTTAATAACACCACTATTCCTGAGCTTAAACAAAGCAGTCAAAGCAACACCAGTGTGAGGGCAAGTAAACATTCCAGTCGAATCAGCCTGAGCCATAGCATCCATCAATTCTTCCTCAGTAGCCTCCTCAACGATACCATTACAGTTCTTCAAAGCATGAACAGCTCTATCAATAGAAACAGGATCCCCAATCTGAATAGCAGATGCAAAAGTTGTCTGTGCCCTAACTGGCTTAAACTCTTTCCAACCCGACTTAAAATACAAATACAAAGGATTTGCATTTGCAGCTTGAGCACAAACAAGCCTTGGAATCCTATCCACAAGACCTAACTCTTTACACATCTGAAACCCTTTATAAAAAGCATAAATATTCCCAAGATTCCCACCAGGTACAATAACCCAATCAGGTACCTGCCAATCAAACTGCTGCAAAATCTCAATTGCAGCAGTTTTCTGTCCTTCAAGCCTCAAACTGTTGAGAGAATTAGCCAAATAAATCGGCAACTCGGCAGTTACTTCACGAATCAACTGCATACACCCATCAAAATCAGTATCAATGCTAAGAACAAATGCCCCGTTCGCAATCGGCTGAACCAGTTGAGCAATAGAGATTCTATTAGCAGGCAGGAAAACAATGGAAGGAATTCCAGCAGATGCACAATAAGCAGATAAAGCAGCCGAAGTATCGCCGGTGGAAGCACAACCAACACCAACAACAGGGCGGTTCATTTTCCTGAGACGGTTAACCTGGCTAACAAGAACAGTCATACCTAGATCCTTGAAACTACCAGTATGACTAGTACCACAGTTCTTAACCCACAAATCATTCATGCCTAGAAACTGTTTGCCAAAACGCTCAGCCCAGAAAAGATTAGAGTTACCTTCAAAAGCGCTAACGATGTCATCATCGTCGATCTCAGGAAGAACCCACTCTTTTTTGCTCCATACACCCGAACCATAAGGCCACGTGGTTTTCCCAACGCGTGAATCGAAGAGGTTACGCCAGTAAGCGCCATCGAATTTCTTGAGCGCGCCGAGGTCGTGTTGGACATCGAGGAGTCCCCCGGATTGGGATCGATAAACGATCTCGTCTAGGGAGTAGGTTTCGGTGGAAGACGGATCGGCGTTGAAAGGGACGTATTTGGCGGAGAAGAGGTTTTGGGAGACGTTTATGCGACGAGCTTCGTCGCGGATGTTCTCGTCGGCGGGACGGCGGTGTTTGGAAGAAGCAGGCGGTGGAGTGGCGGGGGAAGGGGTGGAGTTGTTGTTGCTGTCGTGAGTGAGGGGTTGTGGTTGAGATTGGGATTGGGATTTGAGGGTGAAATTAGTGGGTTTTGATTTGGGAAGAGAATAGGGTTTGGTTTTGGTGTTGAGAGAGAAGGGTGAAGATTGAAACAGTGTTGTTGAAGAAGCCATCGTGGAAATGGGAGTGTTATTGGAGTGGCGGCTCTATGCTGTGAATCCAACTTACTTTGAAGAAATGAACACGAATCAAGCTTTAATAGGAGCAACTTGCACACTAGTACACGTATGAGAACGTTGTAAGTTTTTTTTTGTTGATAACTACAAGTTTTAATAGACAAAGATAAGCTAGAGGGAAATACCAATTTAAGTATTTTTTGTTTTCATTATATGTATAAACGGATAGATAATAGATGAGATAAGGACTAGGTTTTCTTATTTTATTTGTTTTTGTTTCTGGCCAATCTTGGGCCTAAATATGAGGTCCAATTACGAAAAAGTTCAATTTAAAGTATGAATGCTAGATTAGTAAAGGTTGGAGTAATTTTGCGGTCAGGAAGTCAACATTCAATCATTACTCTTGGGTGATCATTTATCGTTAGGTTTAATCGAATGGTCATGCACATTCCTAGTTGGGTGACATGAGGCGATTATAATTGCCTTTCATGTATAAAGTTCTTCATGTGCCAAGATATCTTTGTCTTACCCCAATTTGGTCCAGACATTTTAAATTTTCGTAAATTTAATTTTTATTTTTCATTTGCATTATATGCATAGCATATGAAATGCATTTCATCATGAATAATATCTAAAATATTAGTCGGAATAAATTATTGAGAATACAGATAAATTGGTTAAATCATTTCTCAAGAACATATAAAATCAGCGGATAAAAAGTTTCAAAATTAAAGTTACAGACGCCAGTATCATTAACCTACGGTTCACGTAGTTTAACCTGGTGTGCCCGTCATTTTTTTAGCAGCTGTTTCGGTTGCATTTTGACCCGTCTGAGCCTTTTAACCGGTGAAAATTTATTTCAGAATTTGAAGAAACGCTATATTTTTTCAATAAGTATATTTTGTGCTGATCATTTTAGTGCATCCGATTTGATTTTTCGAGCAAATTTTCGCCCGACTTTTATTCATTTTTATTCGTTTTAATTTTTATTCTTTCGCCAAAATATTCAAGCTAAATAAATAGGAATTTCCGCGTCTTCATTTTTTTACCATATATATTTAGAAAATTATGAATTTTATTTAATTTGATTTAGATCATTGATTCGAATTTACTCAGGAGCCGTTATCCATTATTCTCATTTCACTTATCAACCAACCAAAGTTAAGGTTTAAACAAATATTAATTAAATAAAATCGCAAAAAGAGTATATCTCCTCCCTCGAATGATGCCCCCTCCACATATCTCTCTTAGAAAATTAATGTGAATAAATAAATAATAATAATAAAATGACAAATGAGCCAATGATTAGACGACACATGGCACATGGGATTCCCCCATTTGAAGGCTCACCCATTCTAAACTTCCCCACTAAGTAGAAGAGAGGGGACCACTATCAGGAAATAAAGATGAAGGATAGGATAAAACAATAAATAAATAAATAAAAGGAAATAAAAAGAAAAGGAAGGGCGGACAGCTCATGAGACGAAAAGATAAAAGGTTACTCTCCCACTGATACACTCACGTCACTCACTCAAAAGTCTCTCTTCTCTCTCGTCTCTCTTAAAAAAAGAAAGAGAAACAGAAAAGTTGTTCAACTTTTCTTCATCACGCAAGCACCTTTATTTATCGTCTTCTCCACGCACTCTCCGTCTCCCGTCTTCATCAAATCGCGGCGGATTAACCATCACACAACCTCTTTGAAATTCTGGTATCAGATATGAGATGTCGAAGGTAATGTTACGACACTAATATCTGAACAATATAAACAGGATAAAAGATAAAGAACAGTAATACAAGTGACACAAGCAATTGTTAACCCAGATCGGTGCAAACTCACCTACGTCTGGGGGCTACCAAGTCAGGAAGGAAATCCACTAAACAAAATTAGTTCAAAGACTCTCAGTAAACACTTCACGTTACAGTCTTTTCACCTAATCTCTACCCGTGTGACTTCTATCTAAAAACTCTTAGATATGAGACCCTACTCACCCCCCCTCCCCCCTCAATCACAGCAGTGATGTAAAACAAGTATTACAATGAAAGAAGACACTCTTCAAGAACATATATTTGATCTTGCTTAAAAGCTTCAACCAAGTAAACACACATTCATGCTTCAAAGCTTAGAATGGACAAATTACAACTCAAAAGTCAGTCCAATTCAATCATCTATGGATGAATGAATGACTCACAATACACACGACCACACAAGACTAAAACCCTTATTCTCTCTCAATATTTCGCTCGTTATTTCTTGTGTATTAAAACCAGGTATTCCATGCCCTTTTTATAGAAGTATTTGGCTGGGCTTGGACATCACAAAACCCTAAAACTATTTTCCATTCATATCTTCTCATGACAGCTGATTATATCTTGTTGGAAAATAAGTCAATCTAGTTTTAATTATTGATTGAAGGCACGTTCAATCATTACATCAATCACACATAAATTAGCATAAAAAACGCAATCACACAATACATAACATTCAGACTGAATGTTCTGTATACAGATGTCATGACATCGGGTCTAACATCTCAGTAAAATCCTGCACATTCACATTCTAAACACCCTGCAGGAACCTGTTATCTTATGTCAAGACAACACTTGTGACAACTTGTGAACACTATAGATTTTACCAAAATTGCTGCCAACACATAGAACCAACAAACTCCCCCTTTGGCAAATTTTGGCTAAAACATACATCAGACCATTTGTTCACAAGAGAATAATCACATCAGCAGTTTAGCAGCAGAAGTATTAAAACACACATTACTAGCTAAAATAGCAACTAGTAAACACATATTAAACACACATGCGCTTGTGCTCCTCCTCCCCCTCAGTCTGCTCAACACAGACATCTCCTTCAACATCACATGTAACATACACCTCCCCATCTGACATCACCTTCAACATCACATGTACTACACAGATTATCTCCAACATACATCCTTTTCAACATCATCTGTCATCTGTTTATATCATAGCTACTGCATAGCTACTTTAGCTACAGCTCCTTTAGCTATTTCTCCCCCTTTTTAGCCAAAAGAGACCAAAGAGACCAATGAGACAAAATAAATGTCTATTAGTCAAACAGAATGTCACATAGAATGTCAAAGCATATTGTTAGGTGTTACAGAACCACAAACATACACAGCTTAACAAGCTGAGATAAAAATCCAGAGAAATAAAAAAGAACCCAGAAAAAAATACATCAAGGCATCAAAACATGACTGCCAAAAGAACCACCAAATCCATCACAGCACACCATCAGAATAGTAGAAGACAACTTCAACAAAACTAGTAAGAGGAGCTTGCATCTTCATCAAATTCAGAACCAGAACTACCACTTGATTCATCTTGAGATTCAGACATCTCACTAGAGGTTTGGGCTTCTGTTTCCTTGGCATGTCCAACATTATCTCTATCAGCTTGCTCCAAGCTTTCAATCAGAGCCTCCAGAGCTTCTTTCCTGACTTTTGCCACCCTTATCCCTGTATCCAATTCTTTACAAGTTTCTTTCAATTCAGCAATAAGACCACCTTGATAGGCTGGCTTCTTCACAGCAGATGTCATGACAATGTCATTGACATGATTGCCTTTAAATAATTTGTAATGAACTGACAGAGGAGGTTTTCTTCTACTAGGAAGATCATTTGTGCTCAGAATTCCAGGTTGCTGGCTCAGGATGATCCCACAAATCATTGAGGGAAAAGCTATGGGCAACTTCACTGCATTTGTAGAAGCATGTTTAACAATTTGTTCAAACATGAATCTACCATAATCAAATTTCAGCTGGGTTCCAACAGCAAATATGAACCTTCCAAGAGCATTTGAGATTGTAGAGATGTGATTGGTTGGTACCTAATTTGCTGACCCTATCTTGTGCAAGATAGCATATTTCACAGTTAGCTTTCCAGCAAGGAGATGCTTCTTGCTAGGCCACTCCTTGACTTGTCTAACAGTTATTTCCCTACAAACCTCATTGTCGGTGGCTTCTAGTTCACATGCACCTTCTGTTCCTCTTCCTAAAAATTTGTTAATCACAGTTGGAGAAAAATTGATACACTTCCCTCTTACAAACACCTTACAAAACTCTTTGTTCTTTTTATCAGCAATGTCCTCAGGGATGTTGACCACAAATTCTTCCACCAGTCCTTCATAACATTGAGCTAACCCAAAAATAGTTTTCATTAATCCAGCTATTTTAATAAGGTCCATGACCTCCACAGCATCCTTGCCTAATTCTCTTTCCACCGCCACCCTTCTTTGGATTACAAACTTCCATTTTGTTGTTCCATCTTCAAGATGGAAGGAAACATTATCCAAGTGTACAACAACAACTTTTGCAGGGGATTTCCTACCAGTTATCCTCTTGACAGGAGAGATGTCAGGGACATCTTGTTCAACATCTTCATCTGAGTCAGAACTTTCTCTTACTTTTCTCTTCTTCACCTCCACTTTGCTCCAAGACTTTGAGGGGCCTACAGCAGTAGCCTTCTTAGCAGTTTTGGTTGTCATTATTTCAGCCACAAACCTATCCTTTCTGGTCTCCATCCTCTTAGCCACACTAGGCTTCAAGTGATGAAGCAAGTTATCATCTTGATCATCCGAACTCTCATCTTCTAGGTCAATCACCTTCTTTGTAGAATCATGCTTCTTAGACTGTGAAGCATTGGTAGTAGGTGATGCCACGGATTTCTTACTAGACAAAGTTCGCCCTAAAAAGCATAATCCTTCAGCAGTTATATCTTTTTCAGACCTAGAGGAATCATCCTCCTTCTCATCGTGAGGTCCAACCTCAGGAGAGGGGTCCCTTCTTGATAGAGGAGTAGAAACTCCCTTTACAGAGTGTCCCTCATTGAGGATTCTCGTGACAAGGTTCCTTATGACACGATCAGTGTGATGCACGTAGTCCTTAGAACTAGGAGTATAAGTATAGCTGGAGGGGATATTGGAACTATTACCTTGAGTATGGCATGCAGTTGAGGATGAACCAGGAGTGTTGTCTGGAATGATAGACAGGGGAATCACGTCCAAAATATCTTCATTAAGAAAGTCCATAAAGGGCGTTCTATCTTTATGCGCAGGTTTGGTAGTTTTAGAACGAGATGGTGAAGGTTGTTGTGACATCTTGTTGTTCTTGTGGAAAGGTTTTTGTTGCCCTAGCAGAGAAGGTTGATGAAGTTGAAGGAAGGTGGAAATGTTTGAGTAGATGTTGCATGTGAAAGGGCAATAGATGGAAGTTCCAATACTAGGTGATGATTTACCATAAATGGGGCACTTTATTTTAAGTGGGCAGACAATATTTTTATTACCTTTTCCACTCCAAATTAATTGCTACAAATTCTCATAGATACAAATCTCTAATTTACCTCTTAGAAATTCAAATTTATTAGCATCCAAAGCCTTTATAAATATATCAGCTAACTGCATTTCAGTAGCAACATGCTCCGGGGCTATGATTTTATCTTCCACTAGTTCTCTAATAAAATGATGACGAATATCAATGTGTTTTGTCCTGCTGTGCTGAATAGGATTCTTAGAAATATTAACAGCACTCAGGTTGTCACAGTACAATGTCATGACATCTTGCGTGACATTATATTCAGTCAGCATCTGTTTCATCCAAACCAGTTGAGAACAACTACTTCCAGCTGCTATATATTCAGCTTCAGCAGTGGACAGAGACACACAATTTTGTTTCTTACTAAACCATGATATTAAGTTGTTTCCCAAGAAGAAACATCCTCCTGATGTGCTTTTCCTATCATCAACACTTCCAACCCAGTCAGCATCACAGTATCCAGTCAGCATAGATCCAGATCCATGAGTGTACAACATCCCATAGTCACTGGTGCCATTGACATATTTCAGTATCCTTTTCACTTGGTTTATGTGATTGACTTTTGGTTCAGCTTGATATCTATCACAAACACCTACAGCAAAAGCAATGTCAGGTCTTCTTGCTGTGAGATATAGCAGACCTCTTATCATGCTTCTGCAGAGACTTTGATCTACACTAACACCATTTTCATCTTTGGAGACTTTCAGATGTGTAGGAGCATGTGTCCTTTTATGACTTGCATTCTCCATGCCAAACTTCTTAACAATGTTTTTGGCATATTTGCTTTGAGATAGAAAGATAGAATCTTCCATCTGCTTGACTTGTAGCCCAAGAAAATAGGTCAGCTCTCCAACAAGGCTCATTTCAAATTCAGACTGCATTTGTTTAACAAAATGTTCGACCATATGATCTGACATCCCACCAAACATAATATCATCCACATATATTTGAGTCACCATGAGTTTTCCTCCTTCATTCTAGCAAATAAGGTCTTGTCAATGCCTCCCTTCCTGTATCCATTGTTAATGAGAAACATTGTGAGTCTATCATACCAAGCCCTAAGAGCTTGTTTCAACCCATAAAGGGCTTTCCTCAACTTATACACATGCTTTGGAAGATTTGGATCTGTAAACCCTTTATGTTATTCAACATACACTTCCTCATTTAAGTAACCATTCAAGAAGGCACTTTTTACATCCATTTGGAACAGTTTAAACTTCAGAATACATGCCACTCCAAGCAATAGTCTAATGGACTCAAGGCGAGCTACAGGGGCAAAAGTTTCCTCAAAGTCAACTCTTTCAACTTGAGTGTATCCTTGTGCTACTAATCTTGCTTTACTTTTAGTAACCACCCATTGTTCATCAGATTTATTCTTGTAAACCCACTTTGTTCCAATGACATTTATTCCTTCAGGTCTTGGAACCAGTTCCCATACTTCATTTCTCTTGAATTGGCCTAACTCTTCCTGCATGGCATTGATCCAGAATTCATCAGTCAAGGCTTCTTTGACATTCTTAGGCTCAATCTTTGACACAAAACAGCCATGTGAGATCGCTTCCCTTGATCTAGTTGTGACCCCTTTATTTGGGTCTCCTATAATGAGATCTTTAGGATGATCCTTCTGAATTCTGATAGGGGGTCCTTTATTAATTTTGTCAGCTTCAGGTTCAGCTTGAGTGAGTTCACTCTCATTACTTTTGTCTGGGAAATCAGCCGGGGCATCATTTTAAGATGTCTCAACATCAGTCTGTTGATCATCAACCACAACATTGATAGATTCCATCATTACTTTTGTTCTGGAATTAAAGACTCTAAATGCTCTGTTGTTTGTTGAGTAGCCCAGAAATATTCCTTCATCACTCTTGGGATCCATCTTCCTTCTTTGTTCACGATCAGTCAAGATATAACATTTACTACCAAACACATGGAAGTATTTGACAGTAGGTCTTCTTCCTTTCCAGACTTCATATAAAGTAGTAGGAGCCCCTTTCTTCAAGGTTACTCTGTTGTGAACATAGCAGGATGTGTTCATAGCTTCAGCCCAGAAATGGTAGGGCAATTTCTTAGCATGAATCATAGCTCTGGCAGATTCTTGGAGAGTTCTATTTTTCCTTTCTACCACACCATTTTGCTGAGGGGTAATGGGAGATGAGAACTCATGACTAATCCCTTCAGATGCACAGAATCCAGCAAATTTGTTGTTCTCAAATTCTTTCCCATGATCACTTCTGATTCTTATAACCTGACTTTCTTTTTGTCTTTGAAGTCTTAGGCAAAGATCTTTGAATACCTCAAATACATCAGATTTTTCCCTTATAAAATTGACCCAGGTGTATCTGGAGAAGTCATCCACCACCACATAAGCATACTTTTTCCCACCAAGACTTTCCACCTGCATAGGTCTCATCAAGTCCATGTGGAGAAGTTCCAGCACTCTGGAAGTGGTGTCATGTCTGAGCTTCTGATGTGACATCTTTGTCTATTTTCCAATCTGACACTCCCCACAAACTCTTCCTTCATCAATCTTTAAGTTTGGGATTCCTCAGACAGCTTCAACAGATATAATCCTCTTCATTCCTTTAAGATGCAGATGGCCCAATCTTTGATGCCATATCTTCACTTCTTCTTCTTTGGCTAGAGTACACATTGATGAATAACCAGTTTCTTGAGAACTCTACATATAGCAGTTGTTCTTAGACCTGACTCCTTTCATGATCACTTCATTTTCTTTATTGGTAATCAGACATTCAGTTTTTGTGAAGTTTACAGTTAGACCTTGGTCACATAGTTGACTGATGCTGATTAGGTTTGCAGTCAGTCCTTTAACAAGTAGGACATTGTCAAGGTTAGGGACTCCAGGGCAGTTTAGCTTTCCAATCCTCTTGATTTCACCCTTTGCTCCATCAACAAAGGTTACATAGTTGGTGCCATGAGGATGAAGATCAATCAGTAGGTTTTTGCTTCCAGTCATGTGTCTGGAGCATCCACTGTCAAAATACCAGTCTTCTTTGGTTGAAACTCTGAAGGAAGTGTGAGCTATCAGGTTAGTAACACCAGTCCTAGGAACCCATTGTTTTCTGTTGACAGGGATGTGATGTTTGGGTCTAGGTTGATGATGAGAAAGACTAGGATAGCCATACAACTTATAGCAGAATGGTTTTATGTGGCCAAATTTTCCACAATAATGACATCTCCATCTTTGGTGTTTTCCTTTATGTTGTCTTCCCTTATGATGTTGTGACACATGATGTGACATCTTTGGTTTGCTACCAGTGTGACTACACTAAGGTTTGGATTCATTGAACCCAAGGCCAGACTTGTCTCCTGCTATGTTTCCAGTCTTGAGAATTTTGTCTAAGGTGTCAGATCCATTGTTTAGCATTCTAACATACTTTGTCATCTCATTTAGTTTGGAGTTCAAGAACACTGCTTCAGTCTTCAACTTAGAGATGGTTTCCAAGTGTTCTGTCTTCTCATTCTCCAGTTGTGTTATCAATTTCTTCTGACTTTCCACTTGTTGACACACTTCTTCACTTCTGTGACATAAATTTCTGTAGGTAGTGGCTAACTCATCAAAGGTTACTTCATCGTCACTTGAGACTTCATCAGAACCCCATCTTCTAGTCAAGGCAGTCACAAGATTTGCAGACTCTCCTTCTATTTCACTTTCATCAGACCAAGTAGCAGCAAGACTTTTCTTCTGTTTCTTGAGCTAGGTCCCACATTCAGCTCTAATGTGTCCATACCCATCACATTCATGGCACTGAACTCCTTTTCCTTCTTTGTACTTTTCATCAGATCTTGTTCTTCTTCCAGCATTATTAGACCTACTGATGTCAGATGAGATGTTCTTGACATTAGACTTAGACCTTACATCCATCTTTTTCAGAAGTTTGTTGAACTGTCTTCCCAGTAATGCTACATCATTTGCCAAATCTTCATCAGTATCTTGACCACTTTCTTCCTCTTTCTATTCAGTGTTTGACATGAAGCCTATGCTTTTGACTTTCTTTTCAGATCCATCACACATTCCCAACTCAAATGTTTGGAGGGATCCAATTAGCTCATCCACTCTCATATTGCAAATGTCTTGAGATTCTTCTATGGCTGTCACTTTCATGGAAAATCTCTTAGGGAGTTGCCTGAGTATTTTCCTCACTGGTTTTTCATATGACATCTTCTCACCCAGGGCTCCTGAGGCATTAACAATTTCAAGGATATTCATATGAAAGTCATGAATATTTTCATCTTCTTTCATCCTCAAATTTTCAAACTTGGTAGTGAGCAGCTGCAATTTAGACATCTTCACTCTAGAGGCGCCTTCATGGGTGGTTTTGAGAATATTCCAAGCATCTTTAGCCACCTCATAGTTGTTCACCAGTCTGAAGATGTTCTTATCAACTCCATTGAATATAGCATTCAATGCTTTAGAGTTTCCAAGGGCTAGTTCATCCTCCTCCTTGGTCCATTGTTCCTCAGCCTTCTTATCAGTAGTAACTTTTCCTTCCTTAGTAATAACTAGATGTTCCTAGCCTGTTAGAACAGCCTTCCAAGCCTTATTATCCAAAGATTTCAGGAAGGCTACCATTCGAGGTTTCCAATAGTCATAGTTAGATCCATCCAGAATTGGTGGTCTGTGAACAGATCCTCCGTCTCTATCCATAGTACCAGAAAGTAATGTCCCTAGATCTCACCCAGAACCAGAGCAGGATGCCTGCTCTGATACCAATTGAAATTCTGGTATCAAATATGAGATGTCGAAGGTAATGTCACGACACTAATATCTGTACAATATAAACAGGATAAAAGATAAAGAACGGTAATACAAGTGACACAAGCAATTGTTAACCCAGTTCGGTGCAAACTCACCTACGTCTGGGGGCTACCAAGCCAGGAAGAAAATCCACTAAACAGAATTAGTTCAAAGACTCTTAGTAAACACTTCAAGTTACAGTCTTTTCACCTAATCGCTACCCGTGTGACTTCTATCTAAGAACTCTTAGATATGAGACCCTACTCACTCCTCCTCAATCACAGCAGTGATGTAAAACAAGTATTACAATGAAAGAAGACACTCTTCAAGAACACATACTTGATCTTGCTTAAAAGCTTCAACCAAGTAAACACACACTCATGCTCCAAAGCTTAGAGTGGACAAATTACAACTCAAAAGTCAGTCCAATTCAATCATCTATGGATGAATGAATGGCTCACAATACACACGACCACACAAGACTAAAACCCTTATTCTCTCTCAATATTTCGTTCATTATTTCTTGTGTATTAAAACCAGGTATTCCATGCCCTTTTTATAGAAGTGTTTGGCTGGGCCTGGACATCACAAAACCCTAAAACTATTTTCCATTCATATCTTCTCATGAAAGCTGATTATATCTTGTTGGAAAATAAGTCAATCTGATTTTAATTACTGATTGAAGGCGCATTCAATCATTACATCAATCACACATAGATTAGCATAAAAAACGCAATCACACAATACATAACATTCAGACTGAATGTTCTGTATACATATGTCATGACATCGGGTCTGACATCTCAGTAAAATCCTGCACATTCACATGCTAAACACTCTACAGGAACCTGTTCTCTTATGTCAAGACAACAGTTGTGACAACTTGTGAACACTCTAGATTTTACCAAAATTGCTGCCAACACATAGAACCAACAAACTCCCCCTTTGGCAAATTTTGGCTAAAACATACATCAGACCATTTGTTCACAAGAGAATAATCACATCAGCAGTTTAGCAGCAGAAGTATTAAAGCACACATTACTTACTAAAATAGCAACTAGTAAACACATATTAAACACACATGCGCTTGTGCTCCTCCTCCCCCTCAGTCTGCTCAACACAGACATCACCTGTAACATACACTTCCCCATCTGACATCACCTTCAACATCACCTGTACTACACTATTTATAGTATAGCTACTGCATGGCTACTTTAGCTACTTCTCCCCCTTTTTAGCCAAAAGAGACCAATGAGACAAAATAAATGTCTATTAGTCAAACAGAATGTCACATAGAATATCAAAGCATATTGTTAGGTGTTACAGAACCACAAACATACACAAAATAGTGGAAGACAACTTTAACAAAACTAGTCAGAGGAGCTTGCATCTTCATCAGCTTCAGAACTAGAACTGCCACTTGATTCATCTTGAGATTCATACCTCTCACTAGAGGTTTGGGCTTCTGTTTCCTTGGCATGTCCAACATTATCTCTATCAGCTTACTTCAAGCTTTCAATCAAAGCCTCCAAAGCTTCTTTCCTGGCTTTTGCCACCCTTATCCCTGTATCCAATTCTTTACAAATTTCTTTCAATTCAGCAATAAGACCACCTTGAGAGGCTGACTTCTTCACAACAGATGTCATGACAATGTCATTGACATGACTGCCTTTAAATAATTTGTAATGAGCTGATAGAGGAGGTTTTCTTCTACTAGGAAGATCATTTGTGCTTAGAATTCTAGGTTGCTGCCTTCAAATAATTAAGTGGTTTAGTTAAATTTTAATTAATTATATTTGTTAATAAAGGATTAATCACTATAGCAAATTCACAAGCAATTTCACGCTAAGTTTTTTCAATCACATTCATAAATGAAAATCTTGGTTCAAGGCAAAATGTTTTTTATCTGACTAATCTGAAACTATAATTCAAATTATTTTCCTATATCAAATATTACTTCTAAAATATTTTATTTCAGTAAATTAAATTTCGGATGAAAAAGAATATAGGAAGCGTTCGCTTCACTATTTCTCAAATACTCGAATGATTGGCGTACGCCATATTGCTCGAATTCTTGACATCCGATTAAAACCGAATTCAAATTCAAATCACTTTTCCAAATTAAATATAATTTCTAAAGACTTTATTTTTATAATTTAAACTTGGGATGAAAAAGAATATAGGAAGTGTTCGCTTCACTATTTCTTAAGTACTCGAATGATTGACGCACGCCATATTACTCGAACTCTTGTCACCCGATTAAAACTTCAACCATAATATTCAAATCATTTCTTCCAAATTAATACAATTTCTAAAACATTCTAAATTCTAAATTTCCGATAGTAAAAGGATGGGAGGCGTTCGCCTCACTATCTTTCGACTATTCAAATAATTGTCATACGCCATATTAATCGAATTCTCGTCGTCAAATTAAAATGCAATCGAATAAATTCAAATCAGCTTTTATATCAAACACAATTTCACAAAATAAACTTAAACTTAAATTGAAAGAATGGGAGGTGTTTGTCTCACTATCCTTTGATTATTCGAACGAGTGGCGCACGCCACATCGCTCAAATCATCGACTTTCGATCAAAACCTACCAATTCAAATTCAAATTGTTTCCTATATTAAATACAACATCTAAGAACATATCTTTCATAAATTAAACTTCGGATAAAAGAATGGGAGGCGCTCGCCTCATCATCTCTCGAATAATTGATCGATTGACGCTCGCCATATTGCTCAAATTATCGACTTCCGACTAAAATACTTTAAATAAACTTGGATAAAGGAATGAGTGGCGCTCGCTTCATTATTCCTTGAATAAGCAAGTGGGAGGCGCACGCGCTCACTACCGTGTATATTCAACATCCGCAAACAAACTTTCAAAAATAGTTCGAACGAAAAAGGAGTAGAAGGCGGTCGTCTTATTATTCCTCGAAAGAATTGAACGATTGTTGTGCACGACATTGCTCAATCTTTCATCGTTCTTCAAAACACCTTACCACGTTAAACCAAATTTCTCGCCCCCGTGCGATCGAAACCAACCAAGCAAAACATCAAATACATCAATTCAACCTATCACCCCCGCATGACCAAAACTCTTTTCAAAAAGAACACTGTTAATCTTTTCTAATGCGCATAACAAACCAATGCTTAAGCCTCCGTCGAGAGTAGACAAGCCAGCGTTTAGCCTTTAGAACGCGATCTACACAGTCGTTCGTTAAAAAACATCAACCAAATCGTAGTGCCCGAACTACGAATGCTCTGATTTCCTTATTGCACCATAAGGATATGTAGGCAGGAGATTGTTATATCTTCACGAGCACACTAATAAAAAACCTCCCTTTTCCCCCTTTCTGAGGTCTTCATCCATATCTATTATCAATTCTAATTACTCGAAGAAAGCGAATAACATTCAACTAACATTCAAATAGCAAATTAGACTAAAAGGTTCCCGTTGAGTACAACGGACGTGAGGGATGCTAATACCTTCCCCTTGCGTAATCGACTCCCGAACCCGAATATGGTTGCGACGACCATTATTCTATTTTTTAAAGGTTTTATTGATATTTTCCTATTCCTTCATTTGAATGAATAAAGTTCGGTGGCGACTCTGTTCGAACAATTTTTTCCGCGTCCATCGCGAGGGATCGCATTTTTCGAGGTGCGACAGATGGCGACTCTGCTGGGGATCCTGCTCCAAGCAAGAGAGAGTCTGGCCTAACTTAGTCTGATTTTGCTATGACTGTTAGAAAATATTCTTTCTTTCCATGTTTATTTCTCTGTATTGTATTCTGATTGCTTGTGTTGTATGTAATGTGTTGATACTTTGATATGGGACTTGATGTATGATGTGAGATAAGCTCCATACCCGAGCTTCGAGAAAAACTTAGAACCCGGAGTTGTGTAGTATTGAACCGAGGGGTGTACACCTTATTGGGATAATACGAAGACTCCACCTAGAGTAGATCTGTTTGAAGTTTCCATCATAATATGGCTAGCCCATTATTGTGGGGAAATTTTGAATACGATCCGTGACTCTAGGAATCTCGCCTTAAACCCAAGTTTTGTTTTCATGATTGGCGATTATGTAGTATTGAACCGAAGGGTCTACACACTGTTCAAACAATACGAGAATCCCACTTAGATTAGATCAACTCAGAACTCCCATCACGATGTGGCTAGCCCATTATTGCGAGGAAGTTTTGAACATGATCCGTGAGTCTAAGTTCCTTCCTCGAAAACATAACTTTAGAACCTACGTTTGAGAATTTCTAGTAATCAGAGAAACTCGTGCTTCTTCCTATTATCCTGATGTAACCGACGCGTGAATAATCTTGAGTATTTGTATTCCTTTGCGAAAAACATGGCAAAACTTAATGCATTTTCATATCATCAACATGCATTGCATATCATCTTTCAGAAACAAAAACTTACACCATATTCTACCCTTTGTCCAGTAACGCTGACTACTCGACACCGGTACGAGACAGCCGCAACTACAAGATGACACTCGAACAGCTTGAAGCAAACCAGGCTTCGATGAGGACAAACATTGACTCGATGCAGGCAAAGATGGATCGTTTGCTCGAGACTATGTTACTCTTGGCCCAGAAGGAAAAGGATGCTGAGACTAGCGCCGAAGCCAGAAAAGTTGTTGCTCAGTTTGGATCGCCATCGCTTAGCATCCCGGAAGTAACTAACCTTGATGGTAACCCTGCCCATCCTAGGGGAGGACCGATCCTTATTCCTATCCCAATGGAAAATATGAACCCCCTTGAGCGTTCTGCTATATCTGCACGACACGGATCCGTGATGGGTGATGAAGATCCGTATGATGCTTTCTTCATGCTGCAACACGTCAAACCCGTTGTTGGAGGTCTCCTAGATCCAGCTGTTGAGAGACTCTACGCTTTGGAGGAAAAATTCAAGTCCTTGGAGGTTCACACTACTCCCGGTTTGGATGTTGTTGACATGTGCTTGGTACCAGGTATGGTGATTCCCCAGAAATTCAAAGTCCTAGATTTTGACAATTACAACGGGATAAGCTGCCCGGGAACTCACCTCAGAGCTTACTGTCGCAAGATGGCTGCCCACATCAGTAATGATCAACTCCTGATTCATTACTTCCAAGATAGCCTCAGTGGGGCATCCTTTGAATGGTATATGCAATTAGAAAGAGGACATGTCCAATTATGGAGAGATCTCGTTGAAGCCTTCCTTAGATATTATCAATACAACACTGATCTAGCACCTAATCGCACCCAGCTGCAAGACATGACTCAATGCAACAACGAGTCATTCAAGGAATACGCCCAGCGGTGGAGAGAGCTTGCAGCTCGTGTCAAACCTCCTCTCCTTGATAAGGAGGTAATTGATATGTTTATGGGAACTCTTCATGCTTAATACATGGAGAAAATGGTAGGATCCAACTTCCTAACTTTTGTTGAGGTTGTCTCTGTGAGAGAACGAATCGAGAGCCAGATTAGGAAGGGAAAGCCACCTTGCGCCGCCAATGCTTCAAGTGGGATGAAAAAACCCTATCCCAATCCCCCAAAGAAGCCAGAAGGTAAGACCAAATCCATAATGGGAAGCGGAGGATATATGACACATTCATATGTTCCTATGCCTTACCATCAGGTAGCCGCTGTCATCCCAACACCGTATCAGCCACCATATCAGCAACCATATCAAGAACAATATCAGCAGCCGTATCAACAGTTGGCTTACCAGCAGCCATATTAGAATCAACAATAACATGTTCCACAACAACGTCAACCTAATCAGCAGAGGGCAAGGAGGACAGAAAGACATTTTGATCCATTGCCAGTACCATACAACAAGATGTTGGTGTAAGCCCTAGAGGCTAATACTTTTGGTACTTGTATCGAATTATTTATTAATAATAAAAGGCTTTTTCTTTATTATGTTTATTTAATAAAGTCCCTAGAATAGATAGTCCGTTTAATGTATCAAGTGTGACTTAATCATGAGATCACATTAAACATAAGGACATTATTCTTAAAGTATCCGTAGTCGAGCTTTATTGTGAAGTGGGATAACATTAAAGCATTAAGACTATTATGTATATAGACTGATGATCACATCTCATGGATCATGGATAAGGAGTTATCAAGTCTTAAACATAGGTATGAATATTAAGAGTAATATTTATACTGGATTGACCCGCTATGAGAATACTATATAGAATGTTATGCAAAGTGTCATAAGTTATTCTCATGGTGATAATGGTGTATACCACCCTTCGACCTGAAACCACTATGGACCCTAGATGTAGAGTCGAGTGCTTTATTATTGATCAAACGTTGTCCGTAACTGGATGACCATAAAGACAGTTGATGGGTACTCCACGAAGCATGCTAAGGGACATGAGTGACCTATATGGAATTTGCCCATCCTGCGTAACAGGATAAATGTCTATGGGTCCAATATTTAACTGGGCAAGGATGACACGGTATATGCCTTGTGTTCAATATAGACATAAGGGTAAAAGGGTAATTGTACACATAAGTATTATCACAAAAGGATTTGTCAGAGCACATGACATTTTCGTGTCTTGGGTAACAGTGATGTGTTACTAGATACCGCTCACTGTTTATTATGTTAAATATGTGATTTAATATAATTGTCAATGCCGCGAAAACTTACAGGGTCACACACAAAGGACGAATTGATGAGAGATAGAGTAACTAAGGAACACCGCAAGGTACGGTGCACTTAAGTGAATTGTATAACATCGTAAGGTACGGTGTACTAAAGTAGAATACGAAATATGGTAAGGTACCACACGCTTAAGTGATTTTGGCATATTATAAAATGTGGGCCACTTACACTTAAGTGGGCTTTTTAGCTTGCAGCCCACACAAGTGGTTCTATAAATAGAACCCTTGTGTAGAAGCATTTGTGCAGTTGCAATTTCGTTCTCTCTCTCTCTCTCTCTCTCTCTCTCTCTCTCTCTCTCTATCTCTCTCTCTCCCCCTCTCTCACTCAAAGCCTTCATTCGTAGCAGCTAGCACTGAGATTGAAGGAATCTGTTCGTGTGGACTGAGTAGAGGCGTTGTCATCGTTCAACGTTCGTGATCGCTCCATAGATCTGCAACAAAGGTTACAATCCCCACAAGAGGTAACGATTCTATCACTGATCATGCCTATTTATAAGGATCATTAAAGGAGAAATTTTAAATTCCGTTGCATTTTAGATCGCTCTTCTCTTTCAGTGGTATCAGAGCCACTTACGAAACCATGAATCTGATAGCTGTTTATTTTCTGTATTTTCTGTATTAATATGATTAAAAGACAGAATGAATCAAAGAATAAACGAGTAATTAAATTTGGCATCATGTGTGTATGATTTGGATGATTGATGTTGACTATGCTTCGGAATCTGACATTAGTATGGTGAAGCAGCGATACATCGATCGTCCATAGGTTATGCAATTAAGATCGATCAAGTTATATATATGATATAAGTAATCCTGATGCAAAATACGGTATATATGATATACTGTTTCTGTTTCGTTCATTCAAACACTTAATGGTTGTTTTCCTTTGAGCGATCAATGGTCGTTTGCTAATTGATCCGACATTAGTATGGTGAAGCAGCGATACATCGATCGTCCATAGGTTATGCAATTGAGATCGATCAAGTTATATATATGATATAAGTAATCCTGATGCAAAATACGGTATATATGATATACTGTTTTTGTTTCGTTCATTCAAACACTTAATGGTTGTTTTCCTTTGAGCGATCAATGGTCGTTTGCTTCTTGATCCGACATTAGTATGGTGAAGCAATGACGTATTGATCAATCATACTGAATCAACAATCGAGATGTGTTTGACGGTCTGAAATTGGTGCATTAGGGTTAATGACGGCATAAGGGTTGTGTTGTAAAAGAGTTATGCGATTAGGGTTGTGACTGCGCAAAAGTTGTTCCTTAAAGTATCAAGTGTTGATGCGAAAAATGACGTCGATTTCAAATGACCGGGCAGCGAACCCCTGGCTAACTCTGCGTAGTGTGATTGGTCGCCAAAATTTAATTTGGTTTTAATTAATTAAAATAATTAAAATTAATAATAATAAATGTTTTATTATTATTGTCTTGTGGCGATCGGTTATGGCCTTAGTTTTCCTTTATTTTGTTTTGGGTTTTTAAAATACGACCTGCGTGTCGTGCCTCTCTTTTAATCTCTTAATGTAACTTCTTTTCTCATATCACTCCCTCGTATGTAAAACGAGTTTCTTTTATGTAATGTAATATTATCAAGAGAAAGAGAAGAATTCAATATCAAAGGAGGACAACCTTGAAGGTCTTGCTTGGAGAAGCTTAGATCGTTATTAGGTTAGCTTAGGTTCTCTCATTGGCTTGGGAGAACAATTGTGCTAGGGGCCATAACTGTTTCATTATGTATGTTGATGCATGTGAATGTATGTTGATGCATGTGAGAGACGATTTATATGATAAATAAGCCGATGAGATCAGAAATAATTGCAAATTCCTTCAAATTAAATATTAAGTTTATGCTTTCTAAGTTTTAGAACTCATCAAGACTACTATCGAATTATGTAGGTTTCACCTGCACGAGGTGCATGTTCTATATTAATAAGGTGCAATGGGATAATTGTAATATCCAATTGCTAAAACAATGGGTCAAACTTAACTAAACAAATTATAATAAGATTATATATGTTTAGAAGCAAGTGTTGGAAATGATCCATGTGATGGATTGGAATAAGGAGTTATTCACCCAACTAAAATATTTGAGAGTTGTATTAGATACAATTGGAAGGAGTTCCTACCTAAATAACCTAGTTTTGTGTAATCCGCCTACGCGGACTTAAAACAAAGTGAAATATGGATCTCGACCCACTAGAAAATCTTCCAACGGGATTTTCCGAATCAAATGGTGAGGGTCATTTGTTTTGAGTAAAATAGTGGGAGCATATTTAATTAAAGGCCTAATTAAATATGTTATTGATACTTATATTTTCATTATTTTCATGTAGATTACCATGACAACAAACACCTCTAACAATATTTTGCGATCAATCCTTGACAAGGAAAAATTGTCTGGGACAAATTTTCTGGATTGACACCGAAATCTGAGGATTATCCTCAAACATGATAGAAAGTTGTATGTCTTGGAGATACCTGTTCCTGAAGAGGAACCTCCTAGTTCTGCACCTAAGGCAGAAAGAGATGCTTATAAGAAACTGCTTGTCTCATGCTAGCTACCA
The DNA here is from genome assembly GCF_024323335.1 of Lathyrus oleraceus. NCBI lineage: Eukaryota > Viridiplantae > Streptophyta > Magnoliopsida > Fabales > Fabaceae > Lathyrus > Lathyrus oleraceus. The sequence continues at coordinate 628,525,696 of NC_066583.1, read as the reverse complement.
TGAACTCAGAGTTGCAAAAGCAACATGAGAACATGACAGCGTTCAATATGATTGAACACCTGAAGATGCTCTATCAAGAGCAAGAAAGGCATGAAAGGTTTGAAGTTTCAAAAGCCCTTTTTCAAGGCAAGTTAGCTGAGGGAGCCCCTGTAGGTCCTCATGTGCTCAAGATGATTGGGTATGTGGAGAACCTTGAGAGGTTGGGTTTTCCCCTCAGAAAGGAACTTGCGACTGATTTAATCTTGCAATCGTTGCCAGATAAATTCAGTCAGTTTGTCCTAAATTTCAATATGAATGATATGGACAAATCTCTTCCTGAACTGCTAGCCATGTTAAGAACTGCTGAGTAGAATCTGAAGTCAAAAGGGAAGTCCATTCTGATGATCGGAAATAGAAAGAGACAAAACAAAAGACCCACCAAGCAGGGTGATAAAGGGAAAGGAAAGGAAGTTGCCAAACTCAAACCCATTGTTGCTGCTTTGAAGCCTAGTGAAGACATAGCAAAAGAAGGCACATGCTTCCATTGCGGTAAGACCGATCACTGGAAGAGAAACTGCCCAAAGTACCTGGAAGATAAGAAGAATGGAGTAGAGACTTTAACTTCAGGTATTTTTGTTATTGAAATTAATTTATCTACTTCTGCATCATGGGTATTAGATACTAGTTGCGGTTCTCACATTTGTACCAATGTGTAGGGGATAAAAAGGAGTAGAGATTTGACAAAAGGTGAAGTTGACCTACGAGTTGGCAATGGAGCAAATGTTGCTGCTTTAGACGTAGGAACTTATGTATTGACTTTACCTAGTGGTTTAATAATTCAGTTAGAGAACTGTTATTATGTACCTGCAATTAGCAGGAATATTATTTCCATTTCTTGTTTGGACAAGTTTGGTTTTTCATTTATAATAAAGAACAATTGTTGCTCAATTTATTTGAATGATATATTCTATGCTACTGCACAAATGAACAATGGACTATATGTCCTTGATCTTGAAATGCTTATTTATAACATTAATACTAAAAGGATGAAACCTAATGAGTTAAATCCAACTTACCTTTGGCATTGTCGATTAGGCCACATAAATGAGAAACGCATTTCCAAACTCCATAAAGATGGACTCTTTGACTCTTTTGATTATGAATCATATGAGACATGCAGATCTTATTTAATTGGGAAGATGACAAAGTCTCCATTCACAGGAAAAGGTGAAAGAGCTAATGATCTTTGACCCTCATACATACTGATGTATGTGGACCACTGAACATACCAGCCAGAGGAGGTTTTCAGTACTTCATCATATTTACTGATGATTTCAGTAGATATGGGTATGTGTATTTAATGAAACACAAATCAGAGTCCTTTGAAAAGTTCAAGGAATTCAAGAATGAAGTACAAAACCAACTAGGAAAGAATATTAAAACTCTTCGATCAGATCGAGGTGGTGAGTATTTAAGCCTAGAGTTTGATGACCATCTGAAAGAGAGTGGGATCCTATCCCAACTTACTCCTCCTAGAACACCCCAATGGAATGGTGTATATGAGAGAAGAAATCGAACCCTGTTAGACATGGTCCGATCCATGATGAGTCACATCGATATTCCAAACTCCTTTTAGGGACATGCACTATTGACAGCAACTTACACACTTAACCGTGTTCCATTCAAAAGGGTTGAGAAGACACCATATGAGATATGGAGTGGTAAGAAACAACATATGTCTTACATGAAGATTTGGGGTTGCGAAGTTTATGTGAAACGACAAATTTCAACTAAGCTTGAGCCCAAATCTGACAAATGCTTATTTGTGGGGTATCCTAAAGAAACAAGAGGGTATTACTTCTATAATCCTTTTGAGGGCAAAGTGTTTTTCGCTCGAACTTGAGTTTTCCTAGAAAAGGATTTTATTTCCAAAGGAATCAGTGGGAGGAAAGTAGAGCTTGAAGAAATTCAAGAATCACAAAGCATCAATGCACCTATGGAGGAATTAGAGCAGGAAACACAAGTAGTTGTGGAAGAGCAACCTGCTCAAGTAGAACAAGACCAACGTAGGTCAAGCAGGATACGTCACCAACATGAGAGATATGGATATCTCATAACTGATCGTGGATCAAGATGAGCCTGTAACCTACCAAGAGGCCATAACTGGTCCCGAGTCTGAGAAGTGGCTAGAAGCCATGAAATTTGAAATGGATTCCATGTACACAAACCAAGTTTGGACCTTGGTAGAGCCTCCTGTAGGAGTTAACCCTATAGGATGCAAATGGGTCTTCAAAAAGAAGACTGACATGGATGGTAAGGTACATACCTATAAGGCAAGACTGGTTGCAAAAGGATATAAACAAATTCATGGGGTTGACTATGATGAAACCTTTTCACCAGTTGTAATGCTTAAATCTGTTCGGATTTTACTTGCTATCGCTGCATATCATGATTATGAAATATGGAAGATGGATGTCAAAACTGCTTTCCTTAATGGGAATCTTCTTGAGGATGTGTACATGACACAACCTGAAGGATTTGACATACATACCATAAGAAGCCCAAAAGATATGTAAGTTACAAAGATCAATCTATGGATTGAAGCAAGCTTCCAGAAGCTGGAATCTTCGTTTTGATGAAACAGTAAAACATTATGGATTCATCAAGAACGAAGATGAGCCTTGTGTCTACAAGAAGGTTAGTGGGAACATGATCGTTTTCCTGGTATTATATGTAGATGACATATTACTCATTGGAAACGATATCCCTACCATACAACAAGTAAAGTCTTGGTTGGGGAAATTCTTTTCTATGAAGGACCTAGGTTAAGCAGCCTATATATTAGGAATCAGAATCTATAGAGATAGATCACAAAAACTGCTTGGCCTAAGTCAGAGTACATACATAGACAAAGTGTTGAGATACTTTAATATGCATGATTCCAAGAAAGGATTCATACCTATGCAACATGACTTGTGTCTATCAAAAACACAATCCCCTTCAACTAAGGAAGAAAGGGATCGCATGAATAAGATTCCATATGCATCTGCAATAGGATCTATTATGTATGCCATGTTATGTACTCGACCAGATGTCTCGTATGCTTTAAGTGCAACGAGTAGGTACCAATCTGACCCTGGTGATGCTCATTGGGTAGCTGTCAAGAATATCCTTAAGTATTTGAGAAGGACTAAGGACTCATTCTTGATATATGGAGGTCAGGAAGACTTGGCTGTAATTTGATACACCGATGCTAGCTTCCAGACAGATAAGGATGATTTTAGATCGCAATCTGGTTATGTGTTTTTCTTAAACGGAGGCACTGTGAGCTGGAAAAGTTCAAAGCAAGATACAATTGCTGATTCTACAACCGAGGCCGAGTATATTGCTGCCTCAAGTGCAGCAAAGGAAGTTGTTTGGATCAAAAAGTTCATTAGTGAACTTGGCATAGTTCCTAGCATTGTGGATCCCATTGTCTCTATTGTGATAACAATGGTGCTATCGCATAAGTTAAGGAGCCTAGATCTCACCAACGATCCAAACACATACTTAGGTGTTATCACCTTATTTGAGAGATAATAGATAAAGGAGATGTGAAAATATGCAGAGTACTTACACTTGACAATATTGCTGACCCACTGACAAAGCCTCTTACGCAGCAGAAGCATGATGGTCATACTATATCTATGGGTATTAGGGGTATGCCTGATTGGCTCTAGTGCTAGTGGGAGATTGTTGGTGTAAGCCCTAGAGGTCAATACTTTTGGTACTTTAATTGAATTATTTATTAATAATAAAAGGCTTTTTCTTTATTATGTTTGTTTAATAAAGTCCCTAGAATAGATAGTCCGTTTAATGTATCAAGTGTGACTTAAGCATGAGATCACAATAAACATAAGGACACTGTTCTTAAAGTATTCGTAGTCAAGCTTTATTATGAAGTGGGATAACATTAAAGCATTAAGACTATTATGTATATAGACTGATGATCACATCTCATGGATCATGGATAAGGAGTTATCAAGTCTTAAACATATGTATGAATATTAAGAGTAGTATTTATACTGGATTGACCCGCTATGAGAATACTATATAGAATGTTATGCAAAGTGTCATAAGTTATTCTCATGGTGATAATGGTGTATACCACCCTTCGACCTGAAACCATTATGGACCCTAGATATAGAGTCGAGTGCTTTATTGCTGATCAAACATTATCCGTAATTGGATGACCATAAAGACAGTTGATGGGTACTCCACGAAGCATGTTAAGGGACATGAGTGACCTAGATGGAATTTGCCCATCCTGCATAATAGGATAAATGTCTATGGGCCCAATATTGAACTGGACAAGGATGACACGGTCTATGCCTTGTGTTCAATATAGACATAAGGGCAAAAGGGTAATTGTACACATGAGTATTATCACAAAAGGATTTGTCAGAGCACATGACATTTTCGTGTCTTGGGTAGCAGTGATGTGTTGCTAGATACCGCTCACTGTTTATTATGTTAAATACGTGATTTAATATAATTGTCAATGCCGCGAAAACCTACAAGGTCACACACAAATGACTGATTGATGAGAGATAGAGTAACTAAGGAACACCGCAAGGTACAATGCACTTAAGTGAATTGTAGAACATCGTAAGGTACGGTGTACTTAAGTAGAATACAAAATATGGTAAGGTACCACACGCTTAAGTGATTTTGGCATATTATAAAATATGGGCCACTTACACTTAAGTGGGCTTTTTAGCTTGCAGCCCACACAAGTGGTTCAATAAATAGAACCCTTGTGTAGAAGCATTTGTGCAGTTGCACTTTCGTTTCTCTCTCTCTCTCTCTCTCTCTCTCTCTCTCTCTCACACTCACTCAAAGCCTTCATTCGTAGCAGCTAGCACTGAGATTGAAGGAATCCGTTCGTGTGGACTGAGTATAGGCGTTGTCATCGTTCAACGTTCGTGGTCGCTTCGTAGATCTGCATCAAAGGTTACAATCGCCACAAGAGGTAACGATTCTATCACTGATCATGCCCATTCGTAAGGATCATTAAAGGAGAAATTTTAAATTCCGTTGCATTTTGGATCGCTCTTCTCCTTCACAAGATCCTTTTGTACCTGCTAAAGGATGGATCAGTTGTTTTAAAGGAGCTAACACTTGCAACTCCGTCCTATCCACCAGGCTATGAAGCCAATGCTCACTGCGAGTATCATATGGGTGCCCTAGGGCACATAGTAGAAAACTGCAAGGCCTTCAAGCACAAGGTCCAGGACCTGATTGACAGTAAGGCAGTTACTTTCACGCCAGTTAGGCCAAATGTTGCAACAAACCCCATGTCGGCGCATACGGAGCAGAGTGAAGCTCGAAGATAAAGCCTCTCACCGGCCTGAGCAAGCAGAGCAACTCCAAACGAAGAATTAGGAGATGAAGGCCCGTTTCTTTCAATGAAGGCAATCATTATGCCATTTTTACTGTTTCACATTCTTGTAATTTGTTCTTGTTTGTCTAAGTATTGTATTGCTTTAAACATTGTTATTTGTATTTGGTTTTATTAATGTGGTGATTATGCATGTTCTGAATCAATCTTTCATATTCACTCATATTATCGCATTCGCAAAGCACAAACACATACTTTTCCACTTCACATTCTTTATCACACTATTGTTAGTAAATGTTGGAAGGAGGATGACGAAAACAAAATACTCATAATTGTTGATTGTATGCTTTCGGATAAAATCCTGCTAATGATGTACAGGCATTGTTTCAAATCCCCAAACACCAGAGAGATAAGGAGTTAATCCCTAGTCAACCACTTCGAGCCTAGAAGTAGGAGTTTCTTTCGGATATACAAACCCTTACGCTTAACCAGGGGCAGGGTAGTGTTCAGTTGATTTGACTACGCATTCAAATTACAAGATGAAATATCCCATACAAGGATCAATCACATGATATTCTTCATGCACATCCTGAAGTGTCGAAGGAATCATACAAAATACAAAATTTATGTTGGTTGTTCTTCAATGACCAATGACTTGACAGTCACAGTTTTCAAAAATCAAAGAAAGAGCCTGCTAAGTCCAACACCCTAAAAAGGATACTTAGGCAAAAATTGGGGCAATCCTGATGGATTAAAGCTTCAACAAGCGGTCCATGCAAAATTTGGGATCAAAGCAAAAATCTAAAGAGACAGTGAAAGTCTCCAACAAAACAAAACAAGAGTTAGTGACCATTGTAGCACCTCAAATTTGCACCTATCATTTTACATACATTTTCATATTAGGTCATATCATATCATGGTCTCAAGGATCATTGCATGCCCTAGCTCCCCTCCTAGTGGGAAGGTTGCCTTGTGAGTTTGATTCTTGATCACCAAGCATGTCTTGCATTTGTATGTCTTTGCCTTTCATATGTTTACTAACCAAAAAGTACAAAAATATTGTCAGTTTAACCTTGTTGCTTGCAGTTGAAGCAATCATCAGCAATTAGGTCAAAGTCAGTCATTGGTCAGTCAAAGCAGTGGATGGTGGCCATTCTTGCAGAATTTGGGCACCATGATCCATAATCAAGAGTTCATATAACTTGGGACATCATTTGAAATCAAGTTCTCAAGGAATTAGGGTTTGGAATTCATCAGAAGTGGTTCAGTCAAGCAAAACCCTAGAAAAGTCAAACTTGGTCAACTGTGGATTTAATCAGTGATTTGATGGATGGAATTGATTTGAAGGAGTTTATTCATGTCCCAATAGGCCTCATATATCATGGCAATCAACATCATTGAAGAATTTGAAGCCAATCAGAAAATTTCCCAAAATAGAAAGTGGACCTGTAATTTTAACTGCCAAAAATGGAAACTTCTTGATCTTAAACTTAAATCATGATACAAGCTTCAAATGAATTTTTGCCCAACATGAAAGTTGAAGATCTTGTTCTCCCATTTTCAAAAAGTCCAAGAACTCTCAAATCCCATGAATGGTTTGCAAGATATGGTCAAATCATTTTCACATTTTTTTGAACTTCAACAAGCCATATCTCATGATTCCTTTGGCCAAATTTGATGGGGTTTTTTCCTACAAACTCCATTTAATCCCCTCTTTCCAAAAATTCATTCATCATTCACCAAAACCTTGCCAATCAAAATGGCATTTTTTGACTTGTCTCATTTAAATTCAAGTTTGACCAATGGTTGACTTTTTGATTTATCCATTTTCAGCATAATTGGCCATTTGGAAATTGTTTTAATTGTCATTTGAGACTTGCCAAGGCCCAAAAATTCGAGCAGCTTGCTATCATACCACCTCCATTTGCATTTTTGGCCAAATTAGTAAAAATGCATTTCACTTCATTTAAGCTAACCAAGTTTAGCATGTGATTAAGCAACCTTAAACAGTCATATATAATCACATTTTCTGAGTTTCTCAACCCTAGTAGCAGCCTTTGCACACAGAAAAACTGCTCATTCTCTCATTTTCGATTTTGGGACATTTTGCATTTTCTGCTCAACAGCTTCAAAAGACACGAGCTACCCTTGGCTGTTCCATCATCCATCATCAATATTGAGCTCGTTTCAATCATCAAATCACAGCTGGAACTCCATTTTCGAACTCTGTTTTCTTCAAGACACTTCCATGGCAAATTTCGTGTTGAGCTATTGCAAAGAGAGCTGAGCTAAAGTACTTCCACCACTCACCTTTTGGAGCTTGAATGTGCACCTGTTTCAGCTTTTTACGACCAGAAAACCACGATTCATCATTATTCTTCAAATCTGGTAAGGTTTTCGATTCTTACCATTTTCAAAACCATGATATGATTACGATAGATCTCATTGCCATGGTTACAATAAGCTTTAAAACACATAAAATGGTTGAGTATGCTGTAAGATATTTTGATTTGAAATATGATGTGTGAATATGTTTATGCTCGATCCATTCTTGTTAGCATGTTTTAAGGAAAATGAGTGCCATATTCTTGATGTGCTTGGTTTGCTGTTTCTAATGATGTACTCGATTCAAAATTCTGGGACATTTGTTCTTCAAAGTGATGAAGCTGTTACTGCTATGCTGTTGAAACCCTAATATTTTTCCAGAAATCCAGCTTCATGTATGCATGTGTGTTGGCTACTGTTGTTGTTTTTGATGCATGATATCACCTTATCAATGCCATGCTGTTGTGTGATGCTTGGTTTGAATTTTGTTTGTTGATGTTGGTTGCATGAAATGCCCTGCTGTTCCAAAACTCTTTGAATCCGCCCAGAAATCTGCTTGATTAGTGTTTGGTTTACTGTTGTTTGGTTGCTGTATGAACATCACTATCTAACTGCCATGCTGATTGTATGATGGTGTTTGAATTTTGTTTTTGATGTTGGTAATAACACGAGGTTGCCTTGCTGCTGATAAAACCCTAAGGCTCCTAAAACCCTAATGACATTTCCCAGAACTCCCATGCGATTGGCTGCTGATTGGTTTTTTCTGCTTGTTGGTACTGTTCCATTGGTTTTAACCAATGAGAACATTTCATTTCCCATACCCTAAACGCACAGTTTTGATTAATGAGGGGGGTATTTACGAAATTGCCACCGGTCAACCATGGTTGACTTATCATTCCATGCTATGCATTCATGTTATTCCAATTTGTTCATCAACTTGCAAAATTCATAACTCGTGCATTTCACATCCAAATTTCATGAAATTTTTTCCATCATTTTCACATGAATGTCTACTTTTTTATCATGATTTTTATTGAATTTTTGGTTGACTTGATTTTAAATGGCTCTAGGTTTCCTAACATGTATGCTCATTTGATACCTTTTGCCAAAACCCTTGTGAAATAATGATGATGCATCCAATGACCCTGAAATTTTTTGTGGTTGTTCTACACTCATTCATGTTCATTTTGATGTAAAGTTTGTGCATTTATCATATGTGGTGTGTGAGATGTGATTTTCTGAAGTAGGGTGTGACAACTTGTGTCACACCAATGATGTGCATTTTCATGATTTTTGTTGACATGCTTCCCGGCCTTCAAATAATGTGAAATTTTGCATGAGCCTTCTCTCATATGTCTAGTTTATGTGTGAATTTTCCTGGAATTAATCATGCCATTTCCTATTTGTTTGAGATTTTTCTTCTCTGCCTAGTCAAATGTTGACTTTGTGTGACACATCTTGCCAAATCCTTTGTGAAATTCTCATATCTTATTGGATGATCATGAAATTTTACATGTGCATACTAGACATCTTGAGATTTGCATTGGTGTTGATCCCATTCATTTCTCATCTGTTTTCATTTTGTTATGATTTGTTTAAGATGACACATGTTTTGTTGACTTCTTGGTGCATACTTGAAAATGTGTTGACTTCCTGATTTTAATTGACCATCTTCCCATGATCCAATTGAGCTGAAATTTCATATGCATGCTATGTTATGGATTGTGATTGAATATGAATTATTTCATAATTTTTGGAATTGATTATGTTTGGGTTTGAGCTTGGTCTTGCTGTTGACCTTTTGTGTGCTCCCTCTTGCCATGTTTTGACTTCTTTGGTCTATAAAATGATGTTGATGCATGATATAAACTTGAAACCAATTGGGTTTGCTTCTTAAATGTTTGAAATTGACTTTGGTTGACTATTGGTTTGCTGTTTTGACTTTCCCTTTTGTTTTTGACCCTAGGCTTGCCCTAGTGGTCTTTTGGACTTATGTTGAGTTCATTGTTTCAGGTTAAGCATCAATGCTTCAAAGAAACCATACAAATTTGGTTGAGTTTGATTATATATCATGTGCTAACCTTTGTTTTGTAGGTGGTATGATTCATATAGTTGGGTTTTGTGCTTTTGCACTTCTGTTTATTGATCTAACTGTTTGATCCCTTTCTTTCTGATTTAAACTGTTGAACTGTTTACTGATAAGTTTGACTTTTTCAGGTACTCTTTAGTTGCTTTATTTGCTTTGCTTTGCTATTTAGCAATTTGCTTTTGAGGTATAATTACTCTCTCTTCATGTAGTCTGGAGACCCGGCCTATTATTTGGCCGGGCAAACTGTCTGAAGTCCTCCTTAAGAGGCAATGTTTGTATATGTTTAAATTGTCCTTGTACAGAGTCAAAGACCTCCTAAGTGAAGAGGCAATTGGCAGAACCAAGGGATAAGCAACCTATCCCCTGCTATTCAGTGTGTCTTCTGTTTTGCTCACACCATTGTGTTGATGCATTTCAGATAAAAACCCAAGATCTTGTGCAATTGCACAGTTGAGTCAGTATCAAATGTGTAGAAGGGTTCCCACTTTCTGGACCCACACATTCTTGTCAAATGCTCTCCCAGGCCAGGGATAGAAGCAATGAGGCACACCCCTCATCTCCTTTCATCTGCTTCACCTTAGCCCCTCAATGGCAAGGTTAAGAGCACACTTCACCCCATTCCAGAGTTTTGTTTGTTAAGGTTGATATGACCCCTCAACTAAAACCTAACCCTTGTGTGAGCCTCTTGTATGTATATAGTGTGTGCTATCTGTGACTGTGATTGCTTTGCTTCTTAGGCTAGCTTAGACTTGCTTCCTGTGCAAGTTAGGTTTAGTTTAGACTAATCCTTGTTTGCTTTCGCCCTCGTTGCGATCCTTTCTCTCGCCCTCGTTGCGATCGAGCCTTTTCCTTTCTCTCGCCCTCGTTGCGATCGAGACTTTCCCTTTCTCTTGCCCTAGTTGCAATCGAGACCTTTTTCCCTCCGTAGCCGAACTACGACAACTCTGATTCTCACGATCAGGTGAGATACGTAGGCACGAGATGCGATGTCTTGTCGAGTTTGACTAACCACTAACACTAACCCTTTTCTCTCGCCCTCGTTGCGATCGAGACCTCCCCTTTCTCTTGCCCTAGTTGCAATCGAGACCCTTGCTTCCTGTGCAAGCCGTGTCTAGGATAGTTTGGCCCTTGTGCCATTTAGCTAGAAACCTTAACTTAGGGTTGACTTTGCATGACAACATCTAGGCTCGAGTCGTAGTCTCCCTAGAGTTGTGTCTCCCTCTGTTATCTGGTTAGGCTAGTCCTTCTTCCCTGCGTAGGGGAACTACATCGCCCTGATCTTCATACCAGATGAAGTATGTAGGCAGGAGATTGAGTTGATCTCTCCGGGCGCCCTTTTCTTTTTTCACCCTTCGTGTCTTAACCACCCTTGTGTGTGTTCTGGTTGGAGTCCGACATAAGTCCAGCGATTGGCAGTTGGTTTCCTGTGTGTGTTTAGGTTCGGATGCTGATGTAAGTCCAGTGATTGGCATTCAGGCTCCACGTTTGCCTTTGCCTGTGTTTGTTTGTGTGCGTGTCAGCCGAGCTACGAATGCTCTGATTCTTCTCTCGTCCGAGAAGATACGTATGCATAGGATGCGACATCCTAGCGAGCATGTGTCGTCTCCCCAGTCCGAACTACTTCGACTCTGATGTCTATGCCTGATAGACTAAGTAGGCCCAGGATGCGGTATCCTGCCGAGTCAGTTTCAGTCAGTTTCTTTTGTCTCCTTTCAGCCAGTGTGTGTGTGAGTTTGAGCAGTATTTAGCAACCAGTATTCCTTCCTTTTGTACGTGGATCCCGTAGAGTACTACGGATGCGTAGGGGTGCTAATACCTTCCCTTCGCATAACCGACTCCCGAACCCATTCTCTTTGGTCGCGAGACCATGTTCTTTCCAGGTTTACTCTGAGCGTTTCCTTTCCCTCTTTTGGGATAAATAACGCACGGTGGCGGCTCTGTTGTTCTTTCTTTTCCCGCCGGTTTTTCGCGTAATGCGACAGCTGGCGACTCTGCTGGGGATGTAGAGAAGTTGACCTATGCTGGTCCATCTTCCCTGAGCGAGTCTCTCCTAGCGCTCTCTAGGATTAGGGTTTTGGTTGCTTTGTGCTGTGTTTATTTTATTGCATCCCTTATTTACTGTTTGCATTCATTGTCTATTGTTTGCATTTATGTTTGTAATTATGTTTGCATTCATATTCATTATTCATTCTGCCTGGCTGGTTGTCTGTTTTTCTTTGTGGGGTGGGAGTCAGTTGAGGTAAGAGTTCTATACCCGAACTCGAGTGCACTCTAGGATAGGAGAATGGCATAGTCTTGTTGACTGGTGTGGAGTATTCCTTAGCCAGTTGACTTGCGAGACCATTCACTTGGTGGAGGTCATGTTGAACTAATAATGTCACACAAGTTATTTGTGGTTAGGCATTATTCTTTCAATCATGTGCCGCAGAAGCCAAGGACCTTAGTTTACCGAACCCATCTTGGCCTATTTTTTAGGACCGTAGTGCGGAGGTCGTTCAGATGTCAGTTCTGATACGATTGTTACGCGATACTACACTCATAAGAGTTTCTCTTGAGAATATTCTTGGAATACGAGTATTCGTTCCTCCGATAATATTCGAAAGATGGAACGATGATTATGGGAACCTCTGATAGAACATGTCTGGCAGGTTTAAACCCTAGTACACTCCCTTTGAGTGGTTCTTAACCGAGACTCCATGCTCGTGACTCTCAACAAACCCATGATTCGTGGTTGAGTCGTTCAAACATTGTTAATATCAATGGATCCCGGATCAGGGGTAAAACCTAAAATCCACCAAAGCGGCTGGTTGATATTAAGGATGTTTGAGCTGGTTCATGTACCGTTAATATCAATGGAACTTGGGTGTCGATAAGGTGAAAACCTAAATCCACCAAAATGGATGATTGATATTAGGGATACAATGAGCTTTCCCACGACCTTTGTTTGGCGTGCTTTGCTTGATCCTTGAATGTGTTTGTTGCATTCACGCATTCATGCATTCATCTGCATCCATATCATCAGAAAAAAAAAAATTCAAGGAACTCAAAGGAGTTTATCTGCAAAAAATTTCAAAACATGAAAAAACCGGGAAAAATTTTTCACCTGATATATCTGATGAGATATTCTCATATATGATCAAAATGCTAAATATTTCAAAGTTTGAAAATAAAACCCTCGAGTTCCTTTGAAATAAAAACAAGCATATGCATAAACACTTCATGCATCATTTGCATCAGCGGGTGTTTTGTTCCGGTCTCCCGTCCTGTGGTCTGACCCTGCGATCTTCATTTATTTTGAAGACGCACTTTGCCGGTATTATACCAGAGCCATCACCGCCAGATTGATGGATCATCCCGAGCAAGAGAATTGTGAACTCAGAGAGATATTTGCCAGACTTTGTACTGTTGATGGATTTATTCCTGGTTAGCCGATCCTGGGCCGACATTGACTTTTCTTCTGAGGTCTTCAATAAAGAGGTTTGTTCAAAAAACAGAAGCTGCTGATGCAAAAGATATTGACAGTTGTCATCCCTGGTGGGGTCTATCACAATTGGGTCACTGTGGGCGTTCCTACAGCTGTTCATAAGTCTTTGTAATAATCACTTTGATTAAAAACCCTTCTCCCATGCCAAAAGGAGAAGTGATGACATTGTTGGCAACATTTTGTGCAATGATATTTTCATTCAAATAAATTCATGTTAAACATTTGTTTTTCCATTTATTTTCCCTTTTCACTTTTGCATGAAATTGGTGATCACAAAAAAACCTTAAGAAACAAGAATAAAAGCAATCTTTTCATCTGCATAACGATTGTCTTGTTTGTTTTTCAAAGAGCTTTTCATATCAAAATCTTTATGCAGGTTGTTTCTCAAACCCATTGAACATAATGATCGGACGTCATCTCCCAATTTTGAATTCCCTGTATTCGAAGCGGACGAAGATGATGTTGAAGGGATTCCTGACGAGATTTCCTGACTTCTTGAGCAAGAAAAGAAGATCACTCAGCTGCATCTCGAGGATCAGCAGAACAGCCATCTGGGGCATTATCAAAAAAAAAAGAGAAAGAAAAAAGAAAGAGAGGGTGCAAAATCAAAAGAAATCCAAATCAAAAGAAATCCAAATCAAAAGAAAGAAAAAGAAAGAAAAAGAAAGAAAGAAACAAAAAAAGATAGCACCCTCAAAGTCCCAAGTTGACTGATGCTGAATTCAAGCAAAAACAAAAGATCAACTGCCATGTTTTATGGTCAGAAAGCATTTGACAAGAAGATCAAGCCTCGTGTGTTCCGAGGGACCTTGTGCTCAAGAAAGTCTTGTCTTTCGTGCCCGATTCCAGGGGCAAGTGGACTTTACAAGCTAAGAACGTCCATACGTCTTCAAGAGAGCCTTTTCAGGCGGTGCTCTGACACTTACAACAATGGATGGAAAAGTTCACTCGTCCCGTGAATTCCGATGCAGTCAAGAAATACTTCGCCTAAAACAAAGAAAAAGAAAAAGCAAAACAGCTCGCTAAGTCGAACACCCCAAAGGGCGACTTAGGCAAAAAGGAGCGTCTCGGTGGATTGAAAACCCGAAAGGGCGATCCAGGCAAAAGTTAGAGACATTGAAAAAGAATTTGTATCCCGCTAGATTGAACACCTCACACTGGGGCAATCTAGGCAAAAATTAGGGATTTGGCAAGTAACTGCATCTTGACAAGCTTGTGCTGTACATCTGTCATCCGTCAGGGATTCTCGATCCATCGTCGACTGAAGCTTTGAATACATCGAAAATTCGGAATGGTAGAGGAAAGGTCATTATGTTCAATGTAGTCCTCTTCCAATATATATCACCGATTTCAAACTTGTACAGATCTATGGAGTCTCGCCCTTTGCAGACTACCATCCCATCACATCTATTTGAGCTTTTATCCAATTATTTGCATTCTTATTTGTTTCAACTCAACAAACGTTTTGCATGTTTTAATTGATAAAGTATCATTGTTTTCAAAATAAACAAATTTTTCACAAAAATTGTTCTTAAACAAAGTGAACGTTCACAATGATGGAAGGATACTTAGGAGACCCACAGTGCTCTCCCGAGGGTGGTATGATTAACAACAGGTGAGACAATTGTTCGTATCTCGAGCATGACTGTATCTTTGTCCTGCAGAACCTCGTATGGTCTCTCCTCAGCAAGGTTGCTCAGTGCAGTGTTGGTTAAAGTTGTTCATCTTCACGTTCCCGGCAGTGCAACATTTTTCTCCAAGTCTCTGTTAGCCCTACGGTGGGGCATCCCCAGTAGAGTGCTGTTTGAGCCCTACCGTGGGGCATCCCCAGCAAGTTTGCTGTTTCGGACATTATTGTGGGGCAGCTCCCCTAGCAGAGTGTTTACTGAAGACTCCAACTTTCGCCTCTCCAGCAGAGCAGTCTTCCTCTCCGCCAGCATGGGTGTTTTTCTTTGAAGATTCAGTATTTGGTGGATCGACATCCCAGTAATCCGGCATTCTCTCAGATAGATCCCTCAGCGGAGTTGTTTGCACAAGGAGCTTTATCAATGCTTTTGTATTTCTCATCAGAGATCTGGTTGCTTCTCGGTATCTCAGATTTTCATCACGAGTTGTTGTGGCGCATACGCCTGTATGTTGAACTCTGTTCTCCGGTTGTGACTGATGATCCCTCCGGAAGCCTCTCATGGCTCTTCCTCCCCTGCAGAATGAGTGTTCCCAGTCCCCAGTGGATTTTCTTTGCTCTCTGGTAACTTTGGTTTTCCCTCCGGAAGAGTGGTGCCGGATGGTTGATTCTTGGACCCGCGTGTTGAACATGTCTGTTTGTCAACATTCATCATGCATAATGCATACATGCATAATCATAGCATTCAGATACTCATGCTGCAGCTGTTGCCATGTATCTGTTGATGGTTGTTTCCTGCTACCTGGTGATACAAATCTCTCCAGTAGATTTTCCTCAAGCAAATGTGGGTGTGTCCGATCTCTCCATGTAGAGTCTACCCTTTAAGCAGAAAGTGTCTATCCTTTCCTGCCATTTCCCCACTGAGATACATCCTCGTGGATGACGGTTGTTTCCGTTCCCTCCCTACACGGGATGGGTTTTCCCTATTGAGTTCTTTCCTCATTAGGATGAGTCTTGTTTCAGTCTGCCTTTTTGGATCAATCCTAAATTGGCTCCCCGTTGACTGTCTCTTGTGCTTCCCTGGGGCATAAATGAATAGTCGCTCACTAACCGGCACTCATTCATTTCATCCTCAGCGGAATTTGTTGGCCTCTACCTACAAACCGGTAGTTGTAAGTCCTATCTTTGTGGTTTTCTACCCACAAGCTGGTAGTTGTAAAATCCCACTTTCACCCCTAGCAGAGGTAACCTTTGTGGTTCATTCTGTTTGTGGCCTCTACCTACAAACCGGTAGTTGTAAGTCCTATCTTTGTGGTTTTCTACCCACTAGCTGGTAGTTGTAAAATCCCACGTTCTCCCCTTGGTGGAGTTAACCCTTTGTGCTCATCCCGATGATGACTGGTTACTTTTCCATTGGCCTCTGCCTACAAACCGGTAGCTGTAAGTCCTATCTTTGTGGTTTTCTACCCACTAGCCGGTAGTTGTAAAATCCCACTTTCATCCCCTGGCGGATATGGTTTGTTGGCCTCTACCTACAAACCGGTAGTTGTAAGTCCTATCTTTGTGGTTTTCTACCCACAAGCCGGTAGTTGTAAAATCCCACTTTCATCCCCTGGCGGATATGGTTTGTTGGCCTCTACCTACGAACCGGTAGTTGTAAGTCCTATCGTCGTGGTTTTCTACCCACTAGCTGGTAGTTGTAAAATCCCACGTTCTCCCCTTGTTGGAATTAACCCTTTGTGCTCATCCCGATGATGACTGGTTACTTTTTCGTGGTTTTCTGCCTACAAACCGGTAGATGTAATCCCCTCTTTACAGTTATCAGTATCCGGTTTGTGATATTGATATTTCTTTCCCCTCTGGATACTTGCCTTGATCAAGCAGTATTGTCCCCATTGGGTCTTCCCATGCCTTCGGGTATTTGCTCCGAGTTAGCAACTTTATCTCTTTTCGATTGGTCATCTTTTGCATACCTATTCCTGGTACCCCGATGCCTTTCTTTTCGGTCGATTATTCATTTAACAACCTACAACCCGGTTATGGGTAATCTTCCATGCGAGGTTATTATCTACGTTTTGACGGCTATAGATAATATGTCTCATGCACTCTTTGGTCAATCTTTCGATTGTTATCACCAGTAGAGTAAGATTCGTATTCCCTGTGGAATCGGATGTCCATCCTTTAACAAGTTTGCCTTTGCTCTCTTCAGGATGATGTCGGTCGATTATTCATTTAACAACCTACAACCCGGTTATGGGTAATCTTCCATGCGAGGTTATTATCTACGTTTTGACGGCTATAGATAATATGTCTCATGCACTCTTTGGTCAATCTTTCGATTGTTATCACCAGTAGAGTAAGATTCGTATTCCCTGTGGAATCGGATGTCCATCCTTTAACAAGTTTGCCTTTGCTCTCTTCAGGATGATGTCGGTCGATTATTCATTTAACAACCTACAACCCGGTTATGGATAATCTTCCATGCGAGGTTATTATCTACGTTCTGACGGCTATAGATAATATGTCTCATGCGCTCTTGGGTCGAAGTCGTCCTCCCCAGTCGAGTAAGATTCGTATTCCCTATGGAATCGGATGTCCATCCTTTAACAAGACTGCTTTTCTAGCCCTCTTCAGGATGTTGAGTGTTTTGGAACACAAACCAATTCACGCTATGGCACTCAGGCCAATTTTCCGGTATACAGACCGAAGAAGTTTCCGACGATCAGGTCGATGTACTTATGTTTTTCCGGTATACAGACCGAAGAAGTTTCCGACGATCAGGTCGATGTACTTATGTTTTTCCGGTATACAGACCGAAGAAGTTTCCGACGATCAGGTCGATGTACTTATGTCTTTCCGGTTTTCAGACCGAAGAAGTTTCCGACGATCAGGTCGATGTACTTATGTCTTTCCGGTTTTCAGACCGAAGAAGTTTCCGACGATCAGGTCGATGTACTTATGTTTTTCCGGTATACAGACCGAAGAAGTTTCCGACGATCAGGTCGATGTACTTATGTTTTTCCGGTATACAGACCGAAGAAGTTTCCGACGATCAGGTCGATGTACTTATGTCTTTCCGGTTTTCAGACCGAAGAAGTTTCCGACGATCAGGTCGATGTACTTATGTCTTTCCGGTTTTCAGACCGAAGAAGTTTCCGACGATCAGGTCGATGTACTTATGTTTTTCCGGTATACGGACCGAAGAAGTTTCCGACGATCAGGTCGATGTACTTATGTCTTTCCGGTTTTCAAACCGAAGAAGTTTCCGACGATCAGGTCGATGTACTTATGTCTTTCCGGTTTTCAGACCGAAGAAGTTTCCGACGATCAGGTCGATGTACTTATGTTTTTCCGGTATCCAGACCGAAGAAGTTTCCGACGATCAGGTTGATGTACTTATGTTTTTCCGGTATTCAGACCGAAGAAGTTTCCGACGATCAGGTCGATGTACTTATGTTTTTCCGGTATTCAGACCGAAGAAGTTTCCGACGATCAGGTCGATGTACTTATGTTTTTCCGGTATTCAGACCGAAGAAGTTTCCGACGATCAGGTCGATGTACTTATGTTTTTCCGGTATTCAGACCGAAGAAGTTTTCGACGATCAGGTCGATGTACTTATGTTTTTCCGGTATTCAGACCGAAGAAGTTTCCGACGATCAGGTCGATGTACTTATGTTTTTCCGGTATTCAGACCGAAGAAGTTTCCGACGATCAGGTCGATGTACTTACGGCGCTCAGGCATTGGTTATCCCTGTGTTACCATTTATTTTGGTATCCAGGTCGACGTTTCTGTTTTCGGTATTCAGGCCGATTTCTTTTTCCGTTCCAGACGGATTTTTCTTTCAAGACTGTTTCTTTGCCGATCTTGACAGGCATTCTTGTGTTATACCCAGTCGGTGCAAATTTCTACGGTTCTTTTGTATTCAATCCCTGTTTACCCTGAAAGTCTGACAGCCATTGCTATCATCCGTTCGGGTTCCCAGCTGATTGAATAGGGGCAGCTGTAGCACCTCAAATTTGCACCTATCATTTTACATACATTTTCATATTAGGTCATATCATATCATGGTCTCAAGGATCATTGCATGCCCTAGCTCCCCTCCTAGTGGGAAGGTTGCCTTGTGAGTTTGATTCTTGATCACCAAGCATGTCTTGCATTTGTATGTCTTTGCCTTTCATATGTTTACTAACCAAAAAGTACAAAAATATTGTCAGTTTAACCTTGTTGCTTGCAGTTGAAGCAATCATCAGCAATTAGGTCAAAGTCAGTCATTGGTCAGTCAAAGCAGTGGATGGTGGCCATTCTTGCAGAATTTGGGCACCATGATCCATAATCAAGAGTTCATATAACTTGGGACATCATTTGAAATCAAGTTCTCAAGGAATTAGGGTTTGGAATTCATCAGAAGTGGTTCAGTCAAGCAAAACCCTAGAAAAGTCAAACTTGGTCAACTGTGGATTTAATCAGTGATTTGATGGATGGAATTGATTTGAAGGAGTTTATTCATGTCCCAATAGGCCTCATATATCATGGCAATCAACATCATTGAAGAATTTGAAGCCAATCAGAAAATTTCCCAAAATAGAAAGTGGACCTGTAATTTTAACTGCCAAAAATGGAAACTTCTTGATCTTAAACTTAAATCATGATACAAGCTTCAAATGAATTTTTGCCCAACATGAAAGTTGAAGATCTTGTTCTCCCATTTTCAAAAAGTCCAAGAACTCTCAAATCCCATGAATGGTTTGCAAGATATGGTCAAATCATTTTCACATTTTTTTGAACTTCAACAAGCCATATCTCATGATTCCTTTGGCCAAATTTGATGGGGTTTTTTCCTACAAACTCCATTTAATCCCCTCTTTCCAAAAATTCATTCATCATTCACCAAAACCTTGCCAATCAAAATGGCATTTTTTGACTTGTCTCATTTAAATTCAAGTTTGACCAATGGTTGACTTTTTGATTTATCCATTTTCAGCATAATTGGCCATTTGGAAATTGTTTTAATTGTCATTTGAGACTTGCCAAGGCCCAAAAATTCGAGCAGCTTGCTATCATACCACCTCCATTTGCATTTTTGGCCAAATTAGTAAAAATGCATTTCACTTCATTTAAGCTAACCAAGTTTAGCATGTGATTAAGCAACCTTAAACAGTCATATATAATCACATTTTCTGAGTTTCTCAACCCTAGTAGCAGCCTTTGCACACAGAAAAACTGCTCATTCTCTCATTTTCGATTTTGGGACATTTTGCATTTTCTGCTCAACAGCTTCAAAAGACACGAGCTACCCTTGGCTGTTCCATCATCCATCATCAATATTGAGCTCGTTTCAATCATCAAATCACAGCTGGAACTCCATTTTCGAACTCTGTTTTCTTCAAGACACTTCCATGGCAAATTTCGTGTTGAGCTATTGCAAAGAGAGCTGAGCTAAAGTACTTCCACCACTCACCTTTTGGAGCTTGAATGTGCACCTGTTTCAGCTTTTTACGACCAGAAAACCACGATTCATCATTATTCTTCAAATCTGGTAAGGTTTTCGATTCTTACCATTTTCAAAACCATGATATGATTACGATAGATCTCATTGCCATGGTTACAATAAGCTTTAAAACACATAAAATGGTTGAGTATGCTGTAAGATATTTTGATTTGAAATATGATGTGTGAATATGTT
Source organism: Lathyrus oleraceus (assembly GCF_024323335.1). NCBI lineage: Eukaryota > Viridiplantae > Streptophyta > Magnoliopsida > Fabales > Fabaceae > Lathyrus > Lathyrus oleraceus. The sequence goes on along the minus strand of NC_066583.1, from coordinate 628,505,130 downwards.
TATGCTCGATCCATTCTTGTTAGCATGTTTTAAGGAAAATGAGTGCCATATTCTTGATGTGCTTGGTTTGCTGTTTCTAATGATGTACTCGATTCAAAATTCTGGGACATTTGTTCTTCAAAGTGATGAAGCTGTTACTGCTATGCTGTTGAAACCCTAATATTTTTCCAGAAATCCAGCTTCATGTATGCATGTGTGTTGGCTACTGTTGTTGTTTTTGATGCATGATATCACCTTATCAATGCCATGCTGTTGTGTGATGCTTGGTTTGAATTTTGTTTGTTGATGTTGGTTGCATGAAATGCCCTGCTGTTCCAAAACTCTTTGAATCCGCCCAGAAATCTGCTTGATTAGTGTTTGGTTTACTGTTGTTTGGTTGCTGTATGAACATCACTATCTAACTGCCATGCTGATTGTATGATGGTGTTTGAATTTTGTTTTTGATGTTGGTAATAACACGAGGTTGCCTTGCTGCTGATAAAACCCTAAGGCTCCTAAAACCCTAATGACATTTCCCAGAACTCCCATGCGATTGGCTGCTGATTGGTTTTTTCTGCTTGTTGGTACTGTTCCATTGGTTTTAACCAATGAGAACATTTCATTTCCCATACCCTAAACGCACAGTTTTGATTAATGAGGGGGGTATTTACGAAATTGCCACCGGTCAACCATGGTTGACTTATCATTCCATGCTATGCATTCATGTTATTCCAATTTGTTCATCAACTTGCAAAATTCATAACTCGTGCATTTCACATCCAAATTTCATGAAATTTTTTCCATCATTTTCACATGAATGTCTACTTTTTTATCATGATTTTTATTGAATTTTTGGTTGACTTGATTTTAAATGGCTCTAGGTTTCCTAACATGTATGCTCATTTGATACCTTTTGCCAAAACCCTTGTGAAATAATGATGATGCATCCAATGACCCTGAAATTTTTTGTGGTTGTTCTACACTCATTCATGTTCATTTTGATGTAAAGTTTGTGCATTTATCATATGTGGTGTGTGAGATGTGATTTTCTGAAGTAGGGTGTGACAACTTGTGTCACACCAATGATGTGCATTTTCATGATTTTTGTTGACATGCTTCCCGGCCTTCAAATAATGTGAAATTTTGCATGAGCCTTCTCTCATATGTCTAGTTTATGTGTGAATTTTCCTGGAATTAATCATGCCATTTCCTATTTGTTTGAGATTTTTCTTCTCTGCCTAGTCAAATGTTGACTTTGTGTGACACATCTTGCCAAATCCTTTGTGAAATTCTCATATCTTATTGGATGATCATGAAATTTTACATGTGCATACTAGACATCTTGAGATTTGCATTGGTGTTGATCCCATTCATTTCTCATCTGTTTTCATTTTGTTATGATTTGTTTAAGATGACACATGTTTTGTTGACTTCTTGGTGCATACTTGAAAATGTGTTGACTTCCTGATTTTAATTGACCATCTTCCCATGATCCAATTGAGCTGAAATTTCATATGCATGCTATGTTATGGATTGTGATTGAATATGAATTATTTCATAATTTTTGGAATTGATTATGTTTGGGTTTGAGCTTGGTCTTGCTGTTGACCTTTTGTGTGCTCCCTCTTGCCATGTTTTGACTTCTTTGGTCTATAAAATGATGTTGATGCATGATATAAACTTGAAACCAATTGGGTTTGCTTCTTAAATGTTTGAAATTGACTTTGGTTGACTATTGGTTTGCTGTTTTGACTTTCCCTTTTGTTTTTGACCCTAGGCTTGCCCTAGTGGTCTTTTGGACTTATGTTGAGTTCATTGTTTCAGGTTAAGCATCAATGCTTCAAAGAAACCATACAAATTTGGTTGAGTTTGATTATATATCATGTGCTAACCTTTGTTTTGTAGGTGGTATGATTCATATAGTTGGGTTTTGTGCTTTTGCACTTCTGTTTATTGATCTAACTGTTTGATCCCTTTCTTTCTGATTTAAACTGTTGAACTGTTTACTGATAAGTTTGACTTTTTCAGGTACTCTTTAGTTGCTTTATTTGCTTTGCTTTGCTATTTAGCAATTTGCTTTTGAGGTATAATTACTCTCTCTTCATGTAGTCTGGAGACCCGGCCTATTATTTGGCCGGGCAAACTGTCTGAAGTCCTCCTTAAGAGGCAATGTTTGTATATGTTTAAATTGTCCTTGTACAGAGTCAAAGACCTCCTAAGTGAAGAGGCAATTGGCAGAACCAAGGGATAAGCAACCTATCCCCTGCTATTCAGTGTGTCTTCTGTTTTGCTCACACCATTGTGTTGATGCATTTCAGATAAAAACCCAAGATCTTGTGCAATTGCACAGTTGAGTCAGTATCAAATGTGTAGAAGGGTTCCCACTTTCTGGACCCACACATTCTTGTCAAATGCTCTCCCAGGCCAGGGATAGAAGCAATGAGGCACACCCCTCATCTCCTTTCATCTGCTTCACCTTAGCCCCTCAATGGCAAGGTTAAGAGCACACTTCACCCCATTCCAGAGTTTTGTTTGTTAAGGTTGATATGACCCCTCAACTAAAACCTAACCCTTGTGTGAGCCTCTTGTATGTATATAGTGTGTGCTATCTGTGACTGTGATTGCTTTGCTTCTTAGGCTAGCTTAGACTTGCTTCCTGTGCAAGTTAGGTTTAGTTTAGACTAATCCTTGTTTGCTTTCGCCCTCGTTGCGATCCTTTCTCTCGCCCTCGTTGCGATCGAGCCTTTTCCTTTCTCTCGCCCTCGTTGCGATCGAGACTTTCCCTTTCTCTTGCCCTAGTTGCAATCGAGACCTTTTTCCCTCCGTAGCCGAACTACGACAACTCTGATTCTCACGATCAGGTGAGATACGTAGGCACGAGATGCGATGTCTTGTCGAGTTTGACTAACCACTAACACTAACCCTTTTCTCTCGCCCTCGTTGCGATCGAGACCTCCCCTTTCTCTTGCCCTAGTTGCAATCGAGACCCTTGCTTCCTGTGCAAGCCGTGTCTAGGATAGTTTGGCCCTTGTGCCATTTAGCTAGAAACCTTAACTTAGGGTTGACTTTGCATGACAACATCTAGGCTCGAGTCGTAGTCTCCCTAGAGTTATATCTCCCTCTGTTATCTGGTTAGGCTAGTCCTTCTTCCCTGCGTAGGGGAACTACATCGCCCTGATCTTCATACCAGATGAAGTATGTAGGCAGGAGATTGAGCTGATCTCTCCGGGCGCCCTTTTCTTTTTTCACCCTTCGTGTCTTAACCACCCTTGTGTGTGTTCTGGTTGGAGTCCGACATAAGTCCAGCGATTGGCAGTTGGTTTCCTGTGTGTGTTTAGGTTCGGATGCTGATGTAAGTCCAGTGATTGGCATTCAGGCTCCACGTTTGCCTTTGCCTGTGTTTGTTTGTGTGCGTGTCAGCCGAGCTACGAATGCTCTGATTCTTCTCTCGTCCGAGAAGATACGTATGCATAGGATGCGACATCCTAGCGAGCATGTGTCGTCTCCCCAGTCCGAACTACTTCGACTCTGATGTCTATGCCTGATAGACTAAGTAGGCCCAGGATGCGGTATCCTGCCGAGTCAGTTTCAGTCAGTTTCTTTTGTCTCCTTTCAGCCAGTGTGTGTGTGAGTTTGAGCAGTATTTAGCAACCAGTATTCCTTCCTTTTGTGCGTGGATCCCGTAGAGTACTACGGATGCGTAGGGGTGCTAATACCTTCCCTTCGCATAACCGACTCCCGAACCCATTCTCTTTGGTCGCGAGACCATGTTCTTTCCAGGTTTACTCTGAGCGTTTCCTTTCCCTCTTTTGGGATAAATAACGCACGGTGGCGGCTCTGTTGTTCTTTCTTTTCCCGCCGGTTTTTCGCGTAATGCGACAACCATCATACCCAAAACAAAGGGTCGCCAATATCTACGAGGAGCAAAATAGGATGACTGTCATTTCTCAGGATATTGCACTGCTGAACTCTCGCAAAAGTAAGTGTATGTCGAATTAACTGAACGTAGGATTGGAGATCATCATGAAGAAGGCATGTGTTAAAATAAACTTTGAGCCTTATATCTTTTTGTTTCAATAACCATGAACCAAGCCACGTTACAACCCTCAAAAGACCTAATTGAAGTAAGGTTCATTCTGAAAGCATACTACAGCAAGATTGATTAAACTGACTCCTAGAGATTTGCTAATATTCTATTATCACTATATCACTCACACGCTAGCCAAAATCAACACCAAGTTTGGACTCGTGGCCCACTCGTCACACACTACCATGACACTCCAAATAAATGATTGTTTTTCAAAAACTTGCATAACCATTGCATTAACATTACCATTTCTTGAATAACAACTCTTAACTGTCAATCAGTACTTGACATCAAGAAATTCCAACAAGGGGTAATTCGAGAGGTACTTGATCGTTGGTGCTGACACGAATCAAAACCACCTCATAATCCTATGGATCAGGGGCATGGCATCTTTTGATTATGTCGACTTAAGAAGTAGTCAGTGTAAGCCAAATCTCCAAGCATCGGTTGATCATGGAGGAAAAACGCTTTAATACTCAGTATGTCTGGGGGCAAGTCCCTCAAAGGCTAATCAGGGGCAGACCATTGCAAGAGTCAGACACTGAAAAAACAAACTCAAACCATGTCATGAGATAATCACTCCTAAGGTTTCCTTGTAAGGAGAATCCTTTTGAATACCCTATAGACTGGGGAAGGTAAGTTGCAAGGGGCAAGTTCCCGCCATATCTTCTAGTCAGTCAAGCAGATTGTGTCATACACTAGGGACTGCTTGAATTCACAACAAAAACATCGAAAGTTCATGCTAGTACGACATCATATCTTGACAAGAATCCTTGGGGCACGTCAAAAGCATAATCATCATGCGTTGATCATGACGTTATGCTCAGTTACAGGCTGACCCAACATCCCAGAAGAAGAAGTCGAGTTCGCCTTAGGGGCAAAGACACAATGTATCAGCAAGCAATCAAATTTGGGGCACCAAGAGTATCCATACCTATTGCGTGTTCACCACATCATCAACTACCGAGTGTCAGGAAGTCATATCCTTCCACCAGCCGGAAGTCCAATCCACATCGACAACTACAAAAAAAACCAAGGTCCACCTTGCTGGCGTCCTCATAAAAACAAATATAACCAGCATTGGTATCTAGAAAGTACATCACCTTTGAAAAGGGGGGCCAACCCCTATCAAACCAATAATCCCCTGCATTCAAATATGCACTGCATGCATCACCTCATACATAACGTATACATGACATTTATGCATATAACACGAATCAAGATCCAAGGTTTAGTCATGGGCATCCAGGCCAACCCTCAGTTGAGTCATTTTTTTTCTGAGTGAGTTCCTACCTTATTATCGGGCGTTCCCCATTGAGTTACATCCTTCAAGATTTTGTTGATGAGATGTTATCCTCAGCTAAGTCAAAATATTGTTTCTTTGAACTCCTACCTTGTTTATCATTGAGCGTTCCTCAATGAGTTGTTTCCTATAACCTTTTGTTGATCGAAATTACAACTTTCCAAAGAATTGTTATGCAACCTTTTGTTGTCGATACCCCAAGCAAGTCTTACCCAATAATGTCCCAATACTACCCAACAAGTCGGGTTTATTGAAATTTGTCAGTAGACTTATTTTTTTTCCAATATTCTTCTCGTTATCATCCTTTTGGTGAAAGTCCCCTAATGAATAATGATCATTGTCCGGTTTACCATAACTGTTATCCTTTTGATAATGGTAAACCTTTGACATTTGTGATCGTACAGTCATCCTTTTGGTGTCAGCGATCCTTGAAGTTTTATTCTAACCTACATACTTTTGGTGAATGGCGACCTCTGCAACCATTACAACTTACCGTCATCCTTTTGGTGTTGGCGATCCTCGTGGTGATAGGGATACTTGTCATTTTGGTTCAACCATCATCCTTTTATTGATGGTGATCCCTGTCATTATGACTTATCATCATCCTTTTGGTTATGACATCCAGTTTGATCTAAACATCATCCTTTTGATGATGAGGATTATGGAGTTTGGTTTAAGCCATCATCTTTTTGGTGATTTTGACATTAGGAAATGTTCATATCCTACTGTCATCCTTTTGGTGTCAGCAATATTTGAAGTTATTATAACTTATTATCATCCTTTTGGTGGTAACAAATTTCGAAGTTATGATCTCACCTTCATCCTTTTGGTGATGGTGATTGTTGATTCATTATCATCCTTTTGGTGATAACGAGTCCTGTTGTTTGTAGTACCTTCATCCTTTTGGTGATGGTGGTTATAACTTATTATCATCCTTTTGGTGGTAACAAGTTCTGTTTTGATAGTACCTTCGTCCTTTTGGTGATGGTGATTGTTAACTCATTATCATCCTTTTGGTGATAACGAGTTTTGTTTGGATCTTATCCTCATCCTTTTGGTGATGGCGATCATTAAAGTTTGACGTATTATCATCCTTTTGGTGGTAACAAGTTTTGTTTTGATTTTACCTTCATCTTTTTGGTGATGGCGATCATTAAAGTTTGACTTATTATCATCCTTTTGGTGGTAACAAGTTTTGTTTTAATTTTACCTTCATCCTTTTGGTGATAGCAACCATTAAAGTTTTAACTTATTATCATCCTTTTGGTTATAATAAGTTTTTTTATCATACCTTCATCCTTTCGGTGATAGTGATCATTTAAGTTGTTACGACTTACTATCATCCTTTTAGTGGTAACAAGTTTTGTTTTGATCTTACCTTCATCCTTTTGGTGATGGTGACCATTTGAGTTGTCGACTTATTATCATCCTTTTGGTGGTAACAAGTTTCGTCTTTTATCTGACCTTTATCCTTTTGGTGATGGTGACCATTTGAGTTGTGTGCTTATTATCATACTTTTGGTGGTAACAAAGTTTTGTTGTTGACAATACCTTCATCCTTTCAGTGATGGTGATCATTTAAGTTGTTGTAACCTATTATCATCCTTTTGGTGGTAACGAGTTTTGTTGTTGATCTTATCTTCATCCTTTTGGTGATGGTGATCGTTTGAGTTTATTTTGACTTATTATCATCCTTTTGGTGATAACAAGCTTTGTTGTTGGGTCTTACCTTCATCCTTTTGGTGACGGCGATCTTTGAAGTTGATGAGTTAATTATCATCCTTTTGGTGGTAGGGCATCATCCTTTTGGTGATGGGAATCTTTGGATTTTATTGTGTCCGACCTTCACCCTTTTGGTGACAACAAATTTGGTTATTAATCTTACCATCATCCTTTTGGTGATAACTACCCTTAAAGCTTGGCCTATCCATCATCCTTTTGGTGATGACAATCCTGGAAATCGTGGTGAATTACTATCATCCTTTTGATGGTAGCAATTAATTCTACTGACATCCTTTTGGTGCCAGAAAACCTTTTCAATTTTAGTCCCACATTTGTGTTTACATTCAAAACGGCCTTTGCAAGGTTTGAATGTCGACTCGAGGGTTGACACTGATTTGGCGTTCTACCCCTAATACCTGGATGTTGTTAGAACTCATTGCATTTTCTCTCTGCATTTCTCCATTGCATTTCAAAAGACAATATTTGGATCTTTTTGTATTTAATTACCTTCCACCATGAATGTACGAAGACCGTTGACAATCTTACCTTCTAGTTCAAGTTAATTAAATAGGGGCAACTGTCATACCCCAATTTGGTCCAGGCATTTTTATTTTTCGTAAATTTGTTTTTTATTTTTCATTTGCATCATATGCACAGCATGACATGTATTTCATCATGAATAATACCTAAAATATCAGTCAGAATAAATTATTGAGAATAAAGACAAATCGTTTAAATCATTTCTCAAGAACATACAAAATCAACGGGTAAAAAGTTTCAAAATTAAAGTTAAAGACGCCAGTATCATTAACCTACGGTTCACGTAGTTTAACCTGGTGTACCCGTCATTTTTTTAGCAGCTGTTTCGATTACATTTTGACCCGTCTGAGCCTTTTAACCGGTGAAATTTTATTTCAGAATTTGAAGAAGCGTTGTATTTTTTCAATAAGTATATTTTGTGCTGATCATTTTAGTGCATCCGATTTGATCTTTCAAGCAAATTTTCGCCTGACTTTTATTCATTTTTAGTCGTTTTAATTTTTATTCTTTCGCCAAAATATTCAAGTTAAATAAATAGGAATTTCCGTGTCTTCATTTTTTTACCATATATATTTAGAAAATTGTGAATTTTATTTAATTTGATTTAGATCATTGATTCGAATTTACTCAGGAGCCCGTTATCCATTATTCTCATTTCATTTATCAACCAACCAAAGTTAAGGTTTAAACAAATATTAATTAAATAAAATCACAAAAAGAGTATATCTCCTCCCTCCAATGTTGCCCTCTCCACGTATCTCTCTTGGAAAATTAATGTGAATAAATAAAAAATAATAAAATGACAAATAAGCCAATGATTAGACGACACGTGGCACATGGGATTCCCCCATTTGAAGGCTCACCCGTTCTAAACTTCCCCACTAAGTAGAAGAGAGGGGACCACTATCAGGAAATAAAGATGAAGGATAGGACAAAACAATAAATAAATAAAAAAAGAAAATAAAAAGAAAAGGAAGGGTGGACAGCTCACGAGACGAAAAGATAAAAGGTTACTCTCCCACTGATACACTCACGTCACTCACTCAAAAGCCTATCTTCTCGCTCGTCTCTCTCAAAAAAAGAAAGAGAAACAGAAAAGTTGTTCAACTTTTCTTCATCACGCAAGCACCACTGTTTATCGTCTTCTCCATGCATTTCCGCCTCCCGTCTTCATCAAATCGTGGCGGATTATATATATATATATATAAAAAAAAAATAATAATAATAATAATATGCCTATTGTTGGTTGGTTCAGAGGTATCTGGTGCTGAACTTAGTAGGGTAGATTACAATCCAATTCCCCACAACTACAATTGGGTTAAATAAAGGGGCTACACCAACTTATGTACCAGAGCCCCATGCTTAAGATCATAATCACTAACCGGTCACCTTACTATGAGTATGTACGGATAACGGGCTTAATGTGATTGTACCTGAATGAAAAGGACTTGAAGAAGACGAAAAGAAGGCCTAGGTATAGTGGGGTGCTATGGATTGATTTGTATAGGAACGAAGCCTATGACCGCATTTGTAGAAAGTGTCATTACAATATCCTTAGTTCAATTCGTTAGTACCTATCAATACATTCCTTGAATGAACTTATAAGCCTTTTTAGCCTTGAATCAACTCTGGTTGATACTGTTTTTCTTGCATGAGCTTGATACCACTGAAATTTACCGTATTTTCGACTCCGATTTCACATGCATTCTAGTTGTTTTATTGTTATTTTGTTGTGTTATTGCTATGTTTTCCTTTGTTTTCAGGTTTTTACTTCAATCGGAGCCCCGATCGAGAAAAGGAGTGAAAAAGAGCTAAAAACCCTAAAATTCAGCATTTTGTACTTGTGGCTTACCCCATGGCTGACGCCATAGACCCTGCCATGACGTGTCCAAGCTCAACCTCCCTCAACTGCCACGTTCCCCACTACTTCCACTAAGGCGCCTCAGAATGGTCTTGTGGCGGGCGCCACAAGAGGAAAAGTTTTCCCTCCCATTTTCAAGTTGAAGGGCATCCTTGTCATTTCCATCTTTTTACTTGCTTATAAATAGAAACTCGAAATCACTTTTACAATCATCCAAACTTAGAACAGAGGCAAACTCAGAGCAACTTTGTTTCACTTAGGCATATATTCAATATTTTAAAGTGGTAATCGCTTCGCATTGGAGTGTTACCACAATTGTGTAATCAAGTCTGTGATAGAGTCTATAATCGAGTTTGGAGCACTTTGGAAGGAAGTTAATCCTGCCGCCATTTTCATTTCCGCTTTGCAATTTACTCAACCCTCCGATTGGAGCAGGTTTTTATTACTTTGCCTTTACTTTATTTATTTCCCGCACTCGCTTTAAATTATTTATTTTCCCGCACTCGCTTTAAATTATTTATTTCCTCACACTCGCTTTAAATTATTTATTTTCTCGTACTCGCACTACTTTTATTTACTTTCCGCACTCGCACTACTTTTATTTAAATTAATGCACTTTTACTTTACCATGTCTATCTAAACTTATAAGTTTAGAATGTAAGGATCATAATTGAACCAATAATCCGTAAAATTGTTCGTAGAAACACTTAAGGGCTATTTTAACTTTCAACTTAAGTTTTCCCGCACTTCAATTCCGTTGGGTAAGATCGAAAGTCGTCCAACGTCTATCTAAACTTAATTGTTTTTAACTATTTCAAAAACAGCGAAAGCGCCTTGTTTAGTTCATTAGGAGTTTTTAATTTAAGAAGAAAAGAGATTTTAAAACTATTTTCGGACGCGTTTATAAGTTTAGAGTCTGGTTCATGAGAACCTCTTTTGGTTAAGAAATCCAGGTTATAATACTTTTCAACTTAGTCAAGATACTATATTTCTTAAAAATAGGTTTACTACTCTAACGCAATGCGCGCCTTTTTATAAGTGACAATAAGAGGGTTTGATTAGGGAGTACAACTCGGTTCTAAATACGCGAAAGCGACAGTTCCTATTAAATTAGTTCTTTTCAAAGTAGAAAACATTGCCCATAAGTAGTTCTATTAGCAAGTACGACGATTATTAATTGATTACGTGAATTACATTCGACCCTGTCCTTATTAATTAAACTTTATTCAACACTTTACTTTCCATTGCACACTCTATAAACACCTATTTTGACCGCCTTTGATAAACACCATAACGACAGATAACGATAGATTGACACTTGGTCTCTGTGGATTCGACAATCTTTTATATTACTCTGACGCGTTCGTATACTTGCGAAAGCACACACATCAAGTTTTTAGCGCCGTTGCCGGGGATCAATTTCGTCAAATTTCATTTTCCTGTTGTTATATCGTTTAGACTTAGGCTATTTCCCGCCGGTCAATGCGAAGAACTCGCAGCACCGGAAGTTTAAGCTTAGTATACCCTCTGGCGGAACCTGAACGTTACGCTCGCGCACGTTTATTCTTTCATAGAATTAAGAGAGCTATGGCCGAAGATCAAAACCAAAGACCTCTTAAAGATTTCGCTCAACCATCTAATGAAGAACCTAGTTCTAGTATAGTAAACCCAACCATACCAGCTAATAATTTTGAACTTAAACCATCCATGTTGCAACTAGTGCAACAGAGACAATTCGCAGGTCTCGCTACGGAGAACCCAAACCAACATTTAAAAATATTTCTTCAATTAGCAGACACTTTTAAAACCAATGGAGCTTCTCCTGAGGCAATACGTTTAAGATTATTCCCTTTTTCCCTCAGAGATAAAGCCCTATCATGGTTAGACTCCCTTCCACCCAATTCCATTACGACTTGGGATAACCTTAGAAGAGTTTTTCTTGCTAGATATTTTCCCCCAAGTAAGACCGCCGTTCTTCGAAACCATATAAGCAGATTTACCCAAAACCAAGGAGAATCAATGTTCGAAGCTTGGGAGAGATATAAAGAGTTGTTACGAGCATGTCCACATCATGGTTTAGAAAATTAGTTAATCATTCAAATCTTCTATAATGGACTTCATTACAACACAAAGATGACCATCGACGCTGCCGCAGGCGGTGCTCTGATGAACAAACCTTATCCTGAAGCTAGTGCCCTCATCGAAGATATGGCTCAAAACCATCAATCATGGGGAGTCGAACGAGCGACAATTGAGAAGAAGGAAGCCCAAGGAGGAGTGCATGGACTAAGCTCTATAGACATGATGCAAGCTAAAATGGACGCATTAGCCCTCAAAGTCGAACATATGTGCATAAACCCGAATACTGTAGCCGCAGTTTCGTCGGATTGTGAGATATGTGGAACCAAAGGACACCAATCTGCAGAATGTAGTCTATTAAACTAAACCCACTCTGAGCAAGTGAACTACACCCAAGGAAACCCATACTCGAATACCTATAACCCTGGATAGAGGAATCACCCGAACTTCTCCTATAAAAATAATAACCCTATCCAAAATAATGCACCTCCGAGACCTAGTTATCAATCCCCAAGATCAAATCAACCTATGCAACCTGTGCCACCAAAGCCGAGCCTTGAGAAAATTATGGAAAATTTTATCACCGCTCAAACCCAACAAAACAAGGAGTTCATGAACCAAAACATTCATGTTAACGAATTGATTACTCAGTTAGGAACCAAGGTTGACCAAATAGTTACTCATACTAAGATGCTTGAAATCCAGATCTCTCAGGTAGCTTTAAACCAAGCCCCTCAGACTACACCTGGAGGACAACTCCCTGGACAACCTCAACAAAATCCGAGAGGACAAGCCAATGCCATTACCCTACGAAGTGGGAACGCTTATGATGAGCCACCAAACCCTAGATTGAGTGAACCCGAAACTTCTAAGGAATGTACCAAACCCACGGACGAAGTAAAGGAACCAGAGGAATCTGAAAACCAGGAAGGTCGAGAAAAAGGAGAAGAACCTAAAGATAAAACTTACGTACCACCCCCGCCATATAAACCACCTATACCATATCCGCAAAGACTCAAACAAACCCAGATCAATAAACAGTATCAAAAATTTATTAAAGTTATAGAAAAACTTCATGTAGAAATCCCTTTCACAGAAGCCATCACCCAAATACCTTCTTATGCAAAGTTTCTCAAAGACATCCTTACCAACAAACGTAGACTTGACGATCCGAAGCCTTTGGAATGTAATGCTATTTCCGAGGACAAATTAGCAAAGAAAGATAAAGATCCTGGAAATTTCTCCATTCCTTGCCTTTTGGGTAATCATGTCATCGAAAAAGCTTTTCTAGACTTAGGAGCTAGTGTGAGCCTAATGCCTTTAGCAGTCTGTGAGAGGTTAAACTTAGGAGAATTACAACCCACTAAGATGTCACTTCAGTTAGCCGATAGATCTGTTAAATATTCGATAGGCATTTTAGAAGATGTCCCTGTTAGGATAGGTCAGTTATTTATCCCTATTGATTTTGTTGTCATGGACATCAAAGAGGACAATGATATATAGGTAGACCATTCTTATCGACTGCAGGAGCCATAATAGATGTCAAGAAAGGAAAGTTGACATTTGAGGTAGGTGACGAGAAAATAGAATTTATACTTTCAAAATTTCTTATGGCATCTGTGATGGGAGACTCGTGTTATGCCTTAGATATCATTGATGAATGTGTTAGAGAATTAGAACAAAAAGAAATTATAAAAACAATTAAGTTACCATCAACTCTCATAAGGGAAGATGATGACTTTAAGAAACCATACATTGATGATAACCTTTACGAATGTTTATCCCTTACTCCAGATCCTATGTCATGCCCTAAGAAACCAACCTTAGAACTTAAGGAACTGCCTAAGAACCTGAGATATGAGTTCCTCGATGAAAAGATGAATCGTCCAGTTATAGTCAGTGCTACCTTGAGCCAAGAGGAAACGAACCAACTTTTAGACGTTTTACGAAGATATCCCTCAACCTTAGGATATAATATCTCTGACCTGAAAGGTATAACCCCATCCGTATGCATGCATCGGATTTCGCTCGAAGAAGATTCAAAACCCTCCAGGGAACATCAGAGAAGAATAAACCCTATAATGAGTGATGTTGTTAAAAAGGAAGTTCTTAAGTTACTTGAGGCAGGTATAATCTACCAGATCTCGGATAGTAAGTGGGTGAGCCCTGTGCATGTAGTACCTAAAAAGGGAGGCATCACAGTCGTGCAAAACGACAAAGGCGAACATGTAGCAAAACATTTAGAAGGAGGATGGCGTATGTGTATAGATTATAGAAAATTAAACAAAGCAACTAGGAAGGATCATTTCCCTTTACCATTTATATACCAGATGTTGAAGCGTCTAGCCAGACACTCTTACTTCTGCTATCTAGATGGATACTCTGGATTCTTCCAAATACCTATCCACCCCGAAGATCAAGAAAAAACTACTTTTACATGCCCTTATGGAACTTTTGCCTACAGACGAATGCCATTCGACCTCTGTAATGCCCCAGCTACTTTCCAACGTTGCATGATGTCAATTTTTGTAGATTATCTAGATGGTATCATGGAAGTGTTTATGGACGATTTCTCGGTTTGCGGATTCGATTTCCACAATTGTCTTGCTAACCTTGAGAAAATCCTGGAGAGATGCGTGGAGGTGAACCTCGTGCTAAACTGGGAAAAATGTCATTTCATGGTAACCGAAGGAATAGTTTTAGGACATATAGTTTCTGAAAAAGGTATAGAGGTAGATAAAGCTAAAATAGAAGTTATAGAAAACCTAAAACCACCAAAAACCATCAGAGAAGTCCGAAGCTTTCTTGGACACGCTGGATTCTACCGGCATTTTATTAAGGACTTCTCCGAAATAACTAAACCTTTAACTGGACTTTTAACGAAAGATGCTGAATTCATTTTCGATGAAAAATGTAATGAAGCATTTAATCTTTTAAAGCAAGCATTAATCTCAGCACCCATTATGAAACCACCTGATTGGTCAGAACCTTTTGAGATAATGTGCGATGCTAGTGATTATGCAATTAGGGTCGTTCTAGGACAAAGGAAAGATAAAAAATTACATGCCATTTATTACGCCAGTAGAACCCTAGACGCTGCCCAACTTAACTACGCAACAACTGAAAAAGAATTACTCGCTGTAGTTTTTGCTATAGACAAATTTAGATCTTATCTAGTAGGAGCAAAAATTATAGTTTACACCGATCATGCTGCCATCCGTTACCTATTAAGTAAAAAAGATGCCAAGCCCAGGTTACTCTGATGGATTCTATTACTACAAGAGTTTGATTTAGATATAAGAGATAAAAAAGGCACTGAAAATGTAGTAGCCGATCACCTTTCTAGGCTAGAACATCTAAAACCTGAACTAGTACTCATAAATGATGATTTTGCCTATGATAGACTGATAGCTAGAGTAGAAACCATTGAAGATGATAACCTAAGCCCTCATGAGCATTCCCAAAATTCCTTAGCAATAAGTAACGTACCCTGGTATGCAGACTTCGTTAATTACCTAGCTGCTGATATAGTACCCCCTGATCTTGACTACCACCGCAAGAAGAAATTCTTCTATGATGTGAGAAACTTCTATTGGGACGAACCGCTCCTTTTCAAAAGGGGTAAAGATGGCATTTTTCGCCGTTGCGTTCCGGAAGAAGAGGTCAATAGTATTATCAAGCATTGTCATTCTGCACCTTATGGTGGACATGCGAGCACCTCTAAAACATACGCCAAGATTCTTCAAGTTGGCCTATTCTGGCCTACCATGTGACGTGATGTCTATGCTTGCATTATCAAATGTGATAGATGCCAACGCACTGGAAACATTTCAATGCGTGATGAAATGCCTCTAAGAAACATTCAGGAAGTAGAACTCTTTGACGTATGGGGTATAGATTTCATGGGACCTTTCCCACCATCCTTAGGAAACAGGTATATCTTAGTAGCTGTAGACTATGTGTCTAAGTGGATTGAAGTTATAGTTGCACCCAAAAACGACACTAGGGTAGTAATCAAACTATTTAAAAACTATATATTCCCTAGATTTGGAACACCACGTTTAGTCATAAGTGATGGAGGATCACACTTTATATTGAGAATATTTGACAAACTTTTAAGAAAATATGGAGTTAGGCATAGAGTAGCAACACCATACCATCCACAAACTAGTGGCCAAGTAGAAGTGTCCAATAGGGAGATAAAACAAATCCTAGAGAAAACTGTTTCTATTTCTAGGAGAGACTGGTCTCAGAAGCTCCAAGAAGCATTATGGGCCTATAGAACCGCTTTCAAAACCCCTATAGGAACTACTCCTTACCAACTAGTCTACGGAAAATCCTGTCACTTACCTTTCGAATTAGAGCATAAGGCCTATTGGGCTATTAAAACTTTGAATTTAGACTACCTATCCGCAAGAGAAAAGCGTACCCTAGACATTCATAAATTAGAAGAACTTAGGCAATCGGCCTACGAGAATGCAAAAATATACAAAGAAAGAACAAAAGCCTATCACGACAAAAGAATAGTAAAGAAAAATTTCAATATAGGCGATCCTGTTCTCCTTTTCAACTCTAGGTTACGACTCTTCCCGGGAAAGCTACGTTCAAGATGGACTGGTCCTTTCGAAGTATCCAAGATTCTGAGATCCGAAGCCGTAGAAATCAAGAATGAAACCTACATTCCATTCATTGTAAATGGACAAAGACTAAAGCTCTACGAAGGAGGAGACATTCCAGCATACTACTCAAGCCACACCCTGATTGATCCACCAATCCCTACCACTACAGGTGTATAAATTCTAATCGTCAAGCTAATGACGTTAAACAAGCGTTGCGTGGGAGGCAACCCATGGTTTTTCTTTCATTTTACTTTTTCACATTTATTTAATTTTATTTTATTTTATTTTTATTTTGCATTGAGACTAAAAATTTGAATGGTTTGCATTTTCAGGATCACTTTCTTAACTTTTACAGGATGCAGGATTTCGATGATATGCACGTGGCCTATAGAGATAATGCTCAGAAAGAGCGCTACATCGCTCTGTATCAGCGCCCTATGGCACCCACACATTATCTTGATCAGCATTGTATGGAGGCACTGGGTATTGAGCCGAGTATCCGATTCCTTAGCCACCAGAGACACATGACACTCATTGAAGCCACTCAAGGTTCCATTATAGGTAACCTTCGAGAGGTGAGGACCGCTCAGGATGCCCTGCAAGGGAGGATTGATCAGAGAGACCGTCGTCGTACCCGATCCCGTCGTCCACCTCAGGATGGCGAGGGCACCAGTGGTCAGTAATAGGTTGTCAGGTAACTCTTCCCTTATCTTATTTCGAAACATTGGGGACAATGTTCGATTTAAGTGTGGGAGGAGACTCTATCGTCTTTTCTTTATTACCTTTCTCGGCTTTTCTTTATCGTTTTTTCTTTGCTGTTTTTAGATAGTTTGTTTATTTTTCTTTTAGTTGTTTATTTCGCTTTTTAGTATAATGCATGAGTCTGACGAGTCACCAAATATAGTATATTTTTAGTACAATCTAATCTCCCCATACCTTTAGCCCCACCGATTTTTTTTTGCAAAAGAAAACAGTGTTATTCCGAAAGTTTTCAGGTTTTAAAGACATGTTTTGAGTAAGGATGCGGTGACTTGGGAGAACTTTGCGAAACATCAGTATTATTTTAGCACCATAAGCTTCGTAAATATAGGAATCATTCCCGAAACCCCATATACCATGGCCTTAATCATCATTTCCGTATAAGTCCTCAGTAGTTTATCTCAGCAGTCAGCTTCGGCCTACGCATCCTCTACGTAGGGGACCGATGCAAATAAGTGAATGATCCAGCAAAACAAAAAAAATAAAAGAAAGCAAAAAAAGGCAACTCCGGTATAGGTGACCCTCACAAAGTCATTTAACCAAAGAATTGTAAAAATTTGCTACAAAAAGAAAAAAAGAAAAAGAAAAAGAAAAACTTACCCACTGTTAGTTGGTTCAGAGGTATCTGGCGCTGTACTCGGTAGGGAGGATTACGATCCGATCCCCCACAACTACAGTTGGGTCCAATAAAGGGTTTACACATATTTATGTGCCAGAAACCCCATGCTCAAATCATAATCACTAACAGGCCACTCTACTATGAAACATGTACGGATAACGGGCTTAATGTGATTGCGCCTGAATGAAAAGGACACAAAAAGAGATGAAGAGGCAGGCCTAGGTATTGTGGGATAATATGGATTGGTTAATATAGTAATGAAGTTTATGTCCATATTTGCGGATTAGTGTCATCATAATACCCTTAGTTCACTCAGTTAGTACCTATCACTACATCCCAACTTGAACATAGAATTTTTACCTGAAGCACTCGTTTACACCAGTTTTTCTTTTATGAGCTTTTTAATGTTTTGCTTGAGGACAAACAAAGGTTTAAGTGTGAGAGAGTTTGATAACATTGAAATTTACCGTATTTTCGACTCCGATTTCACATGCATTCTAGTTGTTTTATTGTTATTTTGTTGTGTTATTGCTATGTTTTCCTTTGTTTTCAGGTTTTTACTTCAATCGGAGCCCCGATCGAGAAAAGGAGTGAAAAAGAGCTAAAAACCCTAAAATTCAGCATTTTGTACTTGTGGCTTACCCCATGGCTGACGCCATAGACCCTGCCATGACGTGTCCAAGCTCAACCTCCCTCAACTGCCACGTTCCCCACTACTTCCACTAAGGCGCCTCAGAATGGTCTTGTGGCGGGCGCCACAAGAGGAAAAGTTTTCCCTCCCATTTTCAAGTTGAAGGGCATCCTTGTCATTTCCATCTTTTTACTTGCTTATAAATAGAAACTCGAAATCACTTTTACAATCATCCAAACTTAGAATAGAGGCAAACTCAGAGCAACTTTGTTTCACTTAGGCATATATTCAATATTTTAAAGTGGTAATCGCTTCGCATTGGAGTGTTACCACAATTGTGTAATCAAGTCTGTGATAGAGTCTATAATCGAGTTTGGAGCACTTTGGAAGGAAGTTAATCCTGCCGCCATTTTCATTTCCGCTTTGCAATTTACTCAACCCTCCGATTGGAGCAGGTTTTTATTACTTTGCCTTTACTTTATTTATTTCCCGCACTCGCTTTAAATTATTTATTTTCCCGCACTCGCTTTAAATTATTTATTTCCTCACACTCGCTTTAAATTATTTATTTTCTCGCACTCGCACTACTTTTATTTACTTTCCGCACTCGCACTATTTTTATTTAAATTAATGAACTTTTACTTTACCATGTCTAACTAAATTTATAAGGTTAGAATGTAAGGATCGTAATTGAACCAATAATCCATAAAATTGTTCGTAGAAACACTTAAGGGCTATTTTAACTTTCAACTTAAGTTTTCCCGCACTTCAATTCTGTAGGGTAAGATCGAAAGCCGTCTAACGTCTATCTAAACTTAATTGTTTTTAACTATTTCAAAAACAGCGAAAGCGCTTTGTTTAGTTCATTAGGAGTTTTTAATTTAAGAAGAAAAGAGATTTTAAAACTATTTTCGGAAGCGTTTATAAGTTTAGAGTCTGGTTCGTGAGAACCTCTTTTGGTTAAGAAATCCAGGTTATAATACTTTTCAACTTAGTCAAGATACTATATTTCTTAAAAATAGGTTTACTACTCTAACGCAATGCACGCCTTTTTATAAGTGACAATAAGAGGGTTTGATTAGGGAGTACAACTCGGTTCTGAATACGCGAAAGCGATAGTTCCTGTTAAATTATTTCTTTTCAAAGTAGAAAACATTGACCATAAGTAGTTCTATTAGCAAGTACCACAATTACTAATTGATTACGTGAATTACATTCGACCCTGTCCTTATTAATTAAACTTTATTCAACATTTTACTTTCCATTGCACACTCTATAAACACCTATTTTGACCGCATTTGATAAACACCATAACGACAGATAACGATAGATTGACACTTGGTCTCTGTGGATTCGACAATCTTTTATATTACTCTGACGCGTTCGTATACTTGCGAAAGCACCCGCATCAGATCTATAAAGAGTTTTGTTTGAGGACAAGCAAAGGTTTAAGTGTGGGAGAATTTGATCACACTGAATCACACCGTGTATTTGACTCAGATTGCACATGTTTATTAGGTCTTTATTATCATTTTGCTTGTGTTATGCTTTCTTTTGTGTTGTTTTCAGGTATTTAGCTCTTTCAAGACCTTTATAGAAGAAACGAAGCGAAAAGACCATAAAATTAGGGTTTTCGGCAAATATTGTACTCATGGCGTTCTGCATGGAGGGCGCTATAGGAGAGGCCATGGCACATCAGCCCTTAACCAGGAGGAAACTGCCACGATCCCATGAACTTCCCCATTTACTCACATGGCGGGCGCCATAGAAAGGTGGCGGACGCCACCTTTGAATTCCATATTCCCACTAAAGAGAAGTTGAAGGGCATCCCGATCTTTGCATGCTGTTGAGTTCCTCTATAAATAGGTCGTTCTAGTTCACTTCCAAACAAGCCAACTTAGTTTACAACACTAAGACTATAATATCATCTGTAAAAGCGGTAATCTGTCACATCGAGGGGTTATCGCACCTTAGTGAAATTGAGTTAGAGCACTTTGATTTTGTCGTCATCTTTATTTTCAAAGTCAAAGGTTTATTTATTTCCTTGTACCAAATTTAAAGCCTCCGTTTGGAGCAGGTTCTAATTTAATCGTCTTTTTATTTTACTTGTCATGCTTTACTTTATTTAATTCCTTGTCATGCTTTACTTTATTTAATTCCTTGTCATGCTTTACTTTATTTAATTTCCTGCCATTGTCTTTACTTTATTTAATTTTTCGCCATTATCTTTATTGCTCATTTTAATTATTTTACACGCTTTACATGTTCTTCACGCCTTACATTCTAAACTTCTTTTCATCATGTTCAACATCGTTGTATTTGTTTGTATTACCATGTCTGGCTAAATCTTTCAAAGGTTAGAATGTAAGGTTCACGGTTAAAGAGATGTTTCACATATTGCATCTGTAGAAATGCTTTAGGGGCTGTTTTGATTTTTAATTCGGGTCTTCTGAAACAAACTTGGTTAATTTTGACTACTCAAGGAGTGCGAAAGCACCCTGGCTTAGTTAACTAGGAATTTTTATCACTTTAAGGAAAAACGATTTTTAAAACTGTTTTGGGACGCGTTGATAGATTTAAAATCAGGAAACTCCTTGGGTAAACTTTCCGAATCAAAATCACTTTTCAACTAAGCTTACGAGTCTTATTTCTTAAAAATAGGTTTACTACTTTAGCTTTCTGCGCACCTTTTATAAGTGACAATAAAAGGCCTTAATTTAAGGGTAAACTCGGTTCTGAATACGCGAAAGCGATAGTTCTTGTTAAATGGATTCTTTTCAAGAGTAGAAAATATTGCCCCAAAAGTAGTTCTATTTAGACAATCGAAGCATCGTTTAACTGACGTGAAATACATTCAAGCCTACCTTTATCTGCATTGTATTTATCATTTTCTTTATTTACTGTTATTTTGTGACATCAATATCTCATTTGTACCGTCTTAGATAAACATCGTAACAATAGTAATCGATAGATTGACGATTTGGTCTCTGTGGGATCGATATTCTTTTATATTACTCTGACGCGATTCGTGCACTTGCGAATTCAGCGATCAAGTTTTTGGCGTCGTTGTCAGGGATCAACTTCGTCAAATTTTGTACCCTGTTGTTACACCGTCCAGACTAAGGCATTATTACCCGGTAAATGCGAAGAACCTGTAGTACCAGAAATTTAGTAGATCCTTTAGCGGAACCCGAACGTTACACTCGTACACGCCTCTTACTCATCCGAATTAAGAAAGCTATGGCCGAGAATCGCGACCGGAGACCTCTTAAGGAATTTTCCCAACCCTCTGACGAGGAACCTAGTTCTAGTATAGTAAACCCCCTCATTCCTGCCAATAATTTCGAACTAAAACCATATTTACTACAATTAGTACAATAGAACCAATTCGAGGGTCTCGCTACTGAGAACCCAAATCAACATTTAAAAGTCTTTATCCAACTGGCCGACACCTTTAAATCCAACGGTGCTTCACCTGATGCGATTCGTTTAAGATTATTTCCTTTCTCCCTCAAAGATAGAGCACGTTCGTGGTTAGATTCACTTCCAGCTAACTCAATAACTACCTGGGAAAACCTTAGGAGAGTATTCCTTGCTAGATATTTTCCCCCTAGTAAGACTGTTGTTCTTCGAAACCAAATAACTAGATTTACTCAAAACCAAGGAGAATCACTTTTTGAGGCTTGGGAGAGATACAGGGAGCTGTTAAGAGTCTGTCCACACCATGGCCTAGAACAATGACTGATCGTTCATACCTTCTACAATGGACTCTATTATAACACAAAGATGAGCATCGACGTTGCCGCTGGTGGTGCGCTGATGAACAAACCTTACCCTGAAGCTTGTGACCTAATTGAGGATATGGTCCAAAACCATTACCAACGGGGAACTAAACGAGCATCGGTAGAGAAAAAGGAGACCCAAGGTGGAATACATGAGATAAGTTCTATGGACATGATGCAAGAGAAAATGGACGCTTTAGCCCTTAAGGTCGAACATATTTCTACAAACTCTAACACCGCAGTGGTAGTCCACACAGAGTGTGAACTTTGTGGATCTAAAGGACACGAATCGGCGGAATGTAACCTTTTGAACGACCTGAACACCGACTAAGTGAATTACGCCCAAGGTAACCCATTTTCAAACACTTATAACCCTAGATGGAAGAATCACCCGAATTTTTCCTATAAAAACCAGAACCCTATCCAAAATTTTGCACCTCAAAGACCACAAGGTTTTCAAGCCCAAAAACCAAATCAACCTATGCAAGTTGTGCCCCAGAAGCCTAACCTTGAGAAGATCATGGAGAACTTTATATCAGGCCAGACTCAGCAAAATAAAGAATTCCTAAACCAAAACATTCACGTAAACGAACTGATAAAGCAATTAGGGACTAAGGTTGATCATATAATTATTCACAATAAGATGCTTGAAACCCAGATCTCACAGGTAGCACAAAACCAAGCCCCACAAACTACACCTGGAGGGCATTTCCCTGGACAACCTCAACTCAACCCTCGATGGCAAGCTAACGCTATCGCATTACGAAGGGCCTTATAACCCAACAATGAGTGAGTCCAAAGCTTCTAAAGAAAATATGCCTACCAACCAAGGAGAGGAACCAGTGGAACCCGAAAAATAAACCGACCAAGAAGGAGAAACTAAGGATAAAACTTACAAACCACCACCCCCGTACAAACCACCAATCCCATATCCGCAAAGACTTAAACAAACCAAAACCAATAACCAATACCAAAAGTTTATAAAAGTAATAGAGAAGCTTCATGTAGAGATTCCTTTCACTGAAGCCATCACCCAAATTCCATCTTATGCCAAATTTCTCAAAGACATCTTAACCAACAAGCTTAGGCTTGACGATCCCAAACCCTTGGAATGCAACTTTATTTCCGAGAATGAACTTGCTAAGAAGGAGAAAGACCCTGGGATTTTTTCTATACCTTGCATTCTAGGGAGTCATGTGATCGACAAAGCTTTCCTAGACTTAGGCGCTAGTGTGAGTTTAATGCCCTTAGCTGTGTGTAAAAGGTTAAACTTAAGAGAATTAAAACCAACTAAGATGTCCCTCCAATTAGCCGATAGATCTATTAAGTATCCTGTAGGCATATTAGAAGACATCCTCGTTAGGATTGGTCAACTTTATATCCCAACAGACTTTGTGGTCATGGATATCAAGGAAGACGACAATATCCCTATCCATTTAGGTAGACCATTTTTATCAATAGTCGGAGCTATAATAGATGTTAAAAGAGGAAAATTAACTTTATAAGTAGGAGATGAAAAGATAAAGTTTATTCTTTCAAAGTTCCTGATGCCACCAATCATAGGAGACGCATGTTACACGATTGATATCATATATGAATGCATAAGGGAATTTGATCAGAAAGAACCTATGATCGAACCATATGATCCAAAAGTGAAGATAAGGTCAAGCTAGCAAGATGGTTCATGGTGGTTGACCAGAGAAAGTCAACTGGTTAAAATTGGGGTTTCCTAGACCCTATCTCCTACACGTTTTGTCATATTAAAATGATTCCCTAGACCCTATCTCCTACAACTTTCATGTTGAATTCAAGAGCTAATTTTGCTTGGAAAGTCATTTCTTATGGTGAAAGATTATAGGTCATTTTGTCTGAACCCTAATTTGGAGGTCAACTTCCCAAGACCATAACTTGCTCAATTTTTATGGTATGAAAGCCATTAAAACTGCATGATCAAATTAAACATTTCTACTTCAACTTTGATGTTTGGAGTAAGTGCAAATTCAACTTGCAAATGCATGTGCCAATAGGAAACATTATAGGTCATTTTGGCCAATACCATTGAACAAGTGATTTTCCTCAACTTCTAAAATGAATATCTCTTTCATGCCAAATCCAAATGAGGTCAAATTTGTGACTAAATTGAATATGTTTGAAATATATAAACTTTGATAAAGGGATTTTTCTCATTTTAAGTCCATAGAAAAAGTTAATTAAGGTGGAAGAAGTGAACATTTGACTTGGGACTTAGAAAATTTTCAAATATGTGTGATTTCCCAAACTTCCACCTCAAAATTCATCTTGATCCAGGATTCAAATGAAACAGTGTTCAACATGAAAGTTGTTCCCCTTGATCTCACCTTTCCAAAACATCCAAGATCACCTCATTTGGCCAAAGTATGAAGGACTTACGCATGGGTGTAAGTTGAAGGACCATTTGGATGTTTTCCACTTCCACTTTTCATACGCATTTGCATGGCCTTCCAACATGAATTCAGCATGATACACACTCATTTTTGGATCAGATCACATCATTTCATAGGCCTAGCATACGGCCATGCAACTATGCAAAGGGAATTTTGAAATTTTTCCAAATTTGGAAGTGTGTGGAAATCAATGCCATGGCCTAGAAGTAAGACCCTCATTGCTCAGAATTAGAGACCTCATGCCCAAGCTTTGAACCTGCAACCCCAAACCCTCACCATTGAAGGATAAACTTGAGGATTTTCTTGGAAAATCGAGTTTCAATTCTCCATCTGTTTTGAGATTGAAACTCCAAGAGTCCATCCCTTTCCTTGATCCATTTCAGTTCCAACAAGCATCTGAAGCAAGGCCAAGCATAATTGAAAGTAAGATTGTGTCAATCTAAAGCTCCATTGAAGGTGAATTTAAAGAATTTTCATCTCTTTGATTCTCCCTCAATTATTTACCATTCTTGTTAATTTTTGGTTGTCTAAAGTCCTATCAATGTAGGCAAGAAGATTGAATTGCTTTGAGATCAAATCGAAGCAACTCAGTTCATGATCCTCAAAATTCAAATCCATGTATCTTTTTATATACTTGGAATTGGACAAAATTGAGGCCAGGTCCGTGCTCCTGAGCATTTTTCCTTCAAATTAGTGTATTCACTTTTATTTTTCCATTGAGTTGAGCTTGGACAAGTCTGGTGGTCCTCACCGGAGAAGATGATCGGAGTTAGGGCTCTGGTCGTGTGTTGGCAAGGTTCCAACTATCTGATCTGGTTCATAGCTTCTAATCTTGGCCATTGGTTTTGATTACCACGCGTGTGGCGCTTTGACTTGAGTCCATCAGGGAATGCACGCGCGTGGCCATTAGATCTGCCACCTCAATTAATGAGGGAGATCTGATGGCCATTGTTTTTTATATTTATATTTTATTTTCTGATTTTTCGTTTAATCCATTTATTTTAATTAATTCATATTAATTTTATTTTTAATCCAAAAAATACGGGACTTTCACCAAAAAATTCAAATATTTTCCTATTTTATTTTCTGAATTAAAATTACTTTATGGATTAATTTTGATATTTTTCATGAATTAATTTTTTGTGTGTATAACTTTAATTGGTTAAAAATACTTCTGACTTTTAAAAAACTATTAAATTTTTTGTCTAAGGTCCTTTGACCTTGTTTGACCTATGACAAATTCTTGGCCATTTATTTGGTGTTTTGAAAAGGTTTTAGGTTTTTGATCAAACATAATTTAATTTAAATGCATTTTAATTTGATTTTTAATTGATTATTTGTGTAGAAATTATGTTGAACCATTTTTATTGACTTGTGAAGTTTGACTATGTGTTTGAGTCTTGGTCAAGATTGATTTGACTTTTGTTGGATTAAAATCATTGAATTTAGGGGATTGATGAAATGTACATTACATCTCCCAAATGAATGAATGATTTTAATTTGATAAAATTCCTCCCATGACCAATTTGTGTTTGTCTCATCTCCCCTCCCTCTTCATCTTCAATCCCATTCTATCCCATCCCTTTCATTGACCAATGAAGTCTCAATATCCTAAGGCTAATTGGTTCATCAATAACTTTATATTAGATGAACCAATACAAGTATGGATGAGATTATGTCCATCCTTTGATCATTTTATTTTTGTGTGTGGTAAGTTTTAGGAGTATGGTTCATTATACCATCTCTCTAACATGCATTAACACTAAAATTTCTATTGCCCAACCTCAGATAGTTGTGACTTCTACATGAGTCCAATTACGATTGCTTTACATAGCACTAAATTTTGACCCAAAAGCATATCATTCTTGTAAGTCTCCCCCCTTTCATGATATTGTGTGAAAACTTGGCATTTTTTCCTTCCTTTGGAAGATGTCTTGGTTCAAGGATACATGCTTGTGAATAGAGGATTGAGTGTTCTCCAAAGAATGAATTAATCAATTGAAAAGAAAAACTCCACTAACATCTAATCAACTAACATTTGACTAACTTTTATCATTCTTTCTTTCAATTTCAAGTCATTTACTTTATGTAATTTAAATTCAAGTCATTTACCATTTCATTTGCCATTTTACACACCATTTAACTTGTTTATGTTTATGTCATTTTCACTTTGCTCATTTGAGCCATATATTGTGATTGTATATATTTGTTTGTGTATCTTCTTTGTGTTTATGGTCTTAGGACCTTAAAATACTTAATAAACAACAAAAACACTAAAAAATGTTTGTGTGGACTGTCAGATTTGTTATGAGCATTGGACTTAGAGTTAGGCAACATTCCCTATGTAAAGGAATTGGCCAATGCCAACTTTTCTAAGTCCAAGTTATTGTGATTTGAGCTTCCATCTGATGTAAGTATTGGGATCCATATGAATTCATATGTTATATGGTCTTGATGCAAATGTTACTTTGAACCTGTGCCTAATGCCTTATTCTAAGCCTATAAAAGAGTATATCATCTGATACATAGGAAGATTAAGAAGAAGACTGTTGAGTTGCTTGCCTGGATGTGGCTATATTTATTTGATGCCTTGCTCTTTATCTTGCTACTTGCTTATTGATATTGCTTGATTTTAAAGTCCAAAGGAAAAGTCGGTTTCTATATGACATTCTTGTCTATTGGATTGTATCCCATTGGTCAGATCTTTTCAACTCTTAACTTTTAAATTTTTGCTTAGGATTAGTCTCTTCATCTCATCCCACTTCTTAAATTTCAAAATATCTCCCCCTTTTCAAAAATATTCTTTACTTGTGATTTCTAAACTTAGACTCTTTGCAAATTAGAAACTTTGGCCTTATGTCATTGCATTTTAAAAATATTTTCTTAAATCACACTTGTAAATGAACTTAATCATATTGACTTAAAATTTCAAAAGACAAAAAGAACTAACACTCATTCAAACTCTTTTAGGCCTTTTGGGCCTCTTTTAAATTTATTTATTTTTTGTTAAAAGCAACTCACTCACTTTGAAATTGATACCACGAACTACGAAGTTTTGATCCCTCATTTTATGTTGGTACGTAGGCACAAGTCCGAAGGTCTTGTCAAACACAAAAATATAATTAATAAATTTTTTTCTCATCCCCACACTCTATTTATTACAAACATATTTTGTACCAAAAACACATACACACATAAAAAAGGGCTCCGTAGGAGTACCTAGGACACTTTGGGTGCTAACACCTTCCCTCTGTGTAACCAACCCCCTTACCTGTAATCTCTGGCATTTTATTAGTTTTGATTTGAAAATTTCTTATCTTTGGGTTTTGTTCGTGCTTTTCCCTTTTCCTTTGGAAACAATAAAAGCACGGTGGTGACTCTGGTTTTATTGATTTTAAGTTTATCCATAGCTTAATGGTCATGAATTTACCGCTATAGAAATTAAGCGGTGACTCTGCTGGGGAGTAGTCTCCAGTGGGTTTAGCCTTTTTTATGTGTATATAATTGTATATTTGATGTTTGTATATTTGTTTGTGTGATATAATCTACTTGTTGTGCTAAGTGATCTCTGAGTGGTGAGATAAGTTCTAACCTGAACTTGAGTGCAATTAAGATAGAAGGATGGTATAATCATGTTTGACTTGTGTGGAGTAGTCCTTAACAAGTTGGCTTGAGACCCATCTACTCAGTGGAGACCCTTTTGGAGTTATTGATGTCACACAAGTTATTTGTGTTTATGAATTACTTTCTCTGATTTGGGGTCCGAGAAAATGAGGACCGTAGAACATTTAACCCCATTTGGCCTATTTAGGACGTAGTGCGGAGACTATTCAAGTGTAGACTTGATAACAATTATTACGCGATACTAAACTCGGACAATTTTCTCTTGAGAATATTATGGGTTGATGAGTCAGTCATCCTAACCTGTAATATCCTATAGATGGAATTAAGACTCTGGGAACTTTTTAGAACATGATCTATGGGTTTTTATCCTTAGTACACTCCTTTAGGATGTTTCTTAACCTGAAGCCATTCTCGTGACTCACAACAAACCCTTGATTCTTGGTTGATCCAATCAAGTCTTGTCAATATCAATGGAACTTGGGTGTTGATAAGGTGAAAGCCATAATCCACCAAAATGGATGATTGATCTTGACAATGACTTGATTCATCCCTTGACCTTTATTTGTTTGCCTTGTGTGTGATCCCTTATTTGTGATTGTTGCATTCATGCATCCATGCACATTATAACATTCATGACACGAAAAATAACTTCAAGGAATTGAAGTTTTATTTGCAAATATTTTCAGACCATGGATTTTGGACGGAAGAACACTAAGAACTACAATTTCAGATGTCCCGATTTGAAAGAGTTAAGGAAGCTATCATCTTTTGTATTAGATCCCTTAGACTTCAAGCAACGTCATGGGAAACTTCTATCTATGTTATCTGCTGATGTAGTGGAAGGACTCTTGAGTGTGTTGGTTCAGTTTTATGACCCTCTTTACCGTTGCTTCACCTTTCCCGATTATCAGCTTATGCCTACGTTAGAGGAGTATGCCCATCTCTTGGGAATACATTTTTCTGACAAGTTGGCATTTAGTGGATTGGAAGAGATTCTCGTATCTCATATTATAGTTAAAGCTCTTCATCTAAAGAAGTATGAGATTAAGGCTCATTGGGTGAAGCAAGGAGGAATGTTTGGGTATACTTCTGAGTTTCTCATAGAGAAAGCTACTGCTTTTGCTCAAGCCGGTAGTGTGGACGCTTTTGAAGCCATTTTTGTGTTGCTCCTCTATGGTTTGGATTTGTTCCCTAACATTGACGGTTTTATTGATGTTAACCCCATTAGAATATTCTTGATTGGGAATCCTATACCTAATTTATTGGGTGATATGTATTTCTCTTTGCATTTAAGGAATTCTAAAGGTGGTGGAACTATTGTGTGTTGTGTTCCTCTTTTGTACAAGTGGTTTATTATGCACTTGCCTCAGACGCCTGCTTTTATGGAGAACAAGCAATGTCTACGGTGGTCTCATAGACTTATGTCCCTCACTAATGATGATATAGTTTGGTATGACTCCATATTGAGTAGCTTGGATATTATTGATATTTATGGTGAATTCTCTAATGTGCCTCTCATTGGTACACAAGGAGGAATCAACTACAACCCTGCTTTGGCTTGTCGTCAACTTGGGTTCCCCTTGAGAGACAAACCTAATAACACTCGGTTAAGAGGGCTTTTCTATCAAGAGGGTAAAGATCCCCAACATTTGAAGTAGAAGATGATGCATGCTTGGCATAATGTGCATAGGAAAGGAAGATCCGAGCTTGGTCCATGCAATTGTGTAGCTTTGGAAGCTTACACTACTTGGGTGAAGAATAGAGCTTTAGAATTGAAGATGTCGTACGCCTGTGAAAGACCTATGGATTTGGTTATGGCTGAGCCATCAACTCTCCCTAACCAAGATGTAGAGGAGTTAGAAGACGCACTCACCAAGATGAAGCAAGAGAAGGATGTGTGGGAAGAGCGGTTCCATGCTTTAAGCTGAAGGCATGAGGAGTTGCAGCTTGAGTCAAAGAATAAAGACGCGCTTATTGAACTTCTGGAAGACCGAGTAGTGAAGAGACAGAGAGAACCAAAGGGTCTATCTTTCTCTAGTATGCCTCATCCTTCTGGTGTTGGGAAGAAGATTTTTGATCGGCTTGTCCTCGAGAAGGCTCAGATGAAGACTTGTTTTGAGACCGAGATCCGATGCATCCGAAGGAAGTATGCGCTTGCAGCCAGATCATCTGACACTGTTGTTAGGGGACCCTTAGGATGATTAGTTTCCTTTTCTCTTGTATTTGTATTTTGGTTTCTGAAATTGTACTCAGTGTAATCTTTCTAAATTATATGAATAAAAGAGATTTTTATGGTCAATCAAGTTGTTATTATTGTTATTATATATTTGCAAATAAAATAGTATGTTCCTTGAAATAAAAACAAACAAAACATTACATTTCATGCATCATTTGCATAAACAGGTTTTCTTCCGCCATATGTCTTATCGGTTATTCTTCTGCGCTTCAGCCAAGCTGACTCACCGATACAACACTCGCGCCAATCAACCCAGAATTATGGAGCACTTAGAGAAAGAGAACCGAGAACTTAAGGATGAGATTGATCGCCTAACTGCTATGATGGAGTCTGTTCTAGCTGCTCAGAACCAGTCTTCTCCAACTCCCTCAACTCCTCATCCTCAGAGGACTGTCATCTCAGAGGTTGCTAGCTCGACTGTGCCAATTGTCGCTACTCAGTTTGGTCCAACTATGACTGCTGGATTCCCGTGGGGAATGCCACCGAACTTTTTGCCTGAAGGGTTTGCACCCACATTTGCTTCTATGTCGGCATCTAGCCAGATCATGTATGTGTTGCATCTAGTTGTTCACACTCTACCCCGTGTTGAGGACACCATCTTCCATTCTGAGCCGTCTGAGGGCCCATATGTTTATGAGAAGATGGATGAAATGAAGGATCAGTTCCTTGAGATGTGAAAGGAATTGAAAACATTGAGAGGAAAGGACCTGTTTGGTAAGAGTGCTGTTGAACTTTGCTTAGTGCCGAATGTCAAGATCCTGATGAAGTTCAAAGTCCCCGACTTTGAAAAGTATAAGGGAAATACTTGTCCACTTAGCCACCTCATCATGTATTCCAGGAAAATATCAACGGAAACTGATAATGATCAGGTATTGATTCACTACTTCCAAGACAGTCTGACTGGTGCCGCTTTGAGATGGTACATGAGGCTAGACAGTGCAAGTGCTCGCACGTTCAATGATTTGGGTGAAGCTTTTATAAAGCAATATAAATACAATATGGACATGGCGCCTGATATAGACCAGTTGAGGTCTATGTCTCAGAAGGACAAGGATACATTCAAAGAGTGTGCCAAGAGATGGAGAGAGCTTGCTGCTCAAATCAATCCTTTGTTGGAAGAGAAGGAGATTACCATAATTTTCCTAAAGACCCTGAGTTCATTTTATTACGAACGCATGATTTCTAGTGCCCCTAGTGACTTTACCGAAATGGTAAACATGAGAATAAGGTTAGAGGAAGGGGTCCGTGAAGGACGTTTGTAAAAGGAAGAGGTGTCATCAAGCAAGAAATATGGAACAAAAAGAAGGAAGGGGAAACTATTGCAGTATCAGTAGGAAGGCAGAGGAGGCCTCATGTCAAAAGAAATCTGCAACCACGTCAGCATCATCATCAAGGAGGTCTCAAGAACCTACTCCAGCCAAGGAATCCACCTCAAATTCCATAACCACTTCCATGGTGGTATAAGCCCGAACTCCGTTGTGCCTTTCATCAAGGAGCTCCCGGCCATGATATCAAAAACTGTTACCCGCTGAAGTATGAGGTCTAGAAGCTAGTGAAGAGTGGGATGGTATCCTTTGAGGACTGTGCACCGAATGTGAAAGTCAACCTATTGCTTGCTCATGGTAATTCCTCTGTCAATATGGTAGATGGTTGTCCTGGAGAGTTTAATATCTATGACGTCCGCTTTATCAGAAGGTCCTTGGTAACAGTGCATAAGGATATTTTCCTGGTTAGTGAATGTGAGCATGACCTTGATGGTTGTGCAATTTGCAGTGTAAACCCTCGAGGGTGCGTCATTGTCAAGAGAGATATTCAAAGGCCGATGGATGAGGGTATGATTCAAATTTTCCAGTCTCGTCACTTGGGTGACGATGTTAATGTGATTGTTCTAGTGTTTAAAACCCTGGAGTGGGTAGTGATTCAATTCGATAGCAGCATTAGCAACAACGTCAATAGATCGGTATCACTGTTAGGGATACGGTTAGCAGGCCCAGTCCCGTATGCATCTGATAGAGCTATTCCGTATCAGTATAATGCCACCATGGTGGAGAATGGTCAAGAGGTTCAGTTGCCTACGACTAATTCTTTTGTCAATATAGCCGATGTAACGAAGGTGACCCGTAGTGGTCGTGTGTTCGGTCCCGTTTTCCCGAAGGAGGTGATATAGGATGTGTCTGTTAGTAAGAAGGTGGATGTACTTGCAGTGAACCCCGTTAGTGCTCCAATGTGTCAGTTTGGTGAATTCAGCAAATTGAAGCCTAATGATGATGATGAGGTACTAAGATTAATCAAGAAGAGTGAATTTAATATGGTGGAGCAGCTGCTCCAAACTCCGTCGAAGATTTCAGTGTTGTCTCTGTTGATGAATTTTGAAGCGCACAAAGAAGCATTGCAAAGAGTGTTGGAACAAGCTTATGTTGAGCACGATGTAACTGTGGATCAGTTTGACCACATTGTGGCTAACATTACTTCCTGCAACAACTTGAGATTTTGTGATGAAGAACTTATCGAGGAAGGAAGAAATCACAATCTGGCACTACACATAACAATGAACTGCAAGGAGGATGCATTGTCAAATGTGTTGGTTGATACCGGTTCTTCTTTGAATGTACTCCCTCAATCAACTCTTTCCAGATTATCCTACCAAGGCGCCCCGATTAGGTATAGTGGCGTAATCGTCAAAGCATTTGATGGTTCTCGCAAGACTGTTATAGGAGAAGTGGACCTTCTAGTGGAGATAGGTCTGAGTGATTTCTAGATTACTTTTCGAGTAATGGATATCTGTAACACCTCAAAATTTGCCCTCTTCTCTGGGGACTAGCTTAACATATTGCATAACATTTTTAGGTCATTAGGCATTGCATATTGCGTATCATGTGGTTACATTGTGCCAATCATCCTCCTAAGTCTTGGTCAGAAGGTGGAGAGGTTATGTGCAAGCCTAGGGTTTTATTGACTGATCATTAGCCATCTGAGGATTGGGCTATGAGTTAGGGTTTTTGGAGATTGAGCTACATCTTGGTTGAAATGATACATCATCATCATCATGGTCTTGTTATCATCCAAGAAGTTCAAGAGTTTGATCAGCTGCCTTGAGATTAGGGTTTTGACCACTGGTCAACCCTAATCATTTGCATTGGGCCAATCAGGGCTTGGCAACGAGATGGGGTCTATGATGGATATGGGGATCATTTCATGATTTTATTGAGCTTATGGAGGCTAGGGTTTCATCCTTGAGCCATTTCATCAGAGAATTGGGGCTCAGATTGATCAGTGCATTGCCAAATTCATCTATCAGTTGAAAAAGTCAACTGTGGTTAACTGTGCTTGATTTAATGGATTTGGAGGTGGGAGAGAGTTGGATACACTTCATTCATGTTGGAACAAGTGTTATTTGACATGTCAAAGCTCAAGAATGGAGAAAATAAAGTCAGAACAAAAATTGCCAAAAATAGAAAGTGACTTGTAATGGAAGTTTCCAAAAATGGAAAGTTTTTGACCACAAAATTACATGTCCAAGGAATCTTCAAATGAAAATTTGTTCAACATGAAGGTTGTAGATCTTGGTCTCACCTTTCCAAAAAGTCCAAGAACTTGAAATTCCCATGTATGGTTGGCAAGTTATGGTCCATTCATTTTCCAAAAAGGCTTATAATCAAAGTGGCATAACTTTCACATGGAGTGTCCAAAATGGATGATCTTTTCATGAGCAAACTCCATTTCACATGTACTTTCATGGTGCATAATTGGAATTTATCAAAAATGGTCAATGCAAAAGGTCAATTTTCAAGTGTACAATTAAAATCCAAGGGCAAAATGGTACAACTTGAGAAATAATTGGAATTTCGGAATGGGAGTTTTTGCAACACATCACAAATGCCAAATAGAAGTGGTTTGAACTGTCATGAGTTTTCAAGATGCAATATTTGGCTAGGCTACTTTTGAACTTGCACTTAAAATGCAATTTTGGCATAGCATAGTGAAAATGAGAAATACAAAGCCAATTAACATGAGACAAAAGCCAACACATTCCAAATGGTAATTAGAAGATGTCTGAGCTGTCACATTGCTGTCATGTGGCCTAATGTGAAAAGTCATTTTTGCCCTTGCCTTAAGTTTAACATTATGCTAATCAAATGCATTTTTTGCTAATTGGTGATTAAGAGGTGATTAAGGCATGAGTATTTAATCCTAATTGTAACTGAATTGCAGAGAATAATCACAATTTTCAAGAGCTGTAACAAACTTTCACCAAAACCTCTCAAAAACTCTTCAATCTTCATCAAGCATTTTTCAACTTTTCTCCATCAAATCTCAATCAATTTGCACGATTCTTGATGGATTCATCTTCTCCAAGCCTCAATCTCCAACTGTTTTGACAAATCAAAGCCGAAAACTCCAAGATCAAGGACTGTCATGCTTGTGCTCATCAATGGCATTTGGAGAGTTCTCACATCTGGATCAACCTCGAGCTAAGATAACTTCTCCATTCACCTTCCTATACTTGGATACACATCTGTTTTGGACAATTGGAGCAAAATACACACAAATTCATCACTGTCTTCAATCTAAGGTGTAAATTCGAATCTCGTTATTGCTTAAATTAGTATATGCGTTTTGTAGATCGTTCATCATAGGTTAACATGCTGCTTGTGGTTTGTGAATTGATTGAGTGTAGAAAGAGAAATCATGATTTTAAGTTTGATGTTCATTTCTTTTTTGGTTCGATCTGTGATGTGTGTTGAGAATTAAGAAAAATCATTAGCATATCTTGAATGTACATGTTAAGACGATTCCAACGGTTATAGATTTGCGCATTTTGGTTGAGAAATGACCGAAACCGAATTTGAAGAAGAAGAACG
This sequence comes from Lathyrus oleraceus, assembly GCF_024323335.1. Lineage (NCBI taxonomy): Eukaryota > Viridiplantae > Streptophyta > Magnoliopsida > Fabales > Fabaceae > Lathyrus > Lathyrus oleraceus. The sequence goes on along the minus strand of NC_066583.1, from coordinate 628,470,004 downwards.
CATGAACACGATGAAGGACGGAAAATTCTGGAAAACTGGCGTTTGATCCGTCCGTTTCCTTGCCATTTTTGAACTTTTGTTTCGCGCCAGATTCCGTCCAATGGAGCGCTGACACCGCATAAATGACACTACGTCGTTTTGGCCTGGCTGGTGGTAATTACAATCGTGCCACTGCAGTTTAATTAATCCACTTAATTCATTAATAACTATTTCATTATTTAACCAAACTTACAAAAATCATAAAAAATTCATTTCTAATCCAAATTTAATGAGATTTTTTTTGTTAGATTCACAATTCAATCTAGTTTTTTATAGGCATGGTAGTCCAAGTTGTGCTTAGAGGATTTTTGGATTGGCCTATTGATCTTGTTCATGTGTACATTTTTGTATGTTTTGCCAAAACCTTCATGAAATGCTCATACCTTTAAAGAAATGGATGAAAATTTTTGTGCTTATTCTGGACATGTTGAGGGTGATTTTCATGTAGAGTTTGTGAATTTTGGATACTTGGTTGATTAGATATGAATTTTTGGATTAAGGTGTGACAATTTGTGTCACACCAAGCTAGGTCAACTTTCTGATTTTATTTGCTTGGCCTAGAAATGTTTGATTGCTCCAATTTTTTGCATGAATGATCATTGATATGTCAAGATAACATGTGAATTTTACTGGGATTTTTGGTTGCATTTTCAAATTGATTGATAATTTTCTTCTCTGTATGCTCATTTGGTAACCTTGTGTGACACATGTTGGCATTTTGCTTGTGAAATTCTCATATTGTATTGGATGAAGATGAAATTTGACATGGGGATTGTAGACACATTATAGGACATCATGGTTTTGATCCCATTCATTTCTTAATTGTTGTCACTGTTTTATGATTATTGAAGTGGATGTTTGTTTGGATGTCTCGAATTGGCTTGTATAATTGTGTCTGGATTTCTTGATTTTCATTGACCTACTTTCTTTTGTCCAATTGAGCTGAAAATTGACATGCCATACATTGAATGTGTCCTGTTTAGGTGTGAATTTTTGTGGAATTAATTGATTTGTTTTGGTATGCTTTTGAGTGAGATAGTTCTGTTTGGTCAATTGAAGTTGCAAATTGCATGATTGATGTTAAATTGTGCATGAAATGATAATGGTGAAGGATATGAGCATGGGACCAATTGCATTTGCTTTTAATTTGTTTGAAGGTGATTTTGGTTGGTTTGCACTTGCTGTTTAGAGCTTTTTATCCCTTTTGGACCCTAGGCTTGGCCTAGTGGTCTAGTTTCTCACATTTGGTTTGGATTTTCAGGATGAAATGCAAAAGGCTTAAGGGAAAAAGTGCAAGTTGCAAAAATTGAATGTGTTTGATGTTGTCCACTAACATGTTTTTGTGTTGTAGGGATTGGTGCTTGAGCTTGGGCTTATAGCTTGCACTTGTGTGCATTAACTTGTGTTGTCTGTATAGATTAACATTTGCTGTTTATTGTTGGTTTGTCTGAGTACTGATGATACTTGATTGATTTCAGGTACATTAAGTTGCTTACAGTTCTTTAAGAACTTGCTTGCTGATGCTTGGTTTTTAGACCAATTGAGGTAGGACTTCTATTCTTCATGTAGTCTGGAAGACCTGGCCTGTTACTTGGCCAGGCAACTGTCTGAAGTCCTCCTTAAGAGGCGATGTTTGTGCTTGTTTACATTTGTGCCAAGCAGGTAAAGACCTCTATGAGGCAACTGGTGGATCAAAGGGATATGCAATCTATCCCCCACTATTCTGTTGAGTCGTCCCTCTGCTCACACCACTGTGTTGATGCATTAGGACACAAACCCAAGATCTTGTGTTGTTGCACAATCGAGTCAAAGTCTTGAGCGTAGAAGGGTCCCTCCATTCTGGACCCACGCTCCTTTGTCTGAAGCTCTCCCTGGTCAGGGATAAGAGCTGTGAAGTCTAATCTTCACTCACCTTTCATCTGCTTCACCTTAGCCCCTCAATGGCAAGGTTAAGAGCGAATACTACCCATGTACAGAAGACTTGCTTCGGCAGTCAAACCCATTGTTTGAGCCTCACTTGACTGGTTATAGTGTGTGCTATGTGAATATTTGCTTGAAATGCTTGTTTTGATCTGTTGATGCTTGCATGCTTGTTTTCCTGGATAGGATTAGCTTGCAGTTGTGCAAGTAGGTAGAAACCACAACATAGGGCAATGATGCATGACAACACTAGGCTCGAGTACAGCTCCCTGGTAGTGTGTCTCCCCTTGGTTTCTGGCTAGATTTTCTTTCCCTTTCAGGGGAACTACATCGCCCTGATCCTCATTCCAGACGAGGTATATAGGCAGGAGACCGTGCGAGGTCTCTCCGGGCACTTTTTTTCTTTTTGCGTGTGTTTGCTTGTTATCTTCTTGTGTGTGTTTGGTTCGGATGCCGATGTAAGTCCAGTGATTGGCGGTCGGGCTCCACGTTTGCCTTCTTGTGTGTGTTTTGGTTCGGATGCTGATGTAAGTCCAGTGATTGGCATTCAGGCTCCATGTTTGCTTGTGTTTGTGTTTGCTTGTTTGGCGTGCGTAAGCCGAACTACGACAACTCTGATTCTCGTTCCAAACGAGATACGTAGGCATAGGATGCGACGTCCTATCGAGCTCTCTTCTTCTTAACCCCACCTGTGTTGTCTTAGCGTGTGTGTATGATGTTTGTCTGTTTATTTTAGCAACCTTTTCTTTTCTTAGAGCGTGGATCCCGTCGAGTACGACGAACGTGAGGGGTGCTAATACCTTCCTCTTGCGTAACCGACTCCCTTACCCTTTCTCTTTGGTCGCGAGACCATTTCCTTTCCAGGTTTCTCTGAGCGTTTCCTTTCCCTATCTTGGGATAAATAACGCACAGTGGCGGCTCTGTTTGTTTTTTCTGTTTTAGCCCGCCGGTTGTTTTTTCGCGGATGCGACAGCTGGCGACTCTGCTGGGGAACATCAAGATGTTGACCTGTGCTGGTCCATCTTCCCTAAGCGAGTCTCTCCTAGCGTTCTAGGATAGTTTAGGTTGCTTGTGTCGCTTTATTTATTGCATTTATCATTATTCTGTTGTGTATATATTTGCATAAATGTTTGCATGCATCATACTATCATGTTGTTGCCGTCCTCTGTGCAGGTGGTTCCTCTGTTTGGGGTGGGTGTTCTGAGTGGGGCTAAAACCCAGGCCCGAGTATACACCTAGGATTAGTGTGGTCTCATGTTGCCTCTTTCATGTTAAGTCAATATGTGCCTGGCAGCATGATGTACCACAAGCCGGACGAGGTTCATTTGATAGTGCTTGCCTCTATGGGTATTCCACTTTGGTTGAGTTACTTCATCTGAACTGTTGACTCTGGTGACCGATCATTTCCCGGATCTTTGGTTTAGATGATCTCAGGAGAGCTACAATGGCACACCCGAAAGGGCAAACCCATTGAGTATCTCTGCCCGATTGTCGAGACTATTATCCGCCTTAGGATGACCTGTTTAGAATTTACCTGTGAGGGGAGGGTGATTCTTTCAGATGCATGTTTAGATGGTGACTTTGATGGTGACTTTTGGTTCCGAGGATCAGAGTCCTATTTATAAGTCGGATTTATGGCCGTTTATTGTCGAGACGCCGGAGTGCTGTCCGAGTTATTTATCAGTGGGGATCCGTTTATTTCAGGATTCCCCGGGCCGATTCAAAGAATTGTGGGTATCTGATCAGAGATTGTTTGGTGATGTGATGATGATGATGTATCAGTCAGTTCCGTTTATTTCGGGACCCTTGAGTTGGATTTGTGATTACATATTCCCTCAGATGGTTGTGATCGGTTCAGAGATCAGGGATGTGATTCAGAGCAACAGATGATCAGAGGACTTGGAGGATGGCAAGGCATTGCATTCATACATCTGCATCATTCTCATTTTGCATTCATCTGCATCGAACCTATGTCTAGCCATATGGGGAGTATTATTGATTGAGAATCTGGTTGAGAGACATCCGGATGTCAGAATGTTATTGGTGAAATATTATCCGTCTCGATGAAACCAGAATCAAAGGACAGAGTCTTCCTCATATGGATAGATGTGCGCATAGCTCGTTTGCTCAGTTATCCTGCTAGGGGCAACAAATCCAAACTGATGGATCCTCCCAACGCCGACATCCTCGAATTGAAAGAGATGGTGAGGGAGTTGTTCAGTGTTGTGCAAGGGCTTGCCTTGGGGCAGAAAGCCATGGCTGAGAGATTGAAGAAAATTGAGAAGTGGCTAATGGTGGAGAAAGTTCTGGGAAAGGCTCCGCCATTCGAAGTAACAAATCCCTCGGTCGCCATAACAAAGAAACCCCCTAGCAGTGGTCAGCTTAAGAAAGAGGTTGAGCCAATTGGTGTGCCGGCAAAGAAAGAACGCGTTAGGGATCGCTATCACCCTTATGCTGCCACTGTAGCTATTCCTGTTGGTAGTTCACCTGCACCACAGAGATATCCGTTACCTCACCCGGGAGCACAGAGAGCTGGGAACCAAGTAAGAGGAAAGGGGGTTGATCGTCAATTTGATAAGCCACCCATACCGTATGCTCTTCTGTTGAAGAAGTTGAAAGGTCTCGGAATGGTACAATTGAGGACATTAGCTCCGTTAAAACCTGATCAGAGGCCAGTCAACTACGATGAGAATGCCAAGTGTGAATTCCATTCCGGTGCGTCTGGACATAGCATTGAGGGTTGTAGAGCTTTTAAGCATGCTGTCCAAGACCTGGTGGATTCTAAGGCCATTAATTTTGCACAATTTCCAAACGTTAATGCTGATCACATGCCCGCGCATGGTCAGATGGGGATGAATGCAATTTCTGAGGATAGTAAGACGGTTGGGTTGGTGAATGGGGATCAGTTAAAAGATCCAGGGCCTGTGGTCCCAAAACCTCGGAGGAAGGAGGGAGCTTTCCCTAGTGTTGATGCTAGTTGTGCGGCCGTCGCCGCAGAGAGGGGTGTACTGATGGGGGATATGACCCAGAAGATGAAGGGGGTGGAAATGGACGGTGGAAAATTTGAAACACCCAGTCTGGTAGCTGAAGCCGTCACAGTGGAAAATGCCATTGGTATTGGAAAAGAGAAAAAGCCGTCCATTTCTTCTTACAAACAGGCAGTGGAAGTGGTGAGAAATGGAGGGATCCCAGGCTGGGGACAGATCATATGCATTGTGGTAAAGGCGAATATGTTTGGGATTGGTTATCATCCAGGTCAAGACTCGTCTGAGCAGAACAGAGGACGTCGTCCGTCGTTCACCTTTGTCAGTGCTGGAATGCTAGATTCAGATCACGCCTATACAGTGGGTGAAGAGATTGATAGTGACTGCGAGCTGGAGTCGTGGATAAAATCGTGCGTACCAGGAAGCTGGAAGGCCTAAAAAGATCATCACTGTCATTCTACTGGAAGAGTAATGTTTCTTGTTTTTTCAATTTTATTTGCATGAAAGCCATACGTGTTGCCCGACACGTAATGGTCCATTGTAAAGGCCACCTCATGTTTAAATTTGCATTTTCTGCATCATTAATAAATGGATGTTTTTCAGTCAAAAAGTGGTGTTCCCTGTTTTCATTTATTTTTGCAGTTTAAAAACAAATAAAAATGGCAATGTTTATTTTCATTTTTCTCTTTTTTTGATTTGTCTCGTTCCGAATTCAAAAATAATTCTCCGGATCTCGTTGACAACAATTTGGTTACACCTCATATGACTTCGACAAACCGATCTATCATGCCAAAGAAGAAGACGAAGAAGATTGTGAACTGCTGGAATTAGCCAAGTTGTCAAAACAAGAGGAGAAGGTGATTCGGCCGCACGAGGAGCGGGTTGAGGTTGTTATTCCAAGCACCGCCGAGGTCAGGAAGAAAAAAAATGGGGGCCGCTTCAGAGGCAAGTCGAGAGCAGAATGGTAGCCTTGTGGAAAGAGCATGTGGATACATTGACCTGATTGTGTCAAGATATGCCAGGGTCGGATACCGATGTCGTTGTGCACAAGCTGCCATGGAGAGAAGATTGTCCTCTAAAGAAGCAGAACGTCAGTGCCTGTATCAGAGAGCCATGGTGACTTTGTTTCATGATATGATTCATCATGAAATTGAATGCTATGTTGATGACATGATAGCAAAGTCCCAAGCAGAAGAGGGGCATCTGGCAGATCTGGCCAAGCTAAGTGGACCAGTTGAAACAATTCAGACTGAGGTTGAATTCGAATGAGTGCACTATCAGAGTGCGGTCCGGTAAGATGTTGGGGTTCATCATAAGTGGAAAAGAGGAATCGAGGTTGATCCTGTAAAAAAAAAAAAAAAAAACGCCTGAACCGAGAATAAAGAAAGAGGTTCGTGGTCTCTTAGGCAGATGGAACTACATGTCATGGTTCACATCTTATCTAACAGCCACGTGTGAACCCATATTCAAGTTGTGAAAGAAAAGATCAAACGGTCAGGTGAAATAATGATTGCCAAGGGGCATTGAAAAATAAAAGAATAAGTTGCAGGAACCTCCGATTCTGTTGCCTCCCTATGGAAAGAAACTGTTAATCTGGTACTTGACAGCCTTCGAGGGGTCTACGAGGTGTATTGGGTCAGCATGACGAGTCTTGTCGAAAAGAGCATGCAATTTACCTTAGCAAAAAGTTTATCGACTGTGAAACAATACATTCACTGTTCGAGAAAACTTGATGTACTTTGGCATAGGCTGCTCGCCGACAGAGACAGTATGCTGGTTCATACCACTTTGTGGATTTCGAGATGAATCTGATCAGGTAGATTTCTGAAAGAGCCAGCAATGACCGGACGGGTTGCGAAAGGGACAATAATTTTGATTGAATGCGATATTCAGTACACCGCTCAGAAAGCAATCAAGGGGAGTGTATTGTCTGATTACCTCGCCCAACAACCCGTGGAGAATTATCAACCGATGAAGTTTGAGTTCCCTGATGAGGACATCTCGAGGTGCTCCAATCGAAAGATTGAGAGTAACCGATCCCGGAGGAGGGGCCTGACCCTGAATCCGAACGGATTCTGATGTCTGATGGGGAGGTTAAGGTGAATGAGCTTTTGTTGCCCAGATAACGTTTGGATGCACCGACGGTGTGATTGAGTATGAAGCTGGTATCCTGAGTATCGATGCGTGCATCTACTGGGGCAACGCCTTTTTCATTGGTATATGGAATGGAGGCTGTATTACCTGTTGAAGTTCAGATTCCCTCTTTGAGAGTCCTGATGGATGTCAAGTTGCAAGAGGCTGAATGGGTAAGGACCCGGTACGAAGAATTAAGCTTGATCGAGGAAAAGAGGCTAGCAGCCATCTGTCATGGGCAGCTATACCAGCAAAGGATGAAGCGTGCTGTTGACAAGAAAGTACGACCTCGGGTGTATCACGTAGGTGATATGGTGCTGAAAAGGATCCTTTCTCCTCAAAACGATCGAAGGGGCAAATGGACGCCAAATTATGAAGGTCCATTCGTGGTCAAGAAGGTGTTCTCTGGCAGAGCCTTGTGGCTAACGACCATGGATGGCGAGGATTTTCCATCCCCTGTGAATGCGGACGCAGTTAAAAAATACTTCGTATAAGAGACCCGCTGGATGAAAAGAATAAAATAGTCCAGGCAAAAATGGGCATCCCGGCGAACCAAAAAACAGAAAGAAAGGTTCGGGCAAAAGTTAGGGATATAAAATGAAAAAATGTACACCCGGCAAGTCGAAAACCTGAAAAGGCGACTTGGGCAAAAATGGGTATCCCGGTGGACTGAAAACCCGAAAGGGCGGTCCAGGCAAAAGAGGGATTGAAACGAACAACTGCGTCTAGCATGATCGTTTGCGCTTTGGTTAAAGCATCATGGATAATACCCGGTGGGGATCAATCAGAAACGTCTTGTTCAGAAGGCAGAAGGCATGGAGAGTTTGAGGACATATGGGGTGTAACCGAGTTGGAACTCGATGAGATCACGGATTTCACATTGCCATTAGGATAGATTTTTCCTTTTGTGCGCAATTACCTCTTTTCAGGAATTGCTTCCTTTGTATTGCTCAATTTGAGCCACACCTTTTCAGTCAATAAAATGCAAATTCAGTCAAATAATTTTGTTTTTGTTTTTCATTACCGCTTTGATTGCAAAAACATCCAGATATTTTTGATAACGAATTTTGCATTTTTAGACATACAGGTCCCTTCCAATGCATGTATATAAGATTGAAAGCTTGAAATCTTATTTGGAAGGTTGAGTGACCCAAGTGTGGAAATCTTGACATGCCTGGGGCACGGTTTTATCTAACGATCTATTTTGCAGGAACTGTTAGGTATTTTCACTCACTTGCAGGTTGTGATGTGGAAGTTGTTGATGAAACAAATCCCCGCAGGGTCCAGTCAGGGACGAATGAATGTGAAGGGACGATGAAGAGACGATGAGAGACGTCCGACGACCCTTGGAATTAATCAAGAAGACTCTTCAAAGTCTGAAAATTGAAAGTCTGTATAATCCCCAGGAGTTCGCTCTCCGTCGAGCGCGGAGCGGTTGGGAATACAAGATGATGGAGCAGAAAAGGTCCAGACGAGTCTGGGAATTCTCAAAAGTGGAAAGCTGATACGAGATTGGGAGGCGGATACCGTGGTTCGATGAGTCGACGGGTGTTCTGTACCAACTTTTTCCCCAGTTATATCCCCAAGCAGAATTAGAGGACTAACTCCCCAGCAGATCCAAGGTCTGTGGATCCATTAGCCGAGTCGTGATGATTATCCCCGGCAAGTTTAAAACGGTGTATCCCCAGCAGCCAGGCCCGAAGGTTGTTATCCCCGAGTGGAGCGGGTTTCAATGAAATATATCTCCAGCAGTGTTCATCCTACCAGTGGATTGAATGAGTTTCCGTAGCAGACGGATATTTGCATCCCCAGCTGAGTTGATTCTACCTATGGATTGCATGGGCTGTCCCCAGCGGAGTGTCATTCGCTTCCCTAGCAGGGTCAGGATGGTTATCCCCAGCAGGTGTCAGATCGATGCTTCCCCAGTCGCCAGGCCTGAAGGTGGCTGTTTCCCAGCAGAGCTATCGGTGAGCATTTCCCCAGTGAAGTCGTCAGGTATCTGTGAGGTTTCCCCAAAGCAGGTTCGGGATTGTTATCCCCAGCAAATCAAAGATTGTTGTGTCCCCACAGAGTGTTGGTGGTTCTTATCCCCAGCATTTTCCCGAGCGGATTGGGTGCAAAGGAGGTTCTTCCCCAGCAAGGGTTACTTTTTCCCAGCAGCAACGCTATTTCCCAGCGGGGTGGAGATCGGAGTATTGACGAGTTCCTCAACGGAGTGTCTCGTGCTCCCCAGTAGAATCCCTTGAGGGGGACGCTTTTTATGCATTCATCATGTAGAATAAGCATAGCATGTTGCATAGAAAAATAAATCGCGTAGCATTTCCATAATTATGGAGCATTACGCAGAAAAAGTCATGCATCATTGCAAGCATAGGCTAGTCTCGAGCTGTGGTTATTGTTTGAGAGGTGGTTTTGACAGAAGTTGGAAGATGTTACTCTGATGGGTTAGCCTCATGATGTCAGATCAGCAATGTTTCCCAGTAGTGCGATGCTGGAGGAAACTTTTCCGTCGGACAGAGATAGAAATGTTACGCGATCAGCGCGACTCGAGCCGTGGTTACCGTTTGAGATTTGGTTTTGCCGGACAGTGAAGACGATGCTCCGAGGAGTTCAGCATTGTGAGTCTGGAGCAACAGTATTTCCCAGTCATCAGTAAGTGTCTGGTCGAGCTTTCTTTGGTGTCAGTCAACATCATCATTCGATGTCTGGTAAACGTCGAGTTATTTCCCAGTCATTGTTTAATGTCTGGTCGATCATTGTTTGATGTCCTGTCAACATCATTGTTTGATGTCCTGTCAACATCCTTGTTTGATGCCTGTCAACATCATTGTTTGGTGTCAGTCAACATCATCGTTCGATGTCCAGTAAACGTCGAGTTATTTCCCAGTCATTGTTTAATGTCTGGTCGATCATTGTTTGATGTCCTGTCAACATCATTGTTTGATGTCCTGTCAACATCCTTGTTTGATGCCTGTCAACATCATTGTTTGGTGTCAGTCAACATCATCGTTCGATGTCCAGTAAACATCGAGTTATTTCCCAGTCATTGTTTAATGTCTGGTCGATCATTGTTCGATGTCCTGTCAACATCATTGTTCGATGTCCTGTCAACATCATTGTTCGATGTCCTGTAAACATCATCGTTCGATGTCCAGTAAACGTCGAGTTTTCTCCCAGTCATCAGTTAGTGTCTGGTCGAGTTTTCTTTGGTGCCTGTAAACATCATTGTTCGATGTCCAGTAAACGTCGAGTTTTCTCCCAGTCATCAGTCAGTGTCTGGTTGAGAGATGGTACTCCGAGGAGTTCAGCATCACGACGTCAGATCAACAATGTTCCCCAGTAGTGCGATATTGGAGGAAATGTTTCCGTCGGACAGAGATGGAAATAATATCAGAAGACGTTACGCGATCAGCGCGATTCCGGGGTTCAAATGGAGAAAAGGAGATGTTGAGGCATTTTCTGGAGATGGGGTTCAAATGAAGAAAGGGAAGTGTTGCGACATTTTCTGGAGATCGGGGTTCAATCAGAGAAGAGTATATGCTGAGGCATTTTCTGGGGTTCAAATGAAGATTGAAGTTGAAGAATGTATCCGGGATGAGGTCCTTAGGATTATCTTCTGTTCATGTGTCACCTTAGACTCTGGCTGAGGCTGATGGAGGTCGTTATGGGTGTCTTCTGAGGAAGAGATACACATGCTACCTTCCTTTGTGAAGGTATACCCTCTGACATGTCGCCCTCAGAGTGGTGTTGGTGTTATTTCCGGCGTTGCCAGCGGAATTATCACAAGAAGTTGGAGAACGGGGTTCAATCGGAGAAAGGGAAATGTTGAGGCATTTTCTGGAGACGGGGTTCAAATGGAGAAAAGGAAATGTTGAGGCATTTTCTGGAGACGGGGTTCAAATGGAGAAAGGGAGATGTTGCGGCATTTTCTGGAGAACGGGGTTCACAATGGCGATCGCAAGTTATCGTTAGGCGACTGGGGTTCAAACTGGAGAATGGGGTTCATTATTTTGGCAAACAGGAGAGTGGGGTTCAACTGCGGAGATCCGAGGATCATTTGCGAAAGAAAAATTTCGGGGTTCAAGAAAATGAAAAAAAGAAGAGAAAAATTTCGGGGTTCAAGAAAATGAAAAAAGAAGAGAAAAGTTTCGGGGTTCAAGAAAAGCATAAAAAAAAAGAGAATAATAATCCCGAGCGGATGTGGTGTTCAAACCATGGTTATCCCTGTGTTACCATTTATTTTGGTATCCAGGTCGACGTTTTGGTTTCAAGATTGTTCTTCGCCGATTCTGACAGGCGTTGTTAATTATTTTCCCATCAGAGTGCAAATTGTTCGTCTGTTCTTGGTATTCAATCACTCTTCATCCTGATCATCTGAAAGCCGAGGCTATTCATATCGACAGGTTCACAGTGGATTGAATAGGGGCAGCTGTAACACCTCAAAATTTGCCCTCTTCTCTGGGGACTAGCTTAACATATTGCATAACATTTTTAGGTCATTAGGCATTGCATATTGCGTATCATGTGGTTACATTGTGCCAATCATCCTCCTAAGTCTTGGTCAGAAGGTGGAGAGGTTATGTGCAAGCCTAGGGTTTTATTGACTGATCATTAGCCATATGAGGATTGGGCTATGAGTTAGGGTTTTTGGAGATTGAGCTACATCTTGGTTGAAATGATACATCATCATCATCATGGTCTTGTTATCATCCAAGAAGTTCAAGAGTTTGATCAACTGCCTTGAGATTAGGGTTTTGACCACTAGTCAACCCTAATCATTTGCATTGGGCCAATCAGGGCTTGGCAAGGAGATGGGGTCTATGATGGATATGGGGATCATTTCATGATTTTATTGAGCTTATGGAGGCTAGGGTTTCATCCTTGAGCCATTTCATCAGAGAATTGGGGCTCAGATTGATCAGTGCATTGCCAAATTCATCTATCAGTTGAAAAAGTCAACTGTGGTCAACTGTGCTTGATTTAATGGATTTGGAGGTGGGAGAGAGTTGGATACACTTCATTCATGTTGGAACAAGTGTTATTTGACATGTCAAAGCTCAAGAATGGAGAAAATAAAGTCAGAACAAAAATTGCCAAAAATAGAAAGTGACTTGTAATGGAAGTTTCCAAAAATGGAAAGTTTTTGACCACAAAATTACATGTCCAAGGAAGCTTCAAATGAAAATTTGTTCAACATGAAGGTTGTAGATCTTGGTCTCACCTTTCCAAAAAGTCCAAGAACTTGAAATTCCCATGTATGGTTGGCAAGTTATGGTCCATTCATTTTCCAAAAAGGCCTATAATCAAAGTGGCATAACTTTCACATGGAGTGCCCAAAATGGATGATCTTTTCATGAGCAAACTCCATTTCACATGTACTTTCATGGTGCATAATTGGAATTTATCAAAAATGGTCAATGCAAAAGGTCAATTTTCAAGTGTACAATTAAAATCCAAGGGCAAAATGGTCCAACTTGAGAAATAATTGGAATTTCGGAATGGGAGTTTTTGCAACACATCACAAATGCCATATAGAAGTGGTTTGAAATGTCATGAGTTTTCAAGATGCAATATTTGGCTAGGCTACTTTTGAACTTGCACTTAAAATGCAATTTTGGCATAGCATAGTGAAAATGAGAAATACAAAGCCAATTAACATGAGACAAAAGCCAACACATTCCAAATGGTAATTAGAAGATGTCTGAGCTGTCACATTGCTGTCATGTGGCCTAATGTGAAAAGTCATTTTTGCCCTTGCCTTAAGTTTAACATTATGCTAATCAAATGCATTTTTTGCTAATTGGTGATTAAGAGGTGATTAAGGCATGAGTATTTAATCCTAATTGTAACTGAATTGCAGAGAATAATCACAATTTTCAAGAGCTGTAACAAACTTTCACCAAAACCTCTCAAAAACTCTTCAATCTTCATCAAGCATTTTTCAACTTTTCTCCATCAAATCTCAATCAATTTGCACGATTCTTGATGGATTCATCTTCTCCAAGCCTCAATCTCCAACTGTTTTGACAAATCAAAGCCGAAAACTCCAAGATCAAGGACTGTCATACTTGTGCTCATCAATGGCATTTGGAGAGTTCTCACATCTGGATCAACCTCGAGCTAAGATAACTTCTCCATTCACCTTCCTATACTTGGATACACATCTGTTTTGGACAATTGGAGCAAAATACACACAAATTCATCACTGTCTTCAATCTAAGGTGCAAATTCGAATCTCGTTATTGCTTAAATTAGTATATGGGTTTTGTAGATCGTTCATCATAGGTTAACATGCTGCTTGTGGTTTGTGAATTGATTGAGTGTAGAAAGAGAAATCATGATTTTAAGTTTGATGTTCATTTCTTTTTTGGTTCGATCTGTGATGTGTGTTGAGAATTAAGAAAAATCATTAGCATATCTTGAATGTACATGTTAAGACGATTCCAACGGTTATAGATTTGCGCATTTTGATCCCATTCATTTCTTAATTGTTGTCACTGTTTTATGATTATTGAAGTGGATGTTTGTTTGGATGTCTTGAATTGGCTTGTATAATTGTGTCTGGATTTCTTGATTTTCATTGACCTACTTTCTTTTGTCTAATTGAGCTGAAAATTGACATGCCATACATTGAATGTGTCCTGTTTAGGTGTGAATTTTTGTGGAATTAATTGATTTGTTTTGGTATGCTTTTGAGTGAGATAGTTCTGTTTGGTCAATTGAAGTTGCAAATTGTATAATTGATGTTAAATTGTGCATGAAATGATAATGGTGAAGGATATGAGCATGGGACCAATTGCATTTGCTTTTAATTTGTTTGAATGTGATTTTGGTTGGTTTGCACTTGCTGTTTAGAGCTTTTTATCCCTTTTGGACCCTAGGCTTGGCCTAGTGGTCTAGTTTCTCACATTTGGTTTGGATTTTCAGGATGAAATGCAAAAGGCTTAAGGGAAAAAGTGCAAGTTGCAAAAATTGAATGTGTTTGATGTTGTCCACTAACATGTTTTTGTGTTGTAGGGATTGGTGCTTGAGCTTGGGCTTATAGCTTGCACTTGTGTGCATTAACTTGTGTTGTCTGTATAGATTAACATTTGCTGTTTATTGTTGGTTTGTCTGAGTACTGATGATACTTGATTGATTTCAGGTACATTAAGTTGCTTACAGTTCTTTAAGAACTTGCTTGCTGATGCTTGGTTTTTAGACCAATTGAGGTAGGACTTCTATTCTTCATGTAGTCTGGAAGACCTGGCCTGTTACTTGGCCAGGCAACTGTCTGAAGTCCTCCTTAAGAGGCGATGTTTGTGCTTGTTTACATTTGTGCCAAGCAGGTAAAGACCTCTATGAGGCAATTGGTGGATCAAAGGGATATGCAATCTATCCCCCACTATTCTGTTGAGTCGTCCCTCTGCTCACACCACTGTGTTGATGCATTAGGACACAAACCCAAGATCTTGTGCTGTTGCACAATCGAGTCAGAGTCTTTAGCGTAGAAGGGTCCCTCCATTCTGGACCCACGCTCCTTTGTCTGAAGCTCTCCCTAGTCAGGGATAAGAGCTGTGAAGTCTAATCTTCACTCACCTTTCATCTGCTTCACCTTAGCCCCTCAATGGCAAGGTTAAGAGCGAATACTACCCATGTACAGAAGACTTGCTTCGGCAGTCAAACCCATTGTTTGAGCCTCACTTGACTGGTTATAGTGTGTGCTATGTGAATATTTGCTTGAAATGCTTGTTTTGATCTGTTGATGCTTGCATGCTTGTTTTCCTGGATAGGATTAGCTTGCAGTTGTGCAAGTAGGTAGAAACCACAACATAGGGCAATGATGCATGACAACACTAGGCTCGAGTACAGCTCCCTGGTAGTGTGTCTCCCCTTGGTTTCTGGCTAGATTTTCTTTCCCTTTCAGGGGAACTACATCGCCCTGATCCTCGTTCCAGACGAGGTATGTAGGCAGGAGACCGTGCGAGGTCTCTCCGGGCACTTTTTTTCTTTTTGCGTGTGTTTGCTTGTTATCTTCTTGTGTGTGTTTGGTTCGGATGCCGATGTAAGTCCAGTGATTGGCGGTCGGGCTCCACGTTTGCCTTCTTGTGTGTGTTTTGGTTCGGATGCTGATGTAAGTCCAGTGATTGGCATTCAGGCTCCATGTTTGCTTGTGTTTGTGTTTGCTTGTTTGGCGTGCGTAAGCCGAACTACGGCAGCTCTGATTCTCGTTCCAGACGAGATACGTAGGCATAGGATGCGACGTCCTATCGAGCTCTCTTCTTCTTAACCCCACCTGTGTTGTCTTAGCGTGTGTGTATGATGTTTGTCTGTTTATTTTAGCCACCTTTTCTTTTCTTAGAGCGTGGATCCCGTCGAGTACGATGGACGTGAGGGGTGCTAATACCTTCCTCTTGCGTAACCGACTCCCTTACCCTTTCTCTTTGGTCGCGAGACCATTTCCTTTCCAGGTTTCTCTGAGCGTTTCCTTTCCCTATCTTGGGATAAATAACGCACAGTGGCGGCTCTGTTTGTTTTTTCTGTTTTAGCCCGCCGGTTGTTTTTTCACGGATGCGACAATATCCACCTGGCCTATAACTGCTTGTCGGGAAGGCCATGGATCCATGAGGTTGGAGCTGTAACATCTACTCTGCATCAGAAATTGAAATTCGTGAAGAATGGCTTTTTCTTTATTATGTTTGTTTAATAAAGTCCCTAGAATAGCTAGTACGTTTAATGTATCAAGTATGACTTAATCATGAGATCACATTAGACATAAGGACACTATTCTTAAAGTATCTGTAGTCAACCTTTATTGTGAAGTGGGATAACATTAAAGCATGAAGACTATTATGTTTATAGACTGATGATCACATCTCATGGATCATGGATAAAGAGTTATTAAGTCTTAAACATAGGTATGAATATTAAGAGTAATATTTATACTGGATTGAGCCGCTATGAGAATACTATATAGAATGTTATGCAAAGTGTCATAAGTTATTCTCATGGTGATAATGGTGTATACCACCCTTCGACCTGAAACCACTATGGACCCTAGATGTAGAGTCGAGTTCCTTATTGCTGATCAAACATTGTCCGTAATTGGATGACCATAAAGACAGTTGATGGGTACTCCACGAAGCATGCTAAGGGACATGAGTGACCTAGATGGAATTTGCCCATCCTGCGTAACAGGATAAATGTCTATGGACCCAATATTGAACTGGACAAGGATGACACGGTCTATGCCTTGTGTTCAATATAGATATAAGGGCAAAAGGATAATTATACACATAATTATTATCACAGAAGGATTTGTCAGATCACATGACATTTTTGTGTCTTGGGTAGCAGTGATGTGTTGCTAGATACCGCTCACTGTTTATTATGTTAAATACGTGATTTAATATAATTGTCAATGTCGCAAAAACCTATAGGGTCACACACAAAGGACGGATTGATGAGAGATAAAGTAATTAAGGAATATTGTAATGTACGGTGCTCTTAAGTGAATTATAGAATATTGTAAGGTACGGTGTACTGAAGTAGAATACGAAATATGGTAAGGTACCACGCGCTTAAGTGATTTTGGCATATTATAAGATATAGGCCATATACACCTACGTGGGCTTTTTAGCTTGCAGCCCACGCAAGTGGTTCTATAAATAGAACCCTTGTGTAGAAGCATTGTTACACTTACAATTTCGTTTCTCTCTCTCTCTCTCTCTCTCTCTCTCTCTCACACACACACACACACACACACACACACACACACACACTCAAAGCCTTCATTCGTAGCAGCTAGCACTGAGATTGAAGGAATCCGTTCGTGTGGACTGAGTAGAGGCGTTGTCATCGTTCAACGTTCGTGATCGCCACAAGAGGTAACGATTCTATCACTGATCATGCCCATTCGTAAGGATCATTAAAGGAGAAAATTTAAATTCCGCTGCGTTTTGGATCGACCTTCTCCTTCAGAGGACTCGTCCTGGTATGGCATTGAAGATCAAAGAAGAAGTTCAAAAGCAGATTGATGTCGGTTTTCTTGTTACCGCTGAGTATCCATAATGGGTGGCCAATATTGTGCCTGTTCCGAAGAAGGATGGAAAAGTACGTATGTGCGTTGATTATAGAGATTTGAACAAAGCTAGTCTAAAAGATGATTTCCCTCTGCCACACATTGATATGTTGGTAGATAATATAGCTAAATTCAAAGTCTTTTCGTTTATGGATGGATTTTCCGGTTATAATCAGATCAAAATGGCACCCGAAGATATGGAGAAGACCACACATTACACCCTATGGAACATTCTGTTATAGAGTGATGCCTTTCGGTTTAAAGAATGCTGATGCAACATACCAAAGAGCTCTGACCACTCTTTTTCATGATATGAGGCATAAAGAGATTGAATTCTATGTTGATGACATGATTGCAAAGTCCATTAATTAAGAAGAGCATGTTGAGCATTTGTTGAAGTTGTTCTAGCGTTTGAGGAAGTACAAACTCCGATTGAATCCAAATAAGCGTACTTTTGGTGTTCGTTCTGGTAAATTGTTGGGCTTTATTGTTAGCGAGAATGGTATTGAAGTTGATCCTGCCAAGGTCAAAGCAATACAAGAGATGCTTGCACCCAAAACTAAGAAGCAAATCAAAGGTTTTCTCGGCCGCTTGAATTAAATCTCAAGATTCATTTCGCATATGATTGCCACGTGTGCACCTATATTCAAGCTTCTTCGAAAAGATCAGTCTTGTGATTGGACCGAGGATTGCCAGAAAGCTTTTGATAGTATCAAAGAGTATCTGCTCGAGCCTCCGATTTTGTCTCCGCCTGTTGAAGGAAGACCTTTGATCATGTATTTAACTATGCTTGATAAAAGTATGGGTTGTGTTCTAGGTCAGCAAGACGAAACTGGAAAGAAAGAATATGCAATTTACTACCTCAGTAAGAAGTTCACCGACTGTGAGACTCAGTATTCTATGCTTGAAAAGACTTGTTGTGCATTGGCATGGGCTGCTAAGCGTCTATGTCAGTATATGTTGAATCATACTACTTGGTTGATATCCAAAATGGATCCAATCAAGTATATTTTTGAGAAGCCTACTTTAACTGGGAGGACTTCCCATTGGCAGATGTTGTTATCCGAGTATGATATTGAATACCGATCTCAAAAAGCAATTAAAGGTAATGTATTGGCTGATCATTTGGCTCACCAACCTATTGAAGATTATCAGTCAGTGCAGTATGATTTTCCTGATGAAGAGATTTTGTACTTGAAAATGGAAGATTGTGATGAACCATTGCTTGAAGAAGGGCCATAACCTGGTTCCCGTTGGGGCATGGTATTTGATGGAGGTGTTAATCGATATGGTAATGGCATTGGGGTAGTAATTATTACTCCTCAAGGCACTCATTTTCCGTTTACAGCTAGATTGACTTTCAAGTGTACAAACAACATGGCTGAGTATGAAGCTTGAATTATGGGGCTTGAAGAGGCCATTGATCTCAAATCAAATATTTGGACGTCTATGGAGATTCTGTTTTGGTTGTGAATCATATCAAAGGTGAATGGTAGATGAATCAACCCGGTTTGATACCATATAGAGATTATGCGAGGAGGATTTCAACTTTCTTTACAAAGATTGAGTTTCATCATATCCCTCGAGATGAAAACCGGATGGCAGATGCTCTTGAAACATTGGCTTCGATGATTGTGGTGAAGTTCTGGAATGAAGTTCCCAATTTGATTGTGATGCGTCTTGATAGGCCAACTCATGTGTTTGTTGTTGAAGAAGTCAAAGATGGAAAGCCTTGGTACTTTGATATCAAATGTTTCCTCCAAAGTCAGATTTACCCGCCTGGGGCATCTTTGAAAGATAAGAAGACCTTGAGGAGGTTAGCTGACAACTTCTACCTGAATGGTGATGTGTTGTACAAAAGAAACTTCGATATGGTTCTGCTCAGATGTGTGAATAGACACGAAGCAGACCTGTTGATGACTGAAGTCCATGAAGGTTCCTTTGGTACTCATTCCAATGGACATGCTATGGCTAAGAAGATGTTGATAGCATGTTACTATTGGCTAACAATGGAATCTGACTGTTGCAAGTTTGTGAAGAAATTCCATAAGTGTCAAATATATGCAGATAAGATTCATGTTCCACCGACACTTTTGAATGTCATTTCCTCTCCATGGCCCTTCTCCATGTGGGCAATTGATATGATTGAGTCCAAAGCTTCGAACGGACATTGTTTCATTCTAATGGTTGTTGACTACTTCACAAAGTGGGTTGAAGGGACATCGTATGCAAATGTGACCAAGCAAATTATTGTAAGGTTTATCAAGAATCAGATTATATGCCGTTATGGTGTGCCAAGTAAGATCATTACTGATAATGGATCAAACTTGAATAATAATATGGTGGAAGCTCTTTGCAAAGACTTCAAGATTGCACATCATAACTCTTCCCCCTACAGACCCAAGATGAATGGGGTTGTTGAAGCTGCAAATAAGAACATCAAGAAGATCATTCAGAAAATGGTTGTGACGTATAAAGATTGACATGAAATGCTCCCATTTGCTTTACATGGGTATCGTATATCCATTCGCACTTCAATAGGGGCAACCCCTTTCTCACTTGTTTATGGCATGGAAGTTATGCTCCCTGTCAAAGTTGAGATCCCATCATTGCATGTCTTGATGGAAGCCAAGTTGACTGAGGTTGAATGGTGTCAGACCAGATATGATCAGCTGAATTTAATTGAAGAGAAGAGATTGATTGCCATGTGCCATGGTCAGTTATATCAGCATATAATGAAGAAAGCTTTTGATAAGAAGGTCAGACCTCGCGTGTTTAGAGAAGGTGATCTTGTCCTCAAGAAGATTCTATCTTTCAAACCAGATTCTAGGGGAAAATGGACTCCTAATTATGAAGGCCCATACGTTGTTAAGAGAGATTTTTCAGGCGGTGCTTGGATTCTTACAACTATGGATGGTGAAGAGTTCACTCGTCCTGTGAACACCGATGCAGTCAAGAAATACTTCACCTAAAAAGAAAAGAACAACTCGCTAAGTTGAAAACCCGAAAGGGCGGCTTAGGCAAAAATGAGCGTCTCGGTGAATTGAAAACCTAAAAGGGCGATCCAAGAAAAAGTTAGAGACATAAAACAGAAAGATTTATCCCGATAAATTGAGTACCCCACCTTGGGGAAATTTATGCAAAAATTAGGGATTATGGCAAGTAATTGCATTCGGTTGATCTTCAGTTTTGAAAAAATTCTTAAGCAAGTCAGTCAATTCTGATTCATCGCTCTCAACCGAAGCCAAGAGCATAGTGGATATTGAAGATTGGTAGAAGGATTAGTGATCCTTGTATTCAATGTAGCCCTTTTCCATGTAAATTACCATTTTTCAACTTTTGTAAAGATCTATGGAGTCTTGTCATTTACAGACTACCATTCTATTAAATAAAGTTGAGCTTTTTATCCAATTGTTTCTACTCTTATTTATCTTTCAGCCAAATAGAATTAAATTTTATGATGATCGTTTTGAAATTGAATTTAAAAATAAAAATCATTTTTCTTAAAATAATAAAAGCAATTACTTTTAAATCAATCGATTTTAGTAAGGAATATAAACAGCAGTTTGAGAACAGGTGAGTCTCAAAATGCGAAGCATTATTGGTCTTTCCCAAGCAGTTGATTCAGCAAGTTAGTCTCGCCAGCTGAGTTTGAGTTTGTTTCCCCAGCTGAGTTTGAGATCGCCTCCCTAGTTGATTTGTAAGCGTGTATTCTGAGCAGTTTGCATAGTTCCAATGCAAGATTTCATTTCCCTGCAGTTCGCCAGCGAATTTCACTCTTGTTTCCTCGTCAACACCGATTTTTGAGCAGTATTGGTAGTATCCCCTGCGAGGTTGTCTCCCATTTAATATGGTTGACCTAAAATTCCCTGCAAAGTTGATGATTCAAATCCTCAGCAAATATGTTCCCTTTCCCCATCCAGGGTCGAGCCTTTAAGATGGATGGTTTATATCCACCCCCAACTCTTTTCTCCAGTTGATGCCTTCATCCTGTCGAGATTAGCCAAGTGTTGTAGCGATGATTCAGACCATTGACATCTGTATCCTTCGTGATTGCTTTGTCAGCATAATCATCATATACATATACATATACATATACATATACATATACATATACATATACATATACATATACATATACATATACATATATATTAATAGATTTCATTGTTACATTATTATTACATCTTTGTGATTCATTATTCTTCTGATCCTCTGCTATGGTGGTATCCTTTCCCCACACAGATTTGGTGTGTCTGTCCTCCCTCAATTATAGAGTGTCAGCCCCTTAAGCAGAAATAATTTAACCTTTCTCACTCACCACTGAGTTATTTCCTCATGGTTGATTATTATATTAGCTTCCTCCCTAGTTGATTGTCTGGATGGAACCATTCCCCTTGAGTTATATCCTCACCGCGTCGAGTCTTTGATTGATCGTTTCTTTCTAACTCTTACCTAGAGAGATGTTTTTGGTCCCTGAGAGTCCATTACCCAGTAACTGGTAATACTCTTCTCGGTTTGCTTACTCTTACCCAATACCCGATAATAGTATTCTACTTCCTCTTGTTTTTCCCAGCGGATTCGTTTTACGTTTCCCTAGGTAGTCTATCCTTGATATGTTCATATTAACCAATGACGTATATTCTTTCCTTTTGAGTTTATCCTTGATATGTTCATCTTAATCGGTGACGGATATTCTCTTTATGGTTTTCTACCCAGTAAAAAGGTAGTTGTAATCCCTATTTTTCATTCCCCAGAGGGTTAATCCTTGATATGTTCATCTTAACCGATGGCGAGTTTCCTCCTCTTTGCAGTCTTCTGCCCAGTAACCGATAGTTGTAAATCCTGCTTTCCGTTGCAGAGTCTATCCTTGATATGTTCACCTTAATCGGTGACGAATATTCTCTCTTTGGTTTTCTATCCAGTGACTAATAGATATAATTCATATTTCTCCCCTCGGAGTTTATCCTTGATATGTTCATCCTAACCGGTGACAGATACTCTCTTTTCGGTATTCTATCCAATAACTGGTAAATATAATTCCTACTTTTCCCTGGCAGTCTATCATTGATATGTTCATCTTAATCGATGACGTATATTCTTCCCTTTGAGTCTATCCTTGATATGTTCACTTTAACCAATGACGAATATTCTCTCTTTTCGGTCTTCTGCCTAGTAACCGGTAGTTGTAAATCCTATTTAGCTTTTACCTAACAAGTTATTCTTACCCAGTAACTGGTAATGAATACACCTCATTTTTCCCTTAGCGACTCATCCTTGATATATTTACCCTAACCGGTAACGAATGTCGTCTCTGTCAGATTATGTTATCTCCGTACCCAGTAACCAGTAATGGATAATATACTTCTGTAACTCCTGTGTTAAAGTTCATTTCTTCCCCGGTAGAGTTTGAGTGTGTATTTCCTCAGCAAAATCACCGCCCCCTGCTTGGTTCGAGTATTTTAGTTTTTCTCTGATTTACCCGTTTTCCCTGCAGATTTTCCCCTTTATCCCCGACTGAGTCTTTCCATTGATTTTTTTCATGGAATCACTCATGCCCCTCAGCAGTTTTAAGTCGTAGCCTGGCCTACGCACAACTTTTTATTCCCCAGAGTCTCTGTCTCCCCATTGAGTTTTCCTTATGGAATGCATTTTGCTCCTGCGGACTTTCAGTCTCTCCGGATTCTTTTCCTTTGTGGCAACATTTTCCCCACAAAGATTATTTTTAACATGTCGTATCATATGAATCATGAGGTCTCTTAGATCCAAAATTTGTTTCTATTGTTTTTATTTAAGTCCATTATACTGAGTCGATATGAATATTTTAACCTCCATCTCCTCAGTTAGAACATCCTTAAATAGGGGCAGCTGTAAGACCCCAATTTTGACCCTAAGATCCCTCATGCTATCTCATCATATGCATTGGCATTGGAATCACACCTTGGCATCCTCCTTACCCCTCGTTCATTGGATTTGCATTGGGAGATATCACCAAGCACATTTGATTGTATCATACTTCATTTTTCTTTGCTTACTAACCAAAATTCCAAAAATATGTCAATGTATAGTTTGTTACTTTTGTAGGTAGTGTGTGTGTTCACCCATGCTCTGTCAAGCTCATATATAGGGTTTAAGACCCTCAATGCAAGGATTGCAATCAAGAATTGGTTCAAATTGACTCTAAGTATCATATATGGATCCCCATGATCTTCACATGTTATTTTGATCAATAAATCATCAAGAGTTTGGAATTTGTTTGCCTTGGAAGCCCTAATTCATCTGGGTATGTTGTGTGACTTCTTCAACAAGTTTCTTCAATAATTGATCAAATATTTCAAGGGATACTTCACATTACATCATCTTACACATATATGATCCTCCATGACTCCCAAAAGTCAAGAGAAGGTCGAGTTAGCAAGATGGTTCATGGTGGTTGACCAGAGAAAGTCAACTAGTCAAAACTGGGGTTCCCTAGACCCTATCTCCTACACGTTTTGTCATATTAAAATGCTTACAAGATAAAAGTTACTTAAAATGAAATTCCAAACAACTTTCATGTTGAAGTCAAGATCTAATTTTTCTTTGAAAGTCATTTTTTATGGTGAAAGATTATAGGTCATTTTGTTTGAACCCTAGTTTGGAGGTCAACTTCTAAAAACCATAACTTTCTCAATTTATATGAGATGAAATCATTTCAAATTCCATAATAAAATTAAATATGCCTACTTCAACTTTAATGTTTGGAGGAAATGCAAATTCAACTTTCAAATGCATGTACCAAGAGGAAACATTATAGGTCATTTTGGGTCAATACCATTGAACAAGTGATTTTCCTCAACTTCTAAAATGCATAACTCCTTCATGCCAAATCCAAATGAGGTCAAATTTGTTACCAAATTTAATATTTTTTAAATATATACAACTTTGATGAAGGAACGTTTCTCATTTGAAGTCCATAGAAAAAGTTATTTAAGGTGGAAGAAGTGAACATTTGACTTGGGACTTAGCAAATTTTCAAATATGTTTGATTTCCCAAACTTCCACCTCAAAATTCCTCATGATCCAAGCTTCAAATGAAAACGTGTTCAACATGAAAGTTGTTCCCCTTGATCTCAAATTTCCAAAAAGTCCAAGATCACCTCATTTGGCTAAAGTATGAAGGACTTGCGCATGTGTGTAAGTTAAAGGACCATTTGGATGTTTTCCACTTCCACTTTTCATACACATTTGCATGGCCTTCCAACATGAATTCAGCATGATGCACACTCATTTTTGGATCAGATCACATCATTTCATGAGCCTAGCAAATTTTCAAATATGTTTGATTTCCCAAACTTCCACCTCAAAATTCCTCATGATCCAAGCTTCAAATGAAAACGTGTTCAACATGAAAGTTGTTCCCCTTGATCTCAAATTTCCAAAAAGTCCAAGATCACCTCATTTGGCTAAAGTATGAAGGACTTGCGCATGTGTGTAAGTTAAAGGACCATTTGGATGTTTTCCACTTCCACTTTTCATACACATTTGCATGGCCTTCCAACATGAATTCAGCATGATGCACACTCATTTTTGGATCAGATCACATCATTTCATGAGCCTAGCACACACCCATGCAACTATGCAAAGGGAATTTTGAAAGTTTTCCAAATTTGGAAGTGTGTGGAAATCAATCTCATGGCCTATAAATAAGACCCTCATAGCTCAGAATTAGAGACCTCATGCCCAAGCTTTGAACCTGCAACCCCAAACCCTCACCATTGAAGGATAAACTTGAGGATTTTCTTTTAAAATCGAGTTTCAATTCTCCATCTATTTTGAGATTGAAACTCTAAGAGTCCATCCATTTCCTTGATCCATTTCAGTTCCAACAAGCATATGAAGCAAGGCCAAGCATAATTGAAAGCAAGATCGTGCCAATCTGAAGCTCCATTGAAGGTGATTTTTTTTTATAGTTTTCATCTTTTCGATTCTCCCTCAATTCTTCACCATTCTTGTTGATTTTTGGTTGTTTGAAGTCCTATCAATGTAGGCAAGAAGATTGAGTTGCTTTGAGGTTAAATCGAAGCAATTCAGTTCATGATCCTTAAAATTCAAATCCCTGTATCTTTTTATATACTTGGAATTTGACAAAATTGAGGTCAAATTCGTGCTCCTGAGCATTTTTCCTTCAAATTAGTGTATTCACTTTTCATTTTCCATTGAGTTGAGCTTGGACTAGTCTGATGGTCCTCACCGGAGAAGATGACCGGAGTCAGGGCTTCGGTGGTGTGTTGGCAAGCTTCCAACCATCTGATCTGGTCCATAGCTTCTAATCTTAGCCATTGATTTTGATTACCACGTGTGTGGCGCTTTGACTTGAGTCCACCATGGAATGCATACGCGTGGCCATCAGATCTGCCACCTCAATTAATGAGGTGGATCTGATGACCCTTGTTTTTTTTTTATATTTTATTTTCTGATTTTTCATTTAATCCATTTATTTTGATTAATTTATATTAATTTTATTTTTAATCCAAAAATATGGGACTTTCACCCAAAAAATTCAAATATTTTCCTCTTTCATTTTCTGAATTAAAATCATTTTTTGGATTAATTTTGAAATTTTTCATGAGTTAATCGTTTTGTGCTTATTTTTAATTGTTTAAAAATATTTCTGACTTTTCAAAAATACTGAAATTTTTTGTCTAAGGTCATTTGACCTTGTTTGACCTATGATAAATCTCTTGGTCATTTATTTGGTGTTTTGAAGAGGTTTTAGGTTTTTGATCAAACATAATGTAATTTAAATACATTTTAATTTGATTTTTAATTGATTAATTGTGTAGAAATTATGTTGGGCCATTTTTATTGACTTGTGAAGTTTGACTATGTGTTTAGGCCTTGGTCAAGGTTGATTTGACTTTTGTTGGATTAAAATAATTGGATTTAGGGGATTGGTGAATTGTACATTTCATCTCCCAAAATAAATGAATGATTTTAATTTGATAAAATTCCTCCAATGACCAA
The DNA here is from genome assembly GCF_024323335.1 of Lathyrus oleraceus. Lineage (NCBI taxonomy): Eukaryota > Viridiplantae > Streptophyta > Magnoliopsida > Fabales > Fabaceae > Lathyrus > Lathyrus oleraceus. Next base: position 628,443,862 of record NC_066583.1, on the reverse strand, counting down.
ATTTATATTTGTCTCATCTCCCCTCCCTCTTCATCTTCAACCCCAATCTATCACATCCCTTTCATTGACCAATGAAGTCTCAATATCCTAAGACTAATTGATTCATCAATAACTTTATGTTAAATGAACCAATACAAGTATGGATGAGATTAGGTCCATCCTTTGATCATTTTCTTTTTGTGTGTGGTATGTTTTAGGAGTATGGTTCATTATACCATATCTCTAACATGCATTAACACCAAAATTTCTATTGCCCGACCTCAGATAGTTGTGACTTCAACATGAGTCCAATTACGATTGCTTAACATAACATTAAATTTTGACCCAAAAGGATAGCATTCTAGTAAGTGAGATTGTAAGTATCCCCCCTTTCATGGTATTATGTGGAAAATTGGCCTTTTTTCCTTCCTTTGGAATATGTCTTGGTTCAAGGATTCATGCTTGTGAATAGAGGGTTGAGTGTTCTCCAAAGAATGACTTAATCAATTGAAAAGCAAAACTCCACTAACATTTAATCAACTAACATTTGACTAACTTTTATCATTCTTTCTTTTAATTTCAAGTCATTCACTTTATGCAATTTAAATTCAAGCCATTTACCATTTCATTTGCCATTTTACACACCATTTAACTTGTTTATGTTTATGTCATTGTCACTTTGCTCATTTGAGCCATATATTATGATTGTATATATTTGTTTGTATATATTGTTTGTGTTTGTGGTCTTATGACCTTAAAATACTTAATAAACAACAAAAATCCTAAAAAATGTTTGTGTGGACTGTCAGATTTGATCTGAGCTTTGGACTTAGAATTACCTATGCAAAAGGACTTGACCAATGCCAACTTTTCTGAGACCAAGTTATTGTGATTTGAGCTTCCATATGATGCAAGTATTGGAATCCATATGAATTCCTCTTTTACATGTTCTTGATGCAAATATTACTTTGAACCTGTATCTAATGCCTTATTCTGAGCCTATCAAAGAGTATATCATCTGATACATGGGAAGATTAAGAAGAAGACTATGGAGTTGCTTGCCTGGATGTGGCTATCTTTATTTGATGCCTTGCGCTTTATCTTGCTACTTTCTTATTGATATTGCTTGATTTTAAAGTCCAAAGGAAAAGTGGGTTTCTATATGACATTCTTGTCTATTGGATTGCATCCCATTTGTCAGATCTTTTCGACTCTTAACTTTTAAATTTTTGCTTAGGATTAGTCTCTTCATCTCCTCCCACTTCTTAAATTTCAAAATATCTTCCCCTTTTTAAAATCTTCCTTGCTTGTGATTTCTAAACTTAGACTCTTTGCAAATTAGAAACTTATGCCTTATGCCTTTGCATTTTTAAATTCTTTTCTTAAATCACACTTGTAAATGAACTTAATCATATTGACTAAAAATTTCAAAAGACAAAAAGAACTAACACTTATTCAAACTCTTTTAGGCCTTTTGGGCCTATTTTAAATTTATTTATTTTGTTAAAAGCAATTCACTCACTTTGAAATTAATACTACGAACTACGAGGTTTTGATCCCTCATTTTATGTTGGTACGTAGGAACAAGTCTGAAGGTCTTGTAAAACACAAAAATATAATTAATGAATTATTTTCTCATCCCCATACTCTATTTATTGCAAACATCTTTTGTACCAAAAACACATACACACATAAAAAGGGGCTCCCTAGGAGTACCTAAGATACTTTGGGTGCTAACACCCTCCCTCTGTGTAACCAACCCCCTTACCTGTAATCGCTGGAATTTTATTAGTTTTGATTTGAAAACTTCTTATCTTTGAGTTTTGTTCGTACTTTTCCCTTTTCCTTTGGAAACAATAAAAGCGCGGTGGCGACTCTGGTTTTATTGACGTTAAGTTTATCCATAGTTTAATGGTCATGAATTTACCACTACATATATGACAATGTAGGTATGGACATCACGCAACAATGTTGGCAAAAAATGGCTTGCTTAAAGTATTTTAGCGTAAGTCTTAAGGAGGGGTGGTACATATACTTTGTTATCCTTCACTCCTTCCTTATCTTTAACTTCTTCGTCTTTTTGTTTCTCAAGATCTACTGGTTCCTCTACTTGTTTCTCAGGTGTAGTCACAACATTTTTCTTTGGGGGTTCTAGTTTATTCAACCTAGGGTTTACAGGTTTATCGTAAGTGGTTCCACTCCATAGGACAATAGCATTAGCGTTCCCCTTGGGGTTGGGTTGAGGTTGTCCAGGAAATTATCCTTCTGGCATAGCTTGAGCAGCTTGTTGTTGTGCCACTTGAGAGATTTGGGTTTCAAGCATATTATTATGGGTAATCATATAATCGACCTTGGTGTCTAATTGTGTACCAATCCATTTATATGAATGTTTTGGTTCTTGAATTCTTTGTTTTGCGGAGTTTAGGCTATAATGAAGCTCTCCATGATTTTCTCAATATTTTATTTCTGAGGAACAACTTGTATAGGTCGATTCGGTCTTTGGGCTTGGAAACCTAATGGTCTTTGAGGTGTAGAGTTCTGAGTAGGGTTGTTATTCTTATAGGAAAATTTCAGGTGATTCCTCCATCCAGGGTTATAAGTGTTTAAATAAGGTTTCCTTGGGCATAATTGACCTGATATGGGTTTGATTAAGCTAAAATATTGCATTCAGTTGTGATGTATCCTTGGGTTCCACAGATTTCACATTCGGGTTGAACTGCAACTACGATAGCTGTAGGGTTAACAGATAAACTTTCGAGTTTTGGGGTTATGGCGTCCATTTTAGCATTCATATGGTCTAGGCAAATAACTTCACAAATACCTCCTTTGGTTTCTTTCTTTTCTATTGATGCTCATTTTGTTCCCCATTGGTAATGGTTTTGTGCTATATATTCAATAAGAGTGCAAGCTTCGAGGTATCGTTTGTTCATCAACACACCACCAGCGGCAGCGTCAATGGTCATCTTTGTGTTATAGATAAGTCATTTATAAAAGGTATGAATAATAAGCTATTGTTCTAAACCATGGTGTGGACAAGCTCTTAATAGTTCTTTATATCTCTCCCAAGCGTCGAAAAGTGATTCGCCATCTTGTTGAGTGAACCTAGTTATTTGGTTCCGTAGGACAACGGTCTTACTTGGTGGAAAGTATCTAGCAAGGGATACTTTATTTAGGTCATTCCAAGTGGTTATTTAATTTGATGGAAGGGAATCTAACCATGATCATGCTCTATCTCTGAGGGAAAAGGGAAATAGTCTTAGACGTATCGCCTTAGGAGAAGCAACATTGGTTTTTAAGGTATCATCTAATTGGATGAAAACTTTTAAATGTTGGTTTGGGTTCTCAGCAGGGAGACATGCGAACTGGTTTTGTTTCACTATTTGCAACAAAGAGGGTTTTAAGTCAAAGTTATTAGCTGGAATATGGGGTTTACAATACTAGAATTGAGTTCTTCGTTAGAAGGCAGGTCGAAGTCTTTAAGAGGTCTTTGGTTTTCTTCTTCGACCATTGCTCTTCTAATATTTTGGAGCAAAAGACGAGCGCGAGCGTATCTTTTGGGTTCTTCTATTGGATCTACTAAATTTCTGGTACTACTATTTCTTCACATTGACCGGAAAAAATGGGTGCCTTAATCTAGACGGTGTAACCACAGGGTACGAAATTTGACATAATTGGTCCCCGTCAATGGCGCCAAAAACTTGATGCGTGTTTTTCGCAAGTATATGGAATACGTCAAAGTAATATAAAAGATTATCGATCCTACAAAGACCAATGTCAATCTATCGATTACTATCGTTACAGTGTTTATCTAAGGTTAATCAAACATGTATATAGAGTGTACATGAATTAAAAATAGTGAAGATAAATTCAGAGAAAGTGATACTGGAATGTAATTCATATAGATTAAAAAGTACTCCTATTGTTTCTAAATAGAATTACTTATGGGACAACATTTTCTTCCTTGAAAAAGAGTTAATTAAAAAGGAACAGTCGCGTTAGCGTAATCAGAACTGGAACTAACATCCAATCTATATCAGCCGCTCACGCTACACCAGTCGTGTATTGCGTTAAAGTGAAAAAACATTTTTTATATAATTACCTCTAAGGCTCAATTGAAAAGTGCTTTTGATTGGAAACTTTTAACATAAAAGGATTTCCGGCATATGCTCGATCAACCGGATCCTAAACCTATAAACGCGTCCGAAAATAGTTTTAAAATTACTTTCTAATAATATTATAATCTCTAATTAATTTAACAAAGTACTTTCGCTGTTTTTATCAATTAAAAACTAACCAAGTTTTATCTCAAATGTCATACGGCTTTCGATCTTACTCGACTTAATCACGAATCTACTTTCATAGTAATCGATCAAATTAAACACAGAAAACTTGTATTAAAATCAAAACAACCCCTAAAGTATTCCTATAAATACAACATAGGGAGTACGTCGAAACAACGGTCCTCACATTCCAGCACTAAGGATTTAGTTGGACATGGTTACGTTAAACAACATAGCATATAATCGATTCATGGAATAAGTCATTTAGGAAAATAAATTGCTAAGTGTGCAAATGGTTTTAAAAGTGAACAACGGGAATGATATGTTTAAAGTATGGTTTGAAAACGAATTTTTTATGATGATAAAATAAATCTGACAAGTAATCATGCAAGGAAAATAAATAAGATAAATCAGAGCAATGAAGTAAACAAATTAAAGACAGTGCGAAGAAATAAACAATTTAAAAGCGAAGCGAGAAATAAATAATAATAATAATAATAATGTGAATTGTATTAAAAACCTGTTCCAAAACAGAGACTTGAATCTAGTACAAACTTGAAATAAATCCGTCTTGAAAGTAAAATGACGACAAGATTAACTTCAACTCTACAGTGCCCCAAACCCGATTACAACAATGGTGCAACAATCCTCCGATGTGAAGGATGATTGCTTTAATAGTGTGATTCTATGGCCTATACTGCAACTAGACTTGGATGCCTACAACTAAAGATCTCAGTCCTATTTATAGTGTAACAATACCTTGGAAGTTATGTAGCATCTTCGAAATTCGTGTGGAGGAAATGTCTATGGTCATGGCCACTTTCTACAATAGTCCTTGACTGAACGTGAAATGGGAAGATGACGTCCGCCATCTAGGCATGGCATCCGCCATGTGTACAAGGGGTGGAAGACGTGGTCTTGTGACCGTTGGAACATGGGTAAGTTCTTACACATCATGGATACCCCAATGACTAACGCCATGTGGAACGCCATATGTTTATTTTCCACTGAAAATCTCCGATTCTTGCTCTTTTTGCTTCCTTTTTCCGTGAAAGGATTTATTTAGGCAATGTACCTGAAAGCAAGACAAAAGGCAGGTATAACTCAAGAAAATAACAATAAAACTATAATAATCATGTGCAATTCGAGCCAAATATGCAGTGTGTTTCAATGTTATCAAGTTCCCATAAAAATATCCACCAACTCAGTATCATACAGAGAAGGCCTGACCCTTGAAGCCATCTCGCACCACCTTTGTGTGTTCTCTAGCATTCAAACCACGAGTAGAGAAACCTTAAATAACATGGATCCTTTCCTATAAAAGTTGATACTCCATAGGCCTAGGTTGATTGAAACTAGGGACTCTTTGAGTAGCAACCCTTGGAGGAGGTTAAGCAACATTCTAAGCAGTTGGAGGTTATGGCATGCATTGTGGATACATTTAATACAATAAAACAAGATTCATATTCTGAGCAGCTGGAGTTCCCTCTTGAGCAAATTGCCCCTAATGCTGCACATCAGGAGCAAGAGGTGCCCCAGAATGAGCATATTGGAGTAAGACATTGTTTGGAAACGGTGGAACCATAGCAGTAGACACATATAGATTCGGTTGAACTGGTTGGGCAGGAATATGGAAGTTGATATGAGGTCCCATATACTCGGGCTCTTGGTCTTCAACATTGTCAACATTCACAGCAGGCGGATAAGTCTCTTCAATTTCAATCCCTTGAGGAGAGAAATGATTGGGCATCCCCCACGGGAAGGCAACAGAATTCACATTAAAGGATGAAGTAGTGAAATGCTGGTACGACATGAAAGGATTCTCACTAGCAAGCTATGAATCATAGATATAAGGCATTCCCCAAAGGTAAACATCAGCAAACCTATTGAGGCCAGTTGGAAATAGTGGTTAGCTTATAGCAATAAGATGAAAAACAATGTCAACGGGATCCATCACAACAATAGTTGTGTCAGCAACATTAGTCACAACAGTAGCATCAATATGATTGACAACAACATCATTGTCTCTATGAGCTTGGAGATGTTCCAAAATGGTACCCATCTGACCTTGAAGTTGAGCTAAGGCCTCCCTAGTTGCAGCATTCTCTTGTTCATATTTAGACATGATTCTCTATTTGTTGGCTCTGGTGTTATATCGATGTTGATTCATCACCTTTCTGAAGAGGATGAAGACATGCGTACACATTTTATTTTTGGATAGAAAAATGCATATGAGTGAATGATGTGTTATGCAAAAAGATTTTGATTATTATAAAGTTTTCGAAGGAATCCTCAGGTTTTAATTTGTCACAAGTAATCATAAAGACATAAGATAAAACTGATAATGAAAAGAACCTTTTTATATTCATAATAATGAAACAAAGAGTATAATTATTACAACTTTGCATCAAGGGCTACATCAAGTGTGCTCAAAGATGATAAAAACCCTCCAAAGTAACTAAGCAGCCACCATGTCTTGATCAACCACCACTATGCACCCTTGAAGGTATAGCCTGAATTCGCCTACTCAAAAGGTCTTGCATCAACGAATCCTTCTGATCCAAGAGAACTTGCAAATGACAGTTGTTCCTTTCCCAATGTGTAGCCTCTTGTTGAAGTTGATCAGTATCTTCTCTACTTTGATGCGCTTGACCTTTCAACCCTCGAATCTCCTCAAACCGCTTATCGAGTTCTGTTTGATGCTGATATAAATAAACATCTAACTGCTTAGTATAAATTCTTTCTTCTTTCAACTCCTTTTTGTAATTCTCTATCTGTTCTCGAAACTTCTTAAGCTGGTCTTAGGAACTGATCTCCATCTTACATGCTTAATATTGGGCATCTGCGAGCTATTTCTTCTTGACTAACAAGCTATTAATAGTCCCTCTTAAGGAGTCACCTACTTTCCTCCTCTTGAACTGCTCCTCTCGGGCTTCCTCCACTGCTTGGGATGTCATTGCTCTCTTCTGGTTGAGGTTAAGCTCCAAGTCTTCCTTCTCCCTTGTAAGCCTACCAGGATTAGATCGGAAATCGACATTCTCTTTCTCTAAGCTCTTGATAATTTCCTTGAGTCTCCCAACCTTGTAGGTAGGAACAATTGTAAGCACGCGTTTTTGGATGTTCATAGATGGCTCAAACGGGAATTGCAACGGGAATTTCTTCAACCATGTTCTTAACTCACTGCATATAAGCTTCCTTGGCAATTCAATTCTTCTTCCTTAACTCATACCTTCCTTGAAGATGAACCTCCATCCAAGCTCTGATAATCTTCTTTAGCAACTTAGTATTGTCAACCCCTTCATACAAAACAAACTCCTTCACATGCTCGGGATCTGGTTTGCCTAACAACGGGTAACCCAACTGACGTAATGCCAACCTTGGATTGTCGTTAATTCCACCCTTTGCACCTCTGAGGGGTACATTGGGGAAATTTCCACAACTAAGGATAACCTTGACATCATCATAAGCTCTAACATACCACAAAATGTCTTCAGCGATCAGAGACATGATCCTCTGAGACCACTCGAGATTGTCTTTATTCTCGGCGAAGGACCCTTGATGTGCAGGTATGAAATAAACCACCTATACAGTTGAGGAACACAACACATGGTAATACCTTTTTCTTTTGAGTCCTTACATAAATGGAGTAGTAAGTGTCAGCAAGAAGCATAGGAACCAAATTCTTGGACGGGAAGATGTGAATAGATGCAAGGTCCACAAAGTCTTCCATACTAGGAAACAACATAAATGAACAAAGCGAAAACAACGTTGAAAGCAATCCAACTTCCAACATCAGTAAAGGCAGTGGCCTTTTCCACCAAAAAATTCAGAGTAAAACCATGAGTTCCACCCTTGGGCTTAAGATTTAGCACCACTTCCTTCTTCTCCAAATTCAAAGCTTCAGCTAAAATATGAGACTTCAGTAGCTCCGTGGTACTGACGAAAGGAACCTGATCTTTAATTCTGACCCCCAAGATATGTGATTATTCCTCCAACGTCGGAGCCAATTGATAACCCTGAAAAGTGAAACACCTCAAGGGATAGCCATAGAATTGCACCAGGGTATAGACTGCTATAGTGTTCACTTTAATATTGAGAATACCTAGGAGATTCCCATAGGCCTTCTTGAAATATTCTTTGTGATCCATAACCATACTAGTGTTTGAGGTCTTGTACTTGTTGAGAGGATGCAACTCCAAAGTAACAGAGACAAGTCCCATCAAGTGACCAAGAGACTTATGGTCACTTAAAAAACTAAGGGAAAATGCGCAGAGTTATAGGATCTAGTTGATCAAATGGAATTTGATCAAGCTAAATCAGAGGGAAAGAGATGGATAGAAAAAACACAATGCATGACCAGATACAAACTAGCTGATCGTGACTTAGTAAGTCTACGGGAATCGTAACTACAAGTCATAGTCGTATCGCTTAGTTTTAAAGATTATCGAACCCACAAGGACTAATAATTGAACGTATTATTATCTAATATTACTATGTAAATATAAGACTGAAGATCGTTCTAATATTGGAGGGATGAAGAGAAATAACTATAACGTAAATAGAAGATTAATAAAGATATTTAATAAAGGGATATCGGTATGCAACGCATCCAACTTCGGGGATTTGATAAAGTGTTGATGTAATCTTAAAGATCAACATATTCTTCAGTAGAAATTATTTATAAAAAGAACTTAGTCTCACACTCTCGTTTTATTGACTCTAACCATACTCTTAAACCAGAATGCTTGGCTCTCGCGGTCTCATTATGAATTTAAAAGTAATTTTTGAATATGAATAAAGTCTAACTAATCCTAAAGCGCTCTCGCTGCGTTTAGGATTAATGCCTAGTTTCAACTATCTGGTTAAAATCTCAAACTCTCGTTCTTGTTGACCATAACCTTTGTTTGTTTTGTACCCTCGTACGAAAAATAGTTTTGAATAAAACAAGAAACTAAAATCGGAAAAATAAGTTTTATAAAAGCCAACACCAATTATTCACGAATCTCATCGTTTCGACGGTCTTTATATACCGATACCTAGAGGTTTATCAAGACATGGATCCGGTAACAAATATGATATTCATACAATCAAGCATACAACAAGGCATATATAATTAAAATGGCAATTAAAATAAAACCTGGAATATAACTCGAGAACTTGAAATGAATCCTGATTCTTCAAATTAAACAATGCCGACAAGCTTTGGCAATCAAGTACACTGTTACAAGCGAATTCAAATACATAAACAATAAATTGCAATAGTCCCCGATGTGGAGAATCTATTGCTTTTGCAAAGTAAGAAACTGCATAAGAAAACTAACCAAAAGAATCTGACTGAAAAAATGCACCCCTTTTCGTAAAAACTAACTTTCCCATTTATACTCCCCACTCCCCTTAAAAGTAGCATTGGATTTCTCCTAGTGGAGAGTGGTTGGTTGAAAAAGTAAGAGTCAAACATGGAAAAAATTATGGAGAAAATTGTGGAGAGAAAGAAGGAGAAAATTGTGGAGATAAAGAAGGAGGAATGGGTTGGTGGCAGCTGCCACAACCCTAATTTGATATACGTGGAGGGCGCCATTTTCATGTGTGGTGGGCGCCATATTCCCAAGCTTTGTGGCGGGCTCCACCCATCTTAATTCCTTGTGGTGGGCGCCACTCTTCCATGTGGTGGGCGCCACATATTTCTTCATTTTTTGCTCCATTTTCTTCCCTGTTTCTTTCCTTTTTGCTATTTTACCCTTTTCTTGCCTAAACATCTCTTATTCGATAAATACCTAAAATAAACATAAAATACGGCGTAATACTAACATCTCTTATTCGATAAATACCTAAAATAAACATAAAATACGGCGTAATACTATGGAAAATCAAGTAAAAAGCAATTCATATTAAGTCAAATATACGATACATTTTCGCGTTATCAAACTCCCTCATACTTAAACCCTTGCTTGTCCTCAAGCAAATGATGCGTACATGAAAAAAAAGTTTTGTAAAATCTTTGCAGCATACACTATCAAGACTCGTGAAAGACAAGTTGCATTTGGATACTCATTCTAGCCTATAAACTCTCCTTTGGTCAGAAATTGCATCAACATGTACTAACTCCCACACTAAGGGTATCGTTGGAACACATAGTCACAATCGTGCAACCATAAGTCTCCCTCCTACACAAACCAATCTGATTCATGTCATCATGCCTAATCCTACCTTACTAATCCTTATTTTTTATCCTTTTTCATTCTAGTGCAATCACATAAAGTCTGTTATCCTTTCACATTAATAGCAAGATAATATGTTAGTGACTACGATCTCATCATTATTTATTTATTTCTTTTTCGCACTTTGGTTCAAATAACAATTAAAGATGGTTATACTGTTGGGTTAAATTATCGGGTGAGGGTCACCTAACTTAGAGGGAACAATATTTTTCATACATTTTGTCAATCTTTTTCTCTTTTAAGCTTGGGATTATACACTTATTTGCATCGACTTCTTGTGTAGTGTGTGCTTAGGATGGTGTTGACTGCTAGATAAACTACTTAAGGAATATTAAAGGATAGAATTTAAGGTTATGGCATGACAAGTACTCAAATCGATCTTATACTTGGAATATTTAAGGTGTTAAAACGATACCGATCTTGTAAAGTTTTTCCAAATCTCTACAATTCAACCTCAGTTTTATTTATAGGTTAGAATTTTCAAAAGATGTACTGTATCTCTAAGTCTAGATTTTTGTAAAAAAAAATTGTATGGCTTAAGCAAATGGGAGAATTAGTAAATAACGAAAACCACGCATAAAGACTCGACAACACATTGATATTTGACTCGACTGACACTTAACAAAAATAAAATAACAAAAGGAAATAACAATAATTTAAATCTACCTAGAAAGTGATAAATAAAAGTGGTAAAGCTTCCTCCCCCATACTTAAACCTTGCATTGTCCCCAATGCAACGACATAAGATAGGAAAGAAAGGTAGAAACTGGGTAGCCTACTACTGGCACTTTCTGCCACGTGTACGTGCACGTCCACCGTTTCCTGTCTGGTGAGGTGGCGTATAGTCTTGTAGATCTTCCACACACACTGCCAATGTTGCCATTTCATCGATCAAGCCATACATGTTCTGTTCGTTTCTGAAAGTGTAGTCGTGTTGATCATGCTGCATCTGGCGAAGTATTTGCATCATTTCTATTTGTTGAGCTTCCATGTTTTGGATTTGTAGGTCGCGCTGAGCGTCTACTTTGCTACACTGCAGCAGTTCAGCATAGATCTCATCAAGAGTTGTTGGTGCCACATTTCTTCTTCTGGGTCTTTGGCTGGAGGATGTACCTGCAACATTTTCAGATGGCATGTGTGTGGTGTGTGGGTCAGTAGTGGGAACAACTTGCTCCAAAATATAATCCTCATCAATGTCCTTGTCAGCAGCTACATTCTCAGGAATGTGCGCGGGGACTTGGTTAGGCACCAGATCATTAATATAACAAAAATTTTCCGGGTTACGCACATCTGTGCGAGTTGGATTTGGAAGGATGAAATCTTGTAAGACACTATTTGCAATTATTAGATTAAACTTACCGTCTCTCCTTCGTTTCACCAATTTTATGCTCCTCACCATGTCAATGTCAATGGCATGATGCAGGAGCAGGGTTAGCCATGAGAATTTTTCTTCGAGTCCTAGGACTCTGACTATGGAGGTTATTAAACCTCCAAAAATAACCGGCCCTCTCTTCGCATTGACAATGACCTGGATGTGGGAGAACATAAAAGGGACGATATTCACCTTTTGTGGCAAAAAAGTGGCGAACAAATAAAAGAGTTCTTTTTCACTCACCTTGTTAGAGTTTGCTCAGCCAAAAATGGTGGATGCCAATATCTGGAGGAAATATCAAATAGTCGGGTTGTGAATTAAAGTGGCTATGTTTCCCTCAAAATTATGGGTTACTGTACCTGTTATTTCCCTCCAAAATGGTTGAAAGGCGCGTTGTCAACCCTCAGTATCTGGGACCTCACTTACTACGCCGTCCCCATGGGGAAATTGTAGCAGGTCCGCTAGTTGGGAAAATGTAAAGGCATATTCGATGTTGAACAAACGAAATTGGACAGTCCCACTGGAACAGTTTGTGTTGGATGTGGGACTAAAAATTAACGAACTTAGAAATTCTAGTGTTAATTGAGCATAGACAAGGTGCTTAAAAGATAGGAAATAATTTAAACTTAAAGTGTCTAGCATATGGTTAACACTATCTAAAATTCCTAAGGCGAATAAGAAGGGTTTATCAGCGTACCTTGTTGATTCGATTTTTCTTGCGCTTAGAGTCGTGTAAGTCTCTTCCTATAATTCACTTGGTTCGCCATTTCTGAACAATATTTCGTACTCCCTCATTTGTGCCATGACTAAATTTCACATTGCTCGTGTAATGTAGTGAGAATATAGCAAGAGAGGGGAGAATTATGCATATGAGAGGTGTGGTTTTGTGAGATTACGTTGGTGGTTTATATAGAGATGGTTGTGGTTGGGAATTGATGAATGAAATAAATTTTATTGATGGTTTTCAATGCTGTGGTCAAAGGATGTGAGAGTGGTTGAAGAGATTTAATGCAATGTCCAGCATGCAAGGGACAGGGCAATTAAAGTAATCATGTGACATAGTGTAACGTGCGCGTAAGTGTTAATATAGTGGCTGACGCCACTTTTATGTGTGCGGCGGGTGCCACTAGGAGCTTGTGGCGGGCGTCACAGTTCAGATGGGCGCCATAGCCTGTGTGTGGCAGGCGCCACATGCAGTGTTGTGTGTTCCCATGTGTTATCCTTTTGAAACTTTTAGCCTCTGCATATTATCTTTGACCACATCTTTTGCATGATAAATTAATTTGACTGACATTTAATGGTAATTGTACAATTAGGTGAAAGGAAACCAACACAATATATAGAAGTGAGAATTAGAAATAAGATATGGTAAAATGAAATTAAAACGCAAAATTGAAAAAGAAAAGAATGAGGTAGATAGGAAAAGATGATATAGTTCGTCTATTGGAATAAAAAGAAATGAAGTAAATAAAAATTCCCAATGTGTAAAAACAAAAATAAAATTCAAAACATAAAATAAAATAAATGTCAATAAATCGGTAATATTGAAATAAATTAGCCATTACGGCGACTGCTGGTAGGAGGAGCGAACGAGTAGAAGTGTTAGTAAATGTGATTCAGGTTCTCAGTCACTACATCCATAAAGCCATGGAATTCCACGCGCAAAGTGCTCAGCTCGCCTCTTAGGTTGGCGATGTTTGTCTGGACAACTTCGATGGCAGCAGTATGATCGATAGGAGGTGCATCAGGTATAGCTGGGACGCGTGATTCAGTGTCAGAGAGAAAGGTATCATAATGGTCGTAGACTTGAGGTGTCTCTGGAGGAGAAGGTGGTGCGTCTGGTGGTCCATCCAAATCATAAAGCCAGTTGTTTGATGTGTGATGGGTGCTGTTTAGGATAGTTTATGTGTATGTTGCATGTATCAATGTTGGATTTTCCCAAGTTAGAGTTATTAAAAAAATTCTTAAAAAAGTCTTTTGAGTTTGAGAAATACTCGAGAAAGAATATAGGTTTGAAGGGATGATATGATGAATTTAGGGACTCGTGGGAAGTTGATAAAATCGATATTACCTGAATGCCCTAAGTTTTATGAGTATGATACGAGTCTAACATGTATTTTTATACCATAGTGCTCAGACTCTGAGAAACACTTACCAAGTATTTTATTCTTAATAGTATGGTATATCATTGATTCATATATCATGTTTGACCGATTGAGGAAAAACAACACAAAAGAAAAAGAAAAACATTTGGTAGTAAAAGGCAATTTCACCTATTAACTTGAATACAAATCCTTGATCGATCTTGTGTGTATGTGGTGATTATAAGTATTTTAATTGCCTTAATTTGATTGTCCAAACAAAACGTAAGGAAAATAAAATAAGAGACTTAAATCCAAAGCATAGTTAGAGAGGTAACTGAAAATACAGAAAAATCGCGCATTCACGAGCCATCTTAGTACAAAAGACCCGTGGCCAATATGGCATGGTTGTCTCAGCTGACACGAGCCGTGTTGGCCATTCAAGCTCCTCATAAGTAAATTCCTTAAAAAAAACATGCTAGCCGTGTTGCATGGCATGAGTCCTGTTCTTTAAGATGACCCCCCTCCCCCGTGTCAGACCTAGTTTCTTTTGCGAACTTTGACATTCCGTAACTGTTTCCCGACTTCTGGACTTTCAAAAGTGCATTTTTTCATCCATAAATGACCATTTATGTTAGTGATGAAAATTATGAGGTCTTAATAATGTATTTAGTGTATAAATAGGTGGTCACTTGTTTGAAATTGAGAGTGACTATTTTTTAGGAGACTTTTGCTTTACTGCTTATTTCAATTAAGTTTTTTTATATTAAGCTTTCATCTATAATTTCTCTGTAACTTTTGCTGTAATTTCTAGATTTCCTTCATTCGAGTATTGCGCTCCTTTAAGTTTATTTATCTTATTTCATTTTATTGCATTACTTTATCTATTTTCTATGCATGCTATATCTTTATCTTGTTTATATCCAATAAATCTCACCGTGAGTGAGCAGTCCTTTAGGGACAATGGGTCATGAGATCTATCTCATGCCAAACCCCAATGGACTTATCCGTTTATGAATCATGAGAAAATAAAGAGCTTAAAAGTTAGTTCAGAATCTAAAAACTTAAATATATTTATGTCGACTAGCGAGAGCAGATGCAACCCAAATGCTGATCATGTACTGAAAGGTAGTGTTTCAGCATCTGACTGCAGATTACTAAAACAATCGATAACGAGCTAACAAGATGTCACACTCTCATTTGAGAAAGCCGATTAGATGTGCCAAAAACACGTCAAACTACACACACCACGAAAGTGGGTGTAGTTCATATTTATCTTCTTTTTTATAACATGCTCTATTTTCTCATAATTGAAACCAAAAAGTTAATTAGGTAATTTGGGATAAATATCATGTACCTCATGTCTTTATTCTTTATATTGTTATTATTAATTTTATTTCATTCCCAAAGTCGTTAATTTTTTTTGTTCGAGAGATAAATCAGTCATGAAATCTCTGTTGTGGTTTATTGAGCTTTGCTGGAAAAAGTTATGTTTCAGTTATTGAGATCAGACTGAAAATCTCTAAGAAGATTCTAGTTTAGCCTGTGATAAAAATTATATATAGTTGAGGATAAACTTGTAAAAATCTCAAGATCAACTTGTATAAATGTTGGTGGGCATATCCTAAAAAGCTCACAAGTTTATAGTTAAAATGCAAGAAGACCTCTTGGGGACAAGACTTGGCTAACGTTCGACCAAACCTGTATAACTCTTTAGTGCAATCTCTCTAACCTTATCCTTTTTACTTTCCACTATTTACTTTTTATTATTTAACTCTGGTGCGATTTACTTGAGCAAAATTACTAACATGATCTTAATCGAGAAAAGTATAAAACTAATCATGAATTTTAAATACCACAATTCACATCTCTCTCATGCTTGAAGTCACTTGTCCAACAAAAATAAGTTTCAAAAAGGGAAGGTTGATGCAACATTTTTTATTAAGAAAATTAAGCATGACATTTTACTTGTGCAAATATATGTAAATGATATTATATTCCGTGCTACTAATAAGTCATTGTTCAATGATTTTTCTGATATGATGCATGATGAATTTGAAACTTCTATGATGACGGAGTTTCAATACTTTATCTGGTTACAAATTTATCAATCAAAGAAAGATGCCTTCACCAATCAAGCTAAATATTGTAATGATTCTTTAAAAATATTATGTATGAAAAAAGAAAAATCAATATCTACTCCAATGAGTATGTTGTGTAGTTTGGATAAGGACAAAGGAGGAAAGGCAATTGAAGAAAGAAAATATTGATGTATGATCGATTTCTTCCGTTATCTTACTACATCTCGTCTTAATATTATGTTTGTTGTTTGTCTATGTGCATGTTTTCAAGCAAACCCCAATTAATCACATCTCTATATGGTCAAATGCATTATGAGATATTTCACTAGCACACTACTTATGTATTTATGGCGCACTAAAGGGGTTGATTATACTTTATTTAGATACTCTGATTTCGATTTCGCTGGTTGTAAATCTGATCGAATAATACATCAATGTGGATAGTTATTGTGTGCAAGTTATCAAGATGAAACACAATTTAAGTAACTACAAAGTTAATCTGAGAAGTGTCTTGATAAAATGTGATAACACTACAACCATAAATCTCACTAAAAATATGGTACTTTACGCTTGTGTTAAACACATCAAGATTAAACACCATTTCATTAAGAATCGTGTCAATAAAGAAAATTGCATAATTAAGTTTGTGTCTTCAACTGATATATATTTTTACAAAATCTCTTCTTACAAATTTATCTTATAAAAACTGAGCTATGAATTTTAAATTGGTCATTCGATAAAAAAAATTAAATAAAAAATTAAAAATAAATATACAAGTAACACATCATATTAAAAAACTTTACTTTATATTTTGAATATATATAAAATGTAAAGTATTCTATTTTGTTTTAAAATTTATTTAAAATTTAAAATATTTAATAATAAAATGTGAAGTATTTTTAAATTATAGTAATATGCAATATCTGTTTTATTTTGTAATGGATAATAAAAAAAAGTGTTGACGTAACGCAAGCAAGAGAATACATTTTTGCTTGCATCTAGTTGGGTCCCATTCGGTTGCATCATTGCACACACATACTTTTTATTTTTTTATTAACAAAAACGTAGAAAGCAAATTACACAAATTCCTAATAACCGTCCATCACGACACCATAACTCTATTACAGTGGAGTCGAGCACAGAGAATCCCCGCCCGTAAAATAAAATCCACACGCACTGACTCGAAGGAAGAAGAAACTGCGTTGTGTTGTGTTTTTCCTTTGTTCTCTGAGTTTGTCTCAGTTTTTCTCAAATAATTATATAAAAACGTTTTCGTCTTTATGTTAGTGTGAGTCTCATCTCTTGCGTTGCGAGAGAACGTGACTAAAAAAAACCCTAAAACGACATCGTTTCATTCTCTCTTTGCGTTTTACTGTAACGAAACCCTTAACCATAAACATAACGATTTCTCATTGAATCAAATGGAAGGTCGAGGTCGCTCTGTGGAAGATATTTTCGAGGATTTCAAAAGCCGAAGAGCTGGAATCATCAAAGCCCTAACTGTTGGTACTAATTTTTGTTTTTTTTTGCAATTTTTGCCATTTTTTTTTCAATTTTGGCTTGGGATTTTTCAATTCATTGCTTGATCTACTACTCTAGCTTCATGCTGTGTTGTCAATTTTGGATTTCATGTATAGGTTTTTGAAATTTGTTTATTTTTGTGCTAATGTTTGTTCTTGCTGTTCTTGCAGATGTTGAAGATTTCTACAGACAATGTGATCCTGGTTAGTTTAACTCCATTTCTCTAAAAAAATATTATGAATATCGTTTTGTTGTTGATATTTGAATTTGAATCCTTTTTCTTTTTCAATAATTTTAGGTTTTAATGATTTCTTTTAGTTTGAAATTTGGTATCACGGCTTTGTCTGATTCGGATGCTTTAAGTTGTTAGTTAGGTTAAAATATGCATTTGATTTGTGCGAATATATTCCATTTTACTTCTGTTCTTTATCGTTTTGTTTTAGTCAAGGCGAAATTTTTTGGTATAGAAATTGGTCACTCTAATATGTGTGTAAAATTTGCTAGTGTTGGAGAAACTAAAACAAAAGGCGATGTATTTGCAAGTATTTGCTAGGACCAAATGTATATTTTTAAACCTATTAGTTATGTACTTCAGTTGACAACTCACTGTTCTCTATTACCTGATTTGTAGCTTTGAGTTCTGATGTGGGGGATTTTGAGCCGCCTTACTTTTACTCATCAGTCAATGTAGCCATAGGCTGTATATATTGCAAAGTTTGTAACCTGCTATGGTTAAATATATTTGCATAGGGTATTCAAGCTTATTGTGAACTTTTTAATATATAATAAAAGGCAATGGGAAGAGAATAACACTGACTAGGGATTGATGTATGGTACATGATTTTCCCGTAAGGTCACCAATTAAGAAATCTCATTGTTGATTTTTTTTGGGGAAGCCGGAAGGGTCATATAGAATTCTGGCAGGATTATATGGAATGCTTGATACTAATCTAAACCTCTTGGGGTCAATTTTATTTAGAGATGAAGATATAATGGATTTAAATTAAACTGCTGCAAATTTTAATACTGGAAATGTTACAAATTGTTTTATCTATATTAATTTGCTTTCCTTTGTGGCTGTTGTGTTCCATATATGACCTTTAATATCTGTTATTGTATTCTTTCAGAGAAAGAGAATTTGTGCTTATATGGATTACTTAATGAGAAGTGGGAAGTGAATTTACCTGTTGAGGAAGTTCCTCCAGAGCTTCCTGAGCCTGTGCTGGGTATCAACTTTGCTAGGGATGGCATGCAAGAAAAAGACTGGTTATCCTTAGTTGCTGTTCATAGTGATACATGGTTGCTTTCCCTTGCATTCTACTTTGGAGCTAGATTTGCGTTTGACAGAACTGACAGGTATATATCACACGGGGCATATCTAAATTTATCAGAAGTCACCTTGTAAAAAAGGTGGTTCAGGATGAGTATTAAATTAAGGCAGTAGTTTCGATCATACTTTTCTTATAATTACAGCGGTTTAGTCATTGTTGTGCTGGATTTTTCTTTAGCCCCTTGTTGAATAGGAGTTCTATTGTTTAGCACAGAGCAATTCTCTACACTTTATACCTTATTTCTAGTATCAGTGTTGATTTTCAATTTTATTTGCTTATAAATCATTGTTGAGGCAGTATCCGACCACGGAAACAAAGATGTTGATGCATACAAAAAAATGGTCACCATTTATTTTCCTTTGAAAAAGGGGAAACCTGGTGATATAAAGCTCCAGTTATGACAAGATTCAGGGAAGGATCAAACCCATAGTGGGTCTTACCTTGCATCTGCAAGAGGCTGATTCCACAACTCAAGTCTGTGACCTCTTAGTCACATCAGACATGGCAGCAAACTCTATGGCAGTTATTACCTGCTGAGTATTGATCTTAAGATAGGGCAAGAAGGAAAGTTGGACGTATATATTGATTATATCATGTGAATGCAAGATCCTTATCAAGTGGTATTTTCCTTAGCAGGCCCAATCAATGCTCTTTCGGTCATCATGTAATCACCCGTGTATTGTATTGGATACTTGGTAATGTCATATGCATTTTATTATGCATTCATCCAGTCATGATTTGCCATTTTTGATGCAGGAAACGTCTATTCAATATGATTAATGAACTACCAACAATATTTGAAATTGTTAATGGCTCAACCAAGAAACCAGCCAAAGAGAAGTCCTCAGTCTCAAACAACAGTGGCAGCAAATCTAAGTCCAGTTCTAAAGTGGTAAATAATTCTTGACAAACATTCATGGCTAATGAATACATCTTCTCATAAATATTTTTCTATCTGAATTGCAGCGTGTAAAACTCAGGATGTTTTTTCAAGTGTAGATTATTTTTAGGTAGCAACCCTCTTTTAATTTAAGGCTTCAAGGTAAAGAATTAAAGGGCCTATTGCATATGCCCTAAATCTATATAGCCATCTCCTTGATGTTACAACTAGTAAGATATTGCAAGGTAGTATCAGAAGTTAAGTTTTAACATTCTGTTAAATCTATGCTAATTTACTGATATATATCTTAAAAGTTTAGACATATCACGGTATCTCAAAGGTGTGCATAACCCTTAGCCTACAATATAAGAAGCTATGATGTGTTGGCTGTGCTCTTACTTCTTTGGCAGTTTTTAATCATTTATATTCTCTTTGCTCTAGATAAAAATAGAATAGAGAAATGGGTTGGTATGGTGCACCGTGCACATGTCCCTATACAAGTTGAAATGAAAACTTTACCGAATAGAACTAGAAGCATTAAGATAAACTTTCAAAAGGAAAACTAGTTTGTGGATTCTGCCCAACTATCTTTTGTCTGCCCTACCCATTACAGGGTAAACCGTAGACAAATCATGGAGACTTTTGACTAAATAGTTATGGCATGCAGATGTGTATTTTGAATGTTGACTTCTGTTTTTATTTGAACTGCTACTTGTGTAAGTTATGGAAAAAGAGAAGAGAGTAGAGCATTCAATTTACTATATCATTTTCTTTACTGTCATTTTGAATTTGGCGCTTAGAATGTTGATATTCATTGACATCAGTATCACATAATTGTTTTAGAAATATATGGTTAAAGTCACTGTTAATGATATGTACTGGTTGGAAAGGGAGCATCTCGTGTTGACATTTCACATGACCGTGTAATAATAAAATCGTGTCTATCTCTCTTCATTCATATCCATTAACTATGATATGGCTCCACTTAAATAATGAAGAGGCATATACACAGGTTTTCAAAATTACAAAATTCAACACAGGAGGATTCATTTCCTTAAATAAGTTATGTTGATGTACTTTCATTGCAAAATTCTGTGGGGGGTTAGAATATCTAACTTGTATAGGTAGTCTCTTTTTGATATCTTGTTTGTGTTCTTTTCTACTTCTGATATAGTCTGTGCACTTGTCTAATTGTTGACTGTTTGAGCAGCGGGCTCCTGAAACTCAGAGCAGACTACCAAAGGCATTACAACCAAAAGATGAGGAGGAAGGACTGGAAGAGAATGATGATGATGAACATGGAGAAGCCATGTGTGGGGCTTGTGGTGATAATGATGGCACTGATGAGTTCTGGATTTGCTGTGATATTTGTGAGAAGTGGTTCCATGGCAAATGTGTGAAAATCACTCCAGCACGGGCCGAGCATATCAAGCAATACAAGTGCCCCTCATGCAGTAGTAACAAGAGAGCTCGCTAGCAAAATTTCATTCAGAGACAAACTATGTTGGAGTCTTTACTGATCTGGTTAATATGCTTTTGTTTCTTAGATGAAGTTGATGGATAGTTTTTATGAAGTTTAAGACATAGGTTTCTTTTTTATGCCCTTCTTTGGTATATGTATGTATCCGTAGTTGAAGCATTGTTTACTGGGAAAAGCCAAGTCTTTTCTCTAGTCTCGTTTTGGCTATTGAACCACAATATGCTGGGCTGGTAACATTAATGTTTGGAAATTTTAGCAAAACGACATTTGCACCAAATGAAGGAATGACATTTTCCCATCTTTGTTTCTATAGTCCCTTTTGATTGTAGATGCGTATGAATAGTAGTAGTGTAGACATAGTGTATGTTTGTCTAAACATCACCCTAAACAAGATATGAAATCAGCATTGTAACGTGCGACTCGCCCGAAATGGGTGTGCTCTCTTTATTAGCAATGGATGAAGGCCTGAATTGTCAAGGGATCCAGATTGCCTGAATGAGTTTTAATGCATATGTGCTAGATCAATAGATTCACAACATGCCAATATAAATTTTAATTCAGCATATAATTTCTTCGGATTATTTTATGATTTAAAGATTGATTTATCAAAGTGTATTATTATTTCAGCCCTAAAAATAGTAAGAGTCTGGTAAAAATGAGTTTAAAGAGTCTGATAAAAAATGAGTTTAAAGGTAGGGGATATATCTCACGTATAAACATATTTTATTATACTATCGGTGTATGTTTTCTTTTTTTTATAAAAATATATTCTTTAAAAGAGGTGATATTAAAACACATTTTTAAAAGCATGCTTATGTTGTTAAATGCCATTCAGAAACATTAACTATTTAAATACTATTTATATTTATATTTTATTTTGTAAAACTAATTAATTTATAATATTCAACTGATTTAAGTGTATATTTAATTTTTCTAATTTGATAAAAATTAACTTTTAGTCCATTATTTTTAAAATATGGTTTATGGTCCTTTTCTTTTACAGCGTTTAATATTTGTTTTATCTCCTACTATTTTTTATCATGTAGCATTGTTTTACGTAAAATTGCACTCTCACATTCAAACTAAAAAAAATTGAGGAAAATATATTCTTGAAATAATGCTTTCAAAGACAAAGGTCAAGATATTCTTGAAATAATGCTCTCTTATTCAAAGACAAAGGTCAAGATATACATCTTCGAAAACAAGCATCCGCCAAAATTTCAAACAATAGTAACCATCCAAAGCAGAAAGGAATTGCAATTTCAAAAGTAAGATATTTTTGAAATTCAAAAGAAAGTAAGTACAAGAAGCTTTAAAGGAAAAAAAAAGGTCACGTGGCATACAAAAAGACCTACATAATAGATTATGTATCCATACATACATACAAAAGATATTAAAATTTTGCTGACAGGTGATTTTGAAGATTTTTTTTTTAAAAATAACCACTATTTAAAAAAAAAATATTTTAAAATAATTATTTTATTAATTTTTTCTTCAAAATAACCATCTTTTAAAACAGATATGCCAGATGAACGGGTGCATCCATTTTACGTTAGGAGGAGGCGCCGGTTTGAGTGGCGCAAGACATTGTGAATCCAGACACATATGGCCTGAAACTACTGGACGCTACGGGTTTTGGAGTCACTGGTTGACTCTACGTTATCATTGGGGATAATATTGGTCCACTTTAGGTACTTGACGGTATTATCGTCGTACTCATCATCGACGGTATCGCTTCAGTCACAATCATTGCAGTTGTGTTTTCCCCTATTGTCTGAGAGGGTTGCTCTCCATTTTTATTTGATGGATTAACCATTTTACTAACAATTTTCCTTTTTTTGGCAAAGCTTCGTTATTTATGACTATCCTACCACTTCTCAATCTCATGCAACAAAGTTTGAAAATTAGTTTTGTGTATGAAGAACTAATGCAAAAAAAAAATTTAAAATGCCTAAGCATTCGGGTCCCACTAGGCGTTCCAATTTTTTTACCATGTATTTTGGTAAACAATTACTAGTCCTTCAAAATTGATACTTTGATTACTTACATGATCGACTAGATTGATCCTAGAACATATGTGCCTAATTTTCTTAAGTTTTTCTTGATAATGAGTATTTCTACACTAGTTTGTGACTTTAAAGCAATGCAAGAATAATTTATACAGGAATAAAGAAAAACTTCGACTGCAAATATAAAGAAATGAAGAATAATTTTGACTAAAACTTAAAAGATATGAAGATAACATTAAGGTAAATGATTTGACATTGAATGAAAATATGGTGATTCATACTTACATTTCGCTCAACAACTCTTTTCTTAATACACTTAGATACTTTGAGTAATATGAGTTTTGTATACAATTAAACACACTGAATCCTGATACGAGGACTCCTATTTATATTAAATCGACAATAACGGTAACAAACCGTCCTCTCTCCAAAGAATGACATGTTATCGCCGGCATGTGTTTTGCCCTTCACAGGCTTCCACGCGTCCTTCAAGAAACGAAGGCTAAAAACAGTTAATCAACCTTATCTCAAATTATTTTGTCGAAGTCATTATCATATTAGGTCAAAATATTATAATTCCTAGAATGATATCACCTGGTAGAGTTCAACAACTATGAGCTCAAGCCTAATGCAGATATAAGGGCTATGTGGAATACGTTTTTCGGTTTCGAAACAAAAGTTTTGATCCAGGTGGAAGCGACGATTTCATGATCGGTCGAAAATATTATGAAGATGTTGAAGCGTCCACCTGAATACTAAAAGGTCATGTTTGATTTATGTTAACATCATCTATGTAATGATGATTTTATGTTATGAATGGTAATTTTATTTTGTCAAAAAACAACTTTCTAGTTTTCTACTTCTGTTTTTGTTTAAATATGCTACAGAGTTGCATCTACGAGCAAATTCAGAGATGTATCTTTAGATAAAAAAAATACACTCCTAAAATGTAACTCAGAATTGATCTACGTTATATGTATTTGAGATGCGTCTGAAGACACGTCTTTAAAATTTAAGGACATTTTAATATTTTCACGTAATACCCTAATAATATATAATATGCATTAAAAAATTATTTTACTATTTAAAAATTCAGTTTTTTCACTACAAATATAATGATTGTCGATGTTTATATTTTCTTGCAACAAGTTAGTCCCATCGATGGATTGTACTATAAAAAAGTCGTCAATTTTTAAACCAAACCAAAAAGAAATTAATACATATGATTAAACATTGTTTACTATATGAAGATATCAAAGAGAACTATACATTTTTATAAATTGTATAAAATATAACATATCGCTAGCTAAATGATAACATTGAGATGAAGCCTACAAACTTGAAAAAAATAATAATAATAATAATAATAATAATAATAATAGTAATAATAATAATAATAATAATAATAGTAATAATAATAATAATAATAATAATATTAATAATAATAATAATAATAATAATAATAATAATAATAATAATAATAATAATAATATAATAATAGTAATAATAATAATAATAATAATAATAATAATATAGTAATAGTAATAATAATAATAATAATAATAATAATAATAATAATATAATAATATAATAATAATAATAATAATAATAATAATAATAATAATAATAATAATAATAATAATAATAATAATAATAATAATAATAATAATAATAATAATAATAATAATAATAATAATAATAATAATAATAATAATAATAATAATAATAATAATAATAATAATAATAATAATAATAATAATAATAATATAATAATAATAATAATAATAATAATAATAATAATAATAATAATAATAATAATAATAATAATAATAATAATAATAATAATAATATAATAATAATAATAATAATAATATAATAATAATAATAATAATAATAATAATAATAATAATAATAATAATAATAATAATAATAATAATAATAATAATATAATAATAATAATAATAATAATAATAATAATAATAATAATAATAATAATAATAATAATAATAATAATAATAATAATAATAATAATAATAATAATAATAATAATAATAATAATAATAATAATAATAATAATAATAATAATAATAATAATAATAATAATAATAATAATAATAATAATAATAATAATATAATAATAATAATAATAATAATAATAATAATAATAATAATAATAATAATAATAATAATAATAATAATAATAATAATAATAATAATAATAATAATAATAATAATAATAATAATAATAATAATAATAATAATAATAATAATAATAATAATAATAATAATAATAATAATAATAATAGCAATTACTATAAATAAAAGTGAGTTTTACATATTCTTTTAAAAAATAAGACAACATCATGTTATCTTTTTCACAATGGATAATCCTTACATATGGTTCAATCTTCCATTGAGTTCCTCATTGGAATTGTCCATCAAAATATAGGTAAAATCTGTTATAAATATGAAAAACTATATATGAACCTCACATCACAATTATCTCAAATCTTTGCAGAGATTAAGGTTGAGTTACTAGAAAGTTTAAAGATTACAACATCAAAGTCATCTGCATACATCAACATAGAAAAGCATTACCATTGTTTTTGACAAGTCAGTGCTTGCCTTTTTTGCCTAAAAGATAATAGGCTACACAATAACAATAAGTAGTAAAATGTGATGGAAAATTAAGACAATCAAACAGTAAGACAGAAATAAATATGAGCCAAGGATGACTTCCCAATGCTGGAGAGGCAAAGCACAAGCTACGGCCTTCATCTGATGCAACAACGAAGATGAAGAATAACCACAACAATGTGTTCTATCATCTGATGCAACAAAGAAGATGAAGAATAACCACAACAATGTGTTCTATAAGTCTCTCACATGAGAACCGATAGTCGGTGGCGTTGATTCGCACCAACACACTTGTCAGTTGTATAATCCTGCATGTTTCTTCCAGTCTGAGAAGAAGGGTAACTGCATAACCTGAACTCCAACTCCTGTTGCTGCCGGAACTCTTCATTCCTTTTAGATCCATATGTGACATCAGATGCATTAGCATCATCTCTATAGTTTTCAACCTGATCGTGCATTTTAGACTCTGGCATATTTGCATTCAAATTCAAACAAGTATAGCTGGTGGAAACATTTTGGCTATGGTTTTGTGATGCGAGCTTCGATTCTTCGAGTTTTTTAGCATTGAGGAAGCGGCCACCAGCACCTCTAGCTCTCTTCAATGCATGTACATGACGGGACTCGTGAAGATATGGCTGTGAAACAATATTGTTATGTTATTGGTTTAAGAGAAATTTTATTTTACAGAAGTAACAAAATAGAAATGTAAGCATGCTTACTTTACGATCCTTGATGAGTTTGTTGTGTGCTTCAAGTTTTGCACGACACTGTCTTCGCCTCAGTATAGCATGGTACTGCTTCGAATTCACATATATGGGTTCTTCCATCATATCAGACGGCAGGGGAACTCGGACAGAAGCTGTTTCCATTAGCTGGCCATGAAGAAGCTGGTCAGAACTTGATGACATGATGCTATAAGCGTGTAACTAGCAACAGGTGTAATCATAATCCTAACATCTATTTACAAGTTTTTTGACGATTCAGTCATAATCATAATCCATTCAATTTTAAAAGGAAACTGAATCTTAATATCAACGTGTTGGAATTGATACAAGGTGACACAAATAAACGGTAACTGAAAGAGATAAAAATAAATCCTAAGTACAATTACCTTATATTGATGGCCATATGAAGCAGAAAGTAGGCCACTGTAGCATGGATCAGCAAAGTGGAATGCAATATGCGCCTGAAACCCAAAATTTTGAGAAAAGTGTCTGCATATATGTTCCATCCACTAGAACGTAGAGATATATCTGCTTACAAGTGATTGGCTGGGATCCACTAATGGAGGATGGATGGTGAGATTTGGACTCCCAATAGATGATGACCCGATGAGACATCCCATATCGTTCCCCTTGGTTCCCTTAAATGTTGAACCAGTAGAAGAACTAGGCTGGAAAGGAATTTGACCTGGTATCCAAAGCAGATCAATATAGGGAGATAGCGCTAAATTAAGTAATTCACTTTAGGGAGTAAAGAAAGCAATCTTAACCGTTAAAAATGGTTGATACTACATACACATATACGGAAAATCATGGATGTGTTACCATACAAACCATTGATTTTCCCATCAATAATTGAGATATCTTGCTTTATTATCCTATAAACTGAGAACTCACTTTTGAGGAGCTGAATTCTCAATACCGGTTATGAAATAATGTGCCAAAGTATTTGATAAGAATATTCTTTCTTTGATTTATCCATCTAAGACAAATTCCATTTTTGCAAGAAAAACTAGAACTATCTCCGGTCCTATTTATAAGAAAAAATTTACTTTTTAGATTCATTGAATAATCAATGTATCTGGACTGTATAATGGACCATATACATTGATTATTCAATGAAATCTAAAATGTCAACTTTCTCTTATAAATAGCCAATGCTAACTAAGGAGCTAGGTTTACATAGGATCATAGATTCATAATCATATTACTTTATTTTGTTTCTATTAGCAATAGAGAGCTACATAGACATGTTACCGACAATAATTTAAAAAATATAAGTAATTGAATGTAAAGTACATGGGACGGTGTTGTGTCAAACACCAGACACACCATTAATCTGAAGTGTCGATGCTACATAGAGCTACACAGTACTACTTCAGCTTCACAATTGTAGATATATACACCAAAAGCAGAACAAAATGGTAAACACCAGTTGACAAGAATAGAATCACACGAATGAGTGTTTCAATCCAAATACCTGATTGTGATGAATCAGTCGATTGAGTTGAAGATGAATCATGTTCGTGTAATTGAAAACTCAGTGCCTTACTCTTGTCGTGGCATTTTTGTGGCAGAGCATCCACTTGGAAGCTCAAACTTTTGGACATGGATGCTTGTTGGACTTCAGGTTCAGAAGAAGTTCCCCATGACGGGCATCCGAAAACACGGTGTGAAGTTGAATGAACAGAACATAGAGCAGAGTCTTTCTCACATAAACACTTCATTTTTTACCTCTTAGAACAACAATCCATTTACCTTCCAAATAAAATGAAAAATAGATATTAGAAACCTGTATTCCGCTACAGAATTCTCACGGAATCATGTCAAATTGACGTAAGCATACCGCATAAGGGAACATCATTTCCATGTTACTAACCGGACAATAAAGAAATAAAATTTGTATGAACAAGGCCGCTATACAAAAGCCCCTATGACTACAACCAGAGTTATCACAAATGGTTGGTGTGCAAGGTATATAATAATTGTTGTAAATCTCGGATTGCCGAGTTCGATTCCTATTGATATAGAAAAGCCCCTATGAATTAAATGCAAGGACTTTCATAGAGAATTATTCGAACCATGTATAAATAAACATTTCAACTCTTGGATCAACTTACCCTCATTTGTCCATACAAAAAAAACTACATGCAGTACTTGAAGCAAATGCTACATAGTGTTGTAGTTGAACAGAATCAATAATTCAATTGAAAAATAGATGAAATTATCTATTTAATCAACATGAGTCAAAGATTAAGTTGAATCTCAGAAAATTTAAATAAAGTCTTGAAAAATTCTCTTTAATTTCCTTGTCTTATTTGTATGTTTCCCTTTTCAATAGAGAAGCAAGAAAAAGACAATTTTTTGAATGAACTAAAATTAAATTATAGAGTAGAATGAATGAAACCCTAAGGAAGTATTTCCCAATTGAAGTTTAAAACTTTTGACACCTGAAATGGGAAGTTTTCTATAAATGCTAAATTCCCAGAATATACAAACAGAACAAATAAATAACCTATTGTATCAAATAAACGATCAGCATATAGGAATCATGCAACAAAAAACAAGTGTTAAAATCAGCTCAATCATCTTAAGGTAAAAAATAGAAATTAAGAAAAAAGATGGTGGAAAATAAAGAGAGAAAAGAAAGTTGAAGTGAAGAGAGACACCTTGGAAATTTGGTGGATTTAGGACAAGTTGTGGGAAGAGATGAAACTTGAAAAAGAATAGATGTAAATTATAATCTTAAAGAACAAGAAGAAAAAAACTGATGACTCATAGATTGACATAAGAGTGGTGGGGCACTACTACTAATACATACTACAGTTTACATCACTCCAATGTCTTTTTTTTATCTATACATAAAAAATAAATAAAATATATATATATATATATATATATATATATATATATATATATATATATATATATATATATATATATATATATATATATATATATATATATATATATATATATATATATATATATATATATATATATATGAGAAAGTTTTTAAGAAAATTCAATTATTAAATATATATAAATATCAGATTGTAAACTATTGATTCGAACGTATGACATCTCATTTATCTGAAATATAAATTTGAATCTAACCAAATGTTTGATTTAATAATTTTGAGAGAAATTCCAACTAGAAAATCCATGATTGTTTGTGAATGTTTCCTGTTGTACTTGGTGTGTTGGCTTTAGTGCTAAGTCTTGACAGTGACAAAAACAACGTATGCACCAACTACACTCAACTTCCACCTTCCAACCATTTTATACTCTTTCAAATATTTATATATATAATAGTTTTACATTATCGTGTTTAGAAATTAATCTCATCATTTAAAAGTAGTAGTATATTTTAGTAAATACTCATAATAATTATTTAATAAAAGATCATCTTTTTCTTTAAAAAATATTCTAAAAGAAAAACGTGAGTGAAAAGGGATCTTGTTTTGTCACATTAGAGAATCTGGTCTTAAAAAACCTTTTTTTTCCTCTTCTGAAATGCATGTCATTTTTGTCGTTTTGTCATGCGTGTTTTTATTTTTCTTTGGTGTTTGATTTTAATATGAACAATAATTGAAGTGATTGAACACTGATGCTCATGTTTCCACCTGGTATCAAATCCTACGGCTACTTATAACAATGGTATATGCCTACGTATGCATTGTGTGTTTAATGAGAATGACAAACTATGACTCATTCTCTTTGACAAAAAAAATACTCCAACTTATAATCTATTCCAAAAATGAATTAAGACAATTAAATTCTTGATTCAATATCTATGATATATAATTAAATTCTTGATTCAACATCTATGATATATAATCTATTCCAAAAATGAATTAAGACAATTAAATTTTTGGTGACATTAGTTTGCACATGAATATGTTGTGAAGCTTTGCCGCATTAACTGAATCTAGAAAGACTAAAATGTCTTCCTCTGTTTTTCAAATCAATTAGACTAACTAAATTTTCTATTTGAATGTATTGATAAGGACTATGTAGTCCCTTAATTTTGTGACAATACACATAATCAACGGTGGACGAAAACAAATAATCCATTTTTCAGATGAGGGTGGAATTAAGGACTTTCAGCAGCCATATTAGCTTATGGATAGACATGATTCATCAAACATTCTAATTTATTTGGAGCAAGCTCTTAGTCCTCGACTGAATTCCAACCGTAATCATTCACAGTTGGCACACTAAACAAACACTTCAAAACATCTTCTAATTGAAGCTCTAAAGCTCCAAGTTTATAACCATGGCTAACTGCAAGTCTTCATAGGCACTCCAAAGTTCAGGTGCTTTACAAGAACGCAAAACATTTGGCAAAACCACATAATTATCATATCTCAAATTACTCTTCCACGCTCAGCCAGGGGTACCCCGTCAGAATTGACCTGCATCCACCCAATAGCCGGAGGAAGCCAGCTACCTAACAGACACCTCCATAGTAGGTCTATTCGCACGAGGAATCAAGTTTCTCATCCTCCATAGTAGGTCTATTCGCACGAGGAATCAAGTTTCTCATCCCTAGAAGTATTTAATAGTTGCATACTGCATGAACACCTTTAAGGGTGGGCCAACCTACAGTGAACCTCCTTGCCGCGCCACAACAAAATAATAGTAGGTGGAGGCTCAAATTGGCATCCAATGAAAATTATAGGCCCCTCAGATCAATGACGAGAAATTGAAAGAAGCCTATAAATGTTGCCAACAAAGAAGTTTGCTCTCTCATTCAACGAAACTAAATGCCTCCAAACATACAACACAACGGATATTTCAAAGACCTCGTGATTAAAAAAAATCAATTTACCAATGATTAAACTGATTTGGGGAGTAGCAAACAAACATGCTCAAGTACAAGATGGACAGTAACAAACAAACATGCTCAAGTACAAGATGAACGAGTAGTTATAAAAAGTAAACGTTGCATGGTATTAAGGAATAGAAAAGGGGCGGGGATAAATTTGAGTTGCGCTTTTACACAGATCAAAACCTGAGAAACCCCAAAAGATATATGGGCTCATACAAGGTCATAAAATTGTATCTCACAATGAACGGATCAGGACATCCACTTAGTTTATTCTTTTCGAGCAAGGAGTTGATTTGCAAATAACAGTCAGTCAAGTCTTCAGTAATCACGTCCATTGTATGGCATTTCCTGCAAAATACCGATTTGTGAAAGATCCAGTTCCCAGAATATTAAGCATACACCTCCCCAAAAGCATACAACTAATTAGATCTAGAATTGTTAAATTTCAGTTGAGATGCCTAATTGAAGAATAGCCATGTTTCACCTTCGTGATTCATGATAAGAAAGAATGCAACATGCATGATATATCAAATTTGAACATTATGCATTAAGTTACTGAGATGGCATAGATATATCTAACTGGAAATTTTTAGGTCAATTTGCATAGCAGCCAGCACTTTGCCATAAAGAAGATGCGAGGTAAGCAGTACAAACAAAACTTTGACTATAATAACACTAATAAATTAGTTTGAGTTCTGTTATATGCTGACACTCGTAACAATTTTGACTCCTTGAATGCACACCCCACTCCTTGAATACCCATGTTGGACATAAAGATTGATTTCAATAATAATGAGATGCATGAAGAGCATGTTCGAGAGGTTGTTGCCAACGGCTGCTGCGCTATTCAATCCGGCGTAGAGTCAGGATACACCTTCATAACAAGATTGCTGTCACAGTCAATAAAAACCTCAATGCCAAATACGACGTTGTAAACAAGCAGTATAGTATTCTACAATACATAAACATAACATCATGTTACAACTACATTATTTGCCTCTGTGTTTGTAATTTATGTAGCAACAAACAAATCTTGAAAAAAAAAAGCCTTTGATGCCCTCAATTAAGTCTCTGTCATTGCTCTATAACTATTCTTCAGAAAAAAGAGTAATACTTGTCATTTTGTTATATTTGATGAATTTACCTTGGCTTTTTGCTCTGTTAGATGATGTGAAAAATATCATATAGTATTTTGGTTTTATTTTTTAGTATAACTTATATTATCTTTTAAGATTATTTTATCAAGTATCTTTGATTTTCTTTTAGGGTTACTTTTCATATGGATTAGTTATTCTTGTGATTTTGTTTCTCAATTAATTATAATTAGTAGTATTATGAATAGAGGTCAATATCTTTATTTTCTTTCTAGTTCGTTATTTTTATCTAAAATCCTATAACTTCAACATAGTATCATATCAGAACCATCCTCTAATCCATTCCATCAGAACCATCCTCTAATCCATTCCATCAGAACCATCCTCTAATCCATTCCATCAGAACCATCCTCTAATCCATTCCATCATCCTCTAAATCCTATGTGAAAAATATTCTATAATATTTGTCTATATTTCTAGCATCTTATGTTACCTCCAGAGTCAGCTTTATAAATTAAGAGTCTTTTAAGTTTGTCATTTAGGATTACCTTTCATGTTTCTTAAAAATTATAATCAGTGACCGTTACCTACGCATCATAGATTGTAACTCATGAAAGTAAAAACTAAAACCCTGTTATAGTCAATCTTATAAAGCAACATTAAGGCTATACTATTAGCAGCATAAATTGTAGATTTAACTGTCATGCAATCATTTGTTTTAATCAAAGTATCAGAGTTTTGTAATCATGATCAGAAGACATACACTTGGGTAAAATTGTTTTGTTCCTAAGAGCATGTTACTAAAAGTGAAACCATGTATCTATTGAATTGACTTAAGAATTTAAACTAAATTATTATACAGGACACTTAACAATTTTGATATACAAATTTCAAAATATAGTTCATTTTTCTTCAAATATTTTAGTCAAACACAATTATGGAAAATCAAGACAACTTCAGTTAGAATATATTTAGCTATCAAAGGTGGAAAGTACCTAGGTTAGTGTTCACCAATAATCCCGACAGGAGCATAGGCCATTTTTAAAATGGTGGAACCTTTTAGCATCTCGGATGATGAGTTCTCTTCCCACAAGATCAGAAATAATCTTTA
This sequence comes from Lathyrus oleraceus, assembly GCF_024323335.1. Lineage (NCBI taxonomy): Eukaryota > Viridiplantae > Streptophyta > Magnoliopsida > Fabales > Fabaceae > Lathyrus > Lathyrus oleraceus. The sequence goes on along the minus strand of NC_066583.1, from coordinate 628,410,232 downwards.
GAGCAGTATGACAATCACCACAAACACGGAGGTTTTTAATTACTCTAATGGGAGAACGAGCAGAACTGTTGAGGAGACCATAAGCAACGGCGAGTCTCTCACTGTGGGCAAGGAGAGCATCTTCTTTGCCTTCCTGGTCTATGTCATGCAACACATATTTCGTCTCTGCAATATAGCCAGCTTCTTTCATTTGCACCCTTAAACCTCTAAGCAAAGCATAGATCTTGTCATTTTCTGGATGGGAGGTATCACCTGCTCGATATTCATGGATTCGGCTACGAACTTCTAGAAGATTTTTGCTTGCTAAGTTGTTCTGCTCTTTGTTTTTTATTGAGTCTGAAGTTTCTTCGAGTAAAAGACCAACTTTTGATTTCTCATTCAAACGAGAAGGATCCAACTTCTCAACTAATTCAGCACAATGATCCCCCAATTCGGTGTTTCCATGAACTCGGCAACTATTCATCAAAGTCTCCCATACCTCTACACTTGGTTCCATTGGCATCTTTTCAATAAACTCCAAGGCTTCACCAAGATGCCCAATACTACCGGTCATGTCAACTAAACTGACATAATGTGCCATAGTTGGCACAATGCCATAGTCCCTACTCATGGATTCAAAGTGCAACATTCCCTCGCCAATATCTCCCAGCATACTGCACGCACCAAAAACCCCAACAAACAGTTGGCCATCAGGTTTTAGTCCCAAGCTTTTAAATTGAGTAAATATATCAATTGAATCCTCTGCAAACCCATTCTTAGCAAGTTGCGTTATCATAGTATACCAAGTAGTCAAATCGCACTCAGTCATGTTCTTGAACACCTTGACTGCATCATCTACAGAACCACATTCAAAATACATCTCCAATATTTCATTGCATGTGCTGACGTTGAGAGGTGACAAGTGTTGCAACGCATGTCTGTGTACAACTTTTGCCTCCTCAAGAGACCTAGCCTTCCTACATTGGTGCATTAATTGCAAACATCGATGCAAATCCACATGAATATGAAGCTTTTCCAACACTTGCAAAACGTCAACTGCTTCCTTCACTTTACCCTCTATGCAAAAACTATCCAGTTCCTCTAGTGTACCTCTATATGGACTATCACTAAATGCATCAACTGATTCGCCATCAGGTTTTGGATTACTCGATAGATGAGATCCAACGGTTGATCTATGTGCCGAATTAAAATTTGGAGGATGTCGACCGTCTACACTCTGCTGAGACTGTCCATAAGCGGAATACTGTTGACCCATTTCATTACTCCTTGTGTAGTAGTCATTTGGTGTCTGCTGAAAATGACCAATGTTTTGGGTAACGTTCTGTTGACCCCTCTCATTACTTGTGTAGTAGTCATTTGGTGTCTGCTGAAAATGACCGATGTTTTGGGTAACATTCCCTTTTGGATGTCCCTGATACTCTAAAGGCCTAGGAAACCTACATGCATTGGAAAACTCCACCTTTTCTCCAGATTTGGGTGTCCAGTTATGTTTCTCAAAAGTATTAGGATGCATCCTAAAACCCCTTGAATTATCAACACCTACTCCAACATTATGTTGCATTTTCAAGTTGCTTTGAACAAAGTCCCCATTGACACTTCCGTTATGCTCTGCCAAATTATTTTGAACTACATTCTGAGTACTATTTACATGACCTCCACCTGCAGTTTGACCAGAAATTTGCTCTGAACTAGCATGATTAATCCGATAAGGTCCACTTGCATTCTGCTGATAGAACCCAGCTTGATTTTGTTGGTAACCCGACGAAGCATCAGCTTTAAAACCACCGGAAAATTGAAAATCCCACCTTTCAGCAGCAGTGCAGATAGTCCTTGACATATAACAGCCATTGCACAACCTCAAAAGAGAACTAGCTGTTACTACTGAGGCTTTCCTAGAAGACATCACTAGGGATTTAGCATAATCTGAGAAAAGAGAAACTAGAATGATAAATAAAGTTAGTACATTATATCAAAGAAACAACAGGTTTCATCACAGCTCAATGAACTAATATAAGAAAAGTCAACTAAACTATAAACCCAATTTTGATAATCACATAATATGGGTAATAGTAGATTGTAACATTAAAAACTAGTTAACACCCATTATGACAGAAAATTTGTCAAAGAACAGAGAACAGCATATAACATTGTGAATTTCATTTCAATGGTTTCTATTCTGGCCATTGTTTTCCTTCAATGGTTTCTATTCTGGCAATTGCTTTCCTCATATAACAATGCATGCATATACTAACTACGTTGGTTGGCCCACATAGAAAAGAAACTCCATGTGACTTTTTTCTTCTGAAAATTAGTAATTGTTGTAACATGAAATAATCTTTTTAATATTAATCTTCCAAGTAACAATTAAATGAAAATATTTCCTCATAAACACTCATTAAAGAGAAAGGGAAATGGTTTCAATTAGAGAAAGTATACTATGAAGCACAAACACAGTTGTTGCGCCGCGAAAAATACTTCATAAAACTCGAGGGAAAGAGAAAAAGAGTAAGAAAGTCGGTTATGTAAGGGGAAGGTGTTAGCACCCCTCACATCCGTTGCACTCAACGAGAAACATTTTGATTGTTCTTTGCGTGAATGAGTGTTATTATCTAAGGATTACTTGCGAAAGGGAAAAAAATAAGTTTTTAATTAATAAGTTTACTTAATAGAAGTAGGGCTGTTCAAAAAAAACATGAACTGAGCCGTACCGCCGAACTGAACCGAAGTTAAAATAACCGAACCATTATGCTTGGTTAGTGAACCAAACCATATTGCACAAAACAGTTCTAGAACCGTACTGAAACTGAAACCAAACTGAAACTGTAACCGAAACTGAAAATTTTAAAAATACTAAAAACAAGTTTTAAGTTTGTTTTTTAAAAATTGAAAAATAGTTTAATCGTTCGGTTCTTTAATAAATGGTTCGGTTTGGAAAAATTGTCTTCTAACGGTTCGGTACGGTTCGGAATTTCTAAACGGTACACCAAACCAATGATTTTGGTTCGGTTTGGTTCTAAGTAAATTGAAACGGTTTGGTTCAGTTTGAGTAGATTTTTATTATGGTTTGGTTTGGTTCGGTTTTCTCACTTAACTGTACCATGAACAACCCTAACTAGAAGTAGGCTATAAATCATATATAATATCTATATATAGTTTAATAACATATATATATTGCAAACTAGACACAACTAGGACAGAATACACAAACATAGCATCGCAATTCAAAATTGATGGACAGATTTACAAATCACATGATAGATTCAGAGCTCAGCATCTGAAAAAGAGCAAAACAATTTCAAAATTGAAGGACGGGTGAAAAAATCACAAGGTTCAAAATTACTAAAGGGTGTAGAGTGATGGGACTGGTATCCAATTTCCCCTTCTACTCTACCTCAAACATGAACCCTCTTCCCACTTTGCTAATCACCCTCTCTTCACGCCCATATGTTATAGATTGCAACTCTGTTATCCTCTACTTTTATCTGCGTAATGCTACTCAAGCCACCACCCATTGTTCTAGTTTTTAGAGTACGGCTCAGTAACTCAGAGTATGTCCTTATTTTGGAAGATCTTTCTTGTTCAACAATTATTGGTGCATTTTATAAATAATTATGTTGGATCAAATCTTCGGAATATTAGCCATACAGCCAGTGTTTTCAGACCCACCGCTCCATACCAATATCTAAGATTGACAACTATGCCTTAAAAAACAATCAAAATAAACAAGTATTATATTCGTATGTAGCTGTTGAAAGTGAAAGGGGGCACGAGATTTAAATTTCAAATGATGGATTCAAGTCAATACTCATTGAAAATAATTCAAAAAGGTCTATATCTCAAGCACAACGTACTAACTACCAACTGTTGGTCTGAGCATATGTACATCTACATAATGCTTGTTTCTGCCTGAAATCTTCACTACTATCATCACCTCAAATATCAAGTGGAATCGAAGAAACAGCGTCTTCCATCACATTACTCTCCTCGCATACTCATAACACAAAATATCAACATATTATAAACCACAACAATCAATCACTTTAACACTATCTAAAAATAGTTAAACAGCTAGTTATGTGCCTTCAAACCATAAAACACTTCAACAACAACAGCAATGAAACTTTATTCCACTAAGTGGGGTCGGCTACATATCCAGGACCAAGTTTCTCTCCAAACCGTTAAACACTTGGACTCTAAAATTATATTTCAACATGTTGGTATGTTATAGCAATTACCAACTCACACTGGCCAATATTATATTCAATATTAACCATCAAAATTTCTAGAATCATAAAAACAATGTACTAACAAAAAGAAAAACATAATTCACAAGTTCTAGAATCATAAAAACAATGTACTAACAAAAAAAAATACTCGGCATGATCTAAAAATTAGTTGTTGTGATTAAGAGACATACGCGAGAGCTCGAAAGTGATCGCGGATTTGGCCGTGGATCTGCTCCACCTCAGGGTTCACCTGCAAGTTGGTAGCTATTGTTGCCGGCGATTATGTCACTTCGATAGAATCCCGGCGAGAATCGATATCCCGGCGGAAACCCTAGCTCGCTGATTTGGGGAAGCTCAACGCAGGATGCATACCGTTTAACTCTCGTGGGAAAATGAAAGACGGAAAGTGGAGGAATCGAGATGCAGAAGAGAATGATGAAAATGCGCGAGAATTTGGGTTGAATTGAATTGGAGTGAAGTGAATTTAGAGAGGGAAAAAGGAAGCAGAAGAACAGAACAGAGAAGAGGAAAGTTTACAAGAGATAATAGTTGTTTGCTAATATGAAAATGAATAATTATGTTTAATTACTTCATCCAATTTTATTTTATTTTAAGGACATAAATTAAGAAATAAATATAAAAAAAAAAATCTTAAAAATTGTGTATCGAATTTGTCGCACCTCGGAAAATGGGGATACGACTTTAAAGCGAAGCGCAATCGCACGCTCGCAATGATGGACTGAACAGAGTCGCCACCGAACTTTATTTATTCCTAAAAAGGAAAGGGGAAATATCGATAAAACCTAAGACAAAACGACAATGATTATTGGTCGTCGCAACCAAATCAGGGTTCGGGAGTCGATTACGCAAGGGGAAGGTATTAGCACCCCTCACGTCCGTTGTATTCAACGGGAACCATTTAGTTAGTTTCGTTTTGAATGTTAGTTTATGTTAGTCTTCTCAAGTTATTACGAGGGAAAGAAAGAATAGAAGAGAGAAGAAATGTTTTTGGATTTTTGACGAAGGACTAAACCTAAGTTTTTTATTAATGGGTCTGACAAGATTTACAAATCATGCTCCTACGTATCTCAAAAGAGAAATAAAGGCTTACGTAGTTCTGGGTAGAAAATGTTTGTTTGTTGGTCGATTTTAGCGAAAACTATATTGTATTAATCGACGAAAACATTGTTTTACCCAAAACAGATGAGGAGCGGACGTATACCACACATCGAATGGATTTACAAATCTACATTCGGAAAAACGTCACTTATCTCGACTCAACAATCGTGGCCGAAACGTTGTTTTGCATCACCTTAAGACAATATATCTTTCGTTTATGAAAAAAGTTTTTGATTAGTCGCACGGCGGCGAGAAAGATTTTGATTGATTGGATGTATGTTGAGTGATGGCAAGAACTTGGATGAGCGAGATATCCATCTCGAATCCTAGTCTCAGGAGTGCACGGTATACACCATGGTCCATTTCCATCTTTATTGAAAAAGTGTTTAATAAAGATTAAGTGTTTTGAATTTGATTGAGAAATGGGTTTGAAGAAACCGAATTGACAATTTTAGACGATGGCAAGAGTTAAGATAGGCAAGGCATCCACCTTGAATCTTAATCTCAGGAGTGCACGGTATACACCATGTTCCATTTCCATCTTTATTGAAAAAGTGTTAAGGTAGGAATTAAGTATATATTTTTTTTGGGTTTGGAAGACGAATATTTATAAGAACAAGACATAAGCCTTGAGATTGATAGTTCAGGGTTCCACCGGAATGCAACAGTCCAATGGTCCTTTTATTTGGAAAAAAGTTTGGATATTGTATTTGATTTTAAGAAATATCTCTCAATATGTGATCGAGGATGGATTCACATAAATGATATGAGACAGTTTGACAAGTCCCTTAATATAAGTACTATACGTAACAACAGTCGGGGTTTCCCCACTCCTATATATCTTTCCTAAAATCTCAGGAGCTCGCCTAATATCAACATTGCACCCAACATCTCCAACAAGATTTTGCTTCATGGTCAAGTTAGAAAACTTCAAACCAAGTGAAATATGCCCCAGGTCATTTTGCACATCACTGTACAAAACATGAAAATTCTATATGCCTACTCGAATGCTGTCAATAATCTTGGCAGTGACATGAGAAATAAAAAATTGCCCAGCAAGACCACCACTCACACGTCTGGATAATTTCCCCAACCCTTTTTGCCAACAAATTCTCTTTTTTCAACAGCATCAGCACTCCACTCTTGATCATCTCGCTTTGAAGCAGAAATAAATACATCTTCTAAAATAATTATAATGGGGTCCCAAGGCTTTTTCCATGGAATTTTGATGCTTAACCTCCCAACTCGACCTTGCTTAAGTGTGAATGGAAGCTGGAGATAATCAAATGCTTCGAGTATCAGCTCCACATTCTCCAATAGTACTTCCTCAAGTCTAATCTTCAGTTGTCGTTTCTGGATGTCCTTGAAATATCGACCCAGGTAACCCAAAAGCAACTGATGAACCAGACCTTCAAACATTGCTGGAGAGTTTTCTTCACCGTCACAACATCAATAGTTTCATAGTTCCACTGAAGAAGTCAGAGTGATAGAGGAGGCGGTCGGAGGAAGGTGAATCCTCCGACACGGTAGCGTGGAATCGGCGGCAACGGTTATAGATGACGTAGGTGTCGTCGATTGGTGGTGAATGATGAGTTTTAGGGTTTCGAATTGAATAAGAACTTGAGTATCTTATTTACTGCTTCTTCGGTAAGGATCGTGGTTGGTGGCGGCACGGAGCAGAGAGAGTTTGGTGATTTTGGGGTTTCGGTGAAGACGAAGGTGGTTCGGCGGTGGTTTAGGGTTGGAGTGGTGGCGGAGGGTTTTCGGTGTAGATTGTGTGGAGGCGGATGGAGGTAAATTGAGAGGAAGAAGGGTTTATGGCGGCGAGGTTTTGTGGTGGAGGATGATGATGATAGGCGTGGCAGCGGAGAGGAGAACGAAGAAGTTTTTTTGTTTTTTTCTTTCTTCAAAGAAGTGAGAGAGAAGAGAGGTGAGCGAGTGTCGAAGGTGAGGTGCTGAGAAGTGAGAGAGAAGAGAGGGGGTATTCTATCATGTGTGTTTCTTTAGCTTTTGTTTTTGGTGATGTGTCAAAGGGTCATTGGTTGAGAAGGATAATTGAGGATAGGGATCCATGTGTTTTCCAATTGGGATCACTGATTAATTTGAATTAAAGGTTACGATTGGACCAAAGAAACACAACATTATTAACCAAATTAAAAATGCCTAGAATATCCCTTCTAGAAGCTTTAATCAATTTAAATCAATTAAATTAAATAAATTTCACATTTTTTATATAAACATGATGAAATTAAAATGAGAGCATGATTATACCTATCTAATTTTTTTGATTTTTTTGACAAAAGAATAAAAATAACAGGACTCAAAAATAAAAAAGTTGGACGCAAAAGTGCCCGAAAAATAAAATGAATGCACCAAAATGATCAGTGCAAAATAAACTTATTGGAAAAATACAGCGTTTCTTTTAATTTTGAAATAAATTTTGACCGGTTAAACAGGCTTGAGCTGATCAAAAAGTGGCCGAAAAATTAGCTGAAAAATAAATCGAGCATACCAGATTAAACTACGCGAAACGTAGATTAATAAAATTGATGTCTAGAAGCTTGATTTTAAAATTTTCCGTTCCCTGATTTAACACACATCTGTCGATTAATTCAACCGGTTTGTCTGTAGATCCGAAAAAATTGTTTCGACTGATATTTTAGGCACTATGCGGTATGGAGATGCATGTTATGTAATGCATAGGTGCAACAACTATGATGAATATATTGAATCAACGATTCAGGGTCAAAATTGGGGTGTGACAGAATTTATTAAAAATTGAGATTTTGGTGAGGAGCCTTTGTTCTGTTCCGAATGTCCTAGTTGGTGAGGAGTCTTGCTCCGAAAGTCCTATTATTGTTGTGAATCCTAATAACGTATTTAGATGGTGATGTGCATATACCATTTCATAGGCTTACATAAAGCGGTAAATGGGGATGTGACACTAATGATCCGTGCCTCAATTAGGTTTGAGTCTCAGCCATGGAAGATATGGGGGAAAGTCGGACACCTGAGTGGGTTAGAGTACCATACAGTGAAAGATACTCCAAGTGGGTTCGAGCCCCATACGAGCGACGGTCGCTTGAACTTGGTTTGAGTCCTATAGAGGGCCCGATATCCATTGCGAACCGAGCTTGGCCTAGACGTAGGTCCGTTCGGGAATTGATGTTTCGTGACTTTCGAATAGTGATCGACTGAGTTATGAGAACTCAAGTGGCATGTTTCCATACATTGTGAATATCCCTTAGATACTTAAGTCTGGTTACATTGTGTGAGTGATACACAAGTAACGAGGGATGAAGACTTGAGTTAGAAATCGAATAGAAACCCTGTAGAGCCGAGTGAACCCATATGATAGGGGAACTCACTGAGATTATTATCTCATTCTAATATCGTTATTGTTTTCAGGTGTTTTGCATATTGAACCCAAGAGAAGTTGTCTATTGATGTTTCAAAGGATTCTGATCATTGTGATCTTTCTGTTGTGGATAGTGTGCAATGAAGAGATTACACCTAGATCTTAATTTTTATTTTTAGGCATTATTGTATAACATGTGTCATATATGTATTTTATCTGGACATGTGTATATAATGATGTCATCAGGCTCTTATGTTGTCTCAACACCAAGAATTAACACTTATGATATTATTTTAGATATATACTATACGGATTTTTTGAATAGTCTATCATATTTGTTGTATCTAAGAGAAAAAATTCCAATATATTCTTATTTAAATAAATGAGGAACATTTTTTATATTAAAAAATATGGGAAGTGTCCTGTATAACTTGAGGTGTGTCAAATGATTCTAAAAAAGAAGAAGATGGAATTCCAATCCAAGGCCCGATTAACTTCCTTTGGAAAGGCCCATTCTTATTCACAAAGAACAAAATAAATAATTTTAATTAATTAAAACACTGAATAAAAAAACAATTAGTTAAAAGTTAAAACCTAAAACAACGAAACTCAACTCAGTTCCATCGAACGAACTCTTATATACGTTTGTATCCGAAACAAGTTCGAACATATGCACTGAATTCAATCGTAGGAAAGCGCTGCCTGAGTTCTTCGTCGGCCACCAAAAATAGTGATAAAGTTCTCCAGGTTTTCCTTCTTTCATTGATTTTCTTAAAAAAAATCTCGAACTTGTGCAATTCGCAGCGTCAATAGCCGCCCCTTCAAAGGAGAATTTCTTCGCCCCAGATTCCCCGAGTAGGCGCTAAAGCGGCGCCATTCACAACATAGATTGAATAGTTACTAATTTTTTATGTATCTTGGTTACATATGGTAGCTAGAACTTCCAGTCGTTGTTTAGGCTTATTCTTATCTGTGTCCATGTAGTGTTCGATGTATGTGTTAATGCTTCATAGCTAATTTTTCTCTCATTCTAACCAGAAGCTTATTTAGTTTTACTTCGATTTCATCCCTTAAGCAATTGGATAGTGTTGGAGTATTTTTACTTAAGTATGTATGTACATTCTATAAAGCACCGACATACCGGGACACAACACGGACACTCCGACAACGACACTAATAATATCAAAATGTAGGATACCTATATGATACTCTTTAGTTCCGCAATGAGTGAACAATTTGTAAAATAAAAGTGTCCCAGAATGAATAATCATTTTCTACACTGAGTGACACATTTGTAAAATAAATGTGTAGACCCTTTCTAATTTCTAATACACTTTTTTCAATTTTGCCTACTCATTAATACTACTACTTACATCATTTTGGATCCTTGATATGGTACTTTAGTAAAAATAGTATTCTCTATTTTAGTAAAAATATTATTTTCTCTTTTATTTATTTATTATTTTAATCATTGTGAAATGAATCAATCATTGTGGTACTGAGGGACTAGTATTTGAGTTTCATTTATCCATTTATTATTAAAAGAGTTAAAATATTATCATAAAAATAAGGATTAATATCCTTTTTAGTAATATATCTTAACCTCGGGATTCATTTTACTTTGCACAACTTTTGCATACTTCAATGTAGGTACTCCAACACAACCACAAAAAGTAAATGGGATATAGGTTCCCCCTGTTTAAGGCCTCCTAGGTGGATTACGTTGGTTGTTTAAACGGTGTTGTCATACCCTAAATTTTGCCTCACCTAATCCATCTGCATTCATTCATTTACAGTCATTTATCCATTCATCTGTATCTGATTCGATTCCTTAGAATCATTTCATATGATCATAAACGTCACATTTTTCATACATAGGTCAAGATTAATATTCATTTTGGTTGATTTGCCTTATTTTGACAAGTCCGTACATTCATCCATTCATGTGTTACATGTCCATAATCGGGCAATGGTTTTTTATTTTCACTTAAGCTTTTGATAAGTTTATTGCTTAGGATTTTCTTACTTCCTGAACTTTCTTTAGGCTTTAGTAGATCTTAATTAATTTTAATCACATCATTACCCACTCATGCATATATTAATCATTTGTTTTGTTTTGCATTTATAAATTCGTTTGTATCTGGATTGAAGATTTAGAGCTATATTATTGCATTCTTGGAAATTAAGTTCTTATTTTGGTTTGTTTTTGTATTGTTTTTAAAATTCTAACAAGAATGTTTTTGTATGTTTTGTTTTTGTTTAAATAGGTAATGAAAAATTAATTTTTATTTTACAATTTAAAATTAAGAAATGAATTTTAAAAAATATTAATTATATATTTTTTTCTACATTTTGTTTTTACAATTTAAACTTATTTTACAATTTTCTTCTTTTATTTGAATTTAAATAATTTTTGGGTCACACTTATAATTAATTTGTTTTTTATATTTTTTAAATTTAGAAAAATAGTTTTTGTCTTATTCTCTTTTCTTTTCTATATCATAAAACCAGAAAAAGAGGGGATTTAAAAAAGAATCAGCAAACATATTTATATATTTTCAAGTAACATTACAAACAAGTTACTACAAAACCAAAAGTTTTTATACTTTCAATTCATTTACAACTTGACATTAGCAGTAACAAAACCAAGAGAGTTCTTTACATTAGTTCACAATTTCAGCCTGCCACATATGTCTTTGTCTTTGAGTAGAGAAGCTCTTTGTCTCTGAGCAGAGAAACTCTTTGTCTCTTTGCTTTTGTCTCTTTGCTGCAAAGATAATATAGAAAATACAGTTAGCATTTTTCTTAAGTAAAACTTATTTTAAAAAGTCAATTGTAAAAAGGATAGAGCAGGGTGGTATCATCATTTAAGCAATTCAACAACAGAACTTAATCAGAGATTAAGATGGAGCCATTTCAAAAGCATATTATATTCAAATTAAATCCTAATCTCTGCGCTATATATTCAACAGTAAGCAAGCAAAGAAAAAGGGGAAGAAAATAGCCATAAGAAAAATTTCAAACCAAAATATTGAAACATTTTCCAAACAACAAACACATAAATTTGGAATACTAAGCATCAAATTTCATTAGAACCCTAACCTAAAGAGATCAAATTTTTTGAAACAATCCAAGAGGACGAATTTTTGAAGCAGCCTAAAATATCAGATCTCCCTCAAACATTTTTCATAGCAGTACTCACAGAGAAGAAAAAAAGGGGAAGGATTCGAAATCGCACAAAAGTGAAGCTTACCCGGAATCAGCTTCGAAGCGAAATTTTTGTTTGGTATCCATCTCTGAATCTCTATTTCCTTTCATTTTTATTGTGATGCTTGTGAAGTGGGTGTTTGACTTATTGAGTGTTGATTTTCGAAAGTAATAGTTTTGATGAATCATCTTCTGAAACCGGCACGAAGTTTTTTTTTTCTCAAACTGAATGTGTGTTCCTTTATGATTTTCGAACATATGATGGTGTGCCGGTGAATCAATCTTTGATTTCTGCCATGAATGTAGGTTGAAGTTTCGTTTCCGTTCATATGATTTTGGTTAGAGGGGATAGTTTTTTTTGTTGAAATTGGATCTAAAGGGGTGATTTTGTTTCAATTTGTGTTGGAGCAATTTAAAAGGGGTTTGTTCTATTTCTTTTGATTGTATTTGTTTTTGTGAGGACTTGAACTTGTTTCAACATCGTGAGATATAGAGATGGAAGGAAGGGTGACTTTTGGTTTTAGAGAGAGAAATGGGATCTTGCTTTTTTTTCATTTAATTTGTTTCCCTTTCCAACGTTTTAATTAAAAGTGAATAATGATTATTGAGAGAAGAAAAGTCGAGGGGCGGCCATATCAAAGCGTCTAGGGTTTTTCAATTGTTTTGCTTTTTCCATTTCGTGGCCCTTTCCCTAACCCGAGCCCAATCCGCCTCAATTTAGGCTATTACCTTGTGCCTACCCATGCTATTCACCCTATATGTTCTTTAAAACGCCAGACCCATTTCTTATTTTTGTTTGTTTGATTTTTGTTAAAACATTGAAAATATATTAGTATTTTTATTGTTATTAAAAAATTAAAAATTAATTTTTGAGTTTTAAATTTTTTTTTTTAAAATAGTTTATTTTAATATTTTTTATTACTATTTGGAAAATACATGTATTTGTGATTTCTAATTTATCTTTATTATTCATCATATGTTTTAATTAATTTATCTATTTATTTATCTTTTGTTGCAAACTAAATAAATAATTATGTTGATATGGGATCAAATAAATAGAATAAGGAAATTTTGGTCCAATACAAAGTACTTTTCAAATCCGATTAAACAGTTTCTTATCCCAATTCAAACGTCTTATCATTTAAGCTAAAATATAAATAAAAAATAATTTTAAAAAAAAATGAAAGAAGAGGACCATTGGAATCTAGCATTCCGGTGGGAACCCTCGAATGATCTGTCATGAGCCTCGCGTTTTGGATTAACCGTTCATTCTTTTCTTAAAACATTAGAATCAACTTTTTCATTAAACTTATAATTTTGAGTTTCATTTTCTTAAAACACCTAATAAGATGAATATTAGTAGAAACTTAGACTTTTTATTTATATTTATTTTAATTTTATTTATATTTTTTTATAGATGTTTAGAAGTTCTCATTTGTTATTTTTTTAAATAAAAATAAATAATTAAATAAATAAAAATCATAATAATAAAATCACAAAAATAGTTTTCCATATATTTTCTTGTATTTCACATTATCTTATACAAATTTTAAAAATAAATTAATTTAGTTATTTTTCATTATTACTATTAGATTATGTCATAAAAATAAAAATAAAAATTAAGTTTAACATTTATTTTCTTTTATTATTAGATCATGTTATAAAATATTCTAAAAAAAGAGTTTACCATTTATTTTATTTTAATTTTAGATTATATCATAAAAAATCATAAAAATTATGTTTACCAATTATTTTATTTTTATTTTAGGTTATGTCATAAAAATATTCCAAAAATAAAGAGTTTATCATTTACCTTCTTTTAATTTTAGATTATATCATAAAAAATCATAAAAATTAAGTTTACCGTTTATTTTCTTTTAATCTTAGATTGTGTCATAAACCATTTCCAAAAAAATAAATTTCCCATTTATTTTATTATAATTTTAGGTTATGTCATAAAAAATTTTAAAAAAAAGAGTTTACCATTTATTTTATTTTAATTTTAAATTATGTCATTTAAAATTCCAAAAAAAAAAAAGTTTATCATTTATTTTATTTTAGTTTTAGATCATGTTATAAAAATCATTAAAAATTTAATTTAGTTATTTTCATTATTATTTTTAGATTGTGTCATAAGAATATTTAAAAAAAGTTAATTTAATTATTTTCATTATTATTTTTAGATTACGTTAGAAAAATAAAATAAAAATTATGTTTAATTTATTTTCTTTTGTTATTATTTTAGTTAGATTTTAAAGAGAACAAAAAAAGTATTTAATTACTTTATTATCAGACCTTTTAAATGCATATGTCTACTATTAAGTTGGTCTTATTTTCTCACTTTAATTTATTAGACATAAAATATATATATAATTGTATTTTTCTCCAACTTTATTTCTTGCTATTTTATCTAAATGTTTTAATAAATATAGAATTGTTATTTTCAAATAATATCATTTTCTTTGTAGTTTTATTTATTATTGTTAGAATATTACGAATAAATAATTAAATAAATATCTAGTAATGATGTTGAGTAATTAATAGAATAAAATATTTATGACTAATTTCTTAAACTTTGGTCATACCCCAAGTTATACCTTTTAATCTGATTAATTTGTTTCTTATCCTGATTCAAAAGCTTTATTATTTAAGTTAAAATATTAAAACTTTTTTTTAAAATAACTCGAAAGAAGAGGACCATTGGAATCTAGCATTCCGGTGGGAACCCTCGAATGATCGGTCCCGAGCCTCGCGTTTTGGGTTAACCGTTCATTCTTTTCTTTCGTTCCTAAAACACTTTAATTAACTTGGACAAAATAAGGACCGTTGAAATCAAGCATTCTGGCGCAACTCTTTGAACAATTGATTCTTATAAAGTGTTCGTTGTCCATCAAACAATTTTTTCAATTAATTCGAATGAAAAATGACCGTTGGAATCTAGCATTCCGGTGGAACCCCGAATGATTGATCCTGATGTTTATGTCTCGTTCTCACCAAATGTTCGTCATTCACCTATAAAAAATATTCAACCAATCAAACTATGTTTCCGCCGCCGTGCAATCTCAAAACCTTTTCATAAATGAAAGACATCTTGTCTTAAGATGATGCAAAGAAATGCTTCGTCCATAATTGTTGAGTTGAGATAAGTGACGTTTTTCCGAATGTTGATTTGTAAATCCATTTGATGTATGGTATACGTCTGCTCCTCATCTGTTTTGGGTAAAACAATGTTTTTCGTCGATTAATACAATATAGATTTCGCTAAAATTGACCAACAAACAAACATTTTCTACCAAAAACTACGTAAGCCTTGAATTCTCTATTGCACCTGGAGATACGTAAGAGCAGGATTACGAAATCTTGTCAGGTCCATTAATAAAAAATTTAGGTTTAATTCCTTTATGCCCCCTAATAATGGAAACCTTTTTAGGTCTTCTCTCATTAATAAAAATTCAAAAATATTTCTCTTCTCTCTCTTTTCCTATCCTAAATAAGTAGAAGATTAGAAACTAACATAAGCTAACATTCAAATCAAAACTAACTAAATGGTTCCCGTTGAGTACAACGGACGTGAGGGGTGCTAATACCTTCCCCTTGCGTAATCGACTCCCGAACCCCGATTTGGTTGCGATGACCATAATCATTGTCGTTATTTCTTGGGTTTTATCTATATTTCCTCTTTCCTTTTCAGGAATAAATAAAGTTCGGTGGCGACTCTGTTCAGTCCATCATTGCGAGTGTGATTGCGCTTCGCTAGGTCGTTCTCTCATTTTTTTTCTGAGGTGTGACAGGTGTCTTATAGATTTAATATTTGAGAGGAGCATACAAGGATAATGAAAGGTAAGAGGGGCCTTAGACAGGGGGAACCTATATCCCATTTACTCTTTATGATTGTGTTGGAGTACCTACATAGAAGTATGCAAAAGTTGTGCAAAGTCCATGACTTTAACTTCCATGCAATGAGTGAGAAGCTCAAGATAATTAATATTATTTTTGCAGATAACTTGTTGTTGTTTGCTAGAGGGGACATAAAGTCTATTGAGCTTCTTATAGAGAAGGTGACTGAGTTCTCTAGAGTTACAAGTTTATAAGTTAATCTTGCAAAGTGCAAGGCCTATTTTGGAGGGTTGAAGGACAATGTGAAAGCTGATATCAAAGAGATCACATTGTTTGCTGATGGGCTCTCCCCTTCAAGTACCTTGGTGTTCCTCTCGCGAGCAAGAAATTATTTATTCATCACTTCATGGGCCTTATTGATAGAATTATTATGTGTATTAAGCATTGGAGTACAAAGCTTATTAGCTATGCTGGGAGGCTTCGACTGATTAACAACATAAATATTTCCATGTCAACCTATTGGATGTCGTGTCTGCCTTTCCCAAAGAAGGTGATCCAAAAGATCGACACCATATGTAGATCGTTTCTTTGGACTGTGGGAGACATTATTTCTAAAAAGTCACATATTTCTTAGAAGTAAGTATGCACTTCTAAATATCAAGATGGTCTAAACTTGTTTTCTTTAGAGGAATGGAACAAAGCAAACATGGCGAAGTTGTTGTGGAATCTAAGTGGCAAGACAAATAGTTTATGGATAAAGTAGGTGTATATATTTTACTTAAAGAGTGAACCTTTATTTAGTGTGAAGGTGAACCAGAATGCATCTTGGATCATCAAAGCTATCTTGAAGCAAAGGGGGATAACTTAGAGCATGCATGAGTGGAATAGTATGATAAATAAGTTTGAGACCAGAAGGGTCTATACATTCATCAAAGAGGAGTTCACTAAAATGGAATGAAGACATTTGCTTTACACGAACTTGGTGCGGCATAAGGCTCTTTTTGTATTTTGGTTGGCTTGTCGTAAGAGGTTGGCCACAAAGGAGAGACTCAAGCGTTTTGGCATTTAACAACCAGTGTAATTTCTGCTCGCATGTGGAAACAACTGAGCATTTGTTTTTCTCTTGTCCTCAAATGAGGAATATTTTGAAGTAAGTTCTTGATTGGACAAACACGAGTCATGATCCCAAGGGTTGGAATAAGGAGCTCAAATGGATTATTCGAAATGGAAAAGGAAAGGGATGAAAAGCATGCATTCTTAGAAGTGTTGTGGCTAAGACTGTGTAAAAACAACAAGAGCTATGGGAAACTGTGAATAATACAACTATTAGTGGTATAGTTATAGACACTTTAACCTATAAAAATTGGTGTAATCCTAAAATTAGGAGGCATATCGCTAATTTGATAGTGGATTAGTGTTGTTTTTTTGTTTTTTTTGTTTTTTTAGGCTGTTGTCGTTGGGTGGTGTTTTTTCTTTTCTCTTGATTTCCTTTGTTGTATAAGGGTGAGCACCCATAATACATATTTTAATGTCAAATTACTCCTTATAAAAAATAATTCTCTACTGTGTTTAAAAAAATGATATACACAAAAAAAAGGGTATTAGAAATTATTTCAATCCTTGAACAAAAAGAAAATATCATTATATTTACTAATTTATAAATTCATATTCATCTAAAAAAATATAACAAACATGATATAAAGTTTCCGAATGAAGACGGTTAAAATCAAAGCCACAATTGGATGTTTTAATACAGACAAAATATGACATTTTAGAGCAATTATTATAGTGGAGCACCAAAGGGAATTAATATACATGCTTCCACGTTAAAGAAATTCTCTTAGCATTAGATGATCCTTTCTCATGAAATCATTACAATTATTATTCATGGTTAATAACCATGTCATCACAAGACACTCTATTTATACGTATAACATATAATTCTTTCTGATACATATGAAAAGAAAATAATGAAAGTCAAAAGATGAAGGCAAACGCAAAGAACATGCACATACCGTTTAAGTGGCAGTTATAGCTTTTAAAAGTTAGAATTTTTTGATGAGTTGCATTTTTAAGAGTATTATTGGAAAAAAAATAGGTCAGTCCAAAAGGATATATGTTTTTTATCTATAGTTAAGGATTCGGGGAGTAGCAAACAAACATGCTGAAATACAAGATGGACAGTAACAAACAAACATGCTCAAGTACAAGATGACCGAGTAGTGATAAAAAGTAAACGTTGCATGGTATTAAGGAATAGAAAAGGGGCGGGGATAAAATTTGTGTTGCGCTTTTACACAGATCAAAACCTGAGAAACCCCAAAAGATACATGGGCTCATACAAGGTCATAAAATTGTATCTCACAATGAACGGATCAGGACATCCACTTAGTTTATTCTTTTCGAGCAAGGAGTTGATTTGCAAATAACAGTCAGTCAAGTCTTCAGTAATCACGTCCATTGTATGGCATTTCCTGCAAAATACCGATTTGTGAAAGATCCAGTTCCCAGAATATTAAGCATACGCCTCCCCAAAAGCATACAACTAATTAGATCTAGAATTGTTAAATTTCAGTTGAGATGCCTAATTGAAGAATAGCCATGTTTCACCTTCATGATTCATGATAAGAAAGAATGCAACATGCATGATATATCAAATTTGAACATTATGCATTAAGTTACTGAGATGGCTGATTTTATCATTTGTGACAGTAAGGGTAAGATGGAACTTCTTACAGGTAAGTAACTCGGCATGTATAGAGCTTGTGTAGGATGACCAAGAAGTTGTCCGTACTGCAATAAGATAGTAAGCAATTATTGTAAAGAGCCAATATTCTCGCAACGATACTAGTCTACAAGTAATTTCATACCTGTGGTGCATTTGGATGAAAATATGCTTGAGTTGGCATTTGGGATACATGTGGATTATATATGATAGGTTGTTGTCCGGTGAAAGTGGGTCCAGCCTGAAGGTCATATGCAAAAAAAGATAGTGTGTGAACAGTACCAAGGCAGAAATGAAATTAAGTCGAACCCAACACGTCTGCATAGTCTCGTTTGCTAACTACTTTACCAGCTCTATAAAACACATCTTCGGAATATCAAATTTAAGTCCCCTATCCACAAAACAGGGGATGAAACCAGAAACTTAAAATAAACTTTAAGCACATGACAGTAGTTATTGAGCAGTAAGTCATAACTCTTAGTCTAATGATGCAAGTCAAATTTAGCAGTAATCCTTAAGTAACTCCAACCCATAACTAAGCACTTCTACATACTCAATTCAATAAATACTCTGAATGACTTACCCCAATACTCACGGGCAGGCCTGGCATATTTGGTACAGTAGTTACATTAGGTTGAAAATAGAAGGAACTATCAGACACTGGAGTGGAAGGACGAGCAGGTGATGGAATAAAACTCTTTGCATTAGGGTTGGGCTTGAATTCCTTACAACATGAATAAGAAACAGGAAAAACTCAGACAATTTATAAAGCAAAAATCAGCTAGTGAAATATTTCTTCTTGAACTGCACCTTTGCATTGGGATTCAAAGAGTATTTTTCAGAAGACAGTGAACCAACGGATGAACTTGGAGATAAACCAGGACCTGAAGATGATGCTGCCACGCCTCTCACAGAATCTGAGCCAGATGATGCACTGACCTCGTGTGAATTTATATACTCTGTTCCCTCATTAGCTTTGCCATATGCTAAACCCCCGGGGGATCCCATCTTCTCATGAGATTTGGTTAATATATGAGATGATGGGGCATAGGAGCTGGCATTAGGAGATAAATCCTTCTTCAAGTAGAGTGATGTCTGTGAATCTGCACAAAAATTTGAGGAATACACATGATTGAAAAAGCAGCCACAAAAACTAAGTCTCAAATCTAGGTGTTAGAGCTGCCATTTATGAGCCTCGAGTACTAACAGAAAGCTTCTAAACTCCCTACATAAGTTAGGGAGTAGTCTCATATGCATCATTTCAGATATAACATTTTAGAGCTGCTCAAATCTGAGGAAGCTAAAAGATTTGTTTTACATACCCTCGTATTCAGACAGTTGAACATCCTCACATTGCTGCACCAATTAGAGAAGAAAATAAAAACAAGATTCAGTCATATTAGAAATACTAGCAGTCTTTCGTGAGAAGTTTGTGTAGATAAAGATTTGAGTAGTAATGCTGAAACTTCAACTCACTATAAAATTTTCTTCCTTGGTGTTAGCACCGGTTCCACGTAGATTTTGAATTGGGTTCTGCTGAAACCTGTAATGTTGTTGGATGTGAAGATTTGTAATAAAGATGATACTAGCATCCAAAGGGGCAGTGCCCGTCTGTCCACTTTTTCAGTGCGCACATGCGTAAAAATGTATAAACGGTATTTTTTTGCTTAATTTTGATTTTAATTTTAATTAATTGTGATCAAACAAATAAATGGTAGAAGATAATTGAATGAAAAAATATATGTAAACTACTCTGAAAATGTTAGTGAGAGAGAAGTTAAAGTTTAAAATAAAAATTAAAAAGGGTATATTTGGGGAAAAAATAGGCTACACCAAAATGGTGTTTTGCCTTTATATATATAGTTATAGATATATTATTATGCTTGAAAATGACATCTTAAGGAAAACAATACAAAGCACTAGTGGAAACAAATATTGATTTACAAAACAGATAAAGGTAACACCTGATTTCCACATCCGAAGACGAGTAGCTTTTGGAAGGGATTGCAGACGCAAACTGCTTAGCATGATCATAAGAACACGTGCTGCTTAAATCTACACCGGTACTTGACTGAGATGACTGTGGGTGATCCTACATACACAATATATACCAAGTCTTGCAATAATAAGAAAGTAAAATAGTTACTTAAGATGAGAGGAAAGCATGCAAAGAAGACCGCAAAAACTTGAAAAGAACATTGATATCAACATTTTCCTGGCCAAGGCAATATATAGTTCTTAGTAGTATTTAGATGTTAAATCTGCACGAATTTTAAAAGCATAATAAGATGATTTGCCGGAATAGGAATATTGACAATTGTGTAATATACAAAGCACTATATAGTTATATAGTATTAGTTATCTGGTAATCATGAACTCCTACAAAGCACAATATGGTTGAGAAAATTATTGGGAATTACTAAATGCCAACACTTTTGATAATTAAATAACAAAATGAGGGTACCATGGGAGAGAAAGTAGCCAGTGTATGAGCTCCATCATTGCCTTCTCCACAATTTATTCCACCACGCCTCTCATCGACCGAACCAAATATACCACTAAAAGTCTCAGAATTGTGTGAATCCATCAGTATGCCTTCATTTTCCTCATATGTATCATCAACATGTTTACCCCTATAGACTGAAGAGAATCTTGTTTCTTCATCAATATCAAAGTCTTCATCAAAGTGAAGACCTCTTTCCTGTTAAGAAAAATAATATTAGTTGGCTAGTTTTAAATACACAATTAAATCAAAAACTGCTGAAATTCGCAAGTGCCAAAAAAAAAAAGCAAGAACAGGGGTGTGCTTGAGCAACACTAACCTCAGCAAGATGAAGATCTCGAGTTTCCTCACCCTCGATTTCCCTTGCTATTCTTAAAGCATGCACTTCTAGTTCTCTTGTCTGTGGCCCCTTTTCAAGCTTTGTTGTATAAAGTTCCTCATTGAATGTGCTTTTTACCCCGAACAATGCCTTATTTGTTTCAAACTGGTCCCATCCCCTTAAAATGTTTTAAAAGGAAGGTTAAAGAAATTGCCTATGCAGAGCTAAATGGATATGCTGGAAAGAAATTGAAACATGAAAGAAGAAAAAAAGGAAAACCTGTACCTAACACTATGACAGTACTGAAGGGACAATTTCATATACTCAATCAAACCTCCCTCAATGATTATCGGTATGCCACAAAAATAACCTTTTGAAAAATCCCCAATAAAGAATCCTTAATTTCTATAAATGGTCATGGTCCTACAGCCTGAAAATATAAATGACACAGAACAAGAAAGAAGTTGAATACCCATCAAATGTCAGACAAATCTTTTGCTAAAATCAGGTTCCAAACACAAGAGTTTAGCGAATCACAACAGGTTGATTGGTCCCTAACAAGAAATATGGTTCCAAAAGTCAAGAAGAAGAATGGGGAACATATGCTTACAGTTTGTGAAATTGGTTGGTTTTATGGAGGCAAAAAGAAGAAAAGAACTATGCATAATATTACACAATATCTAGCCAGGCATTACTTCATGTCATCTAATTTCCATTTGTCCATAATACCAAATATCAAGTGTTATTCATAACAATGGAGGAGAAATATCCTCAGTTTAGAAACAAAACGGAGTAAGACTAAGAGACCATTACGAAATCAACCACTTACATCTGGACTCTTATTCTAAAGAAAATTCCTAACATAGAATATAAAAGTTAAAAGATGCATAGTATAGTTTCTCAATCTTCTAAACTCAAGAGAATAAAGGCAACTGACAGGCATGTATGTTGGTGTCGGTGTTTCGAGAAAATAAATGATTTTATTGTTCATAAAATTTAATTCATTAAGAAAAATAACCTGTTCCACTGGCCATCAAAGATATTTTCCAGTTCAGGGCATTGTAGATCATCTCCATCAGGTACCCAGGGTTTCAGTTCTCTTCCCAGCTCAGCATGATGAGATTGAGATATCAATGAATCAACCATGATTTCCTGATATCTATCATGGTGAGGTTTACAAGGTAGGCCATCTCTAGTAACAGCAACACCCTGCCATAATGGATAAACCAAAAGTATCATCAGGAAACAAGTCGCAATGTCTTAAAATAACTTCACTTAACCGTAGAGCCTAGATTAAATTTTCCAATACCATTGCCAACTATACAGCATTCAATAAAAATATTATGAGATTGCAGGCAGATATTTAACACGAGTAACTACCAAAATTCCCGAGTGGCAAACCTGTGCTATAATTTGCACAAGTTCTTTGGCAGGTATAATTAAAATCTTCGAAGGAGCCTTGCCGATAAATTCTGCAGCAGGATTCTGCCTTTGGGAAGAAGCATCTTTTGTCAAGCGAGCCATTTTCAAAATGATTCCTAGAAAAGAGTATGATATACGAAGCATCGTAAGTCAACTTCTCTATGATCTACAAATCTAATAGTGAAAATGGGAATAGTGATGTAGAACACAGCATAGTCAAATCCAAGGTTGTCAAGATCTTGATCTAGATCTTAAAATCTTACGATTTTGCGATCTCACTCACCCCAAACGTTCCTGGTCTTAAGTAGAATCGTGTGTTGTAGCCAAATTGTGAAAAAAAATCGTAAAACCATTGATTATGTGTGATCTTGGCCAATTCCGACCACAATCGGCCATTTTCCAGCCACCATCAATACAAACCCAGAAGGATGACAAGATTCCGAGGCGCAACAATTACGGCTCGGTGGAGGCCATTTTCCCTAGAATACACATGCCTACTAAAATATCATGTAAATAAACTTTAAACATATAGTATTATTTTTAGTTTTAGTAATATCTTACAATTTTTATTACGATCATATGTTTTGCAATCTTGCTACCCCTCCTCGAACTTACAAAAATAATTGGGTAGAATCTTTCGATCTAAGTAACAATCTTATGTTTTATGATATTACTATCCCCTCCCGATCTTATGCAAGATCCCGATCTTATGCAAGATCCCGATCTTATGCAAGATCCCGATCTTGACAACCTTGGTCAAATCCTAATCAAACAATAACTTCTAAAATAAAAACTCATTAAAAAGTTCCCAAAATAAATTAATTATTAATTATCATAAATAACATGTATATCCCTTTTACAATATGTAACACCAACACTTTGGGTTCAATGCAAGTCTAATGTCCAACACATTTTGATGTTCAACCCTCCTACGACACATGCCTTACACTCCATTCAGTGTCAAAATAAAAAAGTGTCAAAATAAAAAACAATTAGCTCCAAACCGACACCTTGAGGACATGGCATGGACACCTAGTTGACTCTTCTACTTGGCTACTCGTGAAAAGAGACATGGCTGGTACCAAAATTTTCAACAGCAAAAACGATGATGATCAATTTGCGGGCGAAAGACCCTATTTTGATTAAATCCTTTTTAGCATTTTGGACATATATGGATGGATTGAAGGTGCAAAAGATAGTTCAATAGTTCAATACAGTTACAATATTTTTTGCAAGGAAATAAAATGTTCGAATGGAATAAAGAGGTCTCAAGTATTTTTGGTGAGACTCATTATCATAGGATAATTGCAATACTTAACAAGTTCTTTTGCTATGATGATGAATATATAAATCTTGATTCTCAATTTAGATCTTTCATAAATAAGGTTCCTATTTAATTTTATATGTGTGGTGTTGTATCCTATGTTTTAGATATTATAGGTTTCCACGCAGTGTGCTTTATAGTCCCTCCAGATAGCTATTCAATAATACAAATAAATAGCTTTCAGAATCCCCAAAACTACCAATAAAAGAACATACCAAAATCTTTGGCTGTATTTGTTGCATGAAATATTCCAGAGTATATAGACCCATTTTTCACCTGGACTTCCACCTGCTGCCCAATTAAGCATGTTGTTAGATATACCAGTCGGTCATGTGAAGGACTTTCATAACTGCCATCTTTAATGTCAGTAATCACACCTGTTATAACAAACAGAAAATATTAACATAGTGAATATCGTGAAACATAAATAATAAATTATCCTGCTCGGAAGTTTACCTGTACTTGCCAATCTGTTGGCATTTAATTTTTCAGATGGTATCTTATTCTCTGACTTAGCTGCACCTTCTCTGTCAGATTTACGACGGCCATATCCATTAGAGGATTTAGACTGCCCAGGTTGCAAATTCATCCTCACTTAAAGCCCCTGCCCCTCTGATCTAGATAGAATACTTAGAAATTCAATTATAAATGTACCTTATATCAAATATGACAAAAGAAAGAATGAAATATATTCACAAGCTATAACCCCAAAGATTTTACTTAAGATTTCAAGAAAGAAAGCTATAAAATCAAACTATTTTTTAAGGCATCGCCTTCAAAACGTCACGATTAGTAACTAGGTTTCAAAATCTTAGAAGAGGCTGCGTCCAATAAGGACATTAGTTTTAAGGAGGAATTGCCGAATGGAGAGATTCCTGACTCTATTCTGAATTCCTACTCATATTAGGTATCCTCCCTCCCTAACATTGCCACCCTATTTGTAGCATTTACTCAATGTAAGATTATAGCATTCACAGAAATTTATTCATTTCAAACCCATGATTATAAAGAAACAGGTCTCCGTAACATGTATGATTGACTATATCAAAGCCTCCATGTTTTGACAAAAGTTAACTTAGATTTGTATGGTATTGACCATTGTAAATCTTATTTCCAGTTCCTCAAATCCAAATCCTACTTTGAGATATAAGCTGCAATAGGAGCAATAATCTTGAGTTCAAACAACAACAACAAAAAATCACTAGAACTGGGTTTCAAAATAAGGGAGCAACCCAAATACCCAGCAACACAAAACCCTACTAAAAGGTGAGGCAAAATGTAAATTTCCAAAGGAGTAGATATAGCTATGAAGCACGGACACCAACAACATAGAGATGTAGTATTCAACATACAAGTCTATTGATAAATTATAACGCTCTAGGAATAATTTATGTTGGGCTACAATTGGTGAACAACTCCACTATAGCATATTGCTAATTTAACCAAATCAATACCTACCTTTGATGTACAATTGTAAACAAATTGTTGAGCAATAAAGCTAGTATTTTTGCTGAATACTAAAACATGTTCATAAGATTGCATATGATTAAGATACAGATTTCTAGTTTATACTAGAAGCTGCTAAGCACTAACACCAAATGGAGCTACGAATGAAGAAAGTCAATAATTAAAGATAAAAAATTACGTAAGTGACAAAACGGAGCATTAGCATTCGTGGAAGATAGGGTTACAGTACAGTAACTGTATGCGATTACAAGCCCTAGTTAGCGAAGAATGGTTCCATTCTGTTATGCAATGTGAGTTAGGATTTGAAAGGGAAAATCAAGCGCGGTGGATGAGTTCGAAGTGAGAGAGTAATTGGAAAATCAAATATTCGAACCTGAAAGAGGTTGATCACAACCTAACTGGTTGAAAAGATGAGTTGAAGATGCAAAGCTCGGTCGGTTAGGGATTGGTTGATGAGAGGTGTTGCTTCGGTTGGCGACCGGGGAGGGGGTGGTTTTTCAGAGTTTGAAGGGAGGTGCAAAATAAAAATAGCGCTGTCAAGCATAAACACCCAAAAACCAACTAGGAGATGATCTGGTGTGTTCGGGCATACCCGTATTTTTGGAGAATTTCTTAATCCGGCATTAATTATCTTATCCATCATACGAAAATATTTAAATGCTTCCAAATTTTTTAAATTCATCCTTGAATACAACAAATTCTAAATAAATATTATTATTTTAGAAATGCATCTTCGTGACAATTTAAAATATATTATATATCATATTCAAAAACCCAAAAGTCATTATACACGTGAATTGGACTAGAGATACATCCAGATATACATTTATGTAATGTATCAGAACAATATTTTTCATGTTATGTTATATTTACGTATACTTAAATGCATATTTAAACGATACTATACAATCTAAAATCAAAAATAGACATAAATCCAAAAATTATATTAATGTGTATGTTTGACTACCTCTCCTCTAGCTCCTCCTCTGCCTCATCTCCCTCCTCAACCTCTTTGGTCATCAATCTTCTCTGTCCTCTAACGTTGTCTCTGATACATCAATGTCTTTCGTGCCTCCGTCATGATGGCATCTAGGACCTGCCTCACATCCGACCATCAGAAAAGATACCTCTGTCAATGTATGTTTGCGCAATCTCCACAATGTGGCAACATCTAGGCAAGACATCATCAACATGATCTGACTGTGTCTGTTCCTCCTCTAATATCTCTTGATGAGCTCGTCTATGTGGGTCTCCTGGAGCAGCATGCACCATGTACAAATGTGACACCCTAAAAAGCCATCTGATATATCATTCGACGTAGCTCCATTTGTTCACTGCTATGATATTATGTGCCTCCTCCGATACCATATGACTCTCATAATCATCAAATATGTCATATATCTATCTATGTGGCAAGACGAGAGAAGCAGAGACAACGGGTGTCAAGAAATGGTCTGAGTGTAGCCGAACTACCGTAGGACACGCTCGGACAGATGAGGAGCAGTGAGACGCGATCTGCAGGTCAACCATCCAGAGTATAACATTATCTCATCAAATGGTTGTGTATGACGGTGATCAACATAGATGTTGAAATGCATGTCCTCAGCAACCAAACGGTCAAGATACACTCTAAAAGACTCAGTAACATGGTTCCCTCTAAGCGAGGAAAAAGCAGTAGCACGTGGCATATCCTCAATGTAAGTCTCAACAATCGCCCAACCAAAGATGTGCGGGAAGTGTTAGAGGGGAGGATCCAAGTCTGAAATGAAAAGTTTGGATCACACAAATTATCAATAACGGCTTTGCAAAAATGAAATGAAATGACAAAGTAACATTAAAAGACCAATAATTATTACTGTCAATAGTGTCACGCTGCCTATGACATGCTTCGTCTTCCACATACATCCCTCTCTCAACTTCGAGTACAGGTAGACCAACACAAGCGCCCCCAATTGTACTTATGGATCTGCTCGAAATCCAGGAAGTATCGTAGGTATATGACATATGTATAAGAGGCACTTTTGTCCATAAAATGGAAGTGCCAAACAAATATAGCAGGTATGCTCTCATAACATGCGCTTTTTGGAGTGCCACCTATTCTTCATCACCTGCAGTCTACTATGCTCTAAGGATCTCAGTCTCATATACCTTTTTTAGGTATTCAAACCTAGCATGAGCACCCCTGATTCTATTTGACTTGTCTTTCGCCTCATCTGGGTCAGCCCTTAAATAGTCTACCATCATTTGATGTGCCTCTTCTTTGGTAATTCTCTCATGATCTAGGAGTTTCCCCCTTATCGAAAGATGTAATAAACATGATACATCATCAAGTGTGATAAATAAAATTTATTTGGTTGAGGCAAACTAGCAATCTTCCACGTGTGGTTAATAAACTTCTGGGGATCACGCTCTTGAAAAAAAAACAATGTCAGAAGTTTGTCAATTAAAATTAATGTAAATACAAAATAATGAATCCAACTAATGCTACCTCTTCGTCTCACATATGTCTGGCGGTATGGCCTGGATACAAAGGCAGTAATGACAAATCAATAGAGCCTCATCAAAATGCCTCTGACTCACCATCCACAACAGCCTCACCCTCCGAAGGTGGCACTAGATCAACAACATCAATAGTATGAGGTGGCACAGACTCAGAAGCATCTACAGTATGAGGTGGCACTAGTGAATCTGCTACCTCAAACGCCTTAATAGGGGAAACTTGGTGCCTGCGGGGAGGATGGAAGGAGTGATGCGTCAGATGGTGAATATTGTCTCATACGGGAAGAAGAAGATGGAGTGACATGAGGAAAAACACGAGTCTTAGAAGTAGATGGCTCTGCATGACCAGAGGGATCGATAGCCTATGGAGTCTGTTAACTCCTGTTCCGCCGCATTGATGCGTGATGAGCAACCCTCATGTGCCCTAGTCTATCGTGTTTATCAGCAATTATGTATATAAGTTAAAGTAAAGCAGAGAATTAGTGTAGCCAAACAATGTGAGAGAATTCTTTACCTTGAATTAATTTTTAATGATAGCAAATTGTGTGATCATCATCCAAATGTTGGTTGTGCATTGCATTACATGATACATTTGTGTTTTATTATGTTTTCCATCCCATTCTATTTGTTGCATAACTGTACATATAAACCTACATTGATACTTCCCTTAAAATAACAATTAAAATGCATTTTATGTCAGTATGTATCAATACATAAGCCTCTGCATCGATACATACAGCATGTGATAAATCACAAAACATTTTTGTTCAGTATGCATCGATGCATACGAGTCATGCATCAATACATGAAAGGCAAAAGACTCTATGCATCGATCCACACGATCCCTGCATCGATACATGACTAATTGAAACAGCCTGTGTATCAATACATACGCATCAGGCATCGATACATACTAGTGAAATAATCACATGCATCGATACACACGACTTTTGCATCGATACATGATTAATCAATTTCACCAAAATTTCACATATCTTACAGTACGCATCGATGCACACTCTTATGTATCAATACATAAAGCTGTTTTGTGGTATAACAGTAACTGTTTTGCAGCATATATAAGACAGGTTATAACAGCAGTGCAAGACACGAATTCATTGAGAGAAAAACAATTGAACACAAGATCAAAAGCAGTGTTGGAGCAATTGTTTGAGAGCATTTAGAAACCTGAAAGAGACTTCATCTTCTTCATCTTCTCAATCACTTTTCTTCAAGAACATTTACACATAACCATTCTTGTTCTTTGGATTAAAGAAGCATCGAGATAACGTTCAGTGGTACGATCAAGGATCTAGCTGTGGTTTGCAGTGGAACGATCGAGGATTTAGCTGAGTTGAAGATTGAAGGGGGTTTCTAGGAAAAACCTACTGGTTTGTCCTTCAAGAACTGGAGTGTTCTTGAGGGTTTGGGAGTCACGTTTGCAGAACATATTCAGCCGCAGCGTTGCGTTTGGAGATCGGGGGATTTCGCAAGCAGGTCGTGGAACCGGTGAATTGTTTGCAATTTCGTGTAGGAAAATCTTGATCGTGCTCAGATCAAGTGAAGGTTCATACAAGAAGAAGTTCTTAGAGTTTAGAATTCTGTCTTTGTATCATAACCTTGTATCAACGGATTCGGCAAAAATTGATAATCAAAGTTCTCAATTTCATTTGAAATTGAGAGGGAGACGTACCCACACGCGAGGACGACGTGGGGAACTTCCTTACCAAATCTCTGCGTATCGAATTCTTACCTTACTCCTCTTTACGTTTTTCAAACTGTTTTCGCAATTTCAGTTAGTGTGTGGTGATTGTTCCTTTTGCAAGACAGCAGTGGCAAGAAAACTTTTAATCAAACTCCATTGCTGTTTATCATTTATCACACACACACCAACTGTTTGATAAAACGGTTAGCTAGATTTTATTCATTGGAAATAGACTTTAATGATAAGTGCATTCAATTAGTTAAAATTCTGGTGTGAATTGTTTCTGTCATTCTCATTAAAATCCAGCAATTAAACTTGTGTGTCCGACTTTCTAGTAGCGGTTCAGAATAGACGGAAGTCGATTCGGGACTGATTTTTCCGCCAACTTTGAAAACTCTGATAAAATTTCAAATCCGTTAAATTTCAAAGAGGTGATCTATTCACCCCCCCCCCTCTCGATCACTAGCCACACCGTCTAACAAGTGGTATCAGAGCGCCGGTTCGCTGGTGCTCTGTGGCTGCCTGTAACAGTATGGATTCTGAACCAAAGGGGGCGTATAATAGAGCGCCTATTTTCAACGGTGAAAATTACGGCTACTGGAAAGACTGCATGCGAGTTCATATAAATTCTGTGGATAGGCTAGTATGGGCTGCCATTGAAAACGGTCCGTTTCAAATTACTATGACTAATGCAGCTGGCGCCATAGTACCTAAACCAGAAGATGATTGGAATGAGAAAGATGAGAAAAAGTGGTCGTGTGATTGGAGAGCTCGAAACATGTTAATTTCAGCACTTGGTGTTGATGAGTATTATCGAGTATCCCATTGCACGACAGCTAAAGAAATGTGGGACGCTTTAGAAGTTGCCCATGAGGGTACTACTGAAGTAAAACAGTCCCGCATTAACACACTCAATCAAGAGTTTGAGCTCTTTCGCATGAAACAAGGAGAATCCATCTCCGACATGCAAAAGAGATTCACTCATCTAACTAACCGATTGAATGCTCTTGGAAAACCTATTTCCAATGAAATTGCTACTAATAAAATTCTCAGGTGTCTTAGCAGGGAGTGGCAACCTAAAGTAACAGCAATCAAGGAAGCCAACGATCTAACAAGACTTACGATTACAACTTTGTTTGGAAAGCTGGAAGAACATCAGCAAGCATTGGAAAGTCTTGAAAAATATGAGAACAAAAGTAAGAAGGAAAAGGAGAAGAAAAGAGACAAAGAGGGAGAGAAGAAGCCAATAGCTCTTGTGGCCTCTAGCTCTAAGTCCTCACGAAAAGAGCAAAGCGACAATGATTCAAGTAGTGACAAAGACTCGGATGATGAGGAAATGGGACTGTTTGTAAGGAGATACAATAGATTCATTCGAAAGAATGGAGTCAAGCATTCCGACAAAAATCTCATGAAGTTTCGAAAACAATCTACAAACTCGAAACAAGAAGAGAACAAGAAGAGTAGAGGAAGAGGATCCTGTTTTAATTATGGTAAATCTGGACATTATAAAACGGATTGCCCTATAAAGTATAAGGATCAAAGAAAGGATTCACCAAAAGGGTACAGCAAACAAAGAAGAGCGTACATTGCATGGGAAAGTGATAGCGATTCATCAAGCACACAAAGCTCAAGTGATGATGATGAAGCAGCAAATCTGTGCCTTATGGCTCACACAAAAAATCAGTCCTACCACAAGAAGAAAAACAATGACAAAAAGGTAAAACAAGCCTACTACAATAATTTCTCTTCTATGTCTTTTTTGGAACTGAAAATAGCTTTTGAAAAACTGCATAACGAAGCTGTAGATGCTTTTAAAAGACTATCTTCCGACAAACATATTTTTTCATTTTTGGAAGGTAAAGTAAACAAAGCTGAAATTGAGTTAGAAGCGTTGAAAGCTAGTATTGCAGAAAATTCAAAAATTATTGACATTGACGGATGTAGTAGAGTTAGGTATTGTGACGCTTGTTATATTTGGCAAAAAGAGGTAAACACTCTTAAAGTCAAATTAGAGAAAGCGCTACAACCTAAAGTTACTTATGCCGTTGACCCCAAGTTGTTTAAGAAGTCATTGAATCCTCCATATGCAAAATACTCTTTTATTCTAAAGGATTCAATGAACAAGAAACAACAAACACATCATCATGGTTTATGTCATTATTGTTGCCATGCTGGCCATACCATTGAGAAATGCAAATTTAGGAGATTTCTTGTCCCTAAAGGCATTTATCAATGGAAGCCAAAAGGCAACCATGTTAGCACTTACCCACTTGGACCCAATGAAAATTGGGTACCAACTTCTCTCTTTTGATGTTGTAGGATGAGTGCCTTGCCTCCGCAGATAGAAGGTGGTTTCTTGACAGCGGCTGCTCGAGGCACATGACCGGTGACATATCGCTCTTTATAGACTTCAAGGCAAAGAAGAAGGGATATGTCACTTATGGAGACAACAACAAAGGAGCTATACTCGGCAAAGGTAGTGTAGGTAATCCCTCCACCACTACTATTTCAAATGTCCATTTAGTTGAGGGACTTAAACACAATTTGTTAAGCATAAGTCAACTATGCGACATGGGCTATAAAGTGTCGTTTACAAAAACTTGCTGTATAATTGAACATGTTGAACAAAACATTGTGTTTAAGGGTGTAAGAGTAAACAATATCTATATGCTTGACTTGTTTGATGTACCTTTAACAAATACTAAATGTCTAGTCACCTTGAATGATGATTCTTGGCTTTGGCATAGACGTTTAGCGCATGTTAACTTCGATTTGCTAAATAAGGTTGTATCTAAGGATCTAGTAGTCGGTCTACCAAAAATAAAATTTTCAAAAGACCACCTATGTGACGCGTGCCAAATGGGAAAGCAAACAAGGGTGTCTTTTAAATCTAAAAATGTAATTTCAACTTCACGACCCCTTGAGCTTCTCCATATGGACCTCTTTGGACCTTCTAGGACAAAGAGCCTAGGTGGAAATTACTATGGCTTTGTAATAGTTGATGACTACTCTAGATTCACTTGGACTATATTCCTTCATAGCAAAGATGAAACTTTTTCTGCTTTTAAAAATTTTGCAAATCTGTCCCAAAACAAAATGAATTCCAAAATAGTTACAATTCGTAGCGATCATGGTGGTGAGTTTCAAAATTATCACTTTGAGAAGTTTTGTGACAAGCATGGTATTGAGCATAACTTTTCAGCCCCTCGCACTCCACAACAAAATGGCGTTGTGGAGCGTAAAAATCGTGTTTTAGAGGAGTTGGCAAGAACAATGCTCAATGAGGGTGGATTACCAAAATACTTTTGGGCTGATGCTGTCAGCACAGCCTGTTATGTTCTAAACAGAATCTCAATTCGCCCTATTTTAAACAAAACTCCTTATGAACTTTTGAAAGGAAGAAAACCAAACTTGTCACATCTTCACGTATTCGGTTGTAAATGTTTTGTTTTGAATAACGGTAAGGAAAACATTGGGAAGTTTGATGCAAAAGCGGATGAAGGTATCTTTCTTGGTTACTCACTGTCAAGTAAAGCATATAGAGTGTATAATAAGCGTTTACTTACTGTTGAAGAATCTGTTCATGTTTCTTTTGATGAGTCTTATCCGAAAAATGTCGGAAAAGGTATTTCTTTTGATGACGCAGGTGTATCTACAGAAGACATACTCAAGGAAGCTGTTGAGGAAACTGATCAGTCCAAAACAGCTGCCCATGAGAAGGAGGAAGATACTAGTCATGAAGAAATTGAGGAAGAAAAGACAGCTGAAGTGAATGATCTTCCAACAGCTTGGAGATCCTCAAAAGACCATCCCATTGACAACATCTTGGGAGACATTTCAAAGGGAGTAATGACTCGTTCTAAGATAAGTAATTTTTGTTCTCACTTCGCGTTTGTTTCACAAGTAGAACCTAAGAATGCCAAAGAGGCCTTGATTGATGAATTTTGGCTAATGGCCATGCAAGAAGAGCTTAATCAATTTAAAAGAAATGACGTTTGGGAACTTGTCCCTCGTCCGCGAGATCATCATATCATAGGCACTAAGTGGGTTTTTAGGAACAAGCTTGATGAAAACGGAGTGATTACTAGGAACAAGGCACGTTTAGTAGCACAAGGGTATAACCAAGAGGAGGGCATAGACTATGAGGAAACTTATGCTCCAGTTGCTCGCCTTGAAGCTATACGTCTTTTGCTTGCCTATGCGTGTTCTAAGGATTTTAAGCTTTACCAAATGGACGTAAAGAGTGCCTTTCTTAATGGTGTCATAAATGAAGAAGTATATGTTTCACAACCTCCCGGTTTTGAAAATGCTGAAAATCCAGATCATGTTTACAAATTAAAACGAGCTTTGTATGGTCTTAAACAAGCCCCTCGGGTTTGGTATGAAAGGCTTAGCAAATTCCTAATTGATCATGGATATTCAAGAGGTAAAGTGGACAATACTCTCTTTATTAAACACAAAGGGAAGCACATTCTTTTAGTTCAAGTTTATGTCGACGATATCATATTTGGTTCAACTAACATACACTTGGTCGAAGAATTTTCTAAGGTTATGCAGGGTGAATTTGAGATGAGTCTAATGGGGGAGCTGAACTACTTCCTAGGACTGCAAATAAAGCAACTTGATGAGGGTACAACAGTATGTCAAACAAAATACTGCAGAGAACTACTCAAGCGCTTTGGAATGAATGACTCAAAATCGATTGACACCCCAATGCCTACCAACGGAAATCTAGATAAGGATGAGCACGGTAAGTGTGTAGATGTCAAAAGGTTCAGAGGTATGATTGGATCTCTCTTGTATCTTTCTGCTTCTAGACCTGACATCATGTTTAGTGTTTGTATGTGTGCACGCTATCAATCAAATCCTAAGGAATCGCACCTAAAAGCGGTGAAGCGCATATTTAGATATCTTCACGGAACACCTAAATATGGGCTTTGGTATTCCAAAGGAAGTGATTGTAGCTTAGTAGGGTACTCCGATTCTGATTTTGCTGGCTGCAAATCAGATAGGAAAAGCACAAGTGGCACATGTCACCTGTTTTCAAATTCCTTGGTCAGTTGGCATAGCAAAAAGCAAGTTTCTGTGGCTTTGTCAACTGCAGAGGCAGAATACGTTGCAGCCGGTAGTTGTTGCGCTCAGATTTTATGGCTGAAGCAGCAATTACAAGACTTCAACATTCAACTCAAACGTATTCCTATCAAATGTGACAACACTAGTGCCATAAACCTTACTAAAAACCCTGTTTTACACTCACGCACTAAACACATAGAGATTAGACATCATTTCCTTCGTGATCATGTTGAAAAAGAAGACGTTGTCTTTGAGCACGTTGATTCCAAAAATCAGCTTGCTGATATTTTCACTAAACCATTGGCAACGGAACCTTTCTTCAACATTCGTCGCGAATTGGGAATCTTAGATCTTTCTCAATTGATGTCATAAGCATGTTACCTCTTAATTATATTATGCCTCACCATGGTTGATAAGAGCTGTTTTAGATGTCAATTATCCATCACAAGAGTTCTCCAACAGAGGTAATATCAATCCTTTCTAAAATTTTCTTATTGCTAAGTGATTGTGTATGTTAGAACAAATGTTCTTACTCTAGTTGATATAAAATTTGATTGCATATACTCCTTGTCTATATTGTGTGCACATTAACAATCTGACTTCTGAATCTCTGTTGAACATAATCATCATGACATAGTGCATAATGCATATTCATACTGCATTAAAATTCATTAAAAGCTAGTTCAGCATCAGTATGCATCGACACAAACGAAGCATGCATCGACCCATACATTCTGAAATTCAAATTTTTTAAAAACTGCTTCAGGATGCATCGATGCATCCATCGCATGTATCGATACACATGCCAATTGTGAATGTTTGGCATCGACGCATGACCATCTGCATCGATACATACTGATGCTATCTGAATTAAATGCAATTCTTTCTCTCTCATGCATCGACACTTTAGCCAATCATATCACTTCCTATCTCAAGACTTCATATCATCTGCCCTCAAAAACCCCAAAACCAGTGGCTAACCCTAATCCTCCTCATCTTCACTCTCTCTTTAAAACCCTAAATCTCACATCACCATGCCTCCACGCACTATTCCAGTCAGAGCCAAAGGAAAAGGGAAGGGAAAGGAAACAGCCGGTACATCTCAGCAACCACCAGACGTTCCTTCAAATGCCTTAGAGCTACTTCATCCTGCTGTTGCTGCTGAATTTGAGGAATCCTTCAAGACAAGGTTAGTCATGAAACCTCACGTCTTTGATAAAACAGATGCTATTCACCTACACCTAAATGAAGTGGTTGAACTCTTACATGCACAAAGACTTGGGTCGTTTCTGTCCACAAAGGATGATTATCATGAGGATTTCATTCGGGTCTTTTATGCTGGCTTACAAACTGGTAGAGGCTATATGTTCAGGTGTTCTATCGGAGTCAGAACATATACCTTTGAAGCCTCTGATTGGGAAACGGTATTTCAAATGCCGCCTCCGTCGATGGCTTTCAAGTGCTGGCATGACCTGCATTTTGATCCTGAATTTGACATGAAGGACTTTACTCCATCTATACTAAAGATAGACAGACCGTTGAATGATGATGAACACGTCACGTCTGGAATGATCAAGCAAACTCCGCGTATTCTTCACTGGATTATTACACATATTCTGCGTCCAACAAACAGTGGACATTCGCGGTTGGACAGGCCCTGCATACATCTTCTCTACATTTTGCAAAATAAGGTGCTCTTAAATTGGGCTAATTACTTTGTAAAACGTCTATTTTTCGTGCGAGACAGCTCCAAGAATGTGGCTCTAGGTTATGCCTCTCAAATAATGAAAATTCTTAAGTTTTGGAAAGTTGCAATACCTATTGTTCCTCTCCTATCTCCATCTGCTGCTCAAGAGTTTGACTCTGCCACTCTATCGCATATGGGATATCGGTGGGACAAGGACCGCAAATGTTTCTATTTCTTCGAAAGAAAATCCAAAACCAGAATTTACAACTTTGACGTGCCCTCGGAACGCATCCATGTTGCTGAAGATCAGCCTGATGAAGAAATGCAGGATGCGGCTGAAACAGATGCACCACAAGCTGAGGCCAATGCTGGTTGGGGTGATTGGGCGCCACGAAGGTGGTCTCCTACCAACTATGTACCTGAACCTACAACCCCTCCATTCTCCGGTGGTACTTCAGCCTCAACACCAAATGCGGACATCACTCATATGCTTCAACAGATGGAAATTGTCAACAAAGAACGCCATGAAGAAGCACGGTACTGGCATGTTCAACAATCTGAATGGCACAACGAGCATCGGGACTGGCATGATGAGCATACACGGATGTATCAGAATCAACACGCTTGGCACCAAGACTTGGTTAAATGGCATCAGGTTTTCTACAACGAAATGTCCGGCTTTATGGACGACTGCCGTGAAAATCCTGGTATTATGGACAGCTTTAGAAGCATTGAAGTTCAGAACCGATTTAGGCAATACTCCTTCATGGGCCAAAATCCAGACACAATGCCTCCTCCTCCGCCTCCGCCTAGCTACAGAGATCCTGACAGACATGATGAGGAGTCCTATGGTGGCCACAATCCAAATTAACCAACCATCTTTTCATCTCACTGCATTTCATTTCATATTGCTCAAGTTTTATTTTGTTGCACAATATATGGTTTAGCTTATGTAACTCTTAAACTCGCTCGTGTCTTTAAAATGCTTTTCTAATTCTGTTTATCTCTATTGTTATTGCCCTTATTCGTCATTCTTTGTGAATGATTCTTTACTTTGAAGCTTCATTCTTTGTGATTGATAGCCTGTTATCCAATTTTTGCCATGTCCTGCTACACTATGCTACCTTGATAAATCTGTTTCTTCCTCTTTTTGATGTTGACAAAGGGGGAGAAAATGCAGATATGCACAAACTCAGGGGGAGTATCACACATCTTGCCAAGAATTTGCCATCATCAAAAAGGGGGAGTTTGTGAGAGAATTCTTTACCTTGAATTAATTTTTAATGATAGCAAATTGTGTGATCATCATCCAAATGTTGGTTGTGCATTGCATTACATGATACATTTGTGTTTTATTATGTTTTCCATCCCATTCTATTTGTTGCATAACTGTACATATAAACCTACATTGATACTTCCCTTAAAATAACAATTAAAATGCATTTTATGTCAGTATGTATCAATACATAAGCCTCTGCATCGATACATACAGCATGTGATAAATCACAAAACATTTTTGTTCAGTATGCATCGATGCATACGAGTCATGCATCAATACATGAAAGGCAAAAGACTCTATGCATCGATCCACACGATCCCTGCATCGATACATGACTAATTGAAACAGCCTGTGTATCAATACATACGCATCAGGCATCGATACATACTAGTGAAATAATCACATGCATCGATACACACGACTTTTGCATCGATACATGATTAATCAATTTCACCAAAATTTCACATATCTTACAGTACGCATCGATGCACACTCTTATGTATCAATACATAAAGCTGTTTTGTGGTATAACAGTAACTGTTTTGCAGCATATATAAGACAGGTTATAACAGCAGTGCAAGACACGAATTCATTGAGAGAAAAACAATTGAACACAAGATCAAAAGCAGTGTTGGAGCAATTGTTTGAGAGCATTTAGAAACCTGAAAGAGACTTCATCTTCTTCATCTTCTCAATCACTTTTCTTCAAGAACATTTACACATAACCATTCTTGTTCTTTGGATTAAAGAAGCATCGAAATAACGTTCAGTGGTACGACCAAGGATCTAGCTGTGGTTTGCAGTGGAACGATCGAGGATTTAGCTGAGTTGAAGATTGAAGGGGGTTTCTAGGAAAAACCTACTGGTTTGTCCTTCAAGAACTGGAGTGTTCTTGAGGGTTTGGGAGTCACGTTTGCAGAACATATTCAGCCGCAGCGTTGCGTTTGGAGATCGGGGGATTTCGCAAGCAGGTCGTGGAACCGGTGAATTGTTTGCGATTTCGTGCAGGAAAATCTTGATCGTGCTCAGATCAAGTGAAGGTTCATACAAGAAGAAGTTCTTAGAGTTTAGAATTCTGTCTTTGTATCATAACCTTGTATCAACGGATTCGGCAAAAATTGATAATCAAAGTTCTCAATTTCATTTGAAATTGAGAGGGAGACGTACCCACACGCGAGGACGACGTGGGGAACTTCCTTACCAAATCTCTGCGTATCAAATTCTTACCTTACTCCTCTTTACGTTTTTCAAACTGTTTTCGCAATTTCAGTTAGTGTGTGGTGATTGTTCCTTTTGCAAGACAGCAGTGGCAAGAAAACTTTTAATCAAACTCCATTGATGTTTATCATCTATCACACACACACCAACTGTTTGATAAAACGGTTAGCTAGATTTTATTCATTGGAAATAGACTTTAATGATAAGTGCATTCAATTAGTTAAAATTCTGGTGTGAATTGTTTCTGTCATTCTCATTAAAATCCAGCAATTAAACTTGTGTGTCCGGCTTTCTAGTAGCGGTTCAGAATAGACGGAAGTCGATTCGAGACTGATTTTTCCGCCAACTTTGAAAACTCTGATAAAATTTCAAATCCGTTAAATTTCAAAGAGGTGATCTATTCAACCCCCCCCCCCCCCCTCTCGATCACTAGCCACACCGTCTAACAAACAACGCCACAAGCAAGAAAAAAACACTGAGAAGAATCTCCAGAATCTGGGAAACTAAAATACTGAAAAATTTCGGAGATGCATCTCCGAAATTTCTGCAACTCAGAAGTTGCGCTAATGGCATGAATGTACCTCATGCAATCCAAAAAAACATGTGTTTGATCATTCTCTTCAGCCAACAAATGTCTAATACATTATGTTTAAACTATCTTACATGCTATTTCTACTTATTTCTAACCTTAATTATCGATTTTTACTCATTTACACAAAAAATTCAAAAACTCAAAAAACTTACAAAATATTGATGTTCTTATGTCGTTTCTGATGTTAGAGATGTTTATTGAACTTCCCTTGAGCCTTTTTTATTGAGGTTTGACTTGGTGTAGAGAAAAAAGTTGAGTGTTTGAAGTTGAGTTTGAGTAAAATGAGAAATAAGGAAGGAGAAGGTGTAGCGGTGTATTCGTTACCATTGGAGATATTGACTAAATCCAAGGTAAATCATACAAAGTCGAGTCGCCACCGCACTTCTATTTATCCAAAGGAATGGTTAGAAAGCGAACAAAAACCTAAAAGTTTTACAAACAAAACTAGTAAAAGAAACAGAGATCTGGGTAAGGGGGTTGGTTATGCAATGGGAAGGTGTTAGGCACCCAAAACATCCTAGGTACTCCTAGGGAGCCCTTTTCACACTTGTTGCAAAGGTTATTGTTTTTTTGTGAAAAATTTTATTTGTGCAAACATGATTGAAGAGATGAGAAGAGAATATACAAGTTTATTTACATTTTGTGTTTGGATGGATGAACTCATTGTCTACGTACCCTCTTATAAAAAGATTAGGATCAAAACCTCGTAGTTCGGGTAAAAAATTTCAAAACAAATGAGTGGATTGATTGGTCCAAAAGCCTTAAGGTCTTTTGTTATCAAAGGGAGAAAACTCAACCTGAAAAACCACAAGTCCACCATGTGAGGATAACTTCAATATGCTAGTGAGGGGTTAACCCTATAATAAGCATGGAAAGCTCATTGTCCATCACTAAGGACATAGGTGAGTATTACATCTACCGCAAAGATAACTCAAACCTAATAGCTAAAGGTTATGAAAAATTTGATTAAGAAGTGATCATGGAACCACAAAAGAAATTTGAATGGGTTATATTTACCAATTAGAAGTATGTACAAAAAATGGTCAAAGTTGACTCAAAGATTCAATTCAAAATGAGTATTATGAAAAGAAAGTTTGAAAATCAAAAGCATAAGGCTTAGGTTTCTAATGTTGAAAACAAGTCAAATGTTTGCACAAAAAGGTTTTGGTTTGGGTTAGGATGGAGAGATGAAGAACAAAGGGTAAGTCCTAAAGAGAACAAAAAAGGTGATGGTTAAGAAATGAAACCACACTAGGAGTTCCTCTCTTGAGATCATATAGATGATCCAAGTAAGTTCCCATCCTTTGGAATAAGCAAGCACAAAGCATAAGCAATCACACAAGTCTCATAAGAGATCCTCAATGAAAGGAAACAGAATGCCAATACATGGACTTGCACCCGACTCCTAACAACAAAACGGAAACAGAACGCCAATACATGGACTTATATCCGACTCCCAACCACAAAACGGAAACAGAATGCCAATACATGGACTTATATCCGACTCCTAACAACAAAACGGAAACAAAATGCCAATACATGGACTTATATCCGACTCCCAACCATAAAAAAAACATCAAAAGCAAACATCACAAGTTATATACATACAAGAGGCTCAAACAAATGGGTGGGCTTTAGTCAAGAGGGGTCATATCAACCTCGACAAACAAGCTAAAATGTACAAGGGTAATCTGTAGCTCTTAACCACTAACATTGAAAGTTAGGGTGAAGCTGATCAAAGATGGAAATGAGGATGAGACCTCATGCTCTTAACCCTGGCCTGGGTGAGCTCATGACAAAGAAAGCGTAGGGATCCAGAAAGTGGGATCCTATTCCACTTGACAGACACTGGACAAAGATCTTGGGTACATGTTCAAAAGCATCAGCACGTAGTGCGAGCATAAAGAACGACACACTGAATAACGGGGGATTGGCTACTAATCCCTTTTATCCGTCAATTGCCTCACTCTTGGAGGTCTTATCAAGTAACACATGCCTCATCTTGGAGGTCTTTGGCACAATTGTAAATAAGCACAAATAGAGCCTCTGAAGGAGGACTTGCCAGCAAAATGCCTGCCAAAAAGATGACAGGACTTCCAGACTACATGAAGTAAGAAGATAACTACCTAAGTGGTGTGTCAACCATAATCCAAAGCTCAAGCAAGAGCAAGCAAGCAACTAAGGTACCTGTACAAAAGCTAACCAATTAATACTTCAGTCAGAAAACCAAGAGACAAATAGTGAAACCATTTATAGTTACACAACTCAATGAACAATGCTCAAGCACTCAAATGAACTCATGAGCTCAAGCATATCACTTAACATCCTACAAAACAAACAAAAGTTAGAACTCAAATCGTTTGCATCTCACAAAGTGAGAACAAATCAACCATCAATGCTAAATGTCCAAACCTGAAACACAAAGCACAGTTAGTTTATGCACAAAACACTAGTACAAAGACTAAGTTCAAAACCAAACCAAATGATCAAAACAGAACCCAATCTTCCACATAATGCACATTCAAACATGTCACAAAATGTCCTCAAAAGGACCAACATCAATTCAATAAGCAAATATCTCAAATGGCTCATGTAATGCAATGGCCACAAAATGTGCACAAAATGGACTTCCAAATTAGAAAATCCACATCAAAACAGAAATGCATGCAATGACCTTGAAATTTTTTATGCTAGTTTCTCATGTCATGAACAAACAATATGCAAAAGATCAAATCCAGAAAGGTTCAAATGATAGATGATCAAAAATGCACAAATTCAATGGCAAAAATGTGACACAAATTGTCACATTCATCTTCATGTGTCAAAAACAATGATAGCATATGAGAAAAATTCCAAACCAGTTATCAAAAATTCACATCATGTATGAATATCAAGCATGCAAAAAATTGGATCAATTGGCTCAAAGATGAAGATTTCACAAAGCATTGAACACAACATATCAATTTGGCATAGCATAGATTCAAAAATTCACCAATCACAAACCAAACATCAACAAATCATGAAAATAATACCAAAATATAATAGACATTCATACAAAACTAGGAAAAAAATTGGAGTTAATTTGGATCATTTTCTATTTTTTATGAATTTTCTAAGATGAACAAAATAAATTGAAATATTAAAAGAAATGGAGGGAAATTCAAATATTTGAAATAAATCAGAAAATATCATGACCACTGGATCTCAGCGCGCGCCAAGATCAAAGGCTCATATTCAAAAGCCAAAACGCGTCGTTTCATTAAACGCGTGGCATGCACAATCAGCTTTATTCAAACACGCGTGGCACAGTCAAAGGAAACAGAACCAATCAAATGGACAAGCAAGCACATATCAGCATACAGTCAACACACACGCAGGCAAAACCCTAAAAATAACCAGACGCCAGAGCTACAGTCTCCGGTCGTCTTCTCCGGCCATCTCTGGCGGAGTTCAACCATAAAATTTCCAGAATTCAACAAATTATACATCAATCGAACCGCCATTCCACACACATTCCAAATATCAAATCAAAACATCCTAATTCCTCATGTATTTTCCAGATCAAACGAAAACATTTCCTAGATCTAAACTTGAAGTTCATCATACAGGCTCAATACTTGATCATTTTTAAATCTAATCATATCTACATAACCTACACAGCATGCTCTTCACATCTATGATCATAAAATAGCAAAAGGAGAGGATGAATTTTCATCACCTGGAAAT
Organism: Lathyrus oleraceus; assembly: GCF_024323335.1. Classification (NCBI taxonomy): domain Eukaryota; kingdom Viridiplantae; phylum Streptophyta; class Magnoliopsida; order Fabales; family Fabaceae; genus Lathyrus; species Lathyrus oleraceus. Next base: position 628,366,946 of record NC_066583.1, on the reverse strand, counting down.
GAATTTTTATCAACAACTCAAAAGCTCCAGATCTACTCCTTTGACCTTGCCTTGAAGCTTTGTGCACAAAGAAACAATTGAAACTACCTGGATCTAGCTCAATTTCCAACTTCCATTGCTATGAGTTTGCACTTGAACTGCTCGAATCTGGACTGAATTGCTCAAACCAATGGTTGATTCTTGCTCAATGAAGCATGATGAACAAGATTATGCAAGAATTTTTGGTGTTTGTGTGAAGAGATGAAGAATTCGAAGAGAGAGAATTTTGGAGGGAACTTTGAAATTCTAGATCTGAAATGCTTCCTCCTCTGATTATGGTTAGGGTTTGGTATTTATATGGCATGCTAATCACACTGAAATCCAAATTAGGCCTTGGTTAAACATGATTAGGGAAATATGGAGCAATTTGCAAAAATGCAAAAGTGAGCTCATGTGCCATGCTACACGTGCAAAGTCTCATGCAAGGCTTGGAAATCACTCAAAGTCAACCAATAATCATGATGGAAATGGTATTTTGCTTGTATCATAAGCCAAATTTGAATTGTGGAAATTCCCTCCAAAATGATCACATGAGAAATGATGAGCATACACACTTTTCTCATGTATAGCAAAGGCTATTTTGAGATGTCATGATCAAGAGAAACATTTTGCAAAAAGAATGGACCAAATTGGAGCTTTGTATCAAAAGTTATGCCATTTTGAATTTCCATGCACACCTTGTGATCAAATGACCATAACTTCTCAACCATTCATCGTATGGACATGAATTAGGACTTTTTGAAAAGGGGAGACAAAGATCTACAACTTTCATGTTCACCAAAAATCCATTTGAAACCTCTTTGACACTGACAAGTCAAGTTGAATGTGAACCAAAAACTTGCCAAATTTGGAAACTTTGAATTACAGGTCATTTTCCATTTTTAGTAACTTTTGCCATGACCTTTGAATCTTCAAGATGGATGTTTAGAATGATGAATAGGCTCTATTTGAACATGATTGAGGTGTTTCAACTCATTCCCCCCCACCTCATAGCCCTCAGTTGACTGCACAATTGACTTTTTTGGTCCTCAAATGATCTTGAAATGCTTTGATTAGCTTGAGCCTTTACCACTTGATGAAATTGCTCCAAAATGAAACCCTAGCTCATATAAGCTCCATATAATGATCATGTGGTCCTCATCTCCAAGAAAATACTTCATCTCTTGTACACTGGGTCTCCTTGAAGCTCTTGACCTGGTGATTGCTTAAGCTACAAACAACAAATGTTAATGACATATTTTTGTGCTTTTGGTTAGTGAATAAAACAAGAAAAGCAATGATATACAATTCAAGCATGCTTGGTGATCTCAAACCACTCACAAGAGATCCCTACCCAAAGGGAAAGGGAGCCAAGATGCTCAATGATCCTTGAGGCTATGCAATGCAATGTTATGATGCCATGAGGGATCTTAGGGACAAAATTGGGATCTTACAGAAGGGTATGGCGCAATTTAACCTTCAAAATATTTCGGAGATGCATCTCCGAAATATTTTAACATTAACTAAGGTTTTTGTGCATCCGGAGATGCATCTCTGGAATCTGGGGGCATTTATATAGGCAAAGAAATTTATGGGGTGCATTAAGAAATCATCTATTTTATATCTGCCACCCCACATATTTTCATATTTACAAAAATTATGTTTGGTCAAAATTTTCACTTTCACTAAGTTGTAATTTCTGAAATCTTTGGTAGTTAAAACAAAAATTCCGATACATTTTTTTTGCATTTTGTGGAGAGTTTGCAATTATACCAGAAATATAAGAAAATCTGATATATCATGGAAAAAAACATACATTTTTACCATTTTTTTTGTTTTGCCGATGAAGAAATACCAAATTTTTTGAAAATCATAGAAATCGTCTCAAAAAACAAAATAAATTGGAATTTTTGAAAAGTCTGATAACCATATAAAATTATCGACCAAAATTCTGGATTTTCGCCTACATTCAAAATTCTCAATAGTACAAAATAATGTTTTACTTGTGCAGTCCAGAACCGAGACTCGTCTACAAATTTATGTGAAGATTATATGCAGTTCTTGTATATTTTCTTTTTAATATTGGTAGTTTGTACTTTATATGTTGTAAATGACAGATATTTTCGTCTTGATCTGATGTATTAACTTGGGCACAAACCATTGATAAACAACATGGTGTTATTGTTGTAATTGTTCGTCCTGATACTGCAAATGGGATGCGAGGGAAGAGAGATAAATGGATTATGGATTGTGAGAGAGGAGAAAATTATAAAAGGAATAATACATCTAAAATCAATAATTCCTTAGAAGACATTTATAGTATGAAAGTTAAATGTCCTTTTAGGCTGAGATATGTGTCAAGTTTTGGAAGGTGAATGTGATAGTTAGGTATGGGTTGCACAATCATCAACTATCTAAAAATTTAAATGTCAATGACATACTGAACCGTCTAAAAGATCATGAAAGACAGTTTGTGAATGACATGACGAAGTACAATATGGCTCAAAGGTACATAGTTGTTGCTTTGAAAGACAAAGATCTAGAAAACCTCACGAGTGTTACCCGAGTGTATAAGGATAGAGTTACATAAAATACGAGCAAGAGAGGTCCATTGCCAAAAATGCAAATGTTATTTAGTCTCATTGAGAGAAGTACATGTGTTGGACTAGAAATAAAGACAACTCAACTGCTATCGGATTTTCCAAAATTTTAATACCTCAATTGCTATCGAATTTTCCAAAATTTATGAAATTTTTTATCTATACCGAAAATTATACAAAAAAAATGGTATTTCTTCATAGAAAACAAAAATTGTCGATATTCTTTATGAAATTATCGATATTTTTGTACATTTTCATAAATAAAGTATTTATTTATATCAATATATTATTAGAAAAGTATAAATAAATATTGTTCTCAGAATAGTCTAACTAACAAATAACTATTGAGGTATGCAACAAAGTCTAATAATTTAAATATTACATTAGTTTCACAATAAAATACATAATTTATGTATTAATTTGTTAGTATAAGAAATATATTAATAGTGAGTTATTTATAAGAAATAATTTAATAGTGAATTATTTATAATTTAATAATTTAATAATTAGTAGAAAAATTAATTTGTTCGACAAAAATTTAATGTAAGCGACTCTCTTTAAGAATGACAATAAAACACATAATTTATGTATTAATTTGTTAGTATAAGTGTAATTCTGAAGTTATTTGACAAATAATTAAAGAATCAGAACCACAATGTTGTTAACCGAATTAAGAATGAGAACCCTTCAAGGGCCTTAATTACTCAATTGATAGACAACAACCATTGCCACAAAGAAATAACATTGATATTTTCTCTTATTTCAATTGTAGAAAACCATGCCATATGATTAAGAAATGTCAGATTGAGTTTAAACCTTGTGTTTTCCCTAATGCATTGGTTAACCTAATGGATGATCAATTTATTGCTTTGATCATTGACATCAACATGATTGATGAATTTGATGGTTGATGGATAGACATTGGCTTTTTTCATCATGTCTGTTATGATCGTGCAATGTTCAAAACATGCACAAATAAGAAAGTATTGTTGAAAGTTGCCCACACCATTAATGTTGTCAGTATTGGAGAAGTGGAGCATAGTCCACCTCTAAAAAGACTTTAATCTTGAAGGATGTCATGTATACTTCAGAGATTATAAAGAATTTTGTTTATGGTTTTCTTCTTAAAAAGACAGGGTTTAGTCAGTCTATTAGGGTAAATTTCTACACAATCACTAAAAATGATATTTTTGTGAAATTGCTATATTTAAGACTTTTGTGAATGAAATTGAAAATCAATTTAGTAACATGATTAAGAGACTTCATAGTGATAGAGGAACTCGAAATTATTTTAGTTTATTTAATGAATTTTACAAACGACATTGAACTGCATATGAAACGACCGTGCCATATTCTTCTTAATAGAATGGTAGAGTAGATAGAACGAATATAACTCTTACTCAACTATTACTGATATTACGTTAAATTTTGGTGTTGCATGTAACACCCCAGTTTTAGTAATTTATTTTATGTGATTCATTTCAATTTAATTATGTATTATATGATGAATTATGTATTTCATATGCGTGGGGTGTAGATGGATGATTGAGAAGGATAATGAAGATGTCGTAAAATAGCTTTTAGAGGATTTATTTATTTTATTTTATCATTAGAGAGAAAATAATAAAATTAGAATAACTAATAGAAAATAGAAAATGAATAAGGGAAGGGTAATATTAAATTTATGTTAAGTAAGTGAGAACAAGGTAGGTATTATAGAAAAATATCGAGGGTAAGATGAGAATAACCTAATGAGGGAATTAGGTTTTTGGATAAAAAAAGAGAATTGTGAGGGGATAGATGTTACAGTATGTATTTTGGAGAGTTGAAGTAAAAGAGACAAGGAGGGAGAGAAAGCACTTGAGGTTGAGGAAGAACTCTAAGGATCAAAGGTGATTATGCTGAAGATCAGGTAAGAGTGAGAAATGGTTTCAATAATAAGGGGTGTGATGGAAGGGTAGATGGAGGAACTCTTAACCTCCTTAGGATTGAGTGTTTTAAATCTCAATTCTTATGTTTGTGTTATAATTGTTGATTGAATGATGAAATTGGTGTGAAATTGATGTACCCTATGTATGTTTATGCTTTATTTTGATGTTGTTGATGATATTATGCCATTGATTGATGTTTGAAGGTTTTGACCTTGATTGTGTTATTGGTGATTTAGAGATGATGAGTATTGATGATGTGTTGTAATATGACGTGGATACATGAAAACTATGGAGTAGATGATGATAAAAAGCTATAACCATGAGACATTGGATTTATTTGATGGATTTTTGTAGCATACGTTTTTGGAACATAAGGGAGTATTGGGATGGTTTAAAAACTTATTTTTGGGAAAAATCTGCAGTATGTGCCGATCTGTATAGGTCATAGGTCGATACATGCAATCAACACATCTAACAGAATTTACATGCTTTAAAAATGAAGTACATCTGCCGATCTAAAAAAGGTCATGTGTCAACCTAAAAAGGTCATGCGCCGACCTAAAAAGGTCATGAGCCGATCTGTAAATGTGATGAGCCGACCTGTACGAGTCATGTGTCAGCACATAACTGCCAGAATGTTCGTTTTGCATTGTTCGACGATTTTGGAGATAAATTTTGATCCATAAGTCCGATTTAGACATCGTTTGAAGTGTTGGCAAGCTAATGTGATTTCCTATCAAGTGATAATGTAATTAGAGATTTAATATTTTGTATTAATATAAATAACTGACGAGGCTTGTATGTATTATTGGCGTTATGTTGACAATGAATGTTATGATGATTTTGGTGTTATCGTGTATGATGTTGATGATGATTACAATATTGTTGTATTATGGTGTTGAGAATACTATTGATGTTGTTGATGTGATTGTGAGATTTGAGAATAATATTGATGTTGTTGATGCTATTATGAGATGAATTGTTGTACATATAATGAAAACATGTTGAGTTGAGATACGTAGTTTCAGTGTGGAAACTACCATGTGGTTGTTGTATAGGAGTCATACAGTTTGATGTGATACTGTTAATTGTTGTTAAATTGTAACGATGGTGTATTCATTCATGCATCATAAGTTGGTGATGGTGGTGAAAGAGGCGAGCTACAGGTCTCGGTGAGGGAACTTGTGTCTGTCCCAAGCTCGGTGTGGAGCTTAAAGCTCAGTGTGGGACTTAGGGCTCGGTGTGGACCCAGTTCATGATAAGAACCATTGTTGAGATCGGTACCACATGAATTTGAGTCTATAATATGCTTGAGAGTCACATTGCATATATATTGTATATTTTATTGTGAAATGAGTGAACTTGAATACATGTGTTATGTTGTATAGTGGGTTATTTTTGAACTCTATTGTATTTAATATACTCTGATTTTTATGCGCCTCTTATTATTTGAATGTATTTCTCACCCCTTTTGTTTGAATGTTGCCTTTACACGAACATCGTACATATAATCAGGAGTATCTTTGCTGAAGCAAGTGAAAGGTAGCTCTTAGAGTGGCTTCCAATAGTTTGTCGTTTTCTTTAGTAAGGTCTTGCTCTGATTAATGTAACATCGGGTTGGGAACGTTTGCTTTAACTTATTTTGTTTTTTTTGAAGTTGTTATTTATGTTTGATGATATTTCAGCACTATGATGAGTCGAATATTATGACTTTTGTTATTGTGTTATGAAAGTTGAAGTTATGAGACTTAACATCCTGAGTTTGAAATTAATATGTTTAATTGATTTGATAGTGATTCTGCTGCGATGATACCTTAAGTGAAGGTGAGCATGTGATGACGAGTTTTATGTGATATTTTGTAACCCGTGTTACGAAGCAGGATAAGTTTGATGTGAGTGACACCTTATGTGATCGTAATTTCTATTAAAATTATGCGTTAAAATTGTATGAAAGGTTTAGGGTGTTACACTGCATCTCACTAGCGGGGGAAATTTTATTGACTATTTATTATGTCCTGAATTGAGTTTCCAAATCAAAAAGTAAGTTCTCTCCTTATGAGATATTAAAGAAAAAACAATTAAACTTATCTTACTTAAGAGGTTGGGGTTGTCTGGCTTATGTAAGAATTCAGGATCCGAAGTGAGTTAAACTTGCTAGTAGATCATATGAATATGTATTCATTGAGTATGCAGCAAACAACAAGGCATATAGGTTTTATGACCTAAATGGCATAGTGATCATAAAATCAAACAATGTTGAATTCTATGTAGATAATTTTCCTTTCAAATCGAGAAATAATGGGGGCACCGAATCGAATCACAATCATGTGATAAGAAGCAACGACGAAGTAGAAACAAAATTTCGATGAAGTAAACAAGTATGAGTTGCTAAAGACCATGAGCCCGATTATGCGGTATATACAGTAGAAGAAGATTCAATAAATCTTTAAGAAGCCTTGTCATCTCTGGATGCAGATATGTGGCAAGAAGCTATTAACAATGAGATAGATTCTTTAGAATCTAACAAGACCCGACACTTAGTAGAGTTGCCTCCTGGTTGCAAACTAATCGGTTGTAAATGGATTTTGAAAATAAAACAAAAACCTTATGGAACAATTGATAAGTACAAGTCTAGTCTAGTAGCCAAAGGTTTTAGGTAAAGATAAAATATAAATTTCTTCAATACTTTTTCTCCAATCAATAGAATTGCATATATGAGGGTACTGATTTCAATGGATGTTATTTATAACTTAATAAGTACATCAAATGGATGTTAAAACAACTTTTTCAAATGGTGACTTAGAAGAAGAAATCTATATGAACCAACCGGAAGGGTTTGTGATTCATAGGCAAGAAAACAAGACTTGTAAGTTAGAGAAGTCTATGTATGGTCTAAAACAAGCTCCAAAAGCAATGGCATGAAAAGTTTGATAACTTAATGATATCGAATGGGTACAAAGTGAATGAAAGTGAAAAATGCGTTTATTACAAATCTGAGAATCACGTTTGCATTATCATATGTCTCTATGTAGAAGATATACTTATATTTGATCAAATATTCAGGTCGTTAATGATGCGAAATGATTATTGTGCAACATCTTTGATATGAAAGACCTCGGAGAAGCGAGCCTGATTCTTGGTATCAAGATCTTGATATCCTAGTAAGGAATTTCTTTGGATCATCACACTATATGGAAAATATCTTAAAGAAATATAATTACTTTGATTGTAAACCTGCGAGCACACGATACGATCTAAGCGTGAAACTATTTAATAACATTGGTGAAAGTGTCAAACAAACAGAACATGCAAGCATCATTGGCAGTCTTAGGTATATTATTGATTGTACTAGACTCGATATTGCATATGTCATAGGATAGTTTTTCAAGTTTACTAGTAGACCGAGTAATGAGCACGGACAAGCTATTGAGCAAGTCATGATGTACCTTAAAAAGATCGTGAATCTCGGTTTGCATTATGAAAAAAAACCTATGCCAGTTGTGTTAATCCACTACGATAGTATTGCGACTATTGCAAAAATTAAGAACTGTTAGTATAACGGCCAGTGACGTCAAATAAGGAGGAAGCACAACAATGTTAGAGATTGTATCTCTAAAGGAGTTGTAAGACTGGATTATGTACACACTGGTGACAATTTAGCAGATCCTTTGCCGAAAGGATTAACTAGAGATAAAGTCCATAATACATCCAAAAAGATGAGACTATTGCCTATAGAGAAATGAGTTGCTCACGATGGTAATCCGACCTAAACGACTGGAGATCCCAAGAAATAAGTTCAATGGATAATAACAAGTTGTGAGTAATATGAGGTGATCGTGCTAGAGTAAATAAGAGAAGCATGAATCCTAAAGCAATAACAGGATGAGATAGTAGAAACTCTTAATGAAATATATACTCTGTATGAGGGAGTACCTAGGCTATAAGAGTACTCTTGATAGACCCACCTATGTGATTGTGGAACTTAGGTCGGTTCCTATGGAATTTTGAGGCATAATTGCTAGTGCCTTCACTAACCCAGGATATACGTGCAAGGCCAATAAAGCACGAACCATTAGAATACACCTTAAAGAAAAGTTGTGTGCATGTTTGATGTCTGAGATAGAGTTCAAGACAATTGTGTCACTCTTGTTGAATCGAAATTCTACTTGTTACACAAAGGTTCAAGTCGTAGACATATTTGTTTATGCACAATCTTATAAATGTTTGGCGTTACTTCTGAAATATTTTGGTAAATTCAAGTGGGGGATTGTTGGAACATTATGTCAATATTCCAATATAGGGAGATGAATTTGAAAAAGTTCTTTAAGTTTCACATTGTGTGCTTGTTGAAAAAACTCTTTAGTCTCACATTGCTTATGTGAGATATCTTAGCTAGCTCACTTCATTGTTATATAAGGAAATTTTATCTTTCATTCTAAAACACACCAAAAACTTATTTTGAGTTTTTCCTTCCTCACTCACATAATTTTGCGTCTTTCGAATTGTTGAAGCGCCAACTCCCCCCTTTCTTTCTACTAGTTGAATTTTCCGAGTACTTTCTTGAATTCTCTTTTAGAGAATTATGTTAATTTCTCCTCGTTTGAGTTGAGAAATTATCAAGTATAATTTTTGGATTCTCTTTAAAGAATTATTCGAATTTCTCTCTGTCTAAGAAATCATTTTGAGTGGTCAAATGATCATTATTGAATTCTCTTTGGAAAATATTGAAATTTCTCTTGGTTTAAAAAATTATTACGATCAGTCGTTATACCAGATACTATGCGTGGTATTTATACCATATTCAAATGGTCTTTGTAACATTATAAAATGTATTTCTAGACCGATTATCTATCGTATAAATAATAATCATACAATATAGAATTTGACTGTTTTATCCTAGAAACAACGGATAATTTGACTGTTTTGCATAATTTTAGACAGTACCGCAAAATATTTTAAAGAGAATGAACCGTTCTGCAACTCATCCTAATAACTTCTTATGTGGCTATTTTTAAAATCCAAAAACAACACAAACATATCACATGTTTAAAAAAATTGGTTTTGCCTCGGTGTTCCCTGTCTTCCTTCATTATTCGGACTGTTAAGGGGATCTCAACTTTTAAATGATTAATTTGTTCATCATATGAACTTAGTGATAAAAAATATAAAGAAGAAAATGAAATTAGTGTTTTACACTTTGTCTATCATCAATTGTTAATATTCCACTTAGTTTTGACACGTGGTGGATCAAATATTTCAACACTGTGATCCTCACACCAAAGAGTTCAATTACGCGTTTTTAAAAAATTGTCAAATTGTCAAATTTAATTTAAAACTGTATCCGGTTATAGAAAAGTTATCAAACTTTGATGTTTGCTATTGATGTTTTAATTAAAAAGAATATAGTTCGAAAACAAAATTTCAATTTAATGTGGCGCTTTGAATAAGAGTGAATTTGAATTCTTTTATCCTAAGTTTCCTCCCTTGCCAAAAGCATAGTAAGAAACTGTATGATGTGCAAATTAACCCTACTTCTGCCCCAGACATGGAAGATGATGTGGGGCCAATAAACACAACTTTCCCTGAATCAAACATCCTGAGTGCACAACAAAAAGAAACTTCAACATGTCCAACAAGAAAATGTTCTTAAATCTTGCATTTTGAAAACTAGTCCACTACTCAAAGCAATACTCTCCTATTTAGCAAAAGTCGCCCTGAAAGTACAATTTTTAGTCTCTACCACCCATAACAGAAAAATAACCTTCCTGATAGCATGATGTTTAGCACTGCCTATAAAAATGCAATCACATGTAAATCCTTGCTCACTTGGATTGATGTGATGTACAAAAAAATTGCTGTTTCAACAACCAAATACCCACTGCTTCCATTTGAGATGTTTCCTAACACAAGACCATATGATGGTCAAACAAATTGGCAGTGCAAAGTACCGCAACATCCTCTCCATACACCTATCTCCCTGTCTTTCTTAACAGAGTATATATTATGAAATTGAAAATAGTATACAACCATATGCAATATCACAATATATATTAAAGTTTCTGCATATTAGAGACACCTTAAGTGGCTCGAAGCATGAAAGAGATTTTGTTTGCTAATGCGAGCTAATTCTTATTTTGCTAAAATATAACTGTAGTAAATAGATGCCAGAAAAGGATATGCCATGGTTTACAAAGGCTTATTTTTGCTGCCATCATGTGAGCCCCCTAAAGTGTCATCCTGAAGGGAACTTGAATTGCTACCATTGCTCCATCTTTTATGGCGATGCTTATAATATTGCCTTCTAAACTATTAACCTGCATAGAAAGTAAATCAAAAGAAGACTCTCTAGTCTCTATCAGAGGGAAAGCTTGCCATTCATGATATATGAATATCAATTCTAGTTTTTAGGAAAACTCAAAAGACATCCTTGTTAAGCAATTGAAATTGCAGTGCCATTTAGGCCATATATAACTAAAATACGCATTAGTTGGAAGCCAAATGAAATCCTTCTTTTTCAGCCGTTAAATATGACATCAAAACTAACAAATTGTAAATAGTAAGTCTATTTTTTAATATCAAACTTTTCAGGAACTAATAATTCAATAATAGAAAAACTTCAATTAAGAAACTAATACTTTGGAGGATAGAGTAAGCACATAAACCTTTTGAAACGAGATGAGCCTTATATATCACAGGCTTTGTTACTAGCTTTCCAATCACCTCGAAAACATTATCTCCAAGTCAAACAGTAGACATAACAAATCCATGAGATCTGTAAAATAACACAGATCCACAAAGAGTGTGCTTTAGGCAATCTCTAGGGTGCCCAGGAAGTGAAATTCAACCATTGTTTGTAATCAACTAATTATCAACAGTCATGCACTGATTAGTGGCATGAAAGTAATAGCTTTTTTCATCATAAATTGGAACATGCATTCCACGTGAAGTGAGTAACATAAAATCTGATCGTAAGATATTTTATAATATTCTAACATCTCTCTCTACCTATACCCAACTCCATGCATACTTTCCCTTAACCCTTTGTTGCATAAGGCTTCTAACTTCAGATACTTCGTTCCATAAACCTTTTCTTGCATAGATATGTGCTACAGTTAAATATGGAGTTGTATTACACGGTTCCATCTTAATGAGCTGATTAGCAGCCTCTCTTCCAAGCTCAACATCTCCATAAATCTTACAGGCACTCAAAATGGAACTCCATATTATACAACTAGGATCATAAGGCATTTCATCCATTAAATCCCTCGCCTTCCTTAAATCTCCATTTCTAGCATAAAGATCAATCAAGCAAGTATATTGATCTATATCAGGAGACAACCCATAATCTGTTCTCATTTTGTTGAAATATTCCTCCCCTTTGTCAATAAATCCTGCATGACTACAAGCTGATAAGACAGCACTAAAGCAGACATGATCAGGAATTAACTTCTGCTCGGTTAATAAATAATCAAAAAATCCCAAAGCCTCTAAACCTCTTCCACATTGAGCATAACCCATGATCATGGATGTCAGCAACACAATGTTCTTCCAAGAAGTCTGATCCCACACACATTGAGCCTCATCAATGTCGCCACCCTTTGAATACATATCAATCAGAGTACTGTCCATAAACACATTCTCAAAACCCATTTTAATAACCAGAGAGTGCACTTGTTTTCCTTCTACAAGCACTGCGAGACGGCTGCAAGCACTTAAAATCGAAGATACAGTATGATCAGTAGGACTCATATTTTTCCCCCGCATTTCCACAAATAGTTTCAGTGCATCTTCGCTGTACAGATTCCGACAGTATCCAGAGATCATTGTATTGTATATAACAATATCCTTCTCACTAGTTTCATTAAATAACAACACAGCATCATCAATCCGTCCACAACTCGCATAACAATCAACTAATGAACTAATCACAAAATTGCTAGTATCAAATCCTCGTTTGACAACATGAACATGAAGACTTGGACAACAATCAACGACTCCATTTTCCCCCACACACGCATTAACGACACTAGTCAAGGTAAAACAATTAGGCATAATACGAGTTCCTAACATCTCTTTGAACAAGAAGAACGCCTCTTTTCCTAATTTATTTGCTGAAAATCCAACAATAAGTGAAGTCCATGATACTTGATCATGCACTTTCATGACTCTAAATATCTTCCTTGCATCCACAATGCAAAAACATTTTGCATAGAAATCCACAAGCGCAGTACTAAGGAACAGATTATCTTCATATCCTGATCGAATCGTATATGCGTGGATTTGTACGCCAAAATGCCAATTCATGGTTTTTGCTCAAGAACTAAGTGAATTACAAAGAACATACTCTGTTGGCTTTTCCATTAATCCATTATTTCTGCTTAATGACTCTAGTGCTTGGTAGGTACTTGCACTTTTAGAACTCTTTCTCATATAATCATGTTTACAAGTTCTGCAGAAGAGTTTCTGCATCAAAAAAATCATCAACAATTTTTTTTTAAGCTTATGCATAATTCATGGTTTAATATAAAAGCTCTGAAATAGTGTGATAATTAACCAATTTACCCTTATCATGAATTTGAGAAGGACATGTAGCAGGAGGTACTATATGAAAGTAGGTCGTCGGGGAAGGGGTTTGGCGGCGGCGGCGGAGAGAGAACTGAGGTGGACAGAAAGAGAGGAAACACGCAGAGAGATTTGAGGCAAGGTATTTATTTCCTGGGAGAAGAAAGGAAATTGGAAAATGGAGAAAAAGGTTCGACTAATTTGTGAATATTTATGTTCGGTAAGACCATTACTATTCATTAGTGATATATTTATTATTAGGTTAATGACTCATTCAAAATTCCATTAAATAAAATCTTACTGTTTTCTTCATTATCTCTCAAGTATTCGAATAATTGTCGTTCACCCTATTGTCCGAATTTTTGTCGCATGATTAAAAACTTATCAAACTCGAATTCAAGGCATTTCTTCTAAATCTATTATAATATATTAAATCTAATGAAGTGGATTATGTTATGACAAATAATATGCCATGTAAGTTATATTTGCCACATCAATTAAAATCTGACGTGTCACCTTGGATTCAATCTTGCAACATATTTACACAATTACACTTCAACTTCTATTTCAAAAATTATAAAAATATTATTATTAAATGTCTCACGAAAGTTAATTACAATTAAACATAATTATCACTCTTTATATAATTCAATCTTTTCAACTTACATCTAAAAAATAATAATAAGTACACAATTTTGTTAATAACTAGTTAACTACACTATTATTTGTTTATAGAGTCTAATATCAAAAAATACAATATCCGCACTATTTTGTTAAATTACAAAACACCAATAAAAAAAATGATGACTAAAAAAATTATATTAAATATTTAAAATTCTTACAAAATTTAATAATTACAATAATTTTGTTAAATTTTATTTACATATTGTCGCATAGGCGAAAAACAACCGGCGGGAAAAGACACAGAGCCGCCACCGTGCGTTATTTATCCCAAAGGAGGGAAAGGAAACGCTCGAAGTAAACCTGGAAAGGAAATGGTCTTACGACTAGAGATTGCAAGGATCGGGAGTCGGTTACGCAAGGGGAAGGTATTAGCACCCCTCACGTCCGTCGTACTCGACGGGATCCACGCTCAGAAAGAATAGAAAAAGGTTGCTGAATAACTGCTCAAAAACTGCACAAAACTGGAATAGAACACAGATGAAAGACGGAAGAAGGCGGACTCGGAAGGATGTCGCATCCTGGGCCTACGTAGTTTGTCAGACACAAACATCAGAGTCGACGTAGTTCGGGGAAATGGGGAACGTGCTCGCTAGGACATCACATCCTATGCATACGTATCTTCTCTAACCAGAGGAAGAATCAGAGCACCCGTAGCTCGTCTAACGCACGCCGAAACAAAACGCTAAACGGAGACGCTGAGACGTCACAAGAAAACACAACTGGAAACGGAATGCCAATCGCTGGTCTTACATCCAACTCCGAACAAACAAACGCAAATAGGAAACGGAATGCCAATCGCTGGCCTTACATCCATCTCCTAACACACACAAGCAAACGCACATAGGATACGGAATGCCAATCACTGGTCTTACATCCATCTCCTAACACACACAACACAAAACAGGAAACCGAAGGCCAATCGCTGGGCTTACATCAGACTCCTAACAAACAACAAACAAACAGGAAACCGAATGCCAATCGCTGGACTTACATCGGACTCCATACAAACACACACGAAAAGAAGAAGGGTCTCGATTGCAACTAGGGCAAGAGAAAAGGAAGGTCTCGATCGCAATGAGGGCGAGAGAAAAGGAAGGTCACAAAGTTAGTTGTCAGTCAAACTCGACAAGACATCGCATCTCGTGCCTACGTATCTCATCTGAACATGAGAATCAGAGTTGCCGTAGTTCGGCTAAACTATTTCTATTTGTTTTGTGTTTTTTAGATGAACAACGTCACTACGCAATCTACCAGATGCTCGACCTTGGGAGACTTACTCACCTGTAGTAGAAGGAGTTAACGTGTCCTTAAGGGAAGATAATGTTTGTTTGTGTTTTAGGAAAGCTCACACAAGAAAGGAAGTCCTAGACGAAGGAACCGTGCTACCTAAATTGACATGCAAACGAGAGACTATGTGAAGTCTAGCAAACCTAAGGGGATACAATCACCACACACAAACATATAACATGAAGTAAACACACCAACAAGGGGCTCAAAC
Organism: Lathyrus oleraceus; assembly: GCF_024323335.1. Classification (NCBI taxonomy): domain Eukaryota; kingdom Viridiplantae; phylum Streptophyta; class Magnoliopsida; order Fabales; family Fabaceae; genus Lathyrus; species Lathyrus oleraceus. The sequence continues at coordinate 628,351,653 of NC_066583.1, read as the reverse complement.
ATCAAGGGTGAGGCTTTAGTCAAGGGGTCATATCAACCTCGACAAACAAGTCGGGCTTTAGTCAAGGGGTCATATCAACCTCGACAAACAAGCCAACTGTAGGGTATGAAGGCTCTTAACCACTGACATTGACCGTCAGGGTGAGCAGATGAAAGGTAATGAGGATTGGACCTCATAGCTCTTAACCCGGGCCTGGGTGAGCTTCAATCAATGAAAACGTGGGGATCCAGAATGAGGGAGCCTACTCCACTTGACTGACTCTATATACAAAGATCTTGGGTTAGGTTCAAGAGCCTCAGCACGTGGTGCGAGCATAATGAACGACGCAAACGATTAGCAGGGGACTGACTGCTAATCCCTTCTATCTGCCAATTGCCTCTTCACTTAGGAGGACTTGAAGTACATGGCACAAAAGTAAATAAACACAGTCATTGCCTCTTAAGGAGGACTTCGGCCAAATGCCTGCCAAAAGAAACGACAGGGCTTCCAGACTACATGGAGTTAGAGGATGATTACCTAGGTGGTATGCCAACCACAAGCAAAGCACAGCTCAAGCAATGAGCTAAAGCAACTAAAGTACCTGTAAGAAAGTCAAACAAGTCAATATTCACATTCAGACAAACCAAACAGACAATCAACAATGTTACAACCAATGTGCACACAAGGCAAGTCAACAACTCAAATGAGTTCATCACCAAGGAACCTACAACACAAGAAAGGTTAGTGGACAAAGAATTTGCATCTCAAGTCATGAGATCAACATCAATCATTAGGGCTATAAGCTTGAACCTGAAATGCAAAACTCAAAAGATGAGTACTAACCACTAGCACCAAGGCTAGGGTCAGACAAAGCAAAAAGTCAAAACAGCAACCAATATTCAATATGAAGCTTATTTATTCAATCAAAAACATGTCCTAAAAAGGACCAAACCTAAATCAAATGGCAAAGTCATCTCATGAGCAAGATATGGCAAAGGCAATTACAAAGCTCACAATTGGACGTCAAGAATCAAAATTCCATATTAAAATAGAAATGAATCAAACAATCATGAAATTTTTTATGTGCACACAACATGTTAAACACAATCATCATGCCAAAAATTAGAATCAACAGAGCTCAATTGACCTAGAAATGAAAATGCACAAGTATGACATCAAATTGTGTGACAACATTGTCACACCATACATTCATGTGCCTAAAACAAAGATGGAAAATGATAAAAATGCATAACCAAGCCTCAGAAATCATGCACCATGTTAGGAATCAGCATACCAAATTTCAAATCAAATGGCCAATGTATGAGCATTTCACAATAGAATGAATGAAGCATGTCACATTTGCATACATGTCCAAAGAATCAATCACATTTGAAATTCCAGAAATGAAAAAATCATGAAATCACAACCACAAAATAATAGACATCCATATGAATATGTAGCAAAAAATTGCATTCAATTTGGAGTTATTTTCAATTTTTAGTGATTTTTTGAATTGACATGAATAAAATGAAATAATATTGAAAACATGAAATAATATGAAAATTGAAATGAGAAAAAGGAGATGGCATCATGAAGGATCGAACCAGGTACCACCAAAACACGGTCGTTTGGACCAAGGAAAACAAAAGGAAAAAAAAGAAATGCGCTCGCTGAGAATCGAAGCGAGGTTCAGAACAAGGTAGCGCGTTTTAGCCAAAACGCTATAGTTTAAATAATTGACGTGGCAAGCCTAGTCACCAAGTCAAGCGCATGTGGACGAGTCAAAGGAACCCTGGCCTATGGAATAGCCACGAGGACGCACGCGTGGACACACGCTGGATAAACCCTAGCGCCAACACTGCCTGTTGCAGACGGCGGCTCATGCGGTGGTTTCCACCGTCTTCTTCATGAAGACGGTGGCGCTACAGTAGCTACGCTCAAATTTTTTCCCAGAATCATGCAAAACTTATATCAAACGAAAGCTCATGACATGTACATCACGAATCCAGCATCAATTCACATTAATTCATCATAACCAGTGCAAATCAAAGAGAAAACATAAATGTATTCAAAACTTCAATTCCAGATATCTCATGCAATTCTTCACCATTTTTCATGAAATTTATATCAGCGCGATCAGCATGCAAAGATCTACCTAAACATGTGCATAAAAAAGAGAATTAAGAGGTTCGAAATCCCTACCTCTTGAAGAGCAGAATGAGGAAACAAGCGATTCAAGCTCCTAAAGTGTCCAGATCCAATCCTGAGATGATGTCTTGAAGTTTGATGTATGAATTGAAGCTTGGCACGACCTAGATCTAGCTCAAATGGCAGTTTCCATCTTCATGTTCTTGAGCTTGCACAGCTTGATTTCTGCTCGAATTCTTCAAATCAAAGCTTGATCTGCACTCAATTACACTCCATAATCCAAAATATGCAAGAAAAATGCTATGTTATGTGGAGAATTTTCAAGTTTGAGATGAGAGAAAATTTTGGAGGGAAGAGAAATTTTGGATATAGAATGTTCAAAAACTGTGAAATTCTATTATGATTTGGCATTTATACTCTGTCCTAATCACATTGCTAATCCACATTTGCATTGGTTAATTGAGATTAAGAAAAATAAGGTGTATGACAAAAATTGGAAAATGTGAGGTGTCAAGCAAATTTGGACGTGAACAGTGTTGTATGGATGCTCAAAATCATTCAAAATCATCTCATGCACATGTTGGCAATGGTATTTTGTCCATATGATGCACCAAATTCAAATTTCCAAATTTCCCTCCAAAATGTTCATGAATGAGCAAATGGTCATGTGGTGAAATTTCATGTAATGTAATGATGGATTTGGAAATTATAGGTCATAAGGAGCAATATGCAAAAAGAGGCACTCAAATTGGAGTTTTAGAGCAAAAGTTATGGCTTGTTGAAGTTTCATGCACCCTTGGCAATCATTTGACCATATCTTCTCAACCATTCATCAGATGCTCATGATCTTGGACTTTTTGGAAATGGGAGAGAGAGATCTTCAACTTTTATGTTGGACAAAAATTCATTTGAAGCTTCTTTGATGTTGGAAAGTTAAGTTGAATGTGAACCAAAAACTTGCCATTTTTGGAAACTTGAAATTATAGGTCACTTTCCATTTTGGGAAACTTTTGACTTGACCTCAAAATCTTCAATATGGATGTTTGAAATGATGAATAGGCCTTTTTTGAACATGAATGAGATGAAGAAGTTCAATTCTCACACTCAAAGCCTTCAGTTGACTTTCAATTGACTTGCATTGGTCCTTAGATGACCTGAAAATATTCTGATGAACTTGGGCCTCAGCCACTTGGGGAATTTGTTCCAAAATGAACCTCTAGCTCATATAAGCTCAAGATAATGACATGTGGCTTTCATCTCAATGAGAATACTTGTCCTTTTGCACTAATGAATCCTCTTGATGCTAATGCTTATTGCTATGATGCGATGCAATATGTAATGTTAATGACCTAAAAAAAATGAAATGTATGCATGAATGGGGGGTGCAAATATGAGGTGCTACAATTGCCCCTATTCAATCAACTGGGAACCTGAACGGATGAGAGCAACGACTGCCAGACTTTCAAGGTAAACAGGGATTGAATACCAAAAGAACCTAGAATTTGCACTCTACGGGGGATGAAGTGAAGAAAGCGAGGCCGTTCACCGACGGCGGTTTCCAAACAGACGACTTAATATGCACTGATATCAAGGAAAGCGGGGCCATTTACCGATGGCGGTTTCAAAGCAGTCGACTTGATATACACTGATATCAAGGAAAGCGGGGCCATTTACCGATGGCGGCTTCAAAACAGTCGACTTGATATACACTGATATCAAGGAAAGCGGGGCCATTACCGATGGGGGCTTCAAAACAGTCGACTTGATATACACTGATATCAAGGAAAGCGGGGCCATTTACCGATGGCGGCTTCAAAACAGTCGACTTGATATACACTGATATCAAGGAAAGCGGGGCCATTTACCGATGGCGGCTTCGACTGGGGAGGAAAAGATGTTTACAACTGGAACCAGACAAGACGTTTACCGGCGACTCTACTGGGGATCTTGATATTCATCAAATAAAGACTACACAACCAGACATTTACCGATGACTGGAAAAAAAGATACACAACCATATGTCAATGGACGAATGGGAAAAAACTCGACGTTTACTGACATCGAAAGATGATGTTTACCGACACCAAAAAATGACCAGACATTTACCGATGACTGGGAAGGAACTCGATGTTTACCGACACCGAAAGATGGTGTTTACCGACACCAAAAAAGGAACGACCAGACATTTACCGATGACTGGGAAGGAACTCGATGTTTACCGACACCGAAAGATGGTGTTTACCGACACCAAAAAAGGAACGACCAGACATTTACCGATGACTGGGAAGGAACTCGATGTTTACCGACACCGAAAGATGGTGTTTACCGACACCAAAAAAGGAACGACCAGACATTTACCGATGACTGGGAAGGAACTCGACGTTTACCGACACCAAAAGAAAGGACAACCAGACATTTACCGATGACTGGAAAGGAACTCGATGTTTACCGACACCGAAAGATGGTGTTTACCGACACCAAAAAAGGAATGACCAGACATTTACCGATGACTGGGAAGGAACTCGATGTTTACCGACACCGAAAGATGGTGTTTACCGACACCAAAATAGGAACGACCAGACATTTACCGATGACTGGGAAAGAGAAACCACGACTAGACGCCAACGGACGAATGGGAAAGAGAAACCACAACCAGACGCCAACGGACGAATGGGAAGAGAAACCACGACCAGACGCCAACGGACGAATGGGAAAGAGAAACCACGACCAGACGCCAACGGACGAATGGGAAGAGAAATCACGACCAGACGCCAACGGACGAATGGGAAAGAGACTCGATGTTACGGACATCGAAAGATGATGTCTACTGACACCAAAAGAGGATACCCACACGGGGATCAACACGACACCTACTGGTATCGTAAGGATGACATCTACCTAGGTTAAAACAAAGCAGACACTTGTCGGGGACTACACTGGGGAGTCAAGCTTTCCTTCCATGGACGGGTGAGGAAATAAACCTCTATGGGGATTACCAATCCTGAACGCTGTCAAGAGCAACTGCAGCAAATGTGCCATACAAATGTTGAACAATGACCCACTGGGATATGATCCAATCTGCAAGATGCAAGGGAGGAAAACTCCTGTTGGGAAGCGAACGATCACTCTGCTGATTACACAGTTCCTGATCCGGTCTTCCTTCTCTGTGGGGAGTAGCACTGCCGGGGATGCTTACTGATCTGACATTCTCGGAACGGCAGAGTAACCAACTCAACTAGGGAGTCCCTTGTTGGGGACACACCAACCTCTCAACCATGCTGGGGAGACCAATTCTAAAATCGACCCAGATAATCCAACGTCACGATGCTAAACTCCTCAGAATAACATCACCGACCAGCTCAACCAACCCTCGAAAGGTAACCACGGGCTTGGGACTAGCTTATGCTTGCAATGCTGATGCATGAATTTTACAGCGTAATGCTCCACACTCATGGAAATGCTACGCAATTAATGATGCAATATGCTATGCTTTTCTAAATGATGAATGCATAAAAAATATCCTCCTCCGGGGACTCTTCTGGGGAGCTCGAGGAACTCTGCTGAGGAACTTGATGTCACTCCCATCTCCACCCTGCTGGGGAATAGCACTGCTGTTGGGGAAAGGATAATCCTCACAGGGGAATACCTCCACTGAACCCGATCCGCTTGGGGATTTCGCTGGGGAAGACAAACAACGCCCACCTCCGCTGGGGAAACAACAACCTTCAGACTTGCTGGGGAAATAACATTCTCAAACCTGCTGAGAGCAACAGCAAACTTCGGACTAGCTGGAGAAACAACCCTCTCAACCCTGCTAGGGGAAACAGCAAACTTCGGACTAGCTGAGGGGACTGCAAACTCAACCCTGCTAGGGACTACAGCAAACTCCAGACCTGGCTGGTGGGACTTCAAACTCAACCCTGCTGGGGATTACAGCACTTCAGACCTGGCTGCTGAGGAACAATCTACCCACTGATACCTCTGCTGGGGATATGGCAACTTTCAGGCTTGCTGGGGACGCTAACAGTCCTCAGACTTGCTGGGGAAATACTCTTCTCGACCCTGCTGGGGATTACATTCTCAACCCTGCTGGGGAAGATAACCAAGCTCAGGCCTGGTTGCCGAGGAAACACTGATCTCGAATCCGTTAGGGAGATAACGACCTCGAACCTGCTGGGGAGATACGACCTATTTAACACGGAACGCCCGTCGATTCGTCGAACACTGGCATTCACCATCCAACCACAGTGTAAACTTTCCACTTTTGAGAGCTCCTAGTCTCATCTGGTCTCTTCTGATTCATCTCCTTGTATTCTCGGCTTCTCTAGGCTTCGAGACAATCGATCTCCTCAGATTCGGGCCAACTCTCTAGTCCTCAGACTTTGAAGAGTCTTCTTGATTACCCTCTAGGATCATTGTCATTCTTTCGCCGTCTTTTCACCGTTCCTCAATCCCTTGCCCCTGATCGGACTCTGCGGGGATCTCTTGTCAAAATGCTTCACATCACAACCTGCAAGTGAGTGGAAATATCTAACAGCCTCTGCAAAAGAGATCGTCAGATAAAAACGTGCCCCAGGCGTGCCAAAATTTCAACACTTAGGTCACTCAGGCTTCCGAATAAGATTTCACGTCTTCAATCTCGTAAACATGCATCGGAAGGGACCTCTATGTTTTAAAATGCAAAGATTCTTTATCAAAATAAACGAATGTTTTTGCAATCAAAGCGGTAATGAAAACAAAAACCAAAATTATTTGACTGAACATGCATTTATTGATTGAACCAAAAGTGGCTCGTAACTGAATAGCACAAAGGAAGCAATCCCTGAAAAGAGGTAATTGTGCACAAAAGGAAAAATCTATCCTAATGGCAATGTGAAACCGCGATCTCATCGAGTTCCAACTCGGTTACACCCCATATGTCCTCAAGACTCTCCGCACTTTCTGCCTTTTGAACAAGACGCTTCCGACTGATCTTTGACGGAGATTATCCAAGTATCATACCCAGAGTACAAACGATTATGTTGGACGCAATTGTTCGTTTCAATCCCTCTTTTGCCTGGACCGCCCTTTCGGGTTTTCAGTCTACCGGGATACCCATTTTTGCCCAAGCCTCCCTTGTGGGGGTTTTCGACTTGCCGGGTGTACAGTTTTTTCTTTTTATCCCTAATTTTTGCCCGAACCTTTTCATTCATTTTTTTTGGTTCGCCGGGATGCCCCTTTTTGCCTGGACTCTTTTATTCTTTTCGTCCAGCGGGTCAATTTTTACGAAGTATCTTTTAACTGCGTCCGCATTTACAGGGGATAGGAAACCCTCACCATCCATGGTCGTCAACAACAAGGCTCTGCCAGAGAAAACCTTCTTGACCACGAATGGGCATTCATAACTGTGTGTCCACTTTCCCCAACGATCGTTTTGAGGAGGAAGGATCCTTTTCAACACCACCTCTCCTACGTGGTACGCACGAGGTCGCACTTTTCGGTCAACAACACGCTTTGTTCGCTGCTGGCACAACTGCCCCATGACGAATGGTTACCAGCCTCTTTTTGTCAATTAGGCTCAACTCTTCGTACCGAGTCCCTACCCATTCAGCCTCTTGCAATTTCACGTCCATCAGGACTCTCAAAGAGGGAATCTGGACCTCAACTGGCAACACGGCTTCTATCCCATACGCAAGTGGGAAAAGCGTTGCCCCAGTAGATGTACGCGTCGAGGTTCGGTACCCAGGGTACAAGCTTCGTACTCCGCCGCCATTGTTGGTGCATTCAAATGTTATCCGGGCAATGTGGGATCCCTTTGGCGTAACCAAAGCAACACCAACTCCGCTTTCATTCATGCTAACAACCCCATCAGACATCAGAACCCGTTCGGATTCAGGGTCAGGCCCCTCCTCCGGGATTGGCTCCTCACAATCTTTCGATTTGAGAACCTCGATGTCCTCATCAAGGAACTCAAACTTCATCGGTTGATAATCCTCAATGGGTTGTTGGCAAGGTAACCAGACAGTACACTCCCCTTTATTACTTTCTGAGAGGTATATTGACTATCGTATTCAATCAAAATCATTTGCCCTCTCGCAACCCGTCCGGTCAATGCTGGCTTCTCAAATATATACTCGATCAGATCCATCTTGGAAATCCACAAAGTGGTATGAACCAACATATACTGTCTCAGTCGGCGAGCAGCCTATGCCAAAGTACAACAAGTTTTCTCGAGCAGTGAATATATTGTTTCACAGTCGGTAAACTTTTTGCTAAGGTAAATTGCATGCTCTTTTCGACAAGACTCGTCATGCTGCCCCGGTACACACCCCATAGACCCCTCGAGGGCTGTCAAGTACATAGTTAACGGTCGTCCCTCCACGGGAGGCATCAGAATCGGAGGCTCCTGCGAATATTCTTTTATTTTTCAATGCCCCTTGGCAATCATTATTTCACCTGACCGTTTGATCTTTTCTTTTTTTCAACAGCTTGATCATGGGCTCACACGTGGCTGTTAGATGAGATATGAACTGTTGAAATGCAGCTCAATCTATCTAAGGAACCGCGAACCTCTTTTTCTGTTCTCGGCTCAGGCACTTCTTGTATTACTTTTTTTTTTAGCAGGATCGACCTCGATTCCTCTTTCCGCTCACAATAAGCCCCAACAACTTACCGGACCGCACTCCGAAAGTGCACTTATTCGGATTCAACCTCAGTTCGAATTGTCTCAACTAGTCAAACAGCTTTGGCCAAGTCTACCGAATGCCCCTCTTCTGTCTGGGACTTTGCCATCATGTCATCAATATAGCATTCGATTCCACGATGAATCATATCATGAAACACAGTCACCATGGCTCTTTGATACGTGGCACTGACATTCTTGAGACCAAATGGCATCACTTATAGCAACAAGTGCCCCATGGTGTGACGGACGTTGTTTTCTCCATATCATTTGGCGACATTTTGATTTGATTATAGCCAGCAAAGCCATCCATGAAGGAAAACACCGAGAATTGAGTTGTATTATCTACCAACACATCGATGTGAGGTAATGGGAAATCATCCTTCGGGTCAGCTCTGTTCAAATCCCGGTAGTCCACACACATTCTCACCTTCTCATCTTTTTTCGGCACCGCAGCTTCTGCTTCACTGGAGGACAGTCTTCTCTCAATGGTAGCTTGTGCACAACAATATCGGTATCCAACCCTGGCATATCTTGATAAGACCAGGTGAAAATATCAATATACTCTTTCAACAGTGCTACCATTCTGCTCTTGACATTTGCCTCCAAAGCGGCCACCTCGGTGCCTAAATTAACAACCTCAACTCGCTCCTCGTGCGGTTGAATCACCTTTTCCTCTTGTTTTGACACCTAGCTAATTCTTCCAGCAGATCACAATCTTCTTCGCCTTCTTCTTCGGCATGATAGATCGGATTGTCGAAGTCATATGAGGGTGTAACAGAATTGTTATCAATGAGATATGGAGAATACAAAAGTCGGAACGAGACAAAACACATGGAAGGAAAATGGAAACAAATATTGCCGTTTTTATTATTTTTAAACTGTAAAAATAAATGAAAAACAGGGAACACCATTTTTAATACAAAAACATCCATTTATTAATGATGCAAAATGTTGCAAAATGAAACACATGAGGTGGCCCTTACAATGGACCATTACGTTTCGGGCAAAACTTATGGCTTTCATGCAAACAGAATTGAAAAATAGAAATATTACTCTTCATGATGAGTGATGGTGATGCTCTTTGAGGCCTTCCAGTTCCCTGGTACGCACGATTTTATCCACGAGTCAAGCTCGCAGTCACTGTCAATCTCTTCACCCACCGCACAGGCGTGACCTGAATCTAGCATTCCAGCACTGGTGAACGTGAACGGTTGACGACGTCCTTTGTTTTGCCCAGACGAGTCTTGGCCTTCCTGATAACCGACCCCGAACCTATCTGCTTTCACCGCAATGTCTACCATTCTTCCCCAGCCTTGGGCTTTTCCGCTCTTCACCACCTCCATGGCCTGTTTGTAAGAAGAAATGGATGGCTTTTTATCTTCTTTTTTAGCCACAGTGGCATTCTCCACCTTGACAGTTTCAACTGCCTGACTCGGTGCTTCACATACTACACCATCCATTTCCACCTCCATCATTCCCTGAGTCGTTTCCCTCATCATTGCACACCCATTTGTAGCGACAGTCGCACAACAATTATCACAACCAGGGAAAGCTCCACTCTTCATCAGATGTCTCTGGACCGCAGACATTGGAGTTTTTAACTGATCCTCCTTCATTTCCTCCATTTTCTCTTGTCTTTTGACATCACGTTTATCTCCACAGGACCATGCATTGGCACGGGGTCAGCGTTAACATCCGGTGTCGGTGAAAAATTGATGGCTTTAGAATCCACCAAATCTTGGACGACATTCTTAAAAGCTCTACAACCCTCAACATGATGTCCGGGTGCCCTAGAATGGAACTCGCACCTAGCGTTCTCATCGTAATTTGCAGGCCTCCGATTTAGTCCTACAGGAACCAATATCCTCGGCTGAACTAACCCAAGATCCTTCAACCTCTTAAATAGAAAGGCGTAAGTCACGGGTGGCTTATCAAACTGACGATCTATCGTCCCTCTTCTCACCTGGCCCCCAGCTTTCTGTGTTCTCTGTTGAGGTGGCGGCTGTTGCGGTTGTACAGATGAATTACCAGCAGGAATAGTCACTGCAGCAGTATATGGGTGGTAACGATCTCTACCATGTTCCCTTCGGGCACACACATCACTCAATTTACCCTCCTTCTTGTGCTGACTGTTTCCAAAGGGCTTCTCTACTCCAGACGATGGAGCATTTCCCTTTATTTTCCCCATTCTCAGCCAGTTTTCAATCCTCTCCAACCTCCCGGCGATTGCTTTCTGCCCCAAGGCGAGCCCTTGCACGACATTGAACAACTCCCTCATCATCTCTTTCAATTCGAGAATATCGGCGTTAGGTGGATCCAGCAACTTGGATTTGTTGAGTCTGGCCGAATATCTGAGCGGAGGAATGATTCGGTGGGCGCGAGCAGTGATTCTTCTATCAACCAAATAGGTTAGATACTAGCACCTACAAAACAACAAACAGGTTAATATGACTCACACATGAATACAATGTCTATCCGTATGAGGAACATTCCGTCCTTTGACTCTGGCTTCATCGAGACGGATAATAATTTGACAATAACATTCTGACATCAGGATGTCTCTCAACCAGAATCTCAATCGAGAATGTACCCTGAGTATGGATTGACATGAGTTAGATGCAGATGAATGCAAAATGGGAATGATGCAGATGCATGAATGCAAGTCACTGTGCCATCCTCCAAGTCATCTGAACACCCATCAAGTCTCTGAACCGGTCACAGTCATCTGAGGGCCTGAGTCACCACAAATCCAACTCGGGGGTTCCGAAATAAACGGAACCGGTGGATACATCACCATCATCACAGGAACATCCACTGAACGAACGACAACAAGATCCTCTGAACAAGTGCCCTCAAATTCAACCCGGGTATCCGAAATAAACGGAACCCGCTGATAAGTACCACAGACAGAATTCCGATGTCTCAGAGATAAATATCCACAAATCTATCTGAACCATAGTCACCATCAGTACCTGCAAATGATTTACTCCCGCCCCACTCACGGGTGTCATCTAGGCCAAGGTAAGGTAAAGAGAAACGCAGGATAAACAATCCTTTCAAGAATATCATCATATGCACACCAGGTGTATGCAACGATAATACCCCATCAGAATCTGAACTGCTCGTGATATCATGTTCCGCTAAGTGGCGCCATACCACCCGCTTCCCATGAATCACTCTATTCCTAGGTGTCCTAAAGTTCACTCATAGCCTGGGTATTGGGCCTTTTACCTCTTGTGACTCCCACCCAACAGAGAAACAGATACACAGCCAACACAATGATAATATGATGCATGCAAACATCTATGCAAGTATGTACAATCACAACATAATAATCATAAATGCAATAAATAAAGCAGCAAAAGCAACCAAAACTATCCTAAGGAGCGCTAGGATTGACTCGCTTAGGGAAGATGGACCAGCAAGAGGTCAACTTCTCAATCTTATTCCCCAGCAGAGTCGCCAACAATCGCATACGCGAAAAACAACCGGCGGGAAAAGACACAGAGCCGCCACCGTACGTTATTTATCCCAAAGGAGAGAAAGGAAATGCTCGAAGTAAACTTGGAAAGGAAATGGTCTTACGACCAGAGATTGCAAGGATCGGGAGTCGGTTACGCAAGGGGAAGGTATTAGCACCCCTCACGTCCGTCGTACTCGACGGGATCCACGCTCAGAAAGAATAGAAAAAGGTTGCTGAATAACTGCTCAAAAACTGCACAAAACAAGAATAGAACACAGATGAAAGACGGAAGAAGGCGGACTCGGCAGGATGTCGCATCCTAGGCCTACGTAGTTTGTCAGACACAAACATCAGAGTCGACGTAGTTCGGGGAAATGGGGAACGTGCTCGCTAGGACATCGCATCCTATGCATACGTATCTTCTCTAACCAGAGGAAGAATCAGAGCACCTGTAGGATACGTCACAGGAAAACACAACTGGAAACGGAATGCCAATCGTTGGTCTTACATCCAACTCCGAACAAATGAACGCAAATAGGAAACGGAATGCCAATCGCTGGCCTTACATCCATCTCCTAACACACACAAACAAACGCACATAGGATACGGAATGCCAATCGCTGGTCTTACATCCATCTCCTAACACACACAACACAAAACAGGAAACCGAAGGCCAATCGCTGGGCTTACATCAGACTCCTAACAAACAACAAACAAACAGGAAATCGAATGCCAATCGCTGGACTTACATCGGACTCCAGACAAACGCACACGAAAAGAAGAAGGGTCTCGATTGCAACTAGGGCAAGAGAAAAGGAAGGTCTCGATCGCAACGAGGGCGAGAGAAAAGGAAGGTCTCGATCGCAACGAGGGCGAGAGAAAAGGAAGGTCACAAATTTAGTTGTCAGTCAAACTCGACAAGACATCGCATCTCGTGCCTACGTATCTCATTTGAACATGAGAATCAGAGTTGCCGTAGTTCGGCTAAACTATTTCTATTTGTTTTGTGTTTTTTAGATGAACAACGTCACTACGCAATCTACCGGATGCTCGACCTTGGGAGACTTACTCACCTGTAGTAGAAGGAGTTAACATGTCCTTAAGGGAAGATAATGTTTGTTTGTGTTTTAGGAAAGCTCACGCAAGAAAGGAAGTCCTAGACGAAGGAACCGTGCTACCTTAATTGACATGCATACGAGAGACTATGCGAAGTCTAGCAAATCTAAGGGGATACAATCACCACACACAAACATATAACATGAAGTAAACACACCAACAAGGGGCTCAAACATCAAGGGCGAGGCTTTAGTCAAGGGGTCATATCAACCTCGACAAACAAGTCGGGCTTTAGTCAAGGGGTCATATCAACCTCGACAAACAAGCCAATTGTAGGGTATGAAGGCTCTTAACCACTAACATTGACCGTCAGGGTGAGCAGATGAAAGGTAATGAGGATTGGACCTCATAGCTCTTAACCCGGGCATGGGTGAGCTTCAATCAATGAAAACGTGGGGATCCATAATGAGGGACCTTACTCCACTTGACTGACTCTATATACAAAGATCTTGGGTTAGGTTCAAGAGCCTCAGCACGTGGTGCAAGCATAATGAACGACGCAAACGATTAGCAGGGGACTGACTGCTAGTCCCTTCTATCTGCCAATTGCCTCTTCACTTAGGGGGACTTGAAGTACATGGCACAAAAGTAAACAAACACAGTCATTGCCTCTTAAGGAGGACTTCAGCCAAATGCCTTCCAAAAGAAACGACAGGGCTTCCAAACTACATGGAGTTAGAGGATGATTACCTAGGTGGTATGCCAACCACAAGCAAAGCACAACTCAAGCAATGAGCTAAAACAACTAAAGTACCTGTAAGAAAGTCAAACAAGTCAATATTCACATTCAGACAAACCGAACAGACAGTCAACAATGTTACAACCAATGTGCACACAAGGCAAGTCAACAACTCAAATGAGTTCATCACCAAGGAACCTACAACACAAGAAAGGTTAGTGGACAAAGAATTTGCATCTCAAGTCATGAGATCAACATCAATCATTAGGGCTATAAGCTTGAACCTGAAATGCAAAACTCAAAAGATGAGTACTAACCACTAGCACCAAGGCTAGGGTCAAAGACAAAGCAAAAAGTCAAAACAGCAACCAATATTCAATATGAAGCTTATTTATTCAATAAAAAACATGTCCTAAAAAGGACCAAACCTAAATCAAATGGCAAAGTCATCTCATGAGCAAGATATGGCAAAGGCAATTACAAAGCTCACAATTGGACGTCAAGAATCAAAATTCCATATTAAAATAGAAATGAATCAAACAATCATGAAATTTTTTATGTGCACACAACATGTTAAACACAATCATCATGCCAAAAATTAGAATCAACAGAGCTCAATTGACCTAGAAATGAAAATGCACAAGTATGACATCAAATTGTGTGACACACATTGTCACACCATACATTCATGTGCCTAAAACAAAGATGGAAAATGATAAAAATGCACAACCAAGCCTCAGAAATCATGCACCATGTTAGGAATCAGCATACCAAATTTCAAATCAAATGGCCAATGTATGAGCATTTCACAATAGAATGAATGAAGCATGTCACATTTACATACATGTCCAAAGAATCAATCACATTTAAAATTCCAGAAATGATAAAATCATGAAATCACAACCACAAAATAATAGACATCCATATGAATATGTAGCAAAAAATTGCATTCAATTTGGAGTTATTTTCAATTTTTAGTGATTTTTTGAATTGACATGAATAAAATGAAATAATATTGAAAACATGAAATAATATGAAAATTGAAATGAGAAAAAGGAGATGGCATCATGAAGGATCGAACCAGGTACCACCAAAACACGGTCGTTTGGACCAAGGAAAACAAAAGGAAAAAAAAGAAATGCGCTCGCTGAGAATCGAAGCGAGGTTCAGAACAAGGTAGCGCGTTTTAGCCAAAACGCTATAGTTTAAATAATTGACGTGGCAAGCCTAGTCACCAAGTCAAGCGCATGTGGACGAGTCAAAGGAACCCTGGCCTATGGAATAGCCACGAGGACGCACGCGTGGACACACGCTGGATAAACCCTAGCGCCAACACTGCCTGTTGCAGACGGCGGCTCATGCGGTGGTTTCCACCGTCTTCTTCATGAAGACGGTGGCGCTACAGTAGCTACGCTCAAATTTTTTCCCAGAATCATGCAAAACTTATATCAAACAAAAGCTCATGACATGTACATCACGAATCCAGAATCAATTCACATTAATTCATCATAACCAGTGCAAATCAAAGAGAAAACATAAATGTATTCAAAACTTCAATTCCAGATATCTCATGCAATTCTTCACCATTTTTCATGAAATTTATATCAGCGTGATCAGCATGCAAAGATCTACCTAAACATGTGCATAAAAAGGAGAATTAAGAGGTTCGAAATCCCTACCTCTTGAAGAGCAGAATGAGGAAACAAGCGATTCAAGCTCCTAAAGTGTCCAGATCCAATCCTGAGATGATGTCTTGAAGTTTGATGTATGAATTAAAGCTTGGCACGACCTAGATCTAGCTCAAATGGAAGTTTCCATCTTCATGTTCTTGAGCTTGCACAACTTGATTTCTGCTCGAATTCTTCAAATCAAAGCTTGATCTGCACTCAATTACACTCCATAATCCAAAATATGCAAGAAAAATGCTATGTTATGTGGAGAATTTTCAAGTTTGAGATGAGAGAAAATTTTGGAGGGAAGAGAAATTTTGGATCTAGAATGTTCAAAAACTATGAAATTCTGTTATGATTTGGCATTTATACTCCGTCCTAATCACATTGCTAATCCATATTTGCATTGGTTAATTGAGATTAAGAAAAATAAGGTGTATGACAAAAATTGGAAAATGTGAGGTGTCATTCAAATTTGGACGTGAACAGTGCTGTATGGATGCTCAAAATCATTCAAAATCATCTCATGCACATGTTGGCAATGGTATTTTGTCCATATGATGCACCAAATTCAAATTTCCAAATTTCCCTCCAAAATGTTCATGAATGAGCAAATGGTCATGTGGTGAAATTTCATGCAATGTAATGATGGATTTGGAAATTATAGGTCATAAGGAGCAATATGCAAAAAGAGGCACTCAAATTGGAGTTTTAGAGCAAAAGTTATGGCTTGTTGAAGTTTCATGCACCCTTGGCAATCATTTGACCATATCTTCTCAACCATTCATCAGATGCTCATGATCTTGGACTTTTTGGAAATGGGAGAGAGAGATCTTCAACTTTTATGTTGGACAAAAATTCATTTGAAGCTTCTTTGATGTTGAAAAGTTGAGTTGAATGTGAACCAAAAACTTGCCATTTTTGGAAACTTGAAATTATAGGTCACTTTCCATTTTGGGAAACTTTTGACTTGACCTCAAAATCTTCAATATGGATGTTTGAAATGATGAATAGGCCTTGTTTGAACATGAATGGGGTGAAGAAATTCAATTCTCACACTCAAAACCTTCAGTTGACTTTCAGTTGACTTGCATTGGTCCTTAGATGACCTGAAAATATTCTGATGAACTTGGGCCTCAGCCACTTGGGGAATTTGTTCCAAAATGAACCTCTAGCTCATATAAGCTCAAGATAATGATATGTGGCTTTCATCTCAATGAGAATACTTGTCCTTTTGCACTGATGAATCCTCTTGATGCCAATGCTTATTGCTATGATGCGATGCAATATGTAATGTTAATGACCTAAAAAAAATGAAATGTATGCATGAATGGGGGGTGCAAATTTGAGGTGCTACACATATTAATAAAATACAATTACATTTCAACTTTTATTTCAAAAATCATATGTTACAAAAATCTTATTATTGTATATATCATAAGAGTTAATCATAACTAAACATAACTATCACTCTTTATATATTTTAATATTTTTACCTTACACCTAAAAAAATAATAGCTACACTATTTTGTTAATAAGTATACTATTTCTTCATTTTTTTAGATTATAATACCTAAAAATATAATAACTAACTTATTTTGTCAAATTAAAAAACATTTAACAAATTTAATAAAAAATAAAAATAAAAACAGATGGCTAACAAAAAATAATATTAAATATATAAAATTCTTACAAAATTTAATAACTGTAACAATTTTATTAGTTGATCAATTTTCGTAACAAATTTGAACTTTATTTATAAATTAATAAAATTAAAAAAAAATCATATAATAGAAATATTTTGATTTTTAAATATTAAAAAAAAATCATGTGATTAAACTTTTTAATAGTAAATCATTTTATTATGTAATTAAATTTTATGATTAATTTAAATTATTTTAAAATTCTAAGATATAATTTAAAAATAAGATATACACTTCTTCAATAATGTGAAATATTCCTAATACCTATAAATAAAAAACTTACTTTAAAGTAAAAAACAATAGTTATAAAACATATACAAAATACTTAAAAATATTTATATTAAATATCTCTGTATTTTATGAAAATACCAAAATTATTAACAATTACAATATTTAAATAAATACAAAATTGATAAAAAAATATTAAAATATCAGCGCAACGCGCGGGTTACCATCTAGTTAATATAACTTCCAAGAACATTTTTATAATCTAAATTTTAGATGAAAAGGGGTATAGTAAGCGTCCGCTTCACTATCTCTCGAGTCTTCGAATAATTGGCGTTCGTCATATTGCTCAAATTCTGATCGTCTAATTAAAACGCTAAACTACAAATTCACATCACTTTCTCTAAATTAAATAAAATTTCTAAAGACTTTATTTTTATAATTTAAATTTTAGATGAAAATGGGTATAGTAAGCGTCCGCTTCAATATCTCTCGAGTCTTCGAATAATTGGTGTTCGCCATATTGCTTGAATTCTCGTCGTCTAATTAAGACATCAATTGTACAAATCCAAATCATTTTGAAAATCAAAACATCTAAATAAAATTCTTTTATAATTTAAATTTCAGACGAAAAGAGAATGGGAAGCATCTGCTTCACCATCTCTCGAATAATTGAACGATTGGCGCACGTCATATTGCTCAAATTGTCGACTTTCGATTAAAACCTTAATCGTATAAATTCAAGTTATTTTCCCAAATTAATACAACTTCTAAGAACATTCTTTTATAAATTAAATTTCGGATGATAAAAGATTATGAGGCGTTCGCCTCACTATCTCTCGAATAATTGAATGATTGACGCTCGCCATATTGCTCAACTTATCGACTTCCGATTAAAACACGCTAAATAAATTTGGATAAGGGAATATGTGGCGTACACCTCATTATTCTTAGATTAATCAAATGGGAGGTGCACGCCTCACTACCGTGCATATTCGATTCCTGCAAACAAACCTTCAAAAATAATTTAAACGAAAAAAGGAATATAAGACGTTCGCCTTGTTATTCCTCGAAAGAATTGAACGATTGGTGTGCACCATATTGCTTAATCTTTTGTCGTTTTTCTAAAAAATATCAAACATATTAAACCTAATTTCACGCCCTCGTGCGACCGACAACTTAACTCTTTTTAGAAAGAACATTGTTTAATCCTTTCTAACGTGCATAACAAACTAACGCTTAAGCCTCCGTCGAGAGTAAACAAGCCAATGTTTAGCCTTTAGAACGCAATCTTAATAGTCGTTCGTTAAAAGACACCAACAAACTGTAGTTCTCCAAACTACGAATGCTCTGATTTCCTTATTGCACCATAAGGATACGTAGGCACGAGATTGCGAGATCTTGGCGAGCACACTAATAAAAAACCTCATTTTCCCCCCTTTTGAGGTTTTCATCCATCTCTTTTCAATATTTTTATCACTCGAAGAAAACAAACACATTCAACTAACATTCAAATCGCAAATTAAATTAGAAGGTTCTCGTTGAGTACAATGGACGTGAGGGGTGTTAATACCTTGCCCTTACGTAATCGACTCCCGAACCCGAATATGGTTGCGACGACCATCATTCCATATTTTCTAAAGGTTTTATCGATATTTTCCTATTCCTTCATTGGGATAAATAAAGTTCGGTGGCGACTCTGTTCGAACTAATTTTTACCGCGACCATCGCTAGGAATCGTATTTTTCGAGATGCGACAATGAGGTACTTCGTTTGATAAAGAAAAGTGAATTTAATGTGGTAGAGCAGCTGCTCCAAACTCCTTCAAAGATTTCAGTGTTGTCTCTGCTCATGAATTCTGAAGCGCACAGAGAAGCATTACAAAGAGTGTTGGAAAAAGCTTACGTCGAACACAATGTAACCATGGATCAGTTTGAACATCGTGGCTAACATCACTTCCTGCAACAATTTGAGATTTTGTGATGAAGAAGGCAAAAATCACAATCTGGAACTGCATATATCGATGAACTGCAAGGAAGATGCATTGTCAAATGTGCTAGTTGATACCGGTTCTTTATTGAATGTACTCCCCAAGTCAACTCTGTCAAGGTTATCATATCAAGGAGCCCCGATGAGGTATAGCAACGTGATTGTCAAGGAATTTGATGGTTCTCGCAAGACTGTCATAGGAGAAGTGGACCTTCCGGTGAAGATAGGTCAGAGTGATTCTCAAATTACTTTTCAAGTAATGGATATCCACCCGGCCTATAGCTGTTTGTTGGGAAGGCCATGGATACATGAGCCTGGAGCTGTGACATCTACTCTGCACCAGAAGTTAAAATTTATGAAGAATGAAAAGCTTGTCATCGTTGGTGGGGAGAAAGCACTGTTGGTAAGCCATCTATCGTCTTTTTTATATGTGGAAGCTAAGGATGAGGTTGGAACTTCATTCCAAGCTCTATATATTGCTGAAGTGAAGAAAGATGGGGCACCCATGTCCTCTTTCAAAAATGCTTAGAAGATTGTTGAAGATGGCAGTTCAGATCAGCGGGGCCATATGGTAGAGGACGTCGAGAACAAGAACAGAGTCGGATTGGGATTTCAGTGAGGTTCGTCTTATGTCAAGGCTGAAGATTTGCAATATAGTTTCCGTAGTAGAGGGTTCATCCATGGTAATGAACAACACTCGGCTGTTGTGATCGAGGATGAAGAAGATGAAGACTGCGCCAATTTTGTGACGCATGGAAAGGCTTGCAATAATTGGATCGTTGTTGATGTTCCTATTATTGTCCATCACTATAAGTAATTTGTTTTTATCATTGATGAGAAAATCATTCTCCTATGCCTAAGGGAGAAGTGAACATTGTTTGGCATATTTCAAATTAATCATCAATAAAATGCAATTCTATTCATCCACATCTATGATATTTTATTTTTTACTTTTTGCTTTTCTGAAAATGGTGATCACAAAAAAAACATAAATAATAAACGTCCATCTGTATAATATTTGGTCACAATTCACTTCTCTAAAATCAAAATATCAAATCATTATGCAGGTTGGTTTCTAAACCCATTGAATACAATGATCCTACTCCTTCTCCAAACTTTGAATTCCCTGTGTTTGAGGCTGAGGAAGAAAGTGATGAATAAGTGTCTGATGAATTGTCTCCTCTACTTGAGCATGAGGAAAAGGTCATCCAGCCATTCGAAAAGCAAATTGAGTTAGTCAACTTGGGTTCCGAAGATGATGTGAAGGAAGTCAAAATTGGGTCACAACTGTGCCCAGAGGTTAAGAAGGGGTTGGTCGATCTTCTCTGAGAGTATTCAGATATGTTTGATGGGTCCTATAAAGACATGCCTGGTTTGGATTCTGAGATTGTGGAGCATAGATTACGGTTAAAGCCAGAATGCCCGTCAGTCAAGCAAAAGCTGAGGAGAACTCATCCTAATATGGCAGTGAAGATCAAAGAAGAAGTGCAAAGGTAGATCGATGTTGGTTTCCTTGTTACTGCTGAGTATCCGCAGTGGGTGGCCAACATTGTGACTGTTTTGAAGAAGGATGGAAAAGTCTGTATGTATGTCGATTATAGAGATTTGAATAAAGCTAGTCCAAAAGATGACTTCCCTATATCACACATTGCCATGTTGGTAGACAATACAACTAAATTCAAATTCTTTTCATTTATGGATGGATTTTCCAGTTATAACCAGATCAAGATGGCACCCGAAGATATGGAGAAGACCATATTCATTACACCTTGGGGAACATTCTGTTATAGAGTGATGCATTTCGGTTTAAAGAATGCTGGTGCAACATACCAGAGAGCTATGACCACTCTTTTTCATGATATGATGCATAAAGAGATTGAAGTCTATGTCGATGATATGATTGCTAAATCCAGTAATGAAGAAGGGCATGTTGAGCATTTGTTGAAGTTATTCCAGCGTTTGAGGAAGTACAAACTCCGCTTGAATCCCAATAAGTGTCTGTTTGATGTTCGTTCTGGTAAGTTGTTAGGCTTTATTGTCAGCAAGAAGGGTATTGAAGTTAATCCTGCCAAGGTTAAAGTAATACAAGACATGCATGCGCCCAAAACTGAGAAGCAAGTCAGAGGTTTTATCGGCCGCTTGAATTATATCTCGAGAATTATATCGCATATGATTGCCACATGTGCGCCTATATTCAAGCTTCTTCGGAAAGATCAATCTTGTGATTGGACCGAGGATTACCGTAAAGCTTTTGACAGTATCAAAGAGTATCTGCTTGAGCCTCCGATTCTGTCTTCGCCTGTTGAAGGAAGACCATTGATCATGTATTTGACCGTGTTGGAAGAGAGTATGAGTTATGTTCTAGGTCAACAAGACAAAACTGGAAAGAAAGAATATTCTATTTACTACCTCAGTAAGAAATTCACCGATTGTGAGACTCAGTATTCTATGCTAAAGAAGACTTATTGCGTGTTGGCTTAGGCTGCTAAGCGTCTACGTCAGTATATGTTGAATCATACTACTTGGTTGATATCCAAAATGGATCCAATCAAGTACATTTTTGAGAAACCTGCTTTAACTGGGAGAATTGCCCATTGGCAGATTTTGTTATCAGAGTATGATATTGAAAACCAGTCTCAAAAGGCTATCAAGGGTAACATCTTGGCTGACCATTTGGCCCACCAACCGATTGAAGATTATTAGTCAGTGCAGTATGGTTTCCTTAATGAAGAGATCTTGTACTTGAAGATGAAAGGTTATGATGAACCATTGCTTGAAGAAGGTCCAGAACCTGGTTCCTGTTGGGGAATGGTATTTGATGAAGTTGTTAATTAGTATGATAATGTCATTGGGCCAGTGATTATTACTCCTCAAGGCACGCATTTTCCGTTTACAGCTAGATTGATTTTCAAGTGTACAAATAATATGACTGAGTATGAAACTTGAATTATGGGGCTTGAAGAGGCCATTGATCTTAGAATCAAGTATTTATACGTCTATGGAGATTCAACTTTGATTGTGAATCAGATCAAAGGTGAATGGGAGACGAATCAACCCGGTTTGATACCACATAGAGATTATGCGAGGAGGATTTCAACTTTCTTTATAAAGGTTGAGTTTCATCATATCCCTCGAGATGGGAACCGGATGGCAGATGCTCTTGCAACGTTGGCTTCAATGATTGTGGTGAAGTTTTGGAATGAAGTTCCCAATTTGAGTGTGATGTGTCTTGATAGGCCAACTCATGTGTTTGCTGTTGAAGAGATCAAGGATGAAAAGTCGTGGTATTTTGATATTAAGTGTTTTCCCCAAAGTCAGATTTACCCGTATGAGGCATCTTTGAAAGATAAAAAGACTTTGAGGAGATTAGCTGGCAATTTCTACCTGAATGGTGGTGTGCTTTATAAGAGAAACTTCGATATGATTCTGCTCATATACGTGGATAGACACGAAGAAGACTTATTGATGACTGAAGTCCATGAAGGTTCCTTTGGTACTAATTCCAATGGACATGACATGGCTAAGAAGATGTTGAGAGCATGTTCCTATTGGCTGACAATGGAATCTGACTATTGCAAACTTGTGAAGAAATGCCACAAGTGTCAAATTTATGCAGATAAAATTCATGTTCCTATGACACTGTTGAATATCATTTCCTCCCCATGGCCCTTCTCCATGTGGGGAATTGATATTATTGGCATGATTGAGCCTAAAGCTTCAAACAGGCATCGTTTCATTCTGGTGGCTATTGACTACTTCACAAAGTGGGTTGAAGCAACATTGTATGTGAATGTAACCAAGCAATTTGTTATAAGGTTTATCAAGAATCAGATTATATGCCAGTATGGTGTGCCAAGTAATATCATTACTGATAATGGATCTAACTTGAACAATAATATGGTGGAAGCCTTTTGCAAAGACTTCAAGATTACACATCATAATTCTTCTCCCTACAGACCTAAGATGAATAGGGTTGTTGAAGCCGCGAACAAGAATATCAAGAAGATCATCCAGAAAATAGTTGTGACGTATAAGGATTGGCATGAGATGCTCCCATTTGCTTTGCACGGGTATCGTACATCCATCCGCACTTCAACAGGGGAAACTCCTTTCTCACTTGTTTATGGCATGGAAGTTGTGCTACCAGTAGAGGTTGAGATCCTATCATTACGTGTCTTTGAAATTCTAGTTATCAAACTTTAGATGTCACACGGGTTGTTATGACATCCAATTCTGCACAGACAAGAATTATGCAGAACTTAACAGTAAGTGCAGTAAATGACACAAGTAATTGTTTACCCAGTTCAGTCCAACATGACCTACATCTGGGGGCTACCAAGCCAAGGAGGAAATCCACTATCAGTAGTATTAATTCAAAGCTAAACTCACCCGTTTACAACTTGTCACTTAATCCCTACCCAATGCAATTTCAATCTTACTCTAAGATCAGAGTTCCTACTCACTCCCCCTCAATCACCTCAGTGATTACTACCTTTAATCAATATTAAAGACAACTTTGAAGTCACACTTCAAACAACTCTTGATTGTGCTTAACAGCTTTAATCAAGATACACAGCACTCACGCTTAAAAGCTTTGAGCGACACAACACTTACAACTCAATGAACACCCTATGCCAAAACAATCATCTACTTGATAATGGCTTGGCTTACAAGATATGTCTAATACAAGACTCACAAAAATACAGCAGTGAAGTATGATGGACACACTAAATCTTCACGCCTCAAAATCCCCTTTTCTGAATGAAAGGAACGACTTCCTTTTATATTGCAGTACTTGGGCCTTTGCACTTGTATTCTCCTGAATTTAAGGTCACGCGAGTTCCCCTAAATTCCACATCTAGGTTACTAGCAAATAGGCTATTTGTTAGGTTCATTAAATGTAGCTTGGTTGTTAATTTCCTGGATTTTCTCTCAGCTGTTGAATCCCTGAAGAATAGCCTGAGAAAAAGCTGAAACAGAAAACTGAACAACCTACAATATAGCATATGCTGTCAGGAATGAATGTCACGACATTCAGCTTGACATCAAGGATCATATGCTAAGTCTGTTTTTCCAGAAAACAGACTGTACAATTTTGCTGACCTGTACATGACCAAAATGACCATACTACAGTAACAACTTACATTAATAAATATCAAAGTATCCAATTTGACATTTACACATTTGGCCTTAAGTTAGTTCTGTTATCCTCTTGAAGAACAGACTAAGAAACATACTGAAGTGTAGCAGAACACCACTCTGTCTATTGTTCAGTATATGCTGTCAATGATGAATGTCATAACATCCAGTTTGACATTCAGTCAGTAGGCCTTATGCCAGGTCTGGTATTTCCTTGATAACCAGACTGCAAATGAATACTGAGCTCTAACAGAACACCAACTGTTCTATTCCTCAGTATCTGCTGACAGGGATGAATGTCACAACATCCAGTTTGACATTCAATAAATCCTGTATTAGCCAATCCTGCAGTAACTACTCAAGTGTGTCATGACATCAGTCAGGACATCAGAGTACAGTTAGATATTCTAACCTACAATGCAGTTACACATACACACCATGTCATGACATCAGTCAAGACATTAGAATCCAGCTAGTGTTTTACCATATAATGCAGCCAATTAAACACCTACAGTCTTAATGGAAGCCAAGTTGACAGAAGCTGAATGGTGTCAAACCAGGTATGACCAGCTGAATTTGATTGAAGAGAAGAGATTGATTGCCATGTGCCATGGTCAGTTATATCAGCAAAGAATGAAGAAAGCTTTTGATAAGAAGGTCATAACTTGTGTGTTTAGAGAAGGTGACCTTGTGCTCAAGAAGATTCTATCTTTCAAACCAGATTCTAGGGGCAAATGGACTCCCAATTATGAAGGCCCATATGTTGTTAAGAGAGCCTTTTCAGGTGGTGCTTTGATTCTTACAACTATGGATGGTGAAGAGTTCACTCGTCCTATGAATGCCAATGCAATCAAGAAATACTTCGCCTAAAAAGAAAAGAACAAATCGCTAAGTTGAAAACTCGAAAGGGCGGCTTAGGCAAAAATGAGTGTCTCGGTGGATTGAAAACCCAAAAGGGCGATCCAAGCAAAAGTTAGAGACATAAAATAAAAAAATTATCCCGATAAATTGAGTACCCCACCTTCAGTCTTTAGTCTTGAAGACATTCTTGAGCATAACGTTTGGTTCTGATTCATCTTCAACCAAAGCCAAGAGTATAGTGGATATTGAAGTCGGTAGAAGGATTAGTGATCGTCGTATTCAATGTAGCCCTTTTCCATGTAAATTATCATTTTTCAACTTTTGGAAAGATCTATGGAGTCTTGTCACTTACAGATCATCATTCTATTAAATAAAGTTGAGCTTTTTATCCAATTGTTTTTACTCTTATTTATTTCAGCCAAATAGAATTAAATTTTATGATGATCGTTTTGAAATTGAATTTTTAAATCAGAATCATGTTTTCTTAAATAATAAAAACAGTTACTTTAAGATCAATTGATTTCATTTAAGGAATATCCACAGCGGTCTGAGAACATGTGAGCCCTAAAATGCAAAGTATTATTTGGTTTTCCCCAAGCAGTCGGCGTGATCCCTGTTTCCTCGCCAACAGCATTTCAACATCTCCATCCGAATCTTATTGATTTCCCCAACTGAGTTTGCATTTGCCTCCTTTGAGTTGTATGCGCATTTTCTCAGTGATTTGCATAAATCTAGCACAAGACTCTTGTTTCCCCATAAGTCTCCAGCGGATTTCAGTTAATACTTATTCTAGAGTAGTATTTCTGGTCCTTTGCAAGGTTGTCTCCCATTTGATATGGTGTTGACCTAAAATCCCCCGCAGAGTTGATGATGCAGATTCTCGTCAGATTTGATCCTTTGAGGCGGAAGATTCGCGTTCATCCTTTACCTTTTTTTCTCTAGTAGATTCCCTCCTGTTGAGATTGGCCGAATGTTGAACTGATGATTCAGATTGGTGACATTTGTATCCTTTGTGATCCTTTTATCAGCATAATCATCATATATACATATACATATGCGTTCATAAATTTCATTATTGCACTTTGTGAGTCATTTTCTCTGATCCTCTGCTATGGTGGTATTTTTTCCCTCACGCATTTTCGGTGTGTCTGTCCTCTTTCGATTGTAGAGTGTCAGCCTCTAAAGCAAAAAGAATTTAACCTTTCCCGTTCCCCACTGAGTTATTTCCTCTTGGATGATTATCATTTCAGCCTCCTCCCCAGTTGTTTATCTGGATGGAACCATTCCCCCCTGAGTTATATCCTCATTGGGTTGAGTCCTTGATTGATCTTTTCTTTCTAGATCTTGCCTAGATAGATGCTTTTGGGGTCTCCTAAGAGTCTGTTACCCAGTAATCGGTAATATTCTTCCCAATTGGTGAGTATTTTACTTTTGCCCAATACCCAGTAAAAGTAACCTATTTCCCTTTTCTCCCCAGCGGACTTGTTTTCACGTTTCCCTAGGAAGTCTATCTTTGATATGTTCATCCTAACCGGTGACGAATATTTTCTTCCCTTGCTTTGAGTTTATCCTTGATATGTTCATCCTAACCGGTGACGGATATTCTCTCTTTGGTATTCTAACCAGTAAAAAGATAGTCATAATCCCTATTTCATTCCCCAGAGAGTTAATCCTTGATATGTTCATCCTAACCGATGACGAGTTTTCTCCTCTTTTCGGTCTTCTACCTAGTAATCGATAGTTGTAAATCCTATTTCCCTTTGCGGACTTTATCCTTTATATGTTCATCCTAACCGGTGACGAATATTCGCTCTTTTGGTATTCTATCCAATAACCGATAGATATAAATCCTATTCCTCCCCTCGGAGTCTATCCTTGATATGTTCATCTTAACTGGTGACGAATATTCTCTTTTCGATATTTTATCCAGTATCTGATAGATGTAATTCCTACTTTTTCCGACAATCTATCCTTGATATGTTCATCTTAACCGATGACGGATATTCTTCCCTTTGAGTCTATCCTTGATATGTTCACTTTGATCAGTGACAAATTTTCTCTTTCTTTGGTCTTCTACCCAGTAGCTGGTAGTTGTAAATCTTATTTTGGCTTTTCCCCAGCTGGTTATTCTTACCCAGTAACTGGTCATGAATACATCTCCTATTACCCTTAGTGAGTCATCCTTGATATGTTTACCCTAACCGGTAACGGATGTACTCTCTGTCACATTATGTTATCTCCTTACCTAGTAACCGGTAGTGGATAATATACTTTTATTACTCCTGTGTTGAAGTTCATTTCTTCCATAGTGAGTTTGAGTGCGTATTTCCTTAGTGAAATCGACGTCCCCTATTTGGATCGAGTATTTCAGTTTTGTTATGATTTACCTGTTTCCTCCGCAGATTTTTCCTTTATCCCCAGCTGAGTCCTTCCATTGATGTATTTTCATGGAATCTCTCGTGTCCCCCAACAGTTTTAAGTCGTAGCCTGGCCTACGCATAACTTTTTATCCCCCAGAGTCTCTGTCTCCCTAGTGAGTTTTCCTTATGGAATGCATTATT
Source organism: Lathyrus oleraceus (assembly GCF_024323335.1). Lineage (NCBI taxonomy): Eukaryota > Viridiplantae > Streptophyta > Magnoliopsida > Fabales > Fabaceae > Lathyrus > Lathyrus oleraceus. Next base: position 628,323,456 of record NC_066583.1, on the reverse strand, counting down.
CTCCTACGAACTTTCAGTCTCTCCGGATTCTTTTCCTTTGTGGCAATATTTTCTCCACAGAGATTATTTCTAGCATTCATATCATATGCATCATGCTGTCTCTTAGGGACCAAAATTTGTTTCTAGATGTTGTTATTTAAGTCCGTTCTACTGAGTTGATACAAAGATTTTAACCTTCATCTCCTCAGGTAGAACGTCCTTAAATAGAGGCAGTTGTAAGACCCCAATTTTGACCCTAAGCTCCCTCATGTTATCTCATCATATGCATTAGCATTGAGATCACAACTTGGCATCCTCCTTACCCCTCATTCATTGGGTTTACATTGGGAGAGATCATCAAGCACATTTGATTGTATCATACTTTTTTTATTATTATTTATTAACCAAAATACCAAAAATATGTCATTTGTATAGTTTGACTCTTTTGTAGGTAGTGTGTATGCTCACCTATGCTCCATCAAGATCATATCTAAGGGTTTGAGACCCTCAATGCAAGGAGCTCAATCAATATTGGTTTACTATGGCTCTAAGTATCATATATGGATCCCCATGATCTTCACATGTTATTTTGATCAAGGAATCATCAAGAGTTTAGAGTTTGTTTGCCTTGGAAACCCTAATTCATCTGGGTATCTTATGTGACTTCTTCAAAACGTTTCTTCAACAATTGGTCAAATATCTCAAGGGATACTTCATGTTACATAATCTTATGCATATATGATCCTCCAGGAGTCCCAAAAGTCAAGAGAATGTCAAGCTAGCAAGTTGGTTCATGGTGGTTGACCAGAGGAAGTCAACTGGTCAAAACTGGGGTTCCCTAGACCCTATCTCCTACAATATTTGTCATATGAAAATGATTCTAAGTGCAACTTTACTCTAAATGACATTACAAACAACTTTCATGTTGAAGTTAAGATCTAGTTTTTCTTTGAAAATCATTTTTTATGGTGAAAGATTATAAGTCATTTTGTCTGAACCCTAGTTTAGAGGTCAACTTCCCAAGACCATAACTTGCTCAATTTTTATGAGATTAAATACATTAAAATTTTATGATAAAATTAAAGATGTCTACTTAAAATTTTATGTTTGGAGGAAGTGTAAATTTAACTTGCAAATGCATGTGCCAAGTGGAAACATTATAGGTCATTTTGGGCCAATACCATTGAACGAGTGAATTTCCTCAACTTCTGAAATGCATAAATCCTTCATGCAAAATCCAAATGAGGTCAAATTTGTAACAAAATTTAATAGGTTTGAAATATCTATAACTTTTATGAAGGAAGTTTTCTCATTTGAAGTCCATAGAACAAGTTAATCAAGGTGGAAGAAGTGAACATTTGACTTAGGACTTAGAAAATTTTCAAATATGTTTGATTTCCCAAACTTCCACCTCAAAATTAATCATGATCCTTGCTTCAAATGAAAAATTGTTCAACATGAAAGATGTTCCCCTTGATCTCACCTTTCTAAAACATCCAAGATCATATCATTTGGATCAAAATTGAAGGACTTGCGCATGAGTGTAAGTTAAGGTATCATTTGGATATTTCAAGTTCCACTTTCCATATACTTTTGCATGAGCCTCTAACATGATTTCAGCATGAAGCATATTGGGTTATGGATCAGAATACATCATTTCATGGGCCTATTGCATGCCCATGCATCCATGCAAGGAAGAATTTGAAAATTTTCCAAATTTAGAAGTGTGCAAATATCATTCATATTGGCTATAAATAGAACCCTTGGTGATCATAAATGAGACCCATCTTGCCCAAGCTTCGACCCTCTCCTCCCTAAACCCCATTGAAAGGATAAACTTGAAGGTTTCTTGAGAAACTGAATTCAATTCTCCTTCTGTTTTAGGATTGAAACTCCAAGAGTCCAAGCCTTTTAACCATTCAAATCATCTTCTACAAGATTCTAAATTCAAGCCAAGCCAAATTGAAAGTTAGGTCAAGCAATTCTGAAGCTCCTCGAAGGTGAGATTTCAACAACTTCTTCTCTTTGATTCTCTCTCAATTCTCCATTATTCTTGTTGATTTTTGGTTTGCTGAAGTCCTACCAATGTAGGCAACAAGATTGAGTTGCTTTGAGGTCAAATCGAAGCAACTCGGTTCATGATCCTTAAAATTCAACTCCCTGTATCTTTTCATATACTTGGAATTGGACAAAATTGAGGCCAGATTCGAGCTCTTGAGCATTTTTTCTTTAAATCCATGTCTTGCTTTTTCATTTTGGTGATGGTTTAAGGTGGACCAGTCCGGTGAGGTCCACCAGAGAAGAAGATCGGAGCTCTGGCTCCGACGATGTATTGGCAAGCATCTCAACCATAAGATCCTTTTAAATTGTTTTAATCTCGTGCATTTGTTCTGATTACCACATGTGTGTTTCGGTTGACTAGGGAACATTGGAAAGCATGTTGATCATCATTTGATCTGCCGCCTCAATTAATGAGGGAGATCAAATGGTTCGCGTTTTTTTGAATTTCTGAATTTTCCATTTAATTGCTTATTTTTCATTAATTCATATTAATTTTATTATTAATCCAAAAAATATGGGACTTTCACCAAAAAAATTCAAATATTTTTATCTTTCATTTTCTGAGTTAAAATTATTTTTTGGATCAATATTGATATTTTTCATGATTTAATTGTTTTTGTGCATATTTTTAATTGTTTAAAAATACTTCTGACTTTTCAAAAATAATGATTTTTTTTCTCCAAGGTCCTTTGACCTTGTTTGACCTATGATAAATCTCTTAGCCATTTATTTGGTGTTTTGAAGAGGTTTTAGGTTTTTGATGAAACATAATTGAATTTTAATACATTTTAATTTGATTTTTAATTGTTTAATTGTGTAGAATTTATGTTGAGCTATTTTTATTGACTTGTGAAGTTTGACTATGTGTTTGGGCCTTGGTCAAGGTTGATTTGACTTTTATTGGATTAAAATCATTGGATTTAGGGGATTGATGAAATGCACACTTCATCTCCCAAAATGAATGAATGATTTTAATTTGATAAAATTCCTCCCATGACCAATTTGTGTTTGTGTCATTTCCCCTCCCTCTTCATCTCCAATCCCTTTCTATCTCATCCCTTCCATTGGCCAATGACATCTCAATATCCTAAGGTTAATTGGTTCATCAATAACTTCATGCTAGATGAACCAATATAAGTATGGATGAGATCAGGTCCATACTTTGATCATTTTCTTTTTGTGTGTGGTATGTTTTAGAAGTATGGTTCATCATACCATGTCTCTAACATGCATTAACACCAAAATTTCTATTGCCCGACCTGAGATAGTTGTGACTTCTACATAAGTCCAATTACGATTGCTTAACATAACGCTAAATTTTGACCCAAAAGCATAGCATTCTGGTAAGTGGGATTGTAAGTCTCCCCCTTTTCATGGTATTGTGTGGAAACTTGGTTTTTTTCTTCCTTTGAAAGATGTCTTGGTTTAAGGATTCATGCTTGTGAATAGAGGGTTGAGTGTTCTCCAAAGAATGACTTAAAGAATTAAAAAGCAAAACTCCACTAACATTTAATCAACTAACATTTGACTAACTCTTATTATTAATTGCTTTTAATTTCAAGTCATTTACTTTATGCCATTTAAATTCAAGTCATTTATCATTTGCCATTATACATATCATTTAACTTGTTTATTTTAATGTCATTTCTTCCCTTTGCTCACTTGAGCCATATATTGTGATTGTATATATTTGTTTGTGTATCTTGTTTGTGTTTGTGGTCTTAGGACCTTAAAATATCTAATAAACAACAAAAACCCTAAAAAATGTTTGTGTGGACTGTTGGATTTGATCTGAGTTTTGGACTTAGAATTAGGCAACATTCCTTATGCAAAAAGACTTGGCCAATGCCAATATTTCTGAAACTAAGTCATTGTGAATTGAACTTTCATCTGATGCAAGTGTTGAGATTCACATGAGTTCATCTGCTACATGGTCTTGATGCAAGTGTTACTTTGAACCTGTGCCTAATGTCTTATTCTGAGCCATTCAATGAGTATGTCATCTGATACATGGGGGAAGTTCATAAAGAAGACTATGAAGTTGCTAGCTTGGATGTGGCTATCTTTATTTGATGCCTTGCTCTTCATTGTGCTACTTGCTTATTGATATTGCTTGATTTAAAGTCCAAAGGAAAAGTGGGTTTCTATATGACATTCTTTTCTATTGGATTGCATCCCATTGGCTAGATCTTTTCAACTCTTAACTTTTAAATTTTTGCTTTGGATTAGTGTCTTCATCTCCTCCCACTTTCTTAAATTGCAAATCTCTCCCTCTTTTCAAAAACCATTCTTTGCTTGTGATTTCAAACTTAGACGTATTTTAAATTAGAAACTTTGTCCTTATGCCATTGCCTTTTTTAACTCCTTTCTTAAATCAAACTTGTAAATGAACTTAACCATATTGACTTAAAATTTCAAAAGACAAAAAGAACCAACACTCATTCAAACCCTTTTAGGCCTTTTGTGCCTCTTTAAAATCCAATTTTTTGTTAAAAGCAATCAACTCACTTTGAAATTGATACCACGAACTACAAGGTTTTGATCTCTCATTTTATGTTGGTACGTAGGCACAAGTTTGAAGGTCTTGTCAAAGACAAAAATATAATTAATGAATTATTTTCTCATCCCCACACTCTATTTATTGCAAACATCATTTTATACCAAAAACACATACACACATAAAAAAGGCTCCCTAGGAGTACCTAGGACACTTTGGGTGCTAACACTTTCCCTCTATGTAACCGACCCCCTTACTTGTAATCTCTGACATTTTATTAGTTTTGATTTGAAGACTTCTTATCTTTGGGTTTTGTTCGTACTTTTCCCTTTTCCTTTGGAAACAATAAATGCGCGGTGGCGACTCTGACTTTATTGACGTTAAGTCCATAGCTTAACAGTCATGAATTTACTGCTATAGTGGGCATCTACCATTTGTAGAGGATTGGAGTCGATCTTCATCTAGCTCCTAGGTTTGTCTCCAAACTTGAGTCTCCCTTCTTGGATAGCATTCTGAACAAGATCCCTGAAAAGAAAACTTTGAGATGTTTTATGACCCATAAAACTATGGTACTTGCTGTCATACCCCAAAATTCACCATATCCTTCACAAGTTCATCTAGGTCACTAACCCTAAGCATTTGCATATCCTGATGAGCATCCATCTCATCTACATATCCATGGTATCATAACACATTCTACTCGCATTTGAAAAACGTAAAATCATGGTTTCAAGGGTCTTTATCACGCAAGGCGTAGAAGGCGAGCCTTTCATCTTGGTTGTCTTCAGCATGGATCATAACTTCAAACCCTGATTCTTGGACCATAGTTATGGTCATGGCATTGATTCAGGGATGTTGGATTGTGAGCATCAAGATCATGCAGGTCCCTAAAACCCTAGTTGTTGAATATGGCATCCTCATCAAAGGATTCACTCAAGGCTTCACATGCTCAAGTCTAGTGCAAAGGAATTACAAAGTCCATTGGTTCAAGACCAATTTAATAACATATTTCATTTGGTTCAAAGGCATGGTGGTCCACATCCATTTATCCATAAGAAAACAAATATTTTTACGTAACTTGACTTTTGGTCAACCAATTGACCAAAGTCAACCTTCTAACCAAAAATCATTTTTTAATCATTTCCATATTTTTTTAGTCCATTTTTAATCATCATGTTTTTAAAACCATTCATAATCACATTTCAAATCTCATCCAATGACCATTTCATTTTCAATATCCAATCTTTTTTTTCATTTGACAATTTTCCATTTTTAATCCACATCCATGTAGATATCCAATTAATAAATCCAATTCCATTTTAAATCCATTATCCAAATTAATATCCATCAAAGACCATAATCCATTTCCAAATTCACTTAGCCAAATTATCCATCCAAATTCATTCAATAACAGTTGTCCATATCCAATTTTTAACCAAATTCCAAATTCCCAATTCCAATATTCATTTTCAAATATCCATATAACTAGTCAATGTACAGTATCATATCTAAGTGAAACAAAATAAACAAAGCAATTGGAAGAATGAAAAAGAACAAGCTACAATACAATCAGCACAAAACAAAATAAGTCCGTAAATGGTTACATATCATCCTGTCACATCCAAATGATTATTATATATTATCATGTTACAAAGCATTGGCTCGAATCTAGAAAAGGAAACTTTGATGGGAAGATGATCCTTTTGTAATGCCATCACCTAATGTTGTTGGTTCTCTGCATAAGCGGCATGCATTCCCACACTTCAAGACAAATATCAGCTATTGAAGAGCAATCAATTAAGAGAAAATATTTTCCTTTTAAGCAAGGTTACCTATTTGTCGCAACTATTAGGATGGGATCAGAGGGAATCCATATGATAGTTGATGGAAAACACATATCTTCATTTGCTTCATGGTCTAACCAATTGTTCTTCTCACCCCTCCAATTAGTCTTCACTCCATAACCTTTGTTCTTGATTTTATTTATTAATCCCTCATTAATCTCTTGCTTAAAGATGATTAATTTATCCAAGTATTTTGTTGATTGGCATGATGCTGATTGTTTTGGAATGAATTAGATTAATTCATGTTTTTTTAATTAGAATTAGCATACTTTTCTTTAGGTTAATGGATAATTAGGAATTATGTTTAATTAGGCGATTAGGATATAGAAATTAGGTTCAATCAATTGTTAGATTAGGTTTTGTTTCTTAATTTTCTAGAATTAATTCGTGATTGATTAACCTTGCCATGATTAGGTTTTAGTCATTAGATTTTGGTTATTTCAGTTTGTGGATTTTGTGTGGATTAATATGGTTAATGGTTGATTTTACCATGATTTTTCCATTTGGTTAATTTCCACTCAATTTGATTTGTATAGTCATAGTTTCTAGATTCAATTCTTGAATTTGGATTGTTAATTTTTCATTTGATTGATTGTGATCATGATTCATGTTTAGGTAGATTTGACCTTTAGAATTAATGTTCACTTTAATTGTCCATTTAATCGATTCGTTGGTTTATGATCATATTGTAAATTGAAAATCCCATTTCAATTTAGGTTATGAATACTTTGTATGTCTAATTTCATTTGCCATGATCATATGATAGATCTTTGAGTGTTCTTCATTGATGAATCCATTACCTTTTGAATCGATTCCAACCATTGTATGTACTTACATATTTTTGCATCATTCTCATTCATTCGACTTTATCTCATGCTAACTCGTTTGTTATTTTGTGTCCACATATTGACTTTGAGATGCAAGCTCTCTCCTAGCTAGCCATGCTCCCAATCACTTCATTTTCATTCAATAGCTTTGCATTGTTTGAAGTACCATGCCACTTATATGCCTTAGGCATGGTACATAGTTAATAGTTTGAACTTGTATTTTCCTTTCATTCCCTTATGTTGTATTGTATAGTTTGAACTTGTAGTTAATAGTTTCATAACAAATTGGAATGCCAAATGGGGTGTACGTGTTTGTACACAACATTCAAGCAATTGGGTTATCAGTCGTACCTAGCCTAAGGACCCGACACTTGACTTTCCCCCTTAAAACATCTAATGATTCAAATAAGTTAGATCTATGTACTATGAGGATGAAAAAGAATAGTTAGGACTCCATGGTCCTCTCGATTCCCAAGTACTTTGATCGTTGACGGTACTTAGTCAAGGGTTAGATACTTGTCTCCCTCTAAGTTCCAATTATTAGACTTGTCAAATTATTTTCACAATTCAAATCTCTTTTTTAGATGAAAAAGAGTGGTTAGGACAACATTGTCCTCTCAACTCCCGAATTATTGGACCGTTGACTGTATCTAGCCAAGGGTTTGATGCTTGTCTCCTTACATAAAATCAACCCTAACAAATCAAATAATCTTTTTCCTTAGTGCACTCTTCAAAACCTTTCAATAAGGACGTGTTACTTCCGTTCTACCGTGAACTAAGCTTAAGCCTCCATGTGCGAGCAAGTAATGTTTAACTACTAGAGTGAGAACCAAACGTATCCACCCTACCGCAAACAAGAAAATACGTTCTACTCCCATGACAGAGTATACAAGCAAGTGAACAGTAGCACGTGAACATCAACAATGTTCAATAAAAACAACCAAACAAATATGTCATTTTTTAGCCGAACTACGAAGCTTTCACTTCCCTATTGTACGTATGGGGGTACGTAGGCACGAGGGCCCAAATCCTTGGCGAGCACACTAACTTAAAACTTATTTTCTCTCCCATCTCATTCCCGATAGCAAGCAACTTACAAATAAATAAACATCCATACATATTTGATACGAGCAAGTGGTTCCCATGGAGTACCATGGATGTGAGGGGTGTTAATACCTTCCCCTTGCATAACCGACTTCCGAATCCGCTCTTGGTTACGAGGCAATTTCTCTCATTTGGGGTTTTATCTCTATTTTCCCTTTCCTTTGGAAAAAATAAAATTCGATGGCGACTCTGTATTTTTCGCGGCACTTCACTTGCAAAACCCTATTTTCTTTCTTTGTTCTAAAGGAGGTACTTTAGCACCCGGAGGCACTATCATTTGACCATCCTTAACTAACAAATTGAAGATTTCGTCACATTTTGTAACGTCGAAAGAATAAGTTTTCTTAGGAAATTTATCATTCTCTTCTGGTTCAATAGGGTTTTTTCCATTCGACGGGGCCAAGACCTTACACGCATAAGGCGGGCCTTGCTTCAACTCAGCAAGATCGATTTCATTTTCGTCAAAGTCTAAAGGCCCATTATAGGATCCTTCATCATCATTGCCGAAATCGACATAGGCTACTCTTTTAGTCTTATTTGCTCTAGCCTTTTCTTCCTTCAAGCGTTCTAACTGTCGAACCCTATCAGCCAGTTGGGCCATATCTATCAAATATTGGGTATATAACTTCTTCCTAATAGAATAGTCAAGGCCCCCATCGACCATTTCGACCAGTTCATGCTCTAGTAATTGCGTAAAACACCTAGCTTTGAGTAATCGAAACCTATTCAGATAGTCATCAATTGGCTAAGTGAACTTTCGTTTAATACTAGCCAATTCCTTCATACTTATCTTTGTTTGCCCCATGTAAAACTGCTCATGGAACATTCTCTCCAACTGATTCCAAGTATGAATCGAATTTTGTGGCAAGGTGGTGAACCACGTGAAGGCATTCTTTGTGAGGGAGCTTGGGAAATGTTTTATCCTAAGGCTCTCGTTGTTCGAAATGTTTCCTGCCTCTATTAAATATCTAGCCACATCTTCTACAGTGGATTCAGTAGTATCCCCAAAAAACTTAGTGAATTTGGGGATTTTTGTTCTAGGGGGTGTTTCTTCCTGTAGGATATATTCCGAAAAGGTGATGCATAATTTGGCCTTCGAAGGCTGTTTACCCCATTTCGAACCATAATCCTTTTGACCATGGCTGCTAGATTATTATATGTTGTCATATCATCATGTCGAATCTGTCGTATGACGTTATCAGTGTTTTAGTTTCTATTTACCATTACTATCCTTGGTTATCTTTCCCTGGGGATTTGTGGTTCAATCATAGGGGGTTCGACTCTTACTCCCTGATTTACCATCTCTGGTTGCGGTTGATTCTGTGGAATTTAGTTGATAGTAGGGTCTTCTTCGAAGATTTCCCCTTGGTTTTCCCTTACCCAATCCCTCAGAGGGTGTCGATGAGGCTGTGGTACACCCAAGAAATCAAACATTCGCGTCATATGCGTTGTCATCTGTTGATTCGATTGTGTTGTATTTTGAATTAACGGATTCAATACGATGGTCAATGTTTGGGTAAGCATTTGGATCATCTCATGGTTACTTTCGTCCATCTATTATCTTCACTGCTGTGGAATTATTGGTAAGGCTGGGTATTTGTGTTTGGTGTCCCAAACCTGAAGATTGGTTATTTCGACCCACGTTAACCCTAGATCATGACCCTTGTATTGGGGAGTTTATGTTGACTACTGGTTCTGAAAATGTCGAAGCAGCGTTATGTAAACTTGCCATCACTCAAGTTGGCATTCCATATGGATGTTCTCGACCACCAAAGGGTATAGAGTAATCAGGGGGTATCGAAGCCCTATTTAGGACATTTCCAATCAGTGGGGGTGTGAGGAGGCCCCCTAGTCCCAATGTAAGTCAAAATAGGTTTAGTATGGGGAATCGAATGCGTAGGCATCGAACTTGCCATAAATGGAACCAGTTCAGACATGTGCATTGTGGTTGTGTTCACCCCCATCAAAGAAGAAGGTGGTGGTATATTGCTGGTTGATGGATTTTGAGAATTTTAGTTATTTGGCGCATCTAAATTCGCCATTCTTCTAGTGGATTTTCCCATTGGTATGTGTTCGTTGGTTGTGGCTACTTTACCACTCCTTAATAATATACAACAAATTTTTTCGAAAGGGAGAAGATGAATGAATAACCAGAATAAGGAAGAACAATTTTAATTTTCTAAAAACGTTAGCATTGTCCCATTGGGCGTGCCAATTTCTTTATCGTGAAATTCGGTAAACAACCGCTGATCTTCCAAATTACTAAATTTGGTTACTTGCAAGATCAATCAGATTGATCATAGGACATGTGCTAATTGTTTAAAGTGAATTCTAGTAAATGTGAATACTTCAAAAATATTGTAGTGATGGTAATTAGTGAAACTACTTAGACAATAAAAGACCAACACAAATTAAAGAGAAGCATTGTGAGAATGAAGATAACTAGCAACAAAGATGAATCCTTAAAATAAAGAAGTATTTCTGGAAAGTAAAGATAAATTGAATTGTTTCAAAGTAAATGACAATGGTGTAAAACGAACATACATTTCTCAATTTACTGTTTCTCTACACACGGGTACTTGGTAAATTTTACAGACTTTGTACATACTTTGACACCCATGATCCTAGCACTAAGACCCTCTATTTATACTAATTGAAATAACCGCTTCTAACAGCTTCTTAATCACGTCGAGACAAATGGCGTTTTGCATGGATACAACTATCCATTATACTCCACGTGTACCTTTATCAAATTCAGATAAGAACAAAGTTCCCTCCTTTATTTGAATTTTGAATTTATAGTTGAAACCGTCTTGAACACTAAATAATGTTTCTAAGTCCTACTGCATACTGATCCTCCTCACCCGGGAACTTTCGACTAGAGCTTCCAATATCAGATTCAGTTGAAAGCATCTTCATAGGAAATCCCATTTTCCAACTCTTACAATGGGCGTCGAAATTAGAAGCCAAAAATTATATAAATGAATTTCTCACCCCTTTTGTGGTTGTTGTATATGTGCTCCCTCGGAGTACAGACAATTAAGTACCTAAGTAGTTGGAGATGTACCTCATATTGCTATCGATTGAGTTTACTAGTGGAGTTGCTCTGATACATAACATCGAGGAACAAGTTGTTTTCTTTATGTTACTTTTTTAGGTATATTTTAATTTTAAGTCATTATTAAATCTTTTGGTGTTTATGATTTGTTGAGGTTATGGATGCCATACTTTTGTTTAACTCTGCTGTTTGGACTATATTTTTTATTAAATGAAGTAACATTATGAATTCTTGGATTGTGAAGTGACATCTTACTTGGATAGAATTATATTTTATTTATTAATTATTGAGTTGGGAAGTAGGGTGTTCATGGTTTCCATTCATACACATTAAACACCACATTTTCCTTGTTAAACTTCAAGACAGGTTCACTTGTCTCAACATCTATTAAAGTTTTTCCAATTTCCAAGAATAGACGTCGGAGAATAACTGACCCTCTTGAATCTCCTTTCATGTCAATTACCATAAAATCTGCAGGAAAGACTAAACCATCTACATGCACTAATACGTCTTGTTTGATATCAAGCAGATGAGTAACAAATGAATAAGCTAAAGTGAGAGTCGTATTACTCGTATTTATCTTTCCCATTTTTAATTCTTTAAACTTATTCAGTGGCATGACATTGGTACTAGACCTTAAATAACATAAAGCATGCAAGATCTTTACTCCACCAATGGTGCAAGCGATTATGAACTTTCCGGGATCCTTCATCTTTGGTGGCAATGCTAGAGGCATTGGCTTCTCATATTTCTCGGTCATGTTTACTTGTTCTTTGACCAACTTCTTCTTTGTACCCTTTAGCAATGCCTGCATAAATTTCATAAATTTGGGCATTAGTTATAAAACCTCATGAAACGAAATACTTACCTAAAGTGTAGTCGGCATCTCTTTCAACTTTACAAACAATCCTGCCTCATATTCCTCTAATGGTTTCTTCTTAATTATAGGATAAGGACGTTTGATGTAATTAGGTAGTTCTGGATTGGGATCATTTAGGATCTGCTTCTTGGTCCTTCTCCAATGGGAGGTTTTATCTATTAATTGTTCAACGGTGAGTCCTCTTTCAGCTAGGTCACCCTTATTTATACTCTCCTCTCTTTCAATCCTCACTTCTTCCTTTTCCATCAAATCTTCTTCCACTATTTTATCTTCACCGTTGTTGGTGATCAGCTTAAAACACGTTTCTACATACTTACAAGACTCATTCTTAGGATTATATACCGTGTTACCTATAAATCCTCTACTCGAGCCATGTAAGGCAATTATTTGTCTAGATAACAGACCAATATGCACCTCCAAATTCTTTATGGATGCATAATGATTCTTGGATATGAGTTGCTTAGATGGAGTTTTGCAGGGTCTCTTCCAGTTTAGATGATTTCCTTTGGATATGAGCTTGTTGACCTTGCTGGATCCCTTGATTTGCACCTGAATTCTGATCATTGCTCCATCTAAAATTCAGATGATCTTTACATCCGGGATTGTAGGTGTTGGAATAAGGGTTATTTCTCTAGAAATTAGAAAATTTAGCCTCTTCTCTAGATCCTTCCAAAGAGCATCTTCCATTTTCATGTCCATCGCCATAAAAATCACACCTAATTACTTGTACCTGACTCACATTAGCCTTACCTAAGTTGCTTTCATACCAAAAGTTTCAATTTTTGAAAGTTTTAATTTTTACTAACCTGTCGGTCTTTGAACGATACCCATTTAAGCACATCTTTTCAATCAGGTCTTTAACTTTTAGTTCGGTCATTGATCTGATTGTGCCTCCCGCTGAAGCATCTAACAACATGTGTGTGTGACTCTTGAGACCTTTGATAAAAAATTCCTTTGATCCATATTGTCCATATCATGATTTGGGCATACGTGCAATAAAAGTTTAAACCTTTTCCACGAGTCATATAACGATTCAGTTTCTTGCTGCTCAAAATTTATAATTTCTGCTCCTTGCTCAGAAAACTGAGTGGTGGTGAAGAATCTTTCTAAGAATTTATCCTCCAGCTCCTTCCATGTATGAATAGTTCCATTTGGAAGCAATCTTTATCCCTTCCAATTAGCGAGAACCCAAACAACCTTAGCTTGACTTGGTCTTCTGTGACGTCAGTTGGTCTACACATTGAAGTTGCTTCGTAGAAGCGAGCAAGATGCTCCCATGGATCTCTAACTGCGTTCCCGTCGAACGAATTATCTCTGAGACCTGAAAGCACATAATTTTTAATATCAAAGTTAGATGGGTTTGCCAATACAAACCCTTTAGAAACTTGTCCTTCGTCGGTCCTTTTGCAATAGTCCCCCATAGTGGGTGGTGGTATGACTTCCATGGTGATTTCCTCTTCAGTGTCTGAAGAAATCATTGGTTAATCTTCTACTAAGGTCCTTTAAGCTATAGTTGCTTCTCTAACTGCTCTCCTGATAGCACGTACGATTCTTTCAATTTTTGGATCAACCAGTGTCAACATCAATCCTGAGTTGTGCATACACAAATAAGAAATACCTCAATAGAACTATAATTAACAAGAAAATTAAAAAAAAAATCAAAAACTAAAAATAAAATGTTATACAAGCATTGCCTTGTTGAAATATCAATAGTCCCTAGAAACGGCGCCAAAAACTTGATGACTTCTCGACAAGTGTATCGATAATGTTGTAGTAATAAAAAGATCAAATCCACAAGGACTGCTATTTAACAAGAGAAAATTGTGCAATGCGTAGGAAATAGTAAACGGGGGGTGGGGGGGGGGGGGGGTCAGGTTCAAATGCGACAATAAATCAAAATGTTCAGACATGATTATGAAAGCGGTCAGATTGTGTATATAATCCCCTATTTCTGTTTGTTGATTTTAATGCATTACATGAATGATATTGACACTATAAGCCCACGGCGAATTAACAAAACCGTTATAACCAATCCCTTGTGATATAGCTCACTAATCACTACTCGGAGTTTTCTATCCCTAGTCTACCAGCGTAAGCAAGATTAGATAATACAACAGAGCGTTAATTTACTATCCACTACACGGGGTCTCATATCTCTATTCAACTAGCATAAGCACAATAATTGTCATATTTCCAACACATATGCTAATGGTCAGTATTCCATATGTGTCAAAAATCAGATTAAAAGAGTATCTCACATAAAAAGAATTACGAACAAGAAGCAATTGAATAAAATTATAAGTCAAAATTCTCATGCAATATCAAATTAAACATATGTCCCGACAATATCGAAACAGGTTTATCAAACACAATCTAACTTAGAGAGATTTAGCTACTCATAATTGAAAATACAATACCAAAAACAATTGAGAAGAATTGCATATGAGATCCCTTGAAGGTCCAATGGCTTCAAATGCTCTCAAAAATCCCCTATGGTGTTGTAAAACTCGTACTTGCTATGCCAAATTTTGTAACCCTTGAAAAAGTGCATAAAGTCCCCTTAAAAATCCTTCAAAATGGACCAGAACGTGTCAGAAAAGCTTAGAAACATGGGTCATCGCACGCACGATGCAGTTGGCACATCCTCATCGCGCGTGATGCTGCGCGTGATTATTCTAGTAGTTGCACACTTTTGCTCATTTTTTCACTTGATTTTCACTAAGTCCCTATTTTTTCACACTTAGCTATTTTTTCCTCATTCTTTGGTCTTTATTCTTCATTTTTGCTCCTCTTTAACTAGTTTTGATTCGTTTCTTTGATCAAGTTAATGTAGTGATAAACTCACATCAACATGTCCCTTAAATAACCTATAACCAAGTTTTGTCATCTACGTGATCTCTCACCTCATGTGAGTAAGTCCCTTAAATAGCCTAAAAAACCACATGTAATATACATATTAAAACTTCTGAGTTTCCATGACTTTGTAGAGGGAACACACCTGTACTTTTTGGACGATACAAGTTAATACGATAAATACATACATTTTTCTTGTCCCAAAATATAAGAGAAAAAAAAATCAACTTTCATGTTTTCAAGGCAAAATCAAATGCAAATTGCATTTAATTTACTTTCTGTCTCATCTTTTCTATAATCAACAACCAATTAGAATTGTTTTTACATCTTTCAAAGCAATTCATTTCAACAAATTTTTAGTCAAATTATTATGTTCATACTTTTTTAATAAGTGGTTTTGATTTTTTTCTCTTATATTTTGGGACGGAAGGAGTAAGATGTATGGGGTGCCAAGTTAAATTGTGGGTATGAGTGTTCATAGGTGCGAGTCGACCCACGAACCCACTAACCCAAACCGAACAAACCATAAATTATTTGAACTCATTCATTTACGGGTATACCCAACCAACCCACAATAATCCATATAGTTTTGGTTCAGGTATCGGGTTTGAGATTTGCAATCCACGGACCCGTTGATCCAACCCATTGATCTGAAATTAGTAATTTCTTATTATTTTTATTATTATTTTAAATAAAAATATAAATTAATATCTCACTAATAACCATAATTTTTTCAAAAAAAACATATTCTCCATCAATAATACTACTAAACCAATGAGTTTACGTAATTCTAAGATAAAATTTTGTTTTTTGTTTTCTTTTGCATCATTTACAAACTTATGTATTTTATGCAAATAATGTGTCTTTTGAATTTTATATTATTATCAAGTGTTATGTCGCATTGATGAATTTTATTATATATTATATGATGTATTTCATCGAATTTGAGTGTTATAAATGAGTATGATTGTATTGTGTTGTGTTATATTTTTTTAAACCAACAAAAAGAATCATAAAAATATAGAATATATTTTTTAAATAACCACCTTTTTCAATTTAAATTATAAAATAACCTATTTTTCAAAATAATTACAAAAATAACCATATTTCACTACGAATGCGTTAGTTGAACTGGCGCATCTAATTTCCAATGAACACATGCACCACTTGGTAGGGTGCACGCATGTATTGCAAATGAGCATATGCGTCATTTGGTTGGGCGCATGCATGCCTTGAAGTCACATGCATTGGCGCATGCATACACTAATCAATGTATGCGCCAATGTATGTGGTGCATGCACTATGCATGTTTTTTTATTTATTTATTTTATATTTATAAATAATTAAATTAAATACTTAAATGAAAAATAATATTATAATATAAAGTTAAAATACATAACAATTGACAAGAAAATTAATGACTCGCCCGATTGAAATGCCCTCATGCTCCACATCCAGGTGTGTTAGTCTGTCTTCGAGGTCTCCCACGATTTCCTTGAGGTGTTTGGGGTCTTTGAGTGCTGACATGATGCAATGGTGGCTGGTGTGAAGGTCCGGTGGAAGGTCCAACAATATTTGATAGATTTGTCATCATTTATTCCCAATAGCTGGGGGGGGGGGTTATCGCCAACGACGCTTACATAATTGAGTTTGGTGCCCATGTTGTCACAGTTGGGTCGTTGTTGTTGGGTGGATTGTGGAAGGTATGGTTTCCCGAATTGGGACATTGAATCCTTTTAGAAACGAAGCAATGGTCCATGTGGTGTACTAAATTCAAACAATGGTTGGATGTTGTGACAATGGGATTTTTGGGTGTTCATTTGTGGGGGGCTACGATGGCACAACATTGAATCGTATGAATCATCCAGGTTATAGACTGTTGTGATGGATGTGTATGCTTGTTGGTGGTTAGGGTTTGATTCCTGGTTTTGAGTTTGAGTGTGTGGCATGAATTTGTTGCGAGGTTGGGTGTATATCATAGGGTGATGATGTGAGGTTGGTCGTTGGGTTTGGGTGGGTTGACATTGTTCTTAGGCGGGGATTTGTTGTTGGGTGTATGATGACCAAGCTCATTGGCATGTATCAATCAAATACCTTGACTCAGACACAAACTGTGGCGTTGTAACCGACCTAAACCATGTCATATAATGTTGAGTTGGTCTAGCACCATGTATGACTGGTTTGTTTAAGATGTGTTGTCGTCGATTCCTCCAATGATGACACATCTCTTTTGCGAAGTCTCTCCAATCAAATAGTCCCATTGGTCATCGACTCTTTGTTGATGCCAATCTTCCAAACACGTTGGAGGTTCTAGAATTGGTTGTTGCATGCCGAACTGTAATTTTACACGGTCACTCTAGTGCATCTCCATAGTAGTGAACCAGATAATTGGTATTTTTATTGTCCAAACTGCAACACCATCATGGTTAACCTGATGATCAAGACCCAGATACGACCTCCAGATAAACTGTATAAGAATATGACATGATTAGAGGATATGTAATTGGATAATTTTTTAAAATCAAATGTAGAGTTGTTTAGTAGTAATACATCGTCTAGTCCAATGTGGTCTAAAAGATTGTGATAGACAACTACAGCGTGTTTGAGACATCTGTTGTAGTTCATCCCTTTAACTGACCACCTAGATCGAAAAGATTGAAAATATATTAGTTACAATTAGTTGTAGTATAAAGTCTAATAAATTAGAAGATTAAATATAAACTTACTTTGTTGCATAGGGGAATGTGAATGGCTTTTCGTTGACCGGGGCGAGTGACGACAGTCTTGACCAACCTCATGCTTGTAGCAAATAGGCGCAAGAATAAAACATACACGTATTTTTTGTTTGTCATTTTTACACAACAAACTATATAGATGGGACAAAACAGTTGAACCCCAACTATATGTGCCTACCTTATTTATGTTTCGTAACAACGACAAATACATAATATTTACCGTATTACTAGTACTTTTAGGAAATAAAAAATCACCAAATAAAATCATAATATAACACCGAGCTTTAATTATCTTTTCATACTCGGTAGATTCTTCGTTTAATGTTATACTTGAATAATATTGTTTAAGATATTTTAAATTAATACCTTGACCCCTAGGTTGACCAGAAGTCTCTCCCGTAGTTGTGTCTTCACACAAAGGGGCACCCAACAATTTATCTCATATAGATTTATCTTGGTTAACTCTACCATTTACGGTCTTACCATCGATATGTAGACCTAACAACATGTAGACGTCCTCAAGTGTGACGGTACACTCATCCAAAGGAAGGTGAAATGTGTGGGTCTCGGGTCTCCGTCTTTCTAATAAAGCAAGAATAAATTTATAGTCAATTAAGTATGAGACTATGTTTGTTAGATTACCAAAACCGCATCCTCGAATATATGGTTCTATTAAAGGATCGTGTGGTACATATTCAAAATCTCTTTGGGTCCTAATAAAACATAAGTAAGAAATAAGTAAGAAGAAGTAATAAACAATAGAGACATTTTGTTAAGAAATAAGAATAAGAATAAGTAATAAACAATATAGATTAAGCAATAACATACAAATGCCGCAATATTATCGATTGTTCCTCGATGTTCATCACCCATAGTCAATAGAGACATATTGTTGAAGAGAGGTTGAGTGTTGCAGATAGATTGGGTGTTATAGATAAGATGAGTGTTGTAGAGAGGTTGAGTGTGGTAGAGAGATTGGGTGTTGTAGAGATGTTGAGTGTTACAGAGATAAGTTGAGTGGTGAAGTATTTATAGATGAGAAAGTAAGCTTGATGGTAAGTTGCATTCACGGGAAAGTGTAATTTGCATGTGATGTATATGTGAAGGCGCCATTGGAAACGTTGTCGGCGTATTGCCCTTAGATCTCACCCAGAACCAGAGCAGGATGCCTGCTCTAATACCAATTGAAATTCTGGTATCAGATATAAGATGTCGAAGGTAATGTCACGATACTAATATCTGGTAATACACAATGGATAAACAAAAACAGAATGGTAAAGCGAATAACACAAGCAATTGTTAACCCAGTTCGGTGCAACTCACCTACGTCTGGGGGCTACCAAGCCAGGAAGGAAATTCACTAAAATAGAATTAGTTCAAAGACTCTCCGTACACTTCAACAAGTTACAGTCTTTCTCACCTAATCTCTACCCGTGCAATTTCTACCTAAGCACTCTTAGATATGAGAACCCACTCACTTCCCTACAATCACACACCAATGATTTTAAACAATAATCCCTTGTGAAAAGAAAATACTTTTCAATTAGACACTCTTGATTTTACTTCAATGTTTCAATCAAGAAGACACACTCTTGATCTTGCTTCACAACTTTGATCAAGAAGACACACACTCTTGTTTAACAGCTTTAGAGTGACAAATTACAACCACAAATCAGTCCAATTCAATCATCAATGGATGACTTGAATGACCTACAAGTCTTACGACTAAATCGACACAAACCCTAGCTCTCTCTCTATATTTCGCCCAGTCTTGGTTATGTATTCAAACAGGTTTTCTAAGTCCCTTTTTATAGAAGCATCCAGCTGGGCTTGGACATCTTGAAAACCTTAAATCTATTTTCCAATCAAATCTTTTTATAACAGCTGTTTAGATCTCCTTGGAAAATAAGTAAATCTGGTTGTAATCCATGATTGAATGCGCCAGCTAATCATATCTTCAATCATCCAAAGATTGCCATTAATTGTGCAATCACAAAACACCAGACATTCATACTGAATGTTCTGTGTACAGGATGTCATGACATCGGGTCTGACATCCTGGAAAAATCCTGCATAATCCAATAATTCATTTTATAACTTCCAGCAGGTACAACCATATCAGATGCCATGACCTTGTGTATGTCATCTGAAACAATCCTGCATGAACATGTCTTTCATTTAAGCTCCAGCAGGTACATCCAATATCAGAAGCCTTGTCATTGTATGTGGCATTCTGAAACAATCCTGCATGCACATGTTCTTGAACTCCAACAGGTACATAGGATATCTCATGTTAAGACATCACACATAACATCTTGTGAACACTCTTTGTTTTACCAAAATTGCTTCCAACACTTAGAATCAACAAACTCCCCCTTTGACAAATTTTGGCTAAAACATATATCAGTCCTTTTTGTTCATAAGGTAAACTATCAGCAGTTAAACAACTTAACAGTAGTTTAATCAGCAGAAGAAGCAAAACAATTACTAGCTATGGCTACTAGTAATACACACATGCACAAGGGTACTTCTCCTCCCCCTAAATCTGTGCAACAGAAACAGAATTACTAGTTATGGATGCAACTAGTAAGACACACAAATGCACAAGGGTACTCCTTCTCCCCCTAAATTTGTGCATACAACAAACATAACAGCTACTGTAACTCCAGCACCTGTACCAGCCAGAATGTCATACTGAC